>NW_024063487.1:0-638333 GCF_006381635.1 Hibiscus syriacus | reverse complement strand
ATCAATGCCCGATCTAAAGTTCATCCTAGAACTAATTAAAACTAGTTCTATGTTCAAAATCAATTAAATAGTGAGTTTAGAAAATTTTACCTTGAAGGATGAGATTGAGTGGATTTTGATGATGTTTGCACGATTTTAATGATGATTGCAAGTTTAGGAGATGATATTTGAAGTGAATTCTGATTAAAATCGATGATTTGAGGCAAGAATGGAGATAGGGAGAGAGTTTGGCGGTAAGGAAGAAAATATAGGGTTTTTTAGGATTTTGAAGGGTTCTGCCCGTGTATAACCAGAACCCCAGGGGGTATCGATTCCCCTGTGGGGGGAATCGGTTCCCCTTCAAAGGGGGAATCGGTTCCCTCATGGGGGGATCGATTCCCTCTGCACCAAAATGCTAAAATCCGATTTTAAACACCCAAATGCTAAATTAATTTCCTCTAGTGGTATTGGCAACTCATATATTGAAAATTAATCATGCTCAAACAATTAAATTAATCTTTAAACAATATTTGAACATAAAATTAATTTTTCATCAAGAATCATAAACTCCCCCTAACTAATAGCAATGAATGCAATCAAAAATTACTATTATAAGCATTTTTCATTTATTCTTAAAAGTGCCAAAATTATTTTAAACACTAAGTGAAGATAGGTTGGTCAAACCTAATTCTCTCCTAAGTGTCCAAAATCTTTCCTTGTCTAAGGGTTTTGTAAAGATATCCGCTAATTGGTGCAAAGTATCAACAAATTCTAGAACTACATCTTCCTTAGTGACATGGTCTCTAATTTCAATGTGCTTAGTTCTAGAGTGTTGGATGGGATTTTTAGTGAGACAAATAGCACTAGTATTGTCACACTTGATAGGAATGATACCTACTTCAATTCCATATTCAAAACGTTGTTGTTTCATCCATAAAACTTGTGCACAGCAACTACCAACTGAAATGTATTCGGATTCAATGGTAGATAATGCAACACAATTTTGTTTCTTTAAAAACCAAGAAATTAGCATATTTCCAAGCAATTGGCAAGTACCGGAGGTGCTTTTCCTATCTAATTTGCATCCTCCATAATCCGCATCAGAAAAAGCATGCAAGCTAAAGCTAGAGTCTCTAGGATACCAAAGTCCTAAACTAAGAGTGTCCATAAGGTATCTAAAGATTCTCTTAACAGCTAGTAAATGTGATTCCTTAGGACATGATTGAAATCTAGCACATAAGCAAACACTAAACATAATGTCCGGTCTACTTGCAGTTAGATAAAGCAAAGAGTCAATCATTGACCTATATAATTTGACATCTACACATTTACCTCCTTCATCTAAGTCAAGCTTTGTTGAAGAGCTCATTAGAGTGTCATGAGGTTTCCCATTTTCCAGTCCAAACTTCTTGAGCATATCTTTGATGTACTTAGCTTGTTTGATGAAGATGCCATCTTTTCTTTGCTTGATTTGGAGTCCCAAGAAAAATGAGAGCTCCTCCATCATGCTCATTTCGAGTTCACTTTGCATTAGCTTAGAAAATTCTTGGCAAAGAACATCATTAGTAGAACCAAATATTATATCATCAACATAAATTTGAACTACTAATAAATCTTTACCTTTATGCTTTAGAAACAATGTAGTGTCAACCTTCCCTTTTGAAAAACCTTTTTCAATTAAAAAATTTGACAATCTTTCATACCAAGCTGTAGGAGCTTGTTTTAAGCCATAAAGAGCTTTTGTCAATTTAAAAACATGGTCTTGAAATTTTTAATCTTCAAAACCTGGAGGTTGTTCCACATACACTTCTTCCTTTATAAAACCATTTAAAAATGCACTTTTAACATCCATTTGATATAATTTAAATTCATTAAAACATGCAAATGCTAGTAACATTCTAATTGCTTCCATCCTAGCTACGGGAGCGTATGTTTCATCATAGTCTATGCCCCATTCTTGAGTATACCCTTGAGCAACAAGTCTAGCCTTGTTTACCACTATATTACCACTCTCATCAAGCTTATTCCTAAATACCCATCTAGTACCTACAATAGATTTATTACTAGGCCTTTCAACTAATGTCCATACTTTACTTCTCTCAAATTGATTTAACTCTTCTTGCATAGCCATAATCCAATGTTCATCATTTAATGCTTCTTTAATATTCTTAGGCTCTATGCATGAGATAAATGCAACATAATTACAAATATTTCTAAGATAAGATCGAGTTGTTACCCCTTTGGATGGATCACCTATAATTTCACCATCCTTGACATAGTTGTGCTCTCTTGGATAAGATACTTCCCTTTCTTCAATTGTTGGATTCTCAAGAGGATCATGAGTTTCCTCATTTTTCGTTTCTTCCTTTGATGATGGTTCTCCAACGTCATGTGTAACGTCATTTGTATTTATAACACCTACATCATCATTCACACAAGAATCCTTCCTCGGAAGGGGATTATCATCGAAAACAACATGTATAGACTCTTCTACAACTAAAGTTCTTTTATTAAATACACGATAAGCTTTAGAATTTAAGGAATAACCCAGAAAAATTCCTTCATCACTTTTAGCATAAAATATGCCAAGGTTTTCTTTACCGTTGTTTAAAACAAAACATTTACATCCAAAAGGATGAAAATAACTAATGTTAGGCTTTTTATTTTTGAAAATTTCATATGGAGTTTTCTTTAAAATTGTCCTAATCATTACTCGATTTACAACATAACAAGCGGTATTTGTGGCTTCTGCCCAAAAATATTTTGGCAAATTATTTTCACAAAGCATAGTTCTAGCCATTTCTTCTAAAGTTCGATTTTTGCTCTCAACAAATCCATTTTGTTGAGGGGGGTCTAGGTGCTGAAAAATTATGGCTAATACCGTTAGAGTTACAAAATTTAGTAAATCCAAGATTTTCAAATTCAGTTCCATGATCACTCCTAACACTAGTTATAGAGTAACCTTTTTCATTTTGGATTACTTTTGAAAACGTGATGAATTGTTCTAATGCTTCGTCTTTAGTACTTAAAAATAGAACCCAAGTATATCTAGAATAGTCATCTACCACGACAAATGCATATTGTTTTCCACCCAAGCTAGTAGTTCTAGTTGGCCCAAAAAGATCTAAATGGATCAATTGTAAAACTCTACTAGTTGATACATCATTAATGGATTTAAAAGAAACTCGCTTTTGTTTTCCTTTAGCACAAGCATCACAGATTTTATCATTATCAAATTTAAGCTTAGGCAACCCTCTTACTAGGTCTCCTTGAATTAACCGTTGCAAAACACTCATACTAGCATGTCCTAGTCTCCTATGCCATAACAAATTATCATGCTCATCCCTAGCAACTAGGCACAAAATAGTCATATCAATAAAATCTAAATGCATCATTTATATATCCCTATTTTATGACCAACAAGCATAATCGAAAATAGATGCAATGTCAATCAATTTTGCAATCATTTAAAATAAAACATTGTATCTTTTATCAAATTTATTTTTCAAAAGATTATGCTTTTAACCCATTCACATATAAAACATTATGCAATGTTGATTATAGAGATTAAGAGCACATGCATAAAGTTTTTGAAAATGTTATGCATTAAAACTTTATAATATTTAAACAAACATCTATGCATAAACATTAAGAAAAAATTCAGGTCAAAATTTTGCAAAACCCAAGTTCTTGAAAAATCGATATCAATTGTTAAAAAGAGATATCAATTACATTTTAAAAACAATTTTGACCAAAAAAAATATGATGAACTAGAGTTTATAAAACATTACCAAAAATTATTATGTTCATCATACAATATTTTTCAACATACATGAGACAAAACATAATCATTTAGAATTATTTAACATTTAAAACCTCATGCATGCATAAACTAAATGAGCAACCAAATAAAAAAAAACATTAAGTTTAGAGGTTACCCATTCCTTTTTCATGTGAGGCTAGAGCATCTTGAATATCATCATCTTTATCACCATTGCTCTCACACACCTACAAGAGACATTTAAGTAGATTTTGGTATCCAAATTGCTTTGGATCCTTGAACATTAGTTTCAATGCCTCTTGTTCCTTTTGGAACCCATATTTGTCTAATTTTAAATCGTTTTCCTTTCTTTAAAGGACAAGTATGTTCCTTATGACCATGATAATGACAATGTGAACATATTGTCATTATTGAACTAGATGAATTATTTAGAATGATCTCTTTTTCTCTTGTTAAACATTCAAGCTTATCTTTCAAATTGAAATTTTCTTTTTCGATACTTTCAAATTTCATTTTTGAGAGTTGTAAATCCTTCTTCAAGATTTCATTTTGATTTTCAAAATCTATTTTCATTTCTAGAAGAAGTTTGTTTAATTTGAAAATTTCTTTTTCAAAGTTTTTAGATTTTATTTTTGAAAGCTCTAACTCCTTTCTCAACATTTCATTTTGATTTTCCAAGTTTGTTTTATCTTTCAAAAGAAGATCATTTTTAGCAATAAATTTAGAAATCAATTTATTGTATTTGGAGTTCATGGTCTCAAACTCCAAAAATAATTTATCATAAGCATCTTGTAACTCATTAAAAGATTTTGAATTTGATATATTTGAGTTAGAAGATACCTTTGGCTCTGTGAGACCTAATAGAGACACCACTTTATTGGTTCTTCTTCTTCCTTGTCTCTATAGATCTCCTCAAGCGTATCCCACATTTCCTTGGCACTTGAACAAGAAGAAACTCCTTTATATACATTAGGATCAATTGCACAACACAACATGTGCATAGCCTTTGAGTTTTGTTGAGCTTCCTTCCGTTCTTGAACACTCCACATCTTTCCCTTCTTAGTAGGAGAGGAATATCCTTTCTTGATTATCATCCAAGCTTCCAATGACGATAATTTGTTCCATTAAAGTGTGGAGGCACGTCAATAGGTCTGGATTCTTCCACTGAGAATGAACCGGAAGTGGACGCCATCTTTATCGATTTAACTCTTCCCGGATCGACTCAAGAGGCGATTAAACCTTCAAATGAGTTAGGCTCTGATACCAATTGTTGAGTTAATCGATTGACTGAATCGGCCAAGAGGGGGGTGAATTGGCAATAAAAATTTTGGTGGAAGCTTTTGCAGAAAATTGAAAGAAATTACACAGCGATTTAGAGTGGTTCGACTTTATCAACCAAAGTCTAGGTCCACTACCTTAGCTATCCACACTATGGATTTTCCAACAAATTCATTAATTTGTTCTTTCTTTTGAGGCCAAAGAGATAACCTTACAACTCCCTCAAGAATATACCACAATTCTTGAGAACACTCTTTTCTCAAAGAGAAATACAAATTTGCAAACTTACAAGAAAAACCTCACAAGGAAAATATGTTTGCACAATTCTAGAACAAAGAAAGAACATTCAAGAATAAATACAATTGAGAACAATAAGTGTTCTTGAAAGCAAAATGAATATTGAATGAAAAATAGGCTTGAAATGCTCAAACTTGAGGTTTGATGCTTTCTCTTTGATTCTCTCTTGATTCTAATTTCTTGATGTTTCTTGTTTTTGATCAATGGCTTCTAAGCTTGCTTGAATACACCTTGAATCACTTCTGAACGTTGGGGATGATTAGAGAAAATAATATAGCTGTTTTAGTGTGAAAACAATTAATAAAACAGTTTGGAGCGTGGGGGGAATCGTTACCCCCTATGGGGAATCGGTTCCCTATGTGTAAAATTCAAATATTTCGACCGTTATAAAAGGGGGAATCGGTACCCCATGGGGGGAATCGATTCCCTCCGAGCATACTGGAATTCTCGAAGCCAAACCATTCAGGGGGAATCGGTACCCCCTTGGGGGGGAATCAGTTCCCTCTGAGCAATCTTGAATTTTTGGCTTTGAAATGGTTCGAAATACTTTGTAAAATTATTTTGAAATTGTTTTAAGATTAAAACTTAATTTTACACTTGAGTAAGGATTAAAAATGATTTTTGAAAGATTTGGAGTAATGTTTTGATATTCGAATAGTTATATCGAATATACTTAGAAAATTATTTGGAAAATCTTAAAATTCATTTAACTTAATTTGTTATATCGAAACATCAAAATGTTTTCAACAGTATAGCTCGATATTGACGAGCAAAATGCCACCAAAACATAAAGATCCAGGAGTTTTACAATCCCTTATTCTATTGACAATCAATACGTAGGTAAAGTATTATGATATCTAGGTGAAACTATTAACCTCTTGCATGTGTATGATTTCATGGATCTAGTTATTGGTGAAGCAAGGCTAATGGCAGTGACACTGAAAATAGAAAACTGACCCATAACAATGCGACCTTAATCATCCTGGATTTTGAAGATGATGAGGAAGTGCCAATTATTCTAGGCAGACCCATCGTTGCAATATAAGAACTTTGATAGATATCCAAAATTGAAAAATCACCATTTCGATAAGTGATTAACAAGTCATATTTAATAATTTGGAAACAACGTTACACTTGAGCTTTTCACTACAACAGAAAAATATTTTTGAGGATAAGTTGAAGATTTGAAGAAGATGAAATAAATTGAAGAGAGACCATGAAGACTATTTTAGTCTCTTGATTTATTTGACCGATAGTATAAGCCTTTCAAACCTTCAATTAAGAAGCCTTCAACACTTGAACTTAAGCCATTGCTAGTGCAATTAAAATTTGTATGTCTAAGTGATGAACATTTTTCTAGTAATAATCTCAAAAAAAAGTTCTCTTACTAGAGAATAAAAATAGTTATGAATACTTGAACAATTCAAGAAGGCAATTGATTGGACTATTGTTTACATTACAGAAGACCCTGCCTTTTACATGCACATAATCCTATTTGAGAATTTTCATAACTATTTTATGAAGTAAAACTAGAGACTCAAACCAATTATGAACGAATTTGTTAAGGATGAGATTATCAAGTGGCTCTATGCTGGGATCAACTACCCCAACTCCGATAGCACATGTGTCAGTCTGGTACATTGTGTACCTAAGAAAAGTGACATAACAATGATTTCTAATAAAAAAGATAAATTTATTCCTACACGTATGACTACTGGTTGACTTGTATGCTTGGGTTATAGAATGCTCAACAAAACCAAAATAAAGGATCATTTTCCTTTGTCTTTCATTGACGAAATACTAGACTGGCTACCTGGTACAATATTTATTGTTTTGTAGATGGATAGTATAGTTACAACCATATTGTATAGCACCACATGATCAAGAGAAAACAACATTCAAATGTCCCTACGGTACCTTTTATTTTAAACGAATGCCTTTTGAGCTATGCAATGCGCCAAAAACATTTCAATGTTTTCTGATCATAATTTTCTTTGATATGGTAGAAAAAAAATTTCAGTCTTCATTGGTAAATTAATTCATTTTTGATAAATCATCAAAGATTTCTTCAAAATCTTAATAAGGTATTGCAACGATATGAGGAGACAAACTTAGTGTTAAACTCGAAGAACTGACATTTCATGCTTAATGAAGGCATTTTTCTATTTCAAAAATTCTCACAAGGGAAATGAAGTTGATAAGGTCGAGATTGAGGTTATAGAAAAAAGTCTTGTTTTTCTTAATAGGATTGGTTGTTATGTGAGTTTCATATGCTTTTTGTAACACCCCAATTTAGGGGCTAAATTTAAGAAATTATAAAATGGTGAATTTAATTGGTATTTGGAAGAAATTTGGGGATTAAATTGTAAGATTTCAAAGATGGCAGACCATTTTAAGAAGTGCAGGAAGTTCAGTGGCTAAACTCTTGGTTTAGCCATTTTTAATTATGAGATGTTATAAACCCCCAGACTCCCGTATGTTTCTGGAAAATTTTCCAGTTTTCCTCTCCCGTTCTCCCTACTTCGAACTCCGATCTACTCGTCGTCTGACCTCCAAACGACGAGCCAAAACCACCATCGTGTTTGTTATCAACCGAGGAACAAAACCCCTCCAACCTTTCGTCGTGAATCATCACCGTTCATCGTGAATTTCAGTCGGAAGTATCGTCGGTAATAACTCGGTTTTAGTTGGTTTTTCATCGATTCACGACGATCGGGTAATCCGTTTACGACACCTCCCGCACCATCGTGTTCCTTGCATCGTTCCGAGTTTGCCGGTGTCATCCTTGGTCTCCGTCCACGGCGGCGCGTGAGGAGGTGAAGCGGTCAAAGTTTCCGATTCGTTGAAATCGAGCTCTCCGCCGTTCAAAATTGTGAACCGAGCTTTGTAAGTATCTCGAAATCGCTCAAAATAATTTTTAGAAATTTTTCCGGGATTTTAGCACTGTTCACGCGCCCCCACGTGCCGCCACTACGTGTGGGGAAAACAAAAGTGACCGGTTTGACCGGTTTTAGTGGATAGTTGACCGGTTTGACCGGTCATAACCCGACCCGACCCGTTTACCCGACCCGTTGACCCGACCAGTTGACCCGACCCGACCCGTTGACCCGACCCGTTGACCGTTGACCCATTGACCGTTGACCCACGTTGACCACTGTTGACCAAAACTTTGACCGGCTTTGATCGAGCATTAAACGACCTTTGACTTCGACCGAGTATACCTATCCTGACATTTTTCGACGTTCCAAATCCGATTCCGCTGTCTATTTTTCGAAATTCGAACCCGAAGACCTCGAAATTGCCGGTCAAACCCGTTGACTTTGATTTTGACCGAATATTCCAAATTTCTGAAAAGTCATATTTTATGCTTTCGACGTCCTGAATCCGAATCCGAAGTCCGTTTCGCCAAATTCGAACCCGGTAAGCCATCTTTCACTGATTTATCACCCGATTCGATCCGTTTATCGTAATTAAGCTTCGTTTATGATATAATTTCTGTTTATATGGATCCGAGGAAATATTGGAAGTTGAATTGAAGATCAAAGGTGTTCGAATGGAATTTTTATGGTCGATCAGTATTGCACGGAAATCGAGGTAATACTTTACTACCTCTTTATGCTTTATGGAACATGTTGATATTGGTAAATGCATGAATAAGATAATGTTGGTCACTTTTGTGGAGTTGAATAATTTATTCACTCGATATGAATGTGGTAGAAATTCTATAACTGAATACGGATCGAATGACTAATATAAGAGATTGAAAGATTGTTAGAATTAAATTACAAGTTTGTGAATAGTGATAAAGAAATCAGACATGGATTTGTAAATTATATTTTATATCATCAAAGGTTAAATGTTAAAGGTACTTGGATGGGAAATTATGAGAATACTTCGGTATGGTAAAAATAAAAAATTACCCTTATATTCGAAAATGATAAGAATTGTCCCTAGAAGTGGATTAATAAATCTGAAAAGACATATTGATACGATAAATACATTGATGTGCATAAGAAATGATAGTTATACTTAGAAATTATGGATAACCGGTTTTTAACCCCAAGAAGGTTTATGCAAGATACTAGAAGTGTGTTAAGGGAATTATTTCAAGATCAGAGATTGTTCAAGAAAGCAATTAATCATAGGATCTCTAAATTATATTATTTTCGTTAAGAGCTAATATCGAACTTATCTGGCTAAGAAATTACGGAAATGCCTTAAGAGGTAGAATAGTCTGAGATGACTCTGAATGAGAAAATACTTAGAGGATTCGTACTTAACTCGAATAAGTACGGATTTAATTGTTAAGATCCCGACTTAGTGCATGAAAATTTATGATATTCCGTTTGTAAAGTCTGAGAAGACACTTGACCTGAAAATATTCGAATAATGAGTAAATACTGGAAGAGTAATTTATCGGGGGTATTCTGCTGTCAGAATTGTTCGAAAAGACTGAAGTAAATGATAAGATTGAATTAAATAATAAGATCGGATGGAAGGAAAAGATTGAAATACCGTAGATCTATAAAATGACCAAAATACCCCTATAATGGAAATGACCCAAGATTATCACCAAGCTCAGGAATGATTGGATATCCTCGAGCTCTGAAATGAATGGAATAAAACTAAATACAAAAATTACCAAAATACCCTCATGACCTATACCAAGTAAATGCCTTGGATTAATTAAGGAATCCAAATAAACATAGGTATTGGCATACCTTTAAAAGTAATGGAAAACAACTTAAGTGTGTAGATCAACCCTAAAACTATGTCAATACCTAAATAGCATAGATATTACTGGAATGCGTGTTCGTCTTCTTAAGTTTGACTCGATGATAATTTTGGAAGTATTCAACTCAACTCAACTCTAGATCGCATTCAGTACTATGAATTGGACGTTTGTTAGTCAAATCAACCATGAAGACCAAATCGAATGGAATGGAAGTACAACATGTATCTAAAATTCAATAACGTCTAAATTACTCTGAAAAACCCCGAAGTAACTGGAATCAATTTGACTGCTAAATAAGCTAAGTAACCTCAATGATCGAGGATTAAGTAAGTGAATTGGATAAGTCTGGAAATTTTGATGAGTTTATAAGATGTACTGTCCTTATGGAACATGAACTACAAATCAAGCACGTCAGTATTTCATGATATCGTGGAAGCTTGGAAATGAAATAAAGATCATTGGAAGATCTATTCAGTGATGATTCTGAAGGTGATCTATGAACAAGAATTTGTGGTATTAAAAAGTAAATACCCTGGAAGGGAAATGAATTGACCAGTGGATATAAATTGTTAAGGTTCTGAATCTTCGTTATCAAGTTGTTCGATTATCCGAACAATTGACATGGATACAAAGGATTCTGAATACTCTTCTGATTACGTACAACTTCTGAAAACTGTCCGAATAAGATATGATCCTGATAATTCACATTCTGAATAACTGATGATTCTGTCAGTTAATGAACTCTTCCAATAGTGATTCTAAATTTCAATATTCTATCGTTAAACTAAAGATTTGTGTTTCTCTGCCCGATAAGATTATCCTGTATCTCTAAATAATATTTGGAAACTCTAGTGTGTTCCTTACTTATATGAATATTTTATCTGATTTCTGATTTGAATTATGTTTTGACATCTGATCTGAAATCTGTTCTGATTCCTAACCTGGATTCTGTTCTGATATCTGATCTGAATTATGTTTTGATTTCTGATATCTCCGTTTACCGACGGATAAATGTTTTATCTGGGGGTTTATTGTTGGAGGAAGATTATCTGCAGACTCCTCGGCTTTATGCTCAGGGTCTAAATGGCATGTGCGGTTGGGTGTATGGTTCTGGGGAACCTACACATTTATGATGTGAACGGATATGGGTATATATATATATATATATATATGTTTTAAAAGATCTGTATCTTTTTACTGAATTTTTCGGGAACAAACTAGAAAACCTATTCTGATCTCCTGAACTCAGTCATCCGAAATATTTCTCTGAAATGAAAGCTTATTGTCCGTTACCACCTGAAATATCAGTAGGATCTCTGCTCAACATAAAAATCTGTAAATATCTGAACCAATAAGGAAAATATGCTTATCTGTATCTGCACGTTTTTCAGCATCATCTGGTAGTTCTGTATTACTGAGCTTTCCAAAGCTCATTCTATTACTCACCTTTTCAGGTTAAAAGAATTGTTCCAGTGCATCTATCGACTTCAGTAAGGGAGTTCTTCCGGTGTGTTTGCAGAGTATGGTACATGTGATTAGGGGGCATGTAATTGTATTTTGTTTTATATACGAGTCTGAAAATCTATTTTATTTCTGCACACTGATAAATCATTTTATAAGTTACATGTTTTAAAAAAAAAGTTTTAAATTTTCCGCCATTTTTACAGTGGGTCGCTCCGGTGGCCCTAATGTGACTTCTCAGATCGAATCGGGCTACCCGCATCGGTCTGGGGTGTTACATTTAGTGGTATCAGAGCTATGGTTTGAGTCAAAAATTTTCAAGATAGACCGGTCGGTCGAATGTCAAAATATGTCTGGTCAATACATGCCCCTAAACTGCAATCGTACCTCTCTGAGCCGGAACTCCAGAGCTGAGTCCCTATCTGTAACGAGTAAACCAAAGTTTCTATTTGTTAAGGCTATACTTGTAAAAAAAAGAACATCAGTAACATCTATCTAAACGTTGTAAAGTACCTTACGATCCATGTGAGAGTTATTTATCTGAAAAAATTCTGATTTGACTCCGGAAATGAAATTTGGATATGCTATTGCTCTATGAGCCTATTATCATGACAAATACTGAATTGATTACACAAGGAAATGTTCGTTCGATTTTTTTTTTTTTTGAAATGAGAGAGAGTTTTGATAAGAGTGTATACTCAACTGGTTAAGGATTAGTGGAGAATCCGTATTTCTATAAAAGCTACTCGAAGATATGGAAGAGTTGATGGAAGTTTCATTTATGCAATTATGTAACATGGATGAATTTCGAGGACGAAATTCTTTTAAGGAGGGGAGAATTGTAACACCCCAATTTAGGGGCTAAATTTAAGAAATTATAAAATGGTGAATTTAATTGGTATTTGGAAGAAATTTGGGGATTAAATTGTAAGATTTCAAAGATGGCAGACCGTTTTAAGAAGTGCAGGAAGTTCAGTGGCTAAACTCTTGGTTTAGCCATTTTTAATTATGAGATGTTATAAACCCCCAGACTCCCGTATGTTTCTGGAAAATTTTCCAGTTTTCCTCTCTCGTTCTCCCTACTTCGAACTCCGATCTACTCGTCGTCCGACCTCCAAACGACGAGCCAAAACCACCATCGTGTTCGTTGTCAACCGAGGAACAAAACCCCTCAAACCTTTCGTCGTGAATCATCACCGTTCGTCGTGAATTTCAGTCGAAAGTATTGTCGGTAATAACTCAGTTTTAGTTGGTTTTTAATCGATTCACGACGATCGGGTCATCCGTTTACGACACCTCCAGCACCATCGTGTTCGTTGCATCGTTCTGAGTTTGCCGGTGTCATCCTTGGTCTCCGTCCACGGCGGCGCGTGAGGAGGTGAAGCGGTCAAAGTTTCCGATTCGTTGAAATCGAGCTCTCTGCCGTTCAAAATTGTGAACCGAGCTTTGTAAGTATCTCGAAATCGCTCAAAATAATTTTTAGAAATTTTTCCGGAATTTTAGCACTGTTCACGCGCCGCCACTGCGCGTGGGGAAAACAAAAGTGACCGGTTTGACCGGTTTTAGTGGATAGTTGACCGGTTTGACCGGTCATAACCCGACCCGACCCGTTTACCCGACCCGTTGACCGTTGACCCACGTTGACCACTGTTGACCAAAACTTTGACCGGCTTTGATCGAGCATTAAACGACCTTTGACTTCGACTGAGTATACCTATCCTGACATTTTTTGACTTCCAAATCCGATTCCGCTGTCTGTTTTTCGAAATTCGAACCCGAAGACCTCGAAATTGCCGGTCAAACCCGTTGACTTTGATTTTGACCGAATATTCCAAATTTCTGAAAAGTCATATTTTATTCTTTCGACGTCCTGAATCCGAATCCGAAGTCCGTTTCGCCAAATTCGAACCCGGTAAGCCATCTTTCACTGATTTATCACCCGATTCGATCCGTTTATCGTAATTAAGCTCTGTTTCTGATATAATTTCTGTTTATATGGATCCGAGGAAATATTGGAAGTTGAATTGAAGATCAAAGGTGTTCGAACGGAATTTTTATGGTCGATCAGTATTACACGGAAATCGAGGTAATACTTTACTATCTCTTTATGCTTTATGGAACATGTTGATATTGGTAAATGCATGAATAAGATAATGTTGGTCACTTTTGTGGAGTTGAATAATTTATTCACTCGATATGAATGTGGTAGAAATTCTATAACTGAATATGGATCGAATGACTAATATAAGAGATTGAAAGATTGTTAGAATTAAATTACAAGTTTGTGAATAGTGATAAAGAAATCAGACATGGATTTGTAAATTATATTTTATATCATCAAAGGTTAAATGTTAAAGGTACTTGGATGGGAAATTATGAGAATACTTCGGTATGGTAAAAATATGAAATTACCCTTATATTGGAAAATGATAAGAATTGTCCCTAGAAGTGGATTAATAAATCTGAAATGACATATTGATACTATAAATACATTGATGTGCATAAGAAATGATAGTTATACTTAGAAATTATGGATAACCGGTTTTTAACCCCAAGAAGGTTTATGCAAGATACTAGAAGTGTGTTAAGTGAATTATTTCAAGATCAGAGATTGTTCAAGAAAGCAATTAATCATAGGATCTCTAAATTATATTATTTTCGTTAAGAGCTAATATCGAACTTATCTGGCTAAGAAATTACGGAAATGCCTTAAGAGGTAGAATAGTCTGAGATGACTCTGAATGAGAAAATACTTAGAGGATTCGTACTTACCTCGAATAAGTACGGATTTAATTGTTAAGATCCCGACTTAGTGCAGGAAAATTTATGATATTCCGTTTGTAAAGTCTGAGAAGACACTTGACCTGAAAATATTCGAATAATGAGTAAATACTGGAAGAGTAATTTATCGGGGGTATTCTGCTGTCAGAATTGTTCGAAAGGACTGAAGTAAATGATAAGATTGAATTAAATAATAAGATCGGATGGAAGGAAAAGATTGAAATACCGTAGATCTATAAAATGACCAAAATACCCCTGTAATGGAAATGACCCAAGATTATCACCAAGCTCAGGAATGATTGGATATCCTCGAGCTCTGAAATGAATGGAATAAAACTAAATACAAAAATTACCAAAATACCCTCATGACCTATACCAAGTAAATGCCTTGGATTAATTAAGGAATCCAAATAAACATAGGTATTGGCATACCTTCAAAAGTAATGGAAAACAACTTAAGTGAGTAGATCAACCCTAAAACTATGTCAATACCTAAATAGCATAGATATTACTGGAATGCGTGTTCGTCTTCTTAAGTTTGACTCGATGATAATTTTGGAAGTATTCAACTCAACTCTAGATCGCATTCAGTACTATGAATTGGACGTTTGTTAGTCAAATCAACCATGAAGACCAAATCGAATGGAATGGAAGTACAACATGTATCTAAAATTTAGTAACGTCTAAATTACTCTGAAAAACCCCGAAGTAACTGGAATGAATTTGACTGCTAAATAAGCTAAGTAACCTCAATGATCGAGGATTAAGTAAGTGAATTAGATAAGTCTGGAAATTTTGATGAGTTTATAAGATGTACTGTCCTTATGGAACATGAACTACAAATCAAGCACGTCAGTATTTCATGATATCGTGGAAGCTTGGAAATGAAATAAAGATCATTGGAAGATCTATTCAGCGATGATTCTGAAGGTGATCTATGAACAAGAATTTGTGGTTTTAAAAAGTAAATACCCTGGAAGGGAAATGAATTGACCAGTGGATATAAATTGTTAAGGTTCTGAATCTTCGTTATCAAGTTGTTCGATTATCCGATCAATTGACATGGATACAAAGGATTCTGAATACTCTTCTGATTACGTATAACTTCTGAAAATTGTCCGAATAAGATATGATCCTGATAATTCACATTCTGAATAACTGATGATTCTGTCAGTTAATGAACTCTTCCAATAGTGATTCTAAATTTCAATATTCTATCGTTAAACTAAAGATTTGTGTTTCTCTGCCCAATAAGATTATCCTGTATCTCTAAATAATATTTGGAAACTCTAGTGTGTTCCTTACTTATATGAATATTTTATCTGATTTCTGATTTGAATTATGTTTTGACATCTGATCTGAAATTTGTTCTGATTCCTAACCTGGATTCTGTTCTGATATCTGATCTGAATTATGTTTTGATTTCTGATATCTCCGTTTACCGACGGAGAAATGTTTTATCTGGGGGTTTATTGTTGGAAGAAGATTATCTGCAGACTCCTCGGCTTTGTGCTCAGGGTCTAAATGGCATGTGCGGTTGGGTGTATGGTTCTGGGGAACCTACACATTTATGATGTGAACGGATGGGGGTATATATATATATATGTTTTAAAAGATCTGTATCTTTTTACTGAATTTTTCGGGAACACACTAGAAAACCTATTCTGATCTCCTGAACTCAGTCATCCGAAATATTTCTCTGAAACGAAAGCTCATTGTCCGTTACCACCTGAAATATCAGTAGGATCTCTGCTCAACATAAAAATCTGTAAATATCTGAACCAATAAGGAAAATATGTTTATCTGTATCTGCACGTTTTTCAGCATCATCTGGTAGTTCTGTATTACTGAGCTTTCCAAAGCTCATTCTATTACTCACCTTTTCAGGTTAAAAGAATTGTATCAGTGCATCTATCGACTTCAGTAAGGGAGTTCTTCCGGTGTTGTTGCAGAGTATGGTACATGTGATTAGGGGGCATGTAATTGTATTTTGTTTTATATACGAGTCTGAAAATCTGTTTTATTTCTGCACACTGATAAATCATTTTATAAGTTACATGTTTAAAAAAAAAAGTTTTAAATTTTCCGCCATTTTTACAGTGGGTCGCTCCGGTGGCCCTAATGTGACTTCTCAGATCGAATCGGGCTACCCGCATCGGTCTGGGGTGTTACATTTAGTGGTATCAGAGCTATGGTTTGAGTCAAAAAATTTCAAGATAGACCGGCCGGTCGAATGTCAAAATATGTCTGGTCAATACATGCCCCTAGACTGCAATCGTACCTCTCTGAGCCGGAACTCCAGAGCTGAGTCCCTATCTGTAACGAGTAAACCAAAGTTTCTATTTGTTAAGGCTATACTTGTAAAAAAAAAAAGAACATCAGTAACATCTATCTAAACGTTGTAAAGTACCTTACGATCCATGTGAGAGTTATTTATCTGAAAAAATTCTGATTTGACTTCGAAAATGAAATTTGGATATGCTACTGCTCTATGAGCCTATTATCATGATAAATACTAAATTGATTACTCAAGGAAATGTTCGTTCGATTTTTTTTTTTGAAATGAGAGAGAGTTTTGATAAGAATGTATACTCAACTGGTTAAGGATTAGTGGAGAATCCGTATTTCTATAAAAGCTACTCGAAGATATGGAAGAGTTGATGGAAGTTTCATTTATGCAATTATGTAACATGGATGAATTTTGAGGACGAAAATCTTTTAAGGAGGGGAGAATTGTAACACCCCAATTTAGGGGCTAAATTTAAGAAATTATAAAATGGTGAATTTAATTGGTATTTGGAAGAAATTTGGGGATTAAATTGTAAGATTTCAAAGATGGCAGACCATTTTAAGAAGTGCAAGAAGTTCAGTGGCTAAACTCTTGGTTTAGCCATTTTTAATTATGAGATGTTATAAACCCCCAGACTCCCGTATGTTTCTGGAAAATTTTCTAGTTTTCCTCTCCTGTTCTCCCTACTTCGAACTCCGATCTACTCGTTGTCCGACCTCCAAACGACGAGCCAAAACCACCATCGTGTTCGTTGTCAACTGAGGAACAAAACCCCTCAAACCTTTCGTCGTGAATCATCACCGTTCGTCGTGAATTTCAGTCGGAAGTATCGTCGATAATAACTCGGTTTTAGTTGGTTTTTCATCGATTCACGACGATCGGGTCATCCGTTTATGACACCTCCCGCATCATCATGTTCGTTGCATCGTTCTGAGTTTGCCGGTGTCATCCTTGGTCTCCGTCCAAGGCGGCGCGTGAGGAGGTGAAGCGGTCAAAGTTTCCGATTCGTTGAAATCGAGCTCTCCGCCGTTCAAAATTGTGAACCGAGCTTTGTAAGTATCTCGAAATAGCTCAAAATAATTTTTAGAAATTTTTCCAGGATTTTAGCACTGTTCACGCGCCCCCACGCGCCGCCACTGCGCGTGGGGAAAACAAAAGTGACCGGTTTGTCCGGTTTTAGTGGATAGTTGACCGGTTTGACCGGTCATAACTCGACCCGACCCGTTTACCCGACCCGTTTACCCGACCCGTTGACCGTTGAACCGTTGACCCACGTTGACCACTGTTGACCAAAACTTTGACCGGCTTTGATCGAGCATTAAACGACCTTTGACTTCGACTGAGTATACCTATCCTGACATTTTTCGACGTTCCAAATCCGATTCCGCTGTCTGTTTTTCGAAATTCGAACCCGGAGACCTCGAAATTACCGGTCAAACCCGTTGACTTTGATTTTGACCGAATATTCCAAATTTCCGAAAAGTCATATTTTATTCTTTCGACGTCCTGAATACGAATCCGAAGTCCGTTTCGCCAAATTCGAACCCGGTAAGCCATCTTTCACTGATTTATCACCCGATTCGATCCGTTTATCGTAATTAAGCTCTGTTTCTGATATAATTTCTGTTTATATGGATCCGAGGAAATATTGGAAGTTGAATTGAAGATCAAAGGTGTTCGAATGGAATTTTTATGGTCGATCAGTATTGCACGGAAATCGAGGTAATACTTTACTACCTCTTAATGCTTTATGGAACATGTTGATATTGGTAAATGCATGAATAAGATAATGTTGGTCACTTTTGTGGAGTTGAATAATTTATTCACTCGATATGAATGTGGTAGAAATTCTATAACTGAATACAGATCGAATGACTAATATAAGAGATTGAAAGATTGTTAGAATTAAATTACAAGTTTGTGAATAGTGATAAAGAAATCAGACATGGATTTGTAAATTATATTTTATATCATCAAAGGTTAAATGTTAAAGGTACTTGGATGGGAAATTATGAGAATACTTCGGTATGGTAAAAATACGAAATTACACTTATATTGGAAAATGATAAGAATTGTCCCTAGAAGTGGATTAATAAATCTGAAAAGACATAATGATACGATAAATACATTGATGTGCATAAGAAATGATAGTTATACTTAGAAATTATGGATAACCGGTTTTTAACCCCAAGAAGGTTTATGCAAGATACTAGAATTGTGTTAAGGGAATTATTTCAAGATCAGAGATTGTTGAAGAAAGCAATTAATCATAGGATCTCTAAATTATATTATTTTCGTTAAGAGCTAATATCGAACTTATCTGGCTAAGAAATTACGGAAATGCCTTAAGAGGTAGAATAGTCTGAGATGACTCTGAATGAGAAAATACTTAGAGGATTCGTACTTACCTCGAATAAGTAAGGATTTAATTGTTAAGATCCCGACTCAGTGCAGGAAAATTTATGATATTCCGTTTGTAAAGTCTGAGAAGACACTTGACCTGAAAATATTCGAATAATGAGTAAATACTGGAAGAGTAATTTATCGGGGGTATTCTGCTGTCAGAATTGTTCGAAAGGACTGAAGTAAATGATAAGATTGAATTAAATAATAAGATTGGATGGAAGGAAAAGATTGAAATACCGTAGATCTATAAAATGACCAAAATACCCCTGTAATGGAAATGACCCAAGATTATCACCAAGCTCAGGAATGATTGGATATCCTCGAGCTCTGAAATGAATGGAATAAAACTAAATACAAAAATTACCAAAATACCCTCATGACCTATACCAAGTAAATGCCTTGGATTAATTAAGGAATCCAAATAAACATAGGTATTGGCATACCTTTAAAAGTAATGGAAAATAACTTAAGTGAGTAGATCAACCCTAAAACTATGTCAATACCTAAATAGCATATATATTACTGGAATGCGTGTTCTTCTTCTTAAGTTTGACTCGATGATAATTTTGGAAGTATTCAACTCAACTCAACTCTAGATCGCATTCAGTACTATGAATTGGACGTTTGTTAGTCAAATCAACCATGAAGACCAAATCGAATGGAATGGAAGCACAACATGTATCTAAAATTCAGTAACGTCTAAATTACTCTGAAAAACCCCGAAGTAACTGGAATGAATTTGACTGCTAAATAAGCTAAGTAACCTCAATGATCGAGGATTAAGTAAGTGAATTGGATAAGTCTGGAAATTTTGATGTGTTTATAAGATGTACTGTCCTTATGGAACATGAACTACAAATCAAGCACGTCAGTATTTCATGATATCGTGGAAGCTTGGAAATGAAATAAAGATCATTGGAAGATCTATTCAGCGATGATTCTGAAGGTGATCTATGAACAAGAATTTGTGGTATTAAAAAGTAAATACCCTGGAAGGGAAATGAATTGACCAGTGGATATAAATTGTTAAGGTTCTGAATCTTCGTTATCAAGTTGTTCGATTATCCGATCAATTGACATGGATACAAAGGATTCTGAATACTCTTCTGATTACGTACAACTTCTGAAAACTGTCCGAATAAGATATGATCCTGATAATTCACATTCTGAATAACTGATGATTCTGCCAGTTAATGAACTCTTCCAATAGTGATTCTAAATTTCAATATTCTATCGTTAAACTAAAGATTTGTGTTTCTCTGCCCGATAAGATTATCATGTATCTCTAAATAATATTTGGAAACTCTAGTGTGTTCCTTACTTATATGAATATTTTATCTGATTTATGATTTGAATTATGTTTTGACATCTGATCTGAAATCTGTTCTGATTCCTAACCTGGATTCTGTTTTGATATCTGATCTGAATTATGTTTTGATTTCTGATATCTCCGTTTACCGACGGAGAAATGTTTTATCTGGGGGTTTATTGTTGGAGGAAGATTATCTGCAGACTCCTCGGCTTTGTGCTCAAGGTCTAAATGGCATGTGCGGTTGGGTGTATGGTTATGGGGAACCTACACATTTATGATGTGAACGGATGGGGGTATATATATATATATATATATGTTTTAAAAGATCTGTATCTTTTTACTGAATTTTTCGGGAACACACTAGAAAACCTATTCTGATCTCCTGAACTCAGTCATCCGAAATATTTCTCTGAAACGAAAGCTCATTGTCCGTTACCACCTGAAATATCAGTAGGATCTCTGCTCAACATAAAAATCTGTAAATATCTGAACTAATAAGGAAAATATGTTTATCTGTATCTGCACGTTTTTCAGCATCATCTGGTAGTTCTGTATTACTGAGCTTTCCAAAGCTCATTCTATTACTCACCTTTTCAGGTAAAAAGAATTGTACCAGTGCATGTATCGACTTCAGTAAGGGAGTTCTTCCGGTGTTGTTGCAGAGTATGGTACATGTGATTAGGGGGCATGTAATTGTATTTTGTTTTATATACGAGTCTGAAAATCTGTTTTATTTCTGCACACTGATAAATCATTTTATAAGTTACATGTTTTAAAAAAAAAGTTTTAAATTTTCCGCCATTTTTACAGTGGGTCGCTCCGGTGGCCCTAATGTGACTTCTTAGATCGAATCGGGCTACCTGCATCGGTCTGGGGTGTTACACTTTTAATTTGAACGAGGTATGCTTTCTTGTGTTAAACATG
This sequence comes from Hibiscus syriacus, assembly GCF_006381635.1. Classification (NCBI taxonomy): domain Eukaryota; kingdom Viridiplantae; phylum Streptophyta; class Magnoliopsida; order Malvales; family Malvaceae; genus Hibiscus; species Hibiscus syriacus. The sequence goes on along the minus strand of NW_024063487.1, from coordinate 617,089 downwards.
GTCTAAGTCTATGGTAGGGGCATGTTCGTAGTACCTTTTAATATATTGTGGTGCTGTCAATTAAGTTGTCTAGCTTTGTGGCTTCGTTTTTATCATTAGGTGAGCTTTTGATCTGTTGGAATACGCTTTATGAGAATGTTTATCTTTGGTGCAGCATTCTTTAATTTTGTAATCCCATTTCGAGGTTTTTAATCTTTCTTAAAATAAAATAAATTTGGCTTAGTAAAAAAAATTAAAACAACTTATTTATTGAATTAATAAGCAAAGATATCTATTTAAAAAATATAGAATAAAATTTTAATAAATATTCGTAGATATCTCAGCTTATCCATACAACCTTTTAGGAGAAATCTTAAATATTTTAATTTTTAATTGAGTGTGAATTAGCTTTGTAATATATTGTACACTTTAAAATAATAGGAAAGTATTATATTTAATATTAATTTAAAAATATTATTATTAAGTGGTTTTTGGAATAAGATAAACAAAACGAAATAACTATTTTCACAACCAAGCATCTTAGACATCTCAACCTTGAAACAAGTACGTTGATTTTCTACGACCGAGCAACATATATCCTTTTCATGCGTGGCAGTGAAGCAATCATTTCTGATCTCCTAATTTCATTGGCGTTACTTCTCAATAGGTTTTGAAAATAAATCAAATGTCAATTGAATGATCATAATTTGTTAAGTTACTAAACCCATAACAATAATTAAGAACATACAAAAACGTTTTCTCCAAACATTAAATTAAGCAATCATATATCCTTATTTGTTTAAGATACTATCATAGCCATCCCATTTATTTCATAAGCCACTTCCACATTATATACTCTTCCTTATTATTTCATTTCTAGCCTGCCTATATCCCTTACATCCACTTACCTAACCATTCTTCTTTGATCTTGAATTACTACAAGAAACTTTCTATTTCATTAGATCTATAATCAAGGTACTCTAGCCATATATTAAGTGGTATTTAGAGCTTTGAGTGAAGAACAAAGTGCACAATGAAGCCCTACCAACCAAAAAAAAATTACAAGCAAAAAGATGAAATCGGCCAAAGAAGAAAATCAAGTAAAAGGATCCAATTCAACAACAAAAGGAGTTCAAAGTGTTCAAAAAGAGAGCCAACAAAGAAAAGAACAAAAATAGATCAAAGGTGAAACACTATAACTAAAGGGTTTCATTACAAAAGTTTGGAAGTCATTCAAGGCCTTTATTATGGTGAGAGTAAAGTTTTAAATGACTTGTTTGTAAGTAACCCTTTTTATTTCTATATTTCTAAGCTACCTTTAGATTACATTTGTTTTCTTTCATACCCTAACCTATTTTGCAGCCGACGCAAACATTGCACCAAGACTTTAAAAAATTATAAGTGAGTTTTCCTTAGGACTTCAAAAGAGAGGAAGGATTGGAAAAGGGCATTGAGCGTGCAAGATAAGAAAAGGACAAGTAAAAGCCTTATAGTCCTAATTGCACGAGTGAACTGAGTGACATCTACTCTTCCTTTGGAGTGACTTTGATAGCTCTTTGTGAGAGTAAATTAGTAAGGTCCTTCGACACATTCAATTAATTATGACATAACTATTCCAACTGAAGAAGGTTCGTTTGGCAGCCATGGAATTCATTGATTATGCCTTAGTCTGGTCGGATAAATTGAAAAGCACGAGAAGGAGAAACAGTGAGACAACTATCAACAATTGGTAAGAAATTACTTCTATCATTAAGAGATGATTCATACTTATTCACTAACATAAAAACTTGTTTCAACGGTTGCAATATCTTAAGAAAGGAAACAAAATCATGGAGGACTATTTTAAAAAAATGGAAGTAGCCATGATTTGAGCAAACATTGAAGAAGATGGAGAAGCAACTATGACAAGGTTCTTGGTAGGTTTGAATTTTGAAATTGCTAACATTCTTAAGTTGCATCATTATGTAGAGATGGATGAGATGGTTCATATGTCCAAGAAGATTGAAAGACAACTCAAATAAAAAAAAACTGAACTAACGTAAAAACTCTTCAATAATGAAGTACAATAAAAAACGTAATAACTATAGGAAACAAACTCCTTTGTAAATAAAGTATAATGTAGAGATGCCTAAACCTAAGCAAACCATGGTGGAGAGTGGCAAAGACAAAAAAATATCAAAATGTTCAAAAATGACTCGAGACATAAAATGTTTCAAATGCCTAGAGAGATGACACATTGAAAATCAATTCCCTAATAGCAGTGTTGGTTGTTTAGAGACTTCAAAATACCCAGATGGAAAATGATGAGAAACAAAGAGAGAACATCTTTCACACCAGATGGAACGTTGAAAGGAAGGTATGTTTCATGATCATTGATGGTGGTAGTTTTACTAACATTGCTAGAACTATCATGGTTGAAAGATATTATTGAAGACCTTAAAGAATCATGCCCCCATACAAGCTACAATGGTTAAATGATCGGAATAGACTCAATGTCACTAAACAAGTGTTGGTTCTATTCACCATGGGAACGTACAAGGATAAAGTGATGTGTGATATAGACCTAATGCATGCAAGTAATATTCTACTTGGGAGGCCATGGCAATACAACAAGAAGACTATTCATAATTGATATACAAATCAATACTCTTTCAAACATGAAGAAGTAAAAGTGTTTTTGCACCACTATTACCAAAGAAAGTTCATAGTGACCAAATGCACAAGAAGAAAAACATAAAGTCAATGGAGAAGACTCGTATAGATTCCAAATTAGTGGAAGATTATGAAAAAGAAAATTATATTTTCCCATTAAGAATATGGTTTATTTGGACAAGTTTAAAGGTTAAAAGTCAATGGAAAGCACCATGATAATTCGGATGAAGAAGAAGATGCCCTTTCCAAACATTGTACCGATTCAAGGAGTAAGGATAAAGGGATAAGTTTGTTCACGGTTTGAAATTTCTCTTTAATCCAAAAGGCACATGATGGTTCAAAGGAGAAGTTTGAAAGGATGTGTCCTATTACCAAAGCTTGTGACTTTTTTAAAAAACATGAGGATTAATTCAAAAGATCATATACCTACTCAAAGGATAAGACACCTAGAAAATGTCATTTGACACAGTCGAAGATGGTCGTACCATATGACTACAAGGAATTCCAGGAACGCAAATTTGGTTCACAGGTTAACACCATTGAAAGTGACTATTCGAGAGGGATATATATTTGGAAAGATTTGATCCAAAAAGGTAGCTATTGGTAATTGTCATTCCAAATAAAGGCCTTTAGAGAGAAATATTTTCATATAGAAGCCTTTAGAAAATGCTAATCCTGAGGAGAGGATGTGAGAAGGACTAGATAAGTTGAGCATTCAAGGAAATATGGATTCATCTATTCCCATGGAGAATAAGTATTCAATGGCGAGGAGCTTCGATTTGAGAACAAATTGTCTTAAAGAATGGGGATGATGTTATATTGCTCATGTACCCACTCATTTTCTTCATTCTTTCATATTTTGTTTTAAGGATGAAGGACTAGTGAGCATTTACTTACCTCTCATACCTTTTAATTTGTACATCATATGATTATCTTACTTATATTTTATGTCATGACCTATATTATGTTGTATATGCCATGATCATACTTCACTATACAATGTATTTAATTTATGTTATAATAAGTTTGATGATTTCATGGCTTACTTCTCATACCATGCATTTCATGCATTTTCACATCATATACTTAATATATGCATCTTATGCTAGGTTTACTTATATCATGTCATAATCCCTATATTATGTTCATTATACATTTTGCATAGAATATTGCATGTTCCCACATCTTTACTTAGTATATTTTATGCTTATGTTATGGTTTTCTTTCTTACATAGCTAATTTGCATACATAACATAGGCGATAACATTCATTCATTACATTCTTAGTGTTATCATAACTTATCCTATTGTTTTCATGTCACACATGGGTAGTTTGAATGTTAAAGAAGGCTTTGGCAGCTCTTGGATCAAGGATTCAAGCTATGGTAAGTCGTGATAGATCATAAGAATCAAATGATAACTCATATTAGATAAGGGAAGCTCTAACCATAAGGACAATAACTCAGGAGTAGTTGAATAGGACTGAAACTAGTTGAGGGTCTAGTAGCTAAGATGAGGGTTGAGGGCAATTAGTGGTAGTTGAGGTGGTAGCTGAGTAGTTAGAGTGTCACTAGCTAGCTAGCTTGAGTCTACCTAGATAATCCTAACGTAGCTAGCTACAGATGCACTCACCTTTGTGCTAATTACCTACCATGCACTCATCATTCATCCTATGGTCGAATTATCCTTATTCTTAGGGTAGAGTGTTATCTACATTCAAGGGAGGTTATGTGAAATCAAGGAGGTTTTCATGTGCATCATTCAAGAATGTGCTCAACATGTGATCTTAAGTTCAGCGCTAAACACCAAGGGACCTCACTATTCGACCTAATCATTGAAAACAATTCCCTTTGGTGCCAAGATGAACTTATGCATCATTATTAGGCCAGGCAATATGCCTCCTCATTCAAACTAAAGCAACATCACTCTTTTGAAGAGTTAGTTGAACCAACACATAGGAAAAAGGCATATGTATTCATTAAATGGTTATGTATCTTCATAAAGACACATGTATGCCTAAACCAACACCTATATATTCAGCCATACCTCTCTATCTGTAATAAATAGCCATTGCCTTGACTCTTGTAAGGAAACCCTTTTTGCATTAATCTAATTATGTTGTTTTCCTCTTTTTCAAGTTCTTTTTTAACTCTATCGAATTATCAAGCCTCTTTGTTTGTGGTGTCCATCCATTTCCATTGATACATGTGTCTCATAGTTCTTTGAAAATTAGGGGGACCAATTCCTTGTTTACCTCCCCTTAAACAAATATATAAGGATTGGTGTTGGGCTATTCATATTCTAGTTTCTTCCTTGTTTGTTTAAGATACTACCATAGCCATCCCATTTATTTCATAAGCCATTTTTATATCATATACTCTTACTTCTTATTTCATTTCTAGCCCGACTATATCTCTTACATCTACTTATCTAATTATTATGCTTTGAGCCTATCTTACTACAAGAAACTTTCTATTTCAGTAGATCTATAATCAAGGTACTTGTACCTTACATCAAGTGGTATTTAAAGATTTTGGTTAAGAGCAAAGTGCACAAAGAATCCCTACCAACAAAAAAAAGAAGTACAAGAAAAGAGGTGCATTCAACCAAAGAATAAAATTAAGAAAAAGGCTTCAATTTTCATTAGTGTTAAAAGTGTTCGAAAAGAATGCCAACAACGAAAAGAACAAACACAAATCAGAAATGAAGCACTACCACTACAAGGTTTCATTACTAAAGTTTTAAAGTCATTCAAGGCCTTGATTGTGGTGAAAGTAAAGTTGTGAGTGACTTATTTGTAGGTAACCATTTCTTTATTTTGTTTATATATTTCTAAGCCATATTTACATTACATTTTTTTTCTTTCCTAACCTAACCTATTTTTCAGTTGGTGCTAACATTGCACCAAGACTTGAAAATTTTTTGAGCGAGTTTTCTTTTGGACTTTATAAGAGAGGAAGCATCAAAAAAGGACATTGAGCATGGGAGATCAAAAGAGGACAAGTAAAAGCCTTCTAGTTCTGAGTGTTAAACACGTGTGAACTAAGTGACATCTACTTTATCTTTGGAGTGAATTTGAGAGGTATTTTTGAGAGCAAATTGGTATGGTCCTACACATTCAATTCTTTTTATCTTCTAACCATGTCTCAAACTTTAGAAAATGGACAATAAGGAGAAGTAGCAAATCTACAAGCACAAGCCACAATATTGTAAATGTTAAGATTGCTAAGATTAGAACTTTACCACTCAATGAACGAATGAAGAATGAATGCACCAATGAAGATGGAGGTCGTTAATTCTTAGATGAAAATGTCAAGAGTATATGAGTCACCATTCCTTTTTTCTAAGGGAAAACTGACCATGAAGCATACTTAGACTAGGAAGTAAAAGTGGACCATGTAATTGAATGCCATAACTATTCTGAAAAGAGGAAGATTTGTTTGGTAGCCATGGAGTTCATTGATTATGGTTAGTCTAGTAGGATCAATTGACAAGCACAATAAGGAGAAATAGTGAGAGACCTATCAATAATTGGCAAGACATGAAGACTATCATGATGGGACGATTCATGCTTGTTCACTACCATAGAGACTTATTTCAAAGGTTTCATTCTATCAGGCAAGGTAACAGAAACATAGATGATTATTTCTAGGAAATAAAAGTAGCCATGATTCGAGCAAACACTGAAGAATATAGAGTAGCAATTATGGAAAGATTCTAGGCACGTTTGAATTTTGAAATTGCTAACATTCTTGAGTTGCAACATTATGTAGAGATGGACAAGGTGGCTGATAACTTCGTAAAAAGACTAAATTTACAGTCTTTTCACTTAAGTTATTGCTCGTCTAAACAAAGTATACATAGCATTTTAGTTGCATATAGGTTATATTAGCTTGTGGTGGATAAATTTTGCTTAGGCAAGATTTATTTGGTTTGACTGATGTTGCTGATGAGAAAGGTTGCTTTGATTGTGTTTGTGAAGGAAACTTACAGAGGAAGAACATTTCATTCGTGACAACATAAATTTGCAAAGGCCAACAGAACAGACGAGAATGTGAGGAGGAGATTTATCTCGTCGAGGCAAGGTTTATTTGAAGAAGTCTGGAGAATGAGTGATGAAAACGCTTATGTCACAAGCTAGTCGGATGACCTACTTCACATGCAAGCAAAGCCTTAATTATTTAAACAACCACCTTTCTTTTTTAGTTTGGACATTTAATAAAGGTTATTTAAGGAAACTCCAAAAGCATGCAAAGCTCTAGGAGATATTTCCTTATAAATAACCAGTCGTAGCCGATAAAGAAAGAAGGCAAGGAAGAAGAGAGAAGAACTTTACCCAAGGCGTGAGTAAGCAACTGCAGTGCTTCTTCACCGTCTATCCACCGACCTTCCTTGGTTTCCTCCATAGCCAGACTTTAGTAGAGTGGTGATCAGTCCTCGAGAGAGGGTGATCACTAAGGCAGGCATAGAACTGATCAGAATCGTCGCGACAGAGCCCCTGGTTTTGGGAGTCGTTCTTCCTTTGTTCTTAATATTTTATCTATTTGGGGTTGTACTAAACGTTGAATTCTGGATGATCTTTGATAGCATCATGAATGTCTTACTTGGTGTTAAACTTTGTTTTGCCTGAACAATATTTTTATTTTTTATGAATGATGAATTATGTTTTGCGTATGACTATTTTGCTCTATGTTTAAATATTTTACCTTGCGTTGTAAGAGCATTGAGAGATCGCCTAGAGTATTGGTAAAACATGTCTTGGCAATATGAAGTTCTAACTTGTTACCTTAGAGATGAGGAGTGAGTTTCAATCGACTAAAAGGGATAGACGCTAGAGTAGGATAGACAACACCTATAGTTTATATTGAGAGGTATTGCTTTAACGCTAAGGAGTATTGCCATAGCAACCGTCTAAGAATACCTAGTAATCATGTCGGGCAATTTAGCAAGTCATAATAATTCATTCTAGACTTAGAAATAGTTGTTGACAATACAAGGGTTTAGCATAAGTGCTCTGTGATATGTGAATATGTGAGGTGGTTTGCATTATATTTGAATCAACACTTGTCTAGTTTTATTTTAATTTAGCATCTTGTATACTTATTTTGCCTCAACCAAACTTTTTCTATAATTGTTAAATCAATTCTTTGTCTTATTAATATTAGTTCTTAAGTTGATATTTAGCAGGACTTAATTTGTGACATTAGTTCTAGTTGTGGTGAAAATATATTTCTCGACCAATCCCTGTGGAGACAATATTCACTTACCCTATATTACTTTAATCGATTGTGTATACTTGCACAGATTTGCTTGCCTTAACATATACATTTACAAGCGATCAAGTTTTTGGCGCTGTTGTCGGGGATTGACAACTATCGAAATTATTTTAGCCATAACATGTTCTTTTGGTGTCACCTTATATTTATTTAGTCTAACGTAGTTTACTATTTTCTTTTGTAAGTTTTTACTATTGCATGACCCTGAGATCTTCTGGTAAGCCTTTGGAATTGAGCAATCACTCAGACAAAGGTTGCGTGCCTAAAGAACCAGAGAACAATTAAACCAAACTCAAATGCGAGAAAATATGGGAGATTTAGGACCTGATGCAGCTATCAATCTCCAAGTTGCAAGGCCAAGAGCGATAAGAGATCATTTGAACCCGATTCTCGATGATCTCAATCCGGGCATAGTGGCACCTGAGATACAAGTAACTCACTTCAAACTTAAACCGGTGATGTTTAACATGCTAAACTCTATTGGACAATTTGGTGGTTCACCCAATGAGGATGCTAGGCAACATGGTCGCACTTTCCTTGAAGTATACGACTCGTTTCGGCAACAAGGAGTACATGAAGATATGCTCAAACTGAAAATTTTTCCTTACTCCCTATGAAATAGAGCAAGAGCCTGGCTCAGTGGAGTTCCTTCTGGCCTAATGGAGTCATGGGCAGATTTATGCAAGAGTTTCTTACTACTATACAATCCGGCCAATATGAATACACAGCTTCGCAATGACATTGCTAATTTTTGCCAAGGAGATGATAAGTCAATGTATGAATGTTGGGATAGGTACAAAAGCCTACTTCGCAAGTGTATTAACACTGACTTTCATGATTGGACACAAGTGGTGATGTTTTTATAACAGAGTCAATGCACCAACTCGAATGATGCTAGATGCCTAAGCAAATCGCACCTTATTGGACAAATCACCCGAAGAAGCTTTTTACATCCTCGACAGGATAACAAATAATGATTATCAATTTCCAAATACAATATTAGGAACCGACAGAAAAAAATCTTGAGCATATGAATTACAGGGTAAGGATACGGTAGCCGCTCAACTTTCTGCCATAACCAATATGTTGAGAATTTTGCAACGTTCTAATGAGATAAGAGAAGTCAAGGTGACCAATAACACATGCTTATTTTTTCATGGCAACCATCATGAGAGAGATTGCCCAGAAAACCATGAGTCAACCAATTTTATGGGTAACTACAATCGGAGCAACAATAACCCCTATTCAAACACGTATAATCCTGGTTGGAGACAACACCCAAATTTCTCATGGAGTAATCAAGGAAACAACAACAATCAAGCAGTAAATTACAGGCCACAAAAAATAATTCTGATCATCAACATTTGCAGAATCAGCATCATCAACAGCCCTGGCAAAACAATAAAGGTATAACTTTTTCCTCTAATACTAATTCCAATAATAATTCCTTGGATTTATCATTGTAGGAATTTATGGCCTTAACAAAAGATTTCATGGCTTTCACATAGACTTTGATGCACGAACATTCGGCAACAATTAAAAATCAAGGAAATTTGTTACAAAGTCAGGCAATACTTTTGCAAAGCCATAGTTCATCCCTAAGAGCATTGAAGAATCAAGTGGGACAAATAGCTACAGCACTACATTCTCGCCCACAAGGAAATCTCCCTACTGACATGGAGATCACTAAACATCATGGGAATGAAACAATGCAATGTACTTACACTAAGGAGTGGAAAATATATCAACCAAGATAACAAGTTTAGGGGAGAAAACACAAACAGTCTTCGCCATGGCTTAACACAACCAGATGATCGAGCTGAAAATGTTAAACGAGAGGAAGTGCCTAAAGAGAATGAAAGAACTGTAGAGCATCACTCAAACAAGAAGAAATTCATGGCTGAGGCCAGAGATTCTTCAGCAACAACAGCAGACAATGTGAGCCCTCCACCACCATTCCCTCAATGGTTGAAGAAGTATGATGATGACATCCAATTCAAGAAATTCATTGATGTTCTGGATTAGTTGTGTATCAATGTACACTTAATAGAAGCCATCGAGCAAATACCTTTTTATGCCAAGTTTCTTAAGGACGTCGTTACAAAGAAACGGAAGGTAGAACGTGTAGCCATGGCAACAGAAAGCTGTTCAGCAGTGAGCAAACTCCCACCAAAGCAAAAAGACCCTAGCAGCTTTATAATGCCATGCTTAATTGGTAATGACATCATATGACGATCTCTTGTTGATTTAGGATCAAGTGTAAACTTGATACCAAAATCTATATTTATGAAACTAGACGGGTATCACACCTGTCCAACCTCAGTCATCTTACAGCTAGGCAATCGGTCATATGTACGGCCAGAGGGCATAATAGAGGAAGTCATAGTAAAGGTGGATAAATTTGTATTTCTAGTTGATTTCCTTATATTGGATTGCGAAGCCGATGAAAATGTCTCGATCATCATGGGATGACCATTTTTAGCCACTGGGAGAATCCTAATAGATTGTGAAAAGGGAAAGTTTACAATGCGAGTAGGAGAGCAAAGCGTCACCATCAATGTATTCAATTCCATGAAATATGTGGACGACCCAGAAGAATGACAATGCATTAGAGAAGTAGAGGAAAAGATAATCATTGGGCGAGGTGAATCGCTAAGACTTGATGAATACAACGCTTTGTACCATGACCCTATAATCGAGATGCAAGAACAAGACACATTCAAATTATGTTCAAAAGAGAATTCAGATTCATGGTCCTGACAACGAAAATCTAAATAGTGAATGCCCTGAAAACGACACTGATACACGAAACGGAGGAAAGATAAAGGATCAATCGAGACTTCTTCATAATATAACAGGTATGAAATTCAAACCGTTAGATTATGATGAAGTTAAGTCTCAAGAACATGAACTAAAATTGGAACTTAAAACTCTACCATCACATTTGAAATATGTTTATCTAGCAGTTGATGAAACTCTACTAGTAATAATTTATGCCAACCTAACCTTCGAACAGGATAATAGTTTGTTGAATGTTTTATCACAGCGTAGAAAACCTCTCGGGTGGATAATGGCAGACTTAAAAGGAATCCGTCTGACCATATGTATGCATAAAATCAACCTCGAAGATAGCCATAGCACTTTGGTGGAACCCCAAAGAAGGCTTAATCCAATCATAAAAAATGTAGTCATGAAATAAATCATAAAATGGTTGGACGTAGGAGTAATATATCCTATATCCTATAGTTCATGGGTCAGCACGTTGCAGTGCGTACCAAAAAAGGGTGGTGTGATTGTGATTAAAGGTGAACATGATGAACTCCTCGCCACAAGAACAGTTACGAACTGGCGCATATGCATTGATTACAGGAAGCTCAACAAAGCCACAAAGAAAGACCATTTCCCCCTCCCCTTCATCGACCAAATGCTTGATAGGTTAGCGGTAAAAGCATTTTACTGCTTCCTCGATGGATACTCAGGGTATAACCAAATAGGAAGACCAAGAGAAAACCACTTTCACATGCCCATATAGTACATATGCATTTAGACGAATATCGTTTGGATTATGTAATGCTCCAGGTACATTTCAAAGATGCATGATGGCAATCTTTTCAGATATGGTGGAAGAATGCATGGAAATATTTATGGATGATTTCTCCGTCTCGGGTGATGATTTTGACCGATGTCTAGGCAATTTATCCAAGGTACTAAAATGATACGAAGAAGCCAACCTAATGTTGAATTGAGAGAAATGCCATTTTATGGTGACCGAAGGAATAGTGTTAGGTCACAAAATTTCATGTCGAGGCATCAATGTCGACAAAGCTAAGGTGGATGTAATTACAAACCTACCCCCACCTACTAATGTGTGAGGTGTACGCAGTTTCCTTGGACATGCAGGCTTCTACGGGCGGTTTATAAAAGATTTTTCTCAAATCTCTAAACCCTTATGTCTTTTGCTTCAACAAAATCATCCATTTGAATTTACTAATGATTGTTTGAATGTTTTCACAGATTTGAAAAAAAAGCTTTCAGCAGCACCAATCGTTGTCCTGCCAGACTAGAACGAACCTATCGAGCTCATGTGCAACGCTAGTGACTATGCATTCAGAGCAGTGCTAGGGCAACGAAAAAGTAAAATCTTTCATGTCATATACTACGCGAGTCGTACTCCTAATGATGCACAAGTAAACTATACCATCACTGAAAAATAACTTTTAGCAGTAGTATTTGTATTCGATAAGTTTAGGCAATACCTAATAGGCACGAAGGTAATTGTGCATACAGATCACTCAGCCATTAAATATCTTATTAATAAAAAAGATGCAAAGCCTAGACTAATTCGATGGATATTATTACTACAAGAGTTCGATTTAGAGATTAAGGATATAAAAGGTATAGAGAATCAAGTGGTAGACCATTTGTCTAGGCTAGATAAAGAACCTGATTGTCTTGATATACCAGAAATTAAAGAGGATTTCCCTGATGAGAAAATATTATTTGTCACGGCTATGCCATGGTATGCTGACATTGTTAACTTTCTTGTTAGTGGTATTGTTCCTTCAATCAATGTGGAGACCAAATAATCCAAAGATGCATTCCAGAAGAAAAGCAGAGAGATATTCTACACCAGTACCACTAGTCACCATATGGAGGGTATTTCGGTGGAATGAGAACAACAACTAAAGTACTACAATCTGGATTTTATTGGCCAACCTTATTCAAGGATGCACATAAATTCTATAAGTCATGTGATAGATACCAACAAATAAGAAACATATCAAAAGGGCACGAGATACCATGGTAAAATATTATGGAAATTAAACTCTTCGACATATAGGGATTAGACTTAATGGGACCTTTTCCCACATCTTTTGGAGATTTGTACATTCTCTTGGCAGTGGATTATGTATCAAAATGGGTTGAGACCATTGCTACACCTAAAAATGATTCCAAGACGGTGTTAAATTTTTTGCACAAAAATATATTCACCCAATTTGGAATACCACGAGCTATTATCAGTGATGAATGTACATATTTTTACAACAAATTGACTGCCAAGGCACTGAAGTGTCTAACCGGGAAATTAAACAGATCCTTGAGAAAGTGGTCAACCCAAATCGAAAGGACTGGTCACCGAAGCTAGATGAAGCACTATGGGCTTATTGCACAGCATTCAAGACACCATTGAGAATGTAACCATTCAAACTGGTCTATGGAAAATAATGTCATTTGCCTGTTGAGTTAGAACATACTGGGCCATCAATAAGCTAAACATGGATGCTCAGCTTGTTGGAGAAAAAAGACTCTTGGAACTGAACGAGATGGATGAATTCAGAGCACACACATACGAGAATGCCCACCTATACAAGGAGAAAACAAAACGATGGCATGACAGAAAAATATTACCAAGGCAATTCTATTCTGGACAACAAGTACTACTCAACAATTCACGTCTTAAGTTATTCCAAGGCAAGTTAAAATCAGGATGGTCATGACCATTCATTGTGCACCAAGTCCATGACAATAGAGCAATTGAAATCCAGAACCAAAACGATGGTTCCATCTTCAACGTGAATGGGCAGAGACTTAAGGAGAAGAAAGGAGCCCCAGTTATGCGCGACAAACCGGCATCGTTGGCACATGATGCCCAAGAGTTTGCTTTATTTTCTTGAACAAAAATCATTGCATAGGCAACGAAAATTTGAATTATGTACATAAATAAATTAAGTTATTGTTGAGTTAATCGATCGACGGAATCGGCCAAGAGGGGGGTGAATTGGCAATTAAAAATTTCGTGGAAGCTTTTGCAGAAAATTGAAAGTAATTGCACAGTGATTTATAGTGGTTCGACTTTCTCAAACAAATTCTACGTCCACTACCTTAGCTATCCACACTAAGGATTTTCCAACAAATTCACTAATTTGTTCTTTCTTTTGAGGCCAAAGAGATAACCTTACAAAATCCTCAAGAGTATACCCCAACTCTTGAGAACACTTTTTCCCAAGAGAAGATTACAAATTTGCAAACTTACAAGAAAACCTCACAAGGTAGATGTTTGCACAATTCTAAAGAAAGAAAGAACACTCAAGATAAATACAATTGAGTACAAAAGTGTTCTTGAAAGAAAATGAATATTGGATGAAAAATAGGCTTGAAATGCTCAAACTTGAGGTTTGATGCTTTCTCTTTGATGCTCTCTTGATTCTAGTTGCTTGATGTTTCTTGTTGTGATTAATGGCTTCAGAACTTGTTAAATAACCTTGAATCAATTCTGAACGTTGGTGATAATTAGTGGAGTCAATAGAGCCGTTTAAGTGTGAAAACAATTAATTTTTCTAGGTGGAGCGTCTCATGCATCGATGCATGATCAAGGATGCATCGGTACATTCGTGTAAAATTCAAATATTTTGACGTTGGAACACTTGATGCATCGGTGCACCAAGTGTGCATCGATGCATGAAATGCATTCGATGTTTGAAAAATAGCCTGGTGCTGCATGGCTTGTGCATCGATGCATCAAATGCATTTGATGTTTTGAAAATATTCAGAGTGCATCGATGCATGGAGATTGCATCGGTGCATGGAATGCATTCGATGTTCAATTAATTCATCGATGCATCGATGCATGGACTGATGCATCGGTGCATGCCTTTGAATAATTGATTTAAGGCTTGTTTTTGGTTCAAAATACTTTGTGAAAATTGTTTCAAAATAGTTTAAGTACAAATCACAATTTTACATATTTAGTAAGGATTAAAATTGATCTTGAAAAACTTGGAGTAATAATTTGATATTCGGTTAATTGAATCGAATATAAATTTGTAAAATCATTTGTGAAATCTTAAAATTCATTTAACTTAATTTGTTATATCGAAATATCCAAAATGTTTTCAACAATCTCCCCCTTTTTGATATAACAAAACATTTGAATAATTTTAAGATTTGTTTAAGAAATTAATTTTGAAATCGATTTTGAAAAACTTACTCCCCTTACTATAGCACATCTTAATTTTCTCCCCCTTTTTGTTAAATCAAAAAGACTCTATAAAAACGTTTTAAACAAGAATTTGAAAACATTAGCTAATTGATTTATTAATAATAAGCTGCTAAGATCACAATCAAAAGAGAGATTAGCCATTAGTTTTCACAAACAATATTCATAATAAAATGTGAAATGGCATAATTGGTCATATATCTAATGATGCAAAATGAATAAAATTCAAACCAAATATATATAAACTTAATTTCAAACATCCAAGCATCCAAGCATCCAAATATCCAAACAAATATAAACATCCAAATCAAAAAGTTTAACAATCCATGTTTTAAAAACAAGAAAACATGACAAGCAAGTCTACTCCATCGGAGGATCGGGAGGAGGAGGATAATGAGCTCGAACTGCAAGAGTCAGAGCATCCATATGATCACGCATCTCCCTCTAAAACTCAGAAATCGTAGACTCAATGGAGGCAAAACGTAGATCAAACGACTCTAGAAAAGATCGGAAATAAGGTGGCGTTTGATCATCTTGCCGAGCTGGTAATTCCTCGTCAATATCTCTCATAAGCCTTTGAAGCTCTGGATCATCATCAGCATCAGGAGCTGGAGGAGGAGGAGGAGGAGGAGCACGAGAAGAACTAGGAGCAGCTTGTGAAGAACTAGCTCTCGGGGTTTGCTTACCGGGTCGAAAAGACCATAGTCTGGTGTTCTCATCAAATTTCCAATCGGATTTCTTTAAGGATGTGATATTGATTGGGTTTTGGAGCGGGATAGGATTGTCAAGGGAGACATCTAGGCCGAGTTTGATAAACAAATTGCTTAGTAGACAACCATAAGGTAGGGTTTCTACATGCTTTGAGGGAATGATGTTTATGATATCGACAAGCGCGCTAAAGACAATATGTGGAAAATTGATTTTCTTTTTGTTCTTTATACAGTGCATCCACCATAAGTCTGTAGTACGTGTGGAGTACCGACCTGAGGATGGTCTAAACCACCAAGAGATCATTAAGTGAAGAAATCGATCGTGGTGAGACCTAAAGGTACTGACACTAGCATTAGGGGAGATATGGATATTCCACATCTTCATTCTCATTAATAAACCCTCGTCATCTATCGCTATAGTACGCACTGAGTTATGTTCTGAATACAAACCGCATTGGAATAAAAGATGCGGACAGTTGGTGAAAGATGATGGGTTGAAGAGAAAAGAGTTTATCAAACTTCCATCGGCGAAGAATTGAGAGGTATTCAAATTCAAGTTTTATCATAGCTGTAGAGAAGGAATATGCTCTTCCCTAATACGATAGGATTGGAAGAGTTCATGTACCTAGAGTACAATTATCCCTACGGTTTTCAGGCATGTTAAAACAAGTACTAATGAGGGATGAAGGAATATTGGATGGATTTTGAGGTCTAGGAGCGGGAGGACGGTTTTGGTGAGACCGACTCTAGGATGACCTAGGGCGTTTGGGATTAGACATGGTTAGGGAAATCGGAAAAGAAATATCACCTGCAATTTAAAAACACATGTATGCACAAAAATCAATCCCAAAACTCAAATGAGTCCTCAATAATTCAAGGTTCTCTAACATAATCCTAATGGGAAAAGTTTTGAAAACTATTTTAAAATAATATCATAATATGTATAGTTTTCATGAACACAACACAATTGAATCAGTAATTTTCGATTTTTTTTTTAATTCAAAATTTCAAAAACAATTTTGAAAGATTATGCGTTTTGATGAAATTCATTGTAGAAACTAGTTTAGAATCATCATATAGCCAATGCCCGATAATTATTTCAAACTAGAACTAATCTAAACTAGTCCTAAGTTCAAAAATTTAATGAAATAGAGTTTTTGTGAAAATACCTTGAAAAATTCGGATTGAGGGGAATGAGGAGTTGTTTTGCGCGATTTAATGAGTGTAGCAGGTTTGTAGGATAAAAATCATGAAGAATCCGATGATTTCCTGAAGATTTTGAGCAAAATGGAGATTTAGGGTGAGAAGAGGATGAACGGCCGTGAGAAGTTTAGAGTTTAGGTTTTGAAAAATAAAGAAGATGAAGCCTTTAAAACCTAAAACCCGACGGATGCATCGGTGCATGGTCTTATGCATCCATGCATATTCAAGGATGCATCGATGCATTGTTAAATGCATCGGTGCATGAAGCACAAAAATGTCAAAAATCCGTTTTAAACACTTAAAATGCTAAATAATTTGGCTCTAATGGTAATGGCAACTCATATATCAAAAAATTATGTTCAATCAATCAAATTAATCTTCAAACTTTATTTGAACATAAAATTAATTTTCATTAAGAATCATAAACTCCCCCTAACTAATAGCAAGAATGCAATCAAAAATTATTATTATAAGCATTTGTTTAGCATTTATTAAAAGTGCTAAATTATTTTAAACACTAAGTGAAGATAGGTCAGTTAAACCTAATTCTCTTCTAAGTGTACAAAATCTTTCTTTATCTAAGGGTTTTGTAAAAATATCCGCTAATTGGTGCAAAGTATCAACAAATTCTAGAACTACATCTTCCTTAATGACTTGATAGGAATGGTACCTACTTCAATTCCATAATCAAAAAGTTGTTGTTTCATCCATAAAACTTGTGCACAACAACTACCGGCTGAAATGTATTCCGCTTCAGTGGTAGATAATGCAACACAATTTTGCTTCTTTGGAAACCAAGAAATCAGCATATTTCCAAGGAATTGACAAGTACCAGAGGTGCTTTTCCTATCTAATTTGCATCCTCCATAATCCGCATCAGAAAAGGCATGCAAGCTAAAGCTAGAGTCTCTAGGATACCAAAGTCCTAAACTAGGAGTGTCCTTAAGGTATCTAAAGATTCTCTTAACAGCTAGTAAATGTTATTCCTTAGGACATGATTGAAATCTAGCACATAAGCAAACACTAAACATAATGTCCGGTCTACTTGCAGTTAGATAGAGCAAAGAGCCAATCATTGACCTATATAATTTAACATCTACACATTTACCTCCTTCATCTAAGTCAAGCTTTGTTGAAGAGCTCATTGGAGTGTTATGAGGTTTCCCATTTTCCAGTCCAAACTTCTTGAGCATATCTTTGATGTACTTAGCTTGATTAATGAAGATGCCATCTTTTCTTTGCTTGATTTCGAGTCCCAAGAAAAATGAGAGCTCCCCCATCATGCTCATCTCAAACTCACTTTGCATTAGCTTAGAAAATTCTTGGCAAAGAACATCATTAGTATAACCAAATATTATATCATCAACATAAATTTGAACTACTAATAAATCTTTACCTTTATGCTTTAAAAACAATGTAGTGTCAACCTTTCCTTTTGAAAAACTTTTTCAATTAAAAAATTTGACAATCTTTCATACCAAGCTCTAGTAGCTTGTTTTAAACCATAAAGAGCTTTTGTCAATTTAAGAACATGATCTAGAAATTTTGAATCTTCAAAACCTGGAGGTTGTTCCACATACACTTCTTCTTTTATAAACCATTTAAAAATGCACTTTTAACATCCATTTGATATAATTAAATTCATGAAAACATGCAAATGCTAATAACATTCTAATTGCTTCCATCCTAGCTACGGGAGCGTATGTTTCATCATAGTCTATGCCCTCTTCTTGAGTATACCCTTGAGCAACAAGTCTAGCCTTGTTTCTCACTATATTACCACTCTCATCAAGCTTATTCCTAAATACCCATCTAGTACCTACAGTAGATTTATTACTAGACCTTTCAACTAATGTCCATACTTTACTTCTCTCAAATTGATTTAACTCTTCTTGCATAGCCATAATCCAATGTTCATCATTTAATGCTTCTTTAATATTCTTAGGCTCTATGCATGAGATAAATGCAACATAATTACAAATATTTCTAAGAGAAGATCGAGTTGTTACCCCTTTTGATGGATCACCTATAATTTCACCATCCTTGACATAGTTGTACTCTCTTGGATAAGATACTTCCCTTTCTTCAATGGTTGGATTCTCAAGAGGATCATGAGTTTCCTCATTTTTCGTTTCTTCCTTTGATGATGGTTCTCCAACTTCATGTCTAACGTCATTTGTATTTATAACACCTACATCATCATTCACACAAGAATCCTTCCTCGGAAGGGGATTATCATCAAAAATAACATGTATAGACTCTTCTACAACTAAAGTTCTTTTATTAAATACACGATAGGCTTTAGAATTTAAGGAATAGCCCAGAAAAATTCCTTCATCACTTTTAGCATCAAATTTGCCAAGGTTTTCTTTACCGTTGTTTAAAACAAAACATTTACATCCAAAAGGATGAAAATAACTAATGTTAGGCTTTTATTTTTTGAAAATTTCATATGGAGTTTTCTTTAAAATTGGCCTAATCATTACTCGATTTACAATATAACAAGCGGTATTTGTGGCTTCCGCCCAAAAATATTTTGGCAAATTATTTTCACAAAGCATGGTTATAGCCATTTCTTCTAAAGTTTGATTTTTCCTCTCAACAACTCCATTTTGTTGAGGGGTTCTAGGTGCTGAAAAATTATGGCTAATACCATTAGAATTACAAAACTCAATAAATCCAAGATTTTCAAATTCAGTTCCATGATCACTCCTAACACTAGTTATAGAGTAACCTTTTTCATTTTGGATTATTTTTGAAAATGTGATGAAATGTTCTAATGCTTCATCTTAGTACTTAAGAATAGAACCCAAGTATATCTAGAATAGTCATCTACCAAGACAAATGCATATTGTTTTCCACCCAAGCTAGTAGTTCTAGTTGGCCCAAAAAGATCTAAATGGATCAATTGTAATACTCTACTAGTGATACATCATTAATAGATTTAAAAGAAACTCGTTTTGTTTCCTTTAGCACAAGCATCACAGATTTTATCATTATCAAATTTAAGCTTAGGCAACCCTCTTACTAAGTCTCCTTGAATTAACCGTTGTAAAACACTCATACTAGCATGACCTAATCTCCTATGCCATAACCAACTATCATGCTCATCCTTAGCAACTAGGCATAAATTAGTCATATCAATAGAATCTAAATGCACCATGTAAATGTTTCCTATTCTATGACCAACAAGCATAATCCGATTAGATGCAGTGTCAATGACTTTACAACCATTAATTTCAAATAAGACATTGAATCCTTTATCACACAATTGACTAATACTCAAAAGATTATGCTTTAATCCATTCACATACAAAACATTTTTAATTTGTATGGAAGAGGTATTACCTATAGTACCAATACCTTCAATATGACCTTTTGAATTGTCTCCAAAAGTCACTTCTCCTCCATTTTTGGCGTTAAGCTCTATGAACCGGCTTTTTTCCCCGGTCATGTGTCTCGAGCATCCACTATCAAGGTACCATGAGTTTGAATTTGTTTCCCATTCCTTGTAGCAATGCTCCTTTCCCTACAAACATAGATTAATTTTTGATTTTTGGTACCCAAATTCTTTTGGGTCCATATTCATTAGTTTCCAAAATCCTAGTCCCCTTAGGTATCCATTTGTGTAGGATATCTTTATCTTTAGTAGTAATGAGTTCTTTAGGAACCCACATGCTTCTAATGATTTTTCCATTTGAGGTTCTTTGGGGACCTCTATGATTGTAGTTTCTAAAACTTTTTCTAACAAAGTTGGATTTTGAATTTTCTCTTTTTTCAAAAGGCTTTGTACCAACTTTATCAAAAGAAGTTTTAAGATCATCAATTTTCTTTTGATGATCATCATTGACCTTTGAAAGTAAATTTTGCAAATCTAAATTTTTCTTTTTCAAATTCTTCTAGTTTGATTTGCAAATCTTTGATTTTACTTTCAAGATCATTGTTGGTTTTGGATATGAGTTTGTTTTCATTTTTCAATTTTGAAACATCATTTTTATATTTTAAAAATAGTTTCTCATAATCTGAAGCCAACCCATTGTATTCCTCAAATAACTCATCATAAGATAAATCATCAAAATCGGATGAGTTAGATATTACCATAGAATCTTCCCCGAATGCCATCAAGCACAAGTTTGCTACTTCTTGTTCCTCTTCATCGGAACTTTCTTCATCGCTCAATGTAGCCACATGAGCCTTGTGCTTATTCTTTGATTGACCCTTTTTCTTCAATTGTGGGCAATCATATTTAACATGCCCTGGCTTTTTGCATTCGTAGCAAATGATTGGGTCCTTCTCTTTCAGTTTATTTTTGAGGCCTTCATTTCGTTTGAATTTTCTTCCTCGATAAGGTCTCATTATTTTTCTGAACCGTTTGGCAAACAATGCCATTTCCTCGTCATCGTCATCGTTATTCGAATCACTCTCATGTTTTGTGGATTTGAGAGCAAATCCATTGTTTTTCTTCTTCTCCTTCTCCTTTGGTGTCTCGTCAATTTTGTCGAGGTCCACCTCATCTTCGAGCATCATCATTTCATGAGTGAGGAGTGACCCAATTAGCTCTTCAAGAGTTAAGGACGTTAAGTCCTTAGACTCGATGATTTTCATCTTCTTTGATTGCCACGATTTTGGGAGGGAGTAGACTAACTTCCTCATAAGCTTTTCATTTGAGATGATCTCTCCATACGATTTAAGACCATTGACAATCGTTGAAAATCTATCCGTCATAGCTTTGATGTCTTCATTTGGTTTCATCCTGAAATTTTCATAGCTATGCGTTAGAATACTAATTTTTGATTTCTTTACCTCATCTGTACCTTCATGTGTGACTTGAAGCTTGTCCCATATTTCTTTGGCGGTTGTACACGATGAAACTCTTCCGTATTCATCTGGTCCAAGAGCACAAAAAATAATATGGATGGCTTTGGAGTTGAGCTGGAACATTCTTGTGTCTCCTTCACTCAACAACCTTGGATGAGTGAGAGGCTTGATGTATCCTTCTTCTACGGCATTCCATGCTCCCATGTCACTTGCTTGAATGAAGTACATCATTCTATTCTTCCAATAGGCATAATTAGCCCCATTGAAGAAAGGAGGCTTGTTGACGGGCATCGAATCGAGACCGGAGTCGTAATTTGATGTGGAGGCCATTGATGACTTTGTAATCGATGTAACTCTTCCCGAATCGACTCAAGAGGCGATTAAACCTTCAAATGAGTGAGGCTCTAATACCAATTGTTGAGTTAATCGATCGACGGAATCGGCCAAGAGGGGGGGTGAATTGGCAATTAAAAATTTCGTGGAAGCTTTTGCAGAAAATTGAAAGTAATTGCACAGTGATTTACAGTTGTTCGACTTTCTCAAACAAAGTCTACGTCCACTACCTTAGCTATCCACACTAAGGATTTTCCAACAAATTCACTAATTTGTTCTTTCTTTTGAGGCCAAAGAGATAACCTTACAAAATCCCTCAAGAGTATACCCCAACTCTTGAGAACACTCTTTTTCCCAAAGAGAAGATTACAAATTTGCAAACTTACAAGAGAAAACCTCACAAGGTAAGATGTTTGCAAAATTCTAGAACAAAGAAAAGAACACTCAAAGATAAATACAATTGAGTACAAAAGTGTTCTTGAAAGCAAATGAATATTGGATGAAAAATAGGCTTGAAATGCTCAAACTTGAGCTTTGATGCTTTCTCTTTGATTATCTCTTGATTCTAGTTGCTTGATGTTTCTTGTTGTTGATCAATGGCTTCAGAACTTGTTTAAATACCCCTTGAATCAATTCTGAATGTTGGTGATAATTAGTGGAGTCAATAGAGCCGTTTAAGTGTGAAAACAATTAATTTTTCTAGGTGGAGCGTCTCATGCATCGATGCATGCTCAAGGATGCATCGGTGCATTCGTGTAAAATTCAAATATTTTGACCGTTGGAACACTTGATGCATCGGTGCACCAAGTGTGCATCGATGCATGAAATGCATTCGATGTTTGAAAAATAGCCTGGTGCATCGATGCATGGCTTGTACATCGATGCATCAAATGCATTCGATGTTTTGAAAATATTCAGAGTGCATCGATGCATGGAGATTGCATCGATGCATGGAATGCATTCGATGTTCAATTAATTCATCGATGCATGGATTGATGCATCGGTGCATGCCTTTGAATAATTGATTTAAGGCTTGTTTTTGGTTCAAAATACTTTGTGAAAATTGTTTCAAAAATAGTTTAAGTACAAATCACAATTTTACACATTTAGTAAGGATTAAAATTGATGTTGAAAAACTTGGAGTAATAATTTGATATTCGGTTAATTGAATCGAATATAAATTTGTAAAATCATTTGTGAAATCTTAAAATTCATTTAACTTAATTTGTTATATCGAAATATCAAAAATGTTTTCAACAGTTATTTTCTGCTTTCATTATTCGTTTTATTTTATTATTATTTTTTCTTCTTTCTTATTATAGGCAAGCAATGAACACGTGGCAGCATGGGGAGTTAGATCATGCATGAGAAGAAAAGGAAACCTAGGATGTATGGTTTTGGCGGAAGAATAAAGAGGGAACGAGATATTTTCCCCCACTATATGTCTAATCAGATATTTTTCATTAAATGCAAAAATATTTCCCCTACGTGTAAGGACAAAAATAACCCGAAACCAAACATTACTTTCCAAAGAAATAAACCGCTCAGCTTCTTCTTCTTCATCGTGCTTCATTCTCTCTCTACTAAACAAGAAAAAAAATTCTCTCAACAAATTTCTCTGCCTCGCCACCACTGATTTCAGCCAAGTACAATGGTAAGAACAAGGAAAGCCCCAGTCCCAACACAGAGTTTCAATATTTCTAAACAACCGAAACAGAATAACGCTTCAAGATCTTTCAGAAGCAGAAAAACTTTTTGGAAGATGGATTCGTTTTCCCGGCCGCGGATGAGGAACCGTTGGACCGGAAGTGATGGACATGATAAAGAAATACAACTGGGAAAAGTTTGCTCGCCATCCCAAAGCCATAGCATCGACAAAGGTAAGGGAGTTCTACACCTATCTTGATGACCCATCCAACCACACAGTGATGTCTGAGGGAAGCTCCTTCGATTTTACCCTCAGCACTCAACGGATACTTTAAGTTGGAGAAGTGGAGCAAAAACACAAGCGATTCGTGGCTGAGATGGATCAAGAATGTAAGATGGAGTACTACATGATTTATGCTTTGGGGTGGGCCAAGTTTGAAGGAAATAACCCAACGAGGAAACGAGTAGATCATCGAGCCCTAAAATCGAACGTAAAGTTATGAAACCATTTTTTCAAAGGAAATCTGATGCCAACCTCCCACAAGACCACTGTCCTCGTTAAAAGATTGATGACCTTGCACTCAATCATATACGGGAGGAAGATCGACGTTGGAGAACTCATATTCGAGTAGATCCATGAATGTGCCAAGAGAAACCAGGGTAACTTACTGTTTCCCAACCTGATAACCACGCTGTTCAAGAAGAAGAAGGTTCCTTAGGATCCCTTCGAGGATTTCATTAAATCCAAGGAGGGCATCATCAAGAACAAGGAACCCGAGTTGATAAGTTTCAATGACGATGACCCGCAGCTATATTTGGAGTAGGGAGCAAAATTGGTTGTCGCATCTAGAATGGTTGTCATGGTCACTCACACTCGAGAAGCGCGTTAAAAGACCGAACGCCTAGAGGAACACATGGAAATTTACTTCGATTATGTCAAGGCGAGGGACATACAACTCAATGTCTTCTTCAAGGAGTTACTCCCGAACACTAATACTAGACTGCCAACCTTCCCAAGTGTCATCCTCAAATACAAGGCGGTCGACAGCGCATTCCATGCCTCGACATCATATGTCCCTCCTGAAGTTCCCCCAGAAGTGCCCACTGATGTTCCACCACTAGCAACCCATGTCCCACCCATACGAGAAGAAGGGCAAGGTGACACACAGAAGAGTTCCTCAGCTCCTCATCCTTTTCCACCTCCAAGAGTAGTCAAGATATCCCACCCAACTTCTTCCCCGGTGAAGCTCTTACTCCAACATCGAAGCAACCTGAGCACGGTCCTATACAGTCCCCAATCAGTCAAGCTACACTTGTCCCAGCAGTAGATCCTAGTCCAGTACCAATTCCAGCACAACCAACTCCTACTACCGAGCAGTCAACTCCAGCATGACCCTAGACCAGCAAGAAGCACTATAAGAGAACGACAGGCCGTATACTCCAGCCATCTTCCTTGATACCAGTAGCAGTAAACTCGGGATCCGAGAGTCCCTCTCCTCCTAAACGATGCCGAATGAGGGCGTCCAGCCAAGTCACACCACCACAGTGAGTTTCTATTTTAGTTTTCATTTTTTCGCATCTACATATAGATTCATATAGTTTTAATTTTCATACATTGAGGACAATGCATCCCTCAAGTTTGGGGAGGTATTGTACCATATTCTACTATACTTTGTTAGAAAGCAGTTGATGATAATTGGTTAAAAAATTTGGTTGTCATGACATAGCAGGCTAAGATTATTTTAGGAATGAATTAAGGATGCCCAATGTTGAATGCATAATTTGATTGACTAGTCCAAAATTATTGTTAAGATTGTCTAAAGAAGAGAACCAACCTTAGGCCTGATTCTTTGAAGTTTGTAAACATGATTGTAGGTTGTCTTTGATTCAGGTAATCTGTAAATTTTTGGAAAAGAACTTTCTTCTTGCCGAGACTTCAAAAATATTTTAAGGGTAAAGTGAAAACTCCCTAGTGTTTAAAAACTTGAAGAATAAGAAGGGACACTCCTCAATGCAAAGGCATAAACAAAAAAACTCCATAAGAAATTAAGATTAGCCACGGCATATGAGTGAATGAAAGTAGTCACATGATGACTCTATCCGACTAGCTTGGGGTGGAAGGTATGCTCCCTTTCACCTAGAGTGTGGAATGGTAGGTGTAATGAGCTGACTCCCCTAAAAAAGTTGATAAATAACTAGGAGTATAAACTAAGCCTGACAAATAATTTGTTGCCTTGACAAACTAGAAGTGTTTACTTAAGTTTTCTAATTACCTTCATGCATAGACTGGTAATAATAATGCACACACTATAGCAAAGAATCCTGACTAGGGAATGGACTTGACAGATATGACTGTCGAACATGTTGAGGCCAAATAATTTTTGCTGAGGGCTGGAATCTCAATCCCTATGATTTTCTTAACACTGCTTGCCATGACAATTTTGATTTTCTTCTAGCTATTGTACATTGCTTGAGGACAAGTAATAGCTTAAGTTTGGGGGTGTGATAACTCCGTAAAAAGACTCAATTTCCAGTCTTTTCACTTAAGTTGTTGCTCATCTAAACAAAGTATGCATAGCATTTTAGTTGCATTTAGTTGCATATAGGTTATATTAGCTTGTGGTGGATAAATTTTGCTTAAGCAAGATTTATTTGGTTTGATTGATGCTGCTGAGGAGAAAGGTTTGATTGGATTGTGTTTGTGTTTGTGCAGGAAAATTACAGAGGAAGAACATTTCAGTCGTGACAACGTTAATTTGAAAAGGCCAACGGAACAGACGAGAATATGAGGAGCATATTTATCTCGCAGAGGCAAGGTTTATCTGAAGAAGTCTGAAGCAGGAGTGATGAAACCGCCTATGTCATAAGCCAGCTAGATGACTTACTTCACGTGTAAGTAAAGCCTTAATTATTCTGACAGCTATCTTTCCTTTTTAGTCTGGACATTTAATAATGGTTATTTAAGGAAACTCCAAAAGCATGCAAAGCCATAGGAGATATTTCCTTATAAATAACCAGTCGTAGCCGATAATGAAAGAAGCCAAGGAAGAAGAGAGAATAACTTTACCCAAGACATGAGTAAGCAACTGCAGTGCTTCTTCACCGTCTACCCACCAACCTTCCTTGGTGTCCTCCATAGCCAGATTTTAGCAGAGCGGTGATCAGTCCTCGAGAGAGGGTGATCACCAAGGTAGGCGTAGTGCTGATCAGAATCGTCACGACAGAGCCCCCGATTTTGGGAGTCATTCTTCCTTTGTTCTTAACTTTTTATTTATTTGGGGATGTACTAAACGTTGAATTCTGGATGATCTTTGATACCACCATGAATACCTTGCTTGGTGTTAAACTTTGTTTTGCTTGAACAATATTTTTTATGATTTATGAATGATGAATTATGTTTTGCGTATGACTGTTTTGCTCAATGTTTAAATGTTTTACCTTGTGCTGTAAGAGCATCGAGTGATCGCCTGGGGTATTGGTAAAATATGTCTTGGCAATATAAGAGCATCGAGATATATCATTTTGTCTAGATAGTGATTCTTTGAATCGAGAGAATTAAGATAGATCCATATGAGCAATGGAATGAATCCGGGATGGTGAAGTTCTAACTTGTTACATTAGAGATAAGGAGTGAGTTTTAATCGACTAAAAGGGATAGAAGCTAGAGTATGATAGACAACGCCTATAGTTTACGCTGAGAGGTTTTGCTACAACAACAGTTTGACAAACCAAGGGTTGTAGTTAACGCTGAGGAGTATTGCCATAGCAACTGTCTAAGAATACCTAGTAATCCTATCGGGCAGTTTAGCAAGTCATAATAATTCATTTTAGACTTAGAAATAGTTGTTGACAATACAAGGGTTTGGCATA
Source organism: Hibiscus syriacus (assembly GCF_006381635.1). Classification (NCBI taxonomy): domain Eukaryota; kingdom Viridiplantae; phylum Streptophyta; class Magnoliopsida; order Malvales; family Malvaceae; genus Hibiscus; species Hibiscus syriacus. The sequence continues at coordinate 589,605 of NW_024063487.1, read as the reverse complement.
AGTGCTCTGTGATATATCTGAATATGTGAGGTTGTTTGCATTATATTTGAATCAACACTTGTCTAGTTTTATTTTACTTTAGCATCCTGCATACTTATTTTGCCTCAACCAAACTTATCTGCGATTGTTAAATCAATTCTTTGTCTTATTAATATTAGTTCTTAAGTTGATATTTAGTAGGACTTAGTTTGTGACATTAGTTCTAGTTATGGTGAAAATATATTTGTCGACCAATCCCTATGGAGATGATACTCACTTACCCTATATTACTTTAATTGATTATGTATACTTGCACATATTTTCTTGCCTTATCATATACAATTACAAGCGATCAGTTGCGCATATGGCCATGAAGATTAAAAGGAAACATAAAAGAAGAAACTTTGAACCGAGGTAGCAACTTTTCAATAACCAAGTGGAATCAAGGAAGCAACAACTTTAGGAAGAAAAATCCTTTGCAAACCATGAAGAATATGGAGATGCCTAAACCTAAGCAAACCACGGTGGAAAGAGACAAAGGCAAAGATGAACAAACGAAAAGTTTAGAAAGGACTTGAGACATAAAATGTTTCAAGTGCCTAGGGAGAGGACACATTGCAAACCAATGGCCAATAGGAACACCATATTGATACTAGATAATAGAAAAATGGCCAATAACTCACCCTTAAGGGTAAATTGAAGATGAACTAGTTGAAATGGAAAAGTTCATTTATAATGCGACCTTCATCATGGATAATGAAGATGTTGAGGAACTATCAATTATTCTATGTATAACCTTCCTTGCGATATATAAAACTTTGATAGATGTCCAAAATATAGAGTTCACCATTCATATGGATGATTAACAAGTCAAATTCAATGTTTTGGAAGAATTGGAATTCACCTGAAATATATATATACACACAACTTTGTTTACTTATTTAAAGAAAAATATGCAAGAAGAATTTGACAATTGTTAAAGCAACGCTACCTTTGAGCTTTTCACTACATCAAAAGAATATTTTTCTATGAGAAGCTGAAGATTTCATGAAGATGAAACAAATAGAAGAGAGACCATGAAGACTATTTGAGTATATTGATTTAGTTGATCGATAGTATAAGCCTTTCAAACCTTCAATTGAGAAGCCTTCAACACTTGAACTTAGACCATTGCTAGAAAAATTTAAATTTGCATGCCTAAGTGATGAACTTTTTTCTAGTAATAATCTCGACAAAGTTGCCTCTTACAAAAGAATATAAATTTCTTCAAATATTCAAAAAATTCAAGAAGGCAATTGGTTGGACTATTGTTTACCTGGAAGAAAGTTTTAGCTTTTGTATGCACATAATCCTGCTGGAGTATTTTCGTAGCAATTCTTTGGAACAAAATAGAGAATCAAACAAATTATCAAAGAAGATGTTAAAAATGAGATTATCAAGTGGCTCGATGCTAGAATCATCTACCCAAACTCATATAGTACATGGCCTAGTATGGTACAATATGTACCCAAGAAAGGTGAGAAAACAATGGTTTCTAATGAAAAAGACAAATTTATTCCTAAACGTACCACTACTGAATGACTTCTATGCATAGGTTATAAAAAGCAAAACAAAGCCAAAATAAAGGATCATTTTCCTTTCCCTTTCATTAAGGAAATACTAGATATGCTACATGGTAGAAAATATTATTGCTTTCAAGATGGATAGTCTAGTTACAACCAGACTCCTATAGCACCAAAGTATCATGAGAAAACAACATTCATATGTCCCAATGATACCTTTTCTTTTAGAAGAATTTTTTTGGGCTATGAAATTTACCAAAAACATTTCAATGTTTTATGATGGCAATTTTCTCTGACAAGGTAGAAAAATACACGTTAGTCTTCATGCGTAATTTTTTTCATTTCTTGAGAAAGCTTTTAAGATTGTCTCGACAATCTAACAAAGGTATTACAAAGATGTGAGGATAAAAACTTAAAGTTGAACTGGGAGAAATAACAATTCATGGTTGATGAAGGCATTGTTCCAAGTCACAATATTTCTCACAAGGGAATTGTAACACCCTCAACCCAACCTAGTAGACAAACCTAAATCGAAGATGTTACATTAGACCACCAAGGTGATCCCACAATCACAAAACTAAGAAAATACAATTTACGTAAAATTATAAGACCAATAATACTATGTAAGAATAATATAAACATTTACAAAAGGCATATCTTCTTTATTTGAAAACCAACATTCATAAATAAGTAACTTAGAAAAGACTCAAATAAAATAAAAACATCTACATGCACACTGAAATCCTCAACATTGTACTTTGGTATTGCGGCTAAGACTCCTCTGATTATATCGTTCTCCCATCATGATCTAAAAGACATGTAACCTATAGATGTAATTATTTCAAGATGGTGAGCTAATAAGCTCAATAAGTACACAATTATTCCACTGTATTCACTTAAGTCTAATAAAGATAATCATGCAAGCCAATTATGAACTTATAGTCATAAATCTTCCAATTTTGTTATCATAATCTCTTATTTGGATTCACGACAATTCGGGCTAGGATTCTTCCTGGATCCATTACGCATAAGTGTTATAATCCTCTCAGTCTAAAAGACCATATTTACTCATAATCATAAGTGTTATCCTGAAGTGTGACAATTACATCATGCTTTAGTTAAGATATATGAATCACGTGCTTAAGGTTGAACCACATATAATTATGCACATGATATAATAAAATTCATGTCGTGATTACACTATTAAATCATAATAACAAGAGTTCCCGAATTAATATAAAAGAGCTAGCTTAGGATATACGAGTAGAAGGAGTGTCATAAATGCGACAATGCACCAAAGTGCTACACAATGCGCCAAAGTGACACAAAGCACTAAAGTGCTACAGAATGCATCGAAGTGCTACAGAATGCATCGAAGTGCTAAGGAATGCACCAAAGTGTCAGAATGTAGTTACTAGACCCTATGGCATACATACTATACTCTTTTGCTCTTAAAAAATTACTTGGGCAACTTATATCACAACTTATATGTCAATGCACATGGTACATAATGCTACAATAGAAAGTCACAAAATAATATGAATACTAATAGCTTACCCAAATAGAGATCATGCATGTAGAATGGCTTACCACAAGCCTCATAATTCATCATGTAATGTATGATATATTACGATATTCATTAATGTGTTGTAACACACATTCATTCATTCTTAACTCTTAGAGGTTCATTTACAACACATAAGGGTTTTTTTTTTTATTTTACATTCCCTTGGGTATTTTAGTCTTTTACCACTCAAATGGAATTTCTATTAATTTTTAATCATATATGGGTATTATTAGTTTTACCATCTCATTAAACCAATATGTTTTAACCATTTAGGTGCAAAAGGGCATTTTGGTAATTTTTGCCTCTAACATGTGTTTTAATCATTTTCTAGTTAAAAGGGTAATTTGGAAATTCTCATGATTACAAAATTTATTCTTATTATGAAAATGTTATTACTTATATTTTAGTCATTTTGCCCTAAAGGATATTTTAGTCATTTTTTTGCACATGGATATTTGTGTCTTTTCACACTTAATACAAATTAATCTTTTCCCTTAGTAAAATTTACTCCATTTACTCAAGCTCATAAGGGAAATTTGGTAATTTTAACCCTCTAAGGGTATTTAAAAAATTTATCTCACTCACAAGTGTATTAGGCTTATTAAAGCTTATGGAAGAGAACTTAATCATTTATTGGTGTCTTCAAACCTTTTCTTTTACACTATTAGGCCTTACGTACCATTTATTCTAATGTTTTATACATATTCGATCCCATTTATGATCATACTTACTATAGTTCCACAACCTCACAAGTAATATTTTAGGCCTAATTGGCCATTTTTAAGCATGGGTTTCGAAACCACCTTACAAAATTCTCAAATTCTACAATCTAAAAAAAGATTTTAGAGGGTTTTTGAAATCTCTACTATAGATTGCCTTGTTTTAGTTTTCTAGTACATTGCAATCACCTCTAAACACCTTCTAATTGCTACCAATATGGTCAAACATATTTAGGACACTTTCCATTCATTTTATGGCCTTCATTACACTTCTTAATCATCGTTTCACCATCATTAATTAAAGATCCAATATCTTGGCTTATTTGATCACTTACCTTAATCATTTAATTCTACCTGCAAGATCATAATTGAAGTACATAAGTTCAGTGAACTCATCTAAAGAAAACATCCATTATCTTAATTAAAGATCTTATATTTCTCCCTTAGAAGAATCGTCTTTCTCTTCTTCCTTTTGATCTTACACAAGACTCATAGGACAAAATCAACCCAATGTTAGTAAATATATTCTACCATCCTTAAAATTCAAAGATATAACATTAATAAATAGAGAAGTATAGAGATCCTTACCCTTGGCTTCTAACCTCCAAGAATTACTTCTCTCATATCTTGTTTCTTCACTTGTCTTAAGAAAATACAAAATTGGAGGTGGAACAAAATCACTCATCACTCTTCAATCTATCAAAATCTCTCAACCCTAATCTCTCTCACTAGAATTTTCATGAGTTTTTTCTAAGGTTTTTCCCCACCAGCTAAAACCGTCCAATATGATAATTATCTTAAATAGAATTTGAAGGATAACAACTTTCACTACAAGAAATTTCTACTATTGTGACAAATTTAATTTTGTCAAAATTAATTTTTTCACAATTAGTAGCTTTTTGGTGACAAAATAAATAATCGTCGCTTGAGATTAAAAAAAAGATATACAATTATGATAAAAGCTAAAATAGTCGTAATAATTTGTCACAATTACCAAACATGTGTAACATATGGTGACAAAATAAATATTATTACGAATTTTTGTCACAAATGGTTCCCTCCAATTTTTTGGCGCCAAATTGAAGGTATATAGTGACAACTATTGTAACTAAAAGTTTTAGTAACTATGACCGAAAAAAATTGTCACAATAAATAATGAGATTTAGATTTGTTGTGACAAATTTTGTTTGTAATTATTTATTTTAATTGTAGTGATAAAATGTATAGTCGCAAATGATTATCTCCAATTTTTGGTACAAAAACAAAATCATATAGTGACATGTTTTGTAACTATAAGCTATAATATTGTTACAAAAAAATTATCACAACAAATAATGAGATTCAATTTTTTAGCAAAAAACAAAATTTGTCGTTATATGTTTTAATTATAGTGACAAAATATATTGTCACAAATATTTCCCTTCATATTGTTTTACGCCAAAAAAGTCATATAGTGAAAAATTTTGTAACTATAAGTATTAATAATTATTACAAAAAATATTGTCACAAAAAATAATGATATTCACGTTTTTGTGACAAATTATATTAGTAATTATACATTTTAACTATAGTGATAGCATATATTAATTGTCATAACTATTTTTCTCTACTAATTTTGTTTCAAAAGTTATATTGACAATTTTTATAATTATAATTTATAGTTATTGTTATAGAAAAATTATCACATCAAATAATAAAATTCAAGTTTTTTGTAATAAATTATTTTTGTACTTATAGATTTCTTCTTTCATTGTGAAGGCAAAAAAAAAGAGTTTTTACTCTAGTAGGGATTAATTTAAAAGAAATCTAAACCTAAGAATTTGATCTAAAATTAAGATTCTATGACTACACTGAAAGGAATATAAATTACCCAACAAAATTAAATGCAATTTAAACGAACCAAGGGATTAAAATGTAATAAAATAAAAAGGCAATAGTTGCTGCTCCACGAACTGCTACTCGTACAGTCCCCAGTAGAGCTCAAATATTAGTATATTACTAAGTAATTTCATTTTTCTTATATGCATGTTGCTCTCAGCCTGTGATATTAATGATTTGAAGTTGTGTTTTAGATTCGCTTTTTAACTTTTAGAAAATAAATAGCCGGAGATTCGTGACGGTTGATTGATTTTTCCTACAGTTGATTTTGCCTTGTTTTCTTTTTTGGATAAAACCATGTATATTTTCCAGTTGAAAATCTCATTATCTGTCGTCAGATTGTGAGTATATGCTCAATATTGTGACCGTGTCTGCTTTTGATGGTATGCATTTCAAATCAGGGCTCTGTACTTTACTCAAATTATATGGTTTGCTTGCTAGTTGAATTAACAATTTTTGGCATTAGTCTTTCATAAGAGTCAGGAGTCTATCGATATAAATGTTTTTGTTTCTTTTTACCCATTTTTCCAATATGAATAAGCTTTTGTTTGAGAGACAAGTGAGATTCTGGATGCTTAAAAAGTTATTGTTAGTGTAAATATATCCCTTTTGAATTACTTGATTTTTTTTTTGTGAACGGCCTAAACTTTTGTTCCTTATGTATTTTCTGCATATCTTTCCATGTATTTGAACAAATGCACTAGTAAATTATAGCATTTCAAACGGGATAATGAATAGAGCTGTCATCCAACTAGTGCAAGCTTACATTACAAGAATTTTGACATGCATTGCCAAATTTAGTCAGTTATGCGACATTGCAACTATAAATATTTATCTGATTAAATATGTAATTCCCTTTACACTCTTTCAAGGGAAAAGAAAATGGGAGCTCCCTGTGTATTCCTTTCTTTTTTTAATCAAGGGAGAGCCTACTCCTTTAGCATGCCTTTCAGAGGAAGTTTTATAAAACCCATCAATATTACAAAAAAATCAAATAATGAAATGAAAAAGCTTTTTTTTTCTTCCTCTGACATTCTTCTCTTTGTTCTGGTCTTTTCTAGTTTGCTTGTGAGAAACTTTCTGACAGGTACGGGGAGAGCATGGTTACCAACAGCAAAGGGGCATGGGCACCAGTATGGGATGCATCTGCTGTTAAGGTAAATAAGGACCACTATTGCATGCTTGGCAAGGAGAGGAAGATTGTTGGTGTGCTTCTCAGTTTTTAGGGTTGCTCATAAGTCATGTTGGGTGGGACTGTTATTGGACATTAAATGCCCCAAATTTGTATTGGATTTCTTTTGTTTTTTAATGTATATATGGATAAAAAAATAATGATTTCAGCCACAATAACATATTAAATTTAATAAAAAATATTTTAAATTTAATAAAAATAAAAAGTTATGTTAAATTTATTTCGTCATAATATTTTCTCAAAATAACAATTATGTTATTTTTGACAAATTTGTTTAGTCATAATAACAATTTATAACAAATATTATTTTCTCAATATAAAAAATTATGACAAACAACATTCTTTCATTGTCACTATAATAAATTGTAATAAATTTATTTAGTTACAATAACACGGTAAATTTAGTCAAAATAAAAAATTATGTCAAATTTATTTCGTCACAATATTTTGTTAAAATAAAAATTGTGACAAGTTTATTTAATCAAAATAACAATTTACAACAACTATTAATTGTTCAATATAAAAAATTGTGGCGAAATAATATTCTTTCACAATAACAATGCAACAAAATTATTTAGTCACAGAAAAAATTTTGTGAAAAAATAAAAGTAGAGAGAAATTAAATTTTGTCCTAACATGTCTTTTTGTCATGAAAACCTTTTTAATTTGATGTCACAATTTAAGTTAATTGTGACAAAATTTACTTTTTTTGTGATAAAATAAATATTTTATTTTAACAAATATTTTGTCTCTGTATTTTATATTTAGTGACGAAATAGAAACCATGACAAATAATTTTTTGTTACAGGATTTATTTTCGGCACAAAAACTCTTTATATTTGATGTTAAAATATAAGTTAGTTATGACAAAAATTTAGTTTTCGTGACGTAATGATTAATTGATTGTGACAAATATTTTATTACGATAAGTTAATTATAGTAACAAAATTTTATTGTTACACTATGAAATGGTAAAAAAACAAAATTTTGTCACAATATACTTTATATGACAATGTTGTTTTAACAAACATGGTAACAAATAAAATTAGTCAAAATAAATATATCATGACAAATTTAGTACTTTAGTGATAAATAATTTTATTGAAACAATCGAATTTTCTTCTAGTGTTTGTATTTCACAATATATCTCTAAATCTCACTCAAATATGAGAAAAATTAAGATAAAGGAAGAGACTTACCTCTCTTTCTTTCACCACCGGTCACAGTTCACAATTGTTGGGGGAAGAAGATAAGCATTTTTCATATTTTCCCTAATTTAAAAACTCTTATATAATGCCTATTTTTCATTCAATTTAATTCCCTTACTATCCATATATCCAAGGGCTCAAAATGAAGATGGAACCCCCACTTAAATCCAATGGCTACAATTAATTGATTATTGTACCTTTCATAAATATTTGGGCAAATTATTCATTAACAGATCCAACTATTCCCTTGTTTTCACTTTTGAGATGCATAATTCCTTTATGTCAATTTAGTCTCTAATCTTATACACTCATAATCCAAATTTAATCCTACAAGACATATAAATTATCTAACTAGTCCTCAAAAATAATTTTAATTACCAATTTAGTTCTCAATGAGATTTTGGGGCATTGCATGAATTGAAGTTAATAAGGCCAAGATTGAGGTTTTACAAAAGTGTTTTTTACCTTGACAGTGTTGGTTGTTGTGTGAGTTGTATATGCTTTTAGTTTGAATGAGGTGTGCTTGCATGTGTTGCACATGGTCTAAGTTTATGGTAGGGGCATTTTCGTAGTACCTTTTAACCTACTGTGGTGTTGTCAATTAACAAGTTGTCTAGCTTGTGGCTTTGTGTTTATCATTAGGTGAGCTTTTGATTTGTTGGAATATGCTCTATCATAATATTAATCTTTGGTGTTACATTCTTTAATTTTTGTAATCCTATTTCGAGGTCTTTATTTATTCTTTTAATCAAAATACATTTGGCTTAGTAAAAAAATATATTGAAAACAACTTATTTATTGGATTAATGAGGAAAGATCTATATTTCAAAAATATAAAATAAAATTTTAATAAACGTTCACAGATATCTAGGGTTATCCACACAACCTATAAGGAGAAATCGTAAATATTTTAATTTTTAATTAAATTTGAATCAGATTTGTAATAAAATTTTAAAATTTAAAATAATAGTTAAATGTATATTAATATTTATTTTAAAATATTATTAGTAAATAACGTTTTGGAATAAGATGAACGAAATTGAATAACTATTTTCACAAGCCAAGCATCTTAGATATCTCAACCTCGAAACAAGTATGTTGATTTTCTGAACTCACCTTTGAACCCGAGTAACATATATTCTTTTTCATATGTATGGAAGCGAAGCAACCATTTCTGCTCTCCCAAATTCATTGGCGTTACTTCTTAAGAGGTTTTGAAAAAATAAAATGTCAATTGAATGGTCATAAATTGTTGAAATTACTAAACCCATAACAACAACTGAAAACATACAAGTAACACTCCAAATTTCAGGCTAGTAGTTTCGGGTTTACTTGAAAGGCATGTGGACCTTGTAAAGTTTGTAATTGAAGTCATTGGGCCAAGCTGGGCTTAGTTGGGTTGTAATTGAGTCCAAGAAGTTATAAAAATTGGATTTTTGAATATAAGAAAAAATGCAAAGGATCAAAAATATAATTATCTCATTTGTGAAAAGATTAGGGTTTTATATCTCTTGTCATCTTCTTCTCTTCATTTCTTTATCCTCCTTGCTCTCCAAGTGCCATACTTAAGGGTAAGTTTCTTGAGCCCTTTTATACTTCTTTTAAACATCAAATTCATCACTAATTCCTCCAGCAATCTCGTTTTGAAGATTCAAGTTTTTGCTTTCTTACTTTGCTAGGAAGTGGGGATTTATGATATACGTTGTTTTTCTGTCAAAATATTTCGGCTTCACAAAAAAATAAAAAAAAATAAAGAGATAGAGTAGTGAAGATAAGTAGGGTCAGCCCTCAGGACTCTGGAGTTTCTGACGAAGTGAACTTTTTTATTCTGGATAAGGATGAGATAAGGTAGAGATTTGGATGAAGATGAGATTAAATAGGGGTTTAAAATTGTTTTTAAAACAAAATATAAGGATAAAATAAATAAATTTTTAAATAAATTCAGATAAATAAAACTTAAGCTGAAATTAGCCTCAGGCTTAAGCTTTTGCATCAATTCTAGTTGATCCTTAGAATAAATTTTTGCTTCGGTTATGTGTTAGTTACAGTCTACAAGGTCCAACCCCTGTAACTTGGTTTTCTCTGTTGTAAAACGATAACTTAAAATATATTTTTGGATATCAATCCTTTATGGAGACTAACTATGACTATCATCGATAGCTCCAACCTATTTTATAGATCTGAAAAAATCCGACTCAGATTATGTTTCCTCAATGAGAATCGAGTCCGATCTCAATTTCCCTTAGTTGACTGCCGCTAAGTGTGTTCATAGGAATTAATGATAAGAAAATTTAAGAATTAAAGTTAAAGAATAAGTGATAAGTGATATAATATAAGAGTTGGGATTGGGGATGGGTTTGGCCGGTTATAAAGTGGAAGAATTGGGATTGTTAAATTCTTAAAAATCGAGTCCGATCTCAATTTCCCTTAGTTGACTGCCGCTAAGTGTGTTCATAGGAATTAATGATAGAAAATTTAAGAATTAAAGTTAAAGAATAAGTGATAAGTGATATAATATAAGAGTTGGGATTGGGGATGGGTTTGGCCGGTTATAAAGTGGAAGAATTGGGATTGTTAAATTCTTAAAAGTATTAGATAAAGATGATAAAAGGATAAGTGTGACCAATAAGAAGTTTAAAATGAAGGATATTGGTTAGAGGTTAAAACGGTGGTAAGGTGGGCCCATCAATGCTTTTGAAACAAAAGATAAGCCTCCCAAAATTTGAGTTGGCGGCAGAACCAAAAAATTATCTTTGGGAGTTGCTATCGTGCGCCTACGTGGGATGGGTTATGCTAACTTGTGCCGTCTCCTGTCTCCAAATATGAAACACTACTCCTATGGTTGAATATTCGATTGAAATTTGAATCTGTTCGGATAAAATGAAATAAATTAAGAATTTGATAAAATAAAATAAAAATAAAATGGAATGAAACAAATTTAAATGAAATAAAGTGTGACAAAAATAAAATGAAAATAAAACAAACATAAAACGAAATGGGTTGCCTCCCATCAAATGCCTTTGTTTAACATCGTTAGCTCGACGACCTATTTTTTTAGATTATAAGCTCCTCCAATTCAATTTCTTCGACAAATACTTTCATCACTTCATACGTTTTTTCCAACTAAGAACTTCCTTATGAGAAATTCTACAATCCTATAAATATTTTATTTTTTTCTTCGGGATTTTGGCTTTCTCATAGGCTTTTCTTAGAATCCTTTTCATCTTGTCCAAAAAAATTAAAGCAAAGTATCTATTTTTCCCAAAAATGTATTCCTCAAGTTTTCTAGAAATTGCTTCAAATCGATTTGAAGAGCCTGCAAAACAAAATGTAGTATTTTAGGATTTGAGGGAGTAAAACATGAATCAGAATTAAGCGAAAATATTTTCTCGAACTCCCTTATTTCATTTTCAAATTTCTTATATTCTTGTATATGTTATCAATAAAGATAGATTTCATATAATCATCAATGGGAGGCTCAATAATATCAACAAAATTAATACTAGCAACTTTATCTATATGTCATATTGCATTGTATACATCAAATTTACGATCTCACTATCAAACTCCATTGTAAGAATTCCACTTCTTACATCGATTTTTTTATTTTTTGTGCTAAGTAAGGGATGGCCCAAAAGTATTTCTGAACAAGTATTTGTTCGGTCGTTTTCCATGTCAATGAAATAGAAATCTTCCAGAAATATAAGTTAATTTACCTTAACTAAGACATCTTCCAAGAGCCCTTCACGATAAATTATCGATCGATCCGCCAGTTGTATTGTTACTATTGTATCGTTAAAAGACTCATTAGAAAGCAAGTTGTACGCAGATAAAGGCATTATATTTATATAAGCTCCTAAATCACACATTGCACGTTTAATTCCAGCTTTACCAATTTTTCAAGGTATAGCAAACATACCTTGATCTTTTAACTTTGGTCGAAGCTTTCGTTGGAAAACAAATGAAACATGCTCTCCCAAATTCACATTTTCTATTATGGTAAGCCTTCTTTTTTTGGTACAAAAGTCTTTAAGAAATCTAGCTTTTTAGGTTACATCAAGGAGAGGTATATTGACTTCAACCTTTTAGAATACTTCCAAGATTTCCTTCTCTTCAGTTTGTTTGTCTCTTTTTACCAACCTTGAAGAAAAATGAGGAGGAGTGGCATAGGGAGATGGTGTTGGATCAGATTGTGATATTTCTTTCTTTCTTTTTCTAGGGATTTACATCAATCACTTTGTCCTTATGAGATTTTGTGTCAGCTATTTCTTCTTCTTCTTGGGATTTTCGATTCTTCTTTATTCTTTTGGGGATTTGCGCCAACATCCTATGGGACTAGTTGTTCAACAATTGTACCGTTTCAGAGGGTAATGGAGATAACATTTTCGCATGGGTTCATGATACATGCACCAGAGTCCATACTACATGCTTCTTTGGACTAATGTTTCTACTCGAACATATTAGAAGAACAAAGTCTCGAAAATTCAAAGCACATTTATTCGATTCGAGGTCGAATCTTTTTGAAGAAAGGGAGGATGATACATGCATCACAAGGCTCACATTAATGGAAGAAGTAATAACTCTTCCAAATGATCCACTCGTCAAAGTATTGGAAAAGAAGATCAGAACAAAAGCAGACTTGTGATGACTTTTGGAATGGTATCCTGATCTTATTTAGTTAAGATGTCTTCTATAGATACGACCGTCTATCTCTTATCTTTCCCAAAGTTCTTGAATCGCATCAATCCAATATCGGGAACTCAAGATATGGCCATTTTACTGAAGACGGTGCATGATGAAAATCCTATACGGGATTAATACGGGATTTTGTAAATATTACGAATTTTCAATATTTTTATTGATTATTTGTAATATAACTTAATATAGTATGATGCATTATCTTTTAGGATTAGATTTATTATTTTATTAGGAATTAAGATTGGGTTAAAATATTATTTTTAGTTATTATTATTTTATTAGGAATTAAAGTTAAGACATGTTTAGTTTATTATTATTTAATTCATTAGTTATTTAGGACCTTTAGAATTCAACCCCTATATAAAGGAGGCTTCATTCAACTTTGTAAATCAAAATTTCTTTGATTAATAATACAAAGAGAGTTCGTTTTTGCAAGTGCTGATTGCCTTGTGCCTTCGAAGCTTCTTCTCCTGGAGTTCTTTCAAGTTCTTGTGAGGGAGATTAATCTTCACACTCCAATTTTCCTTGTCATTGCGACTAGGAGGGTTGGTTAGAGCCATATTATCGTGTTTGCCTTTTCATTGCGATTAGGAGGGCTCGATAGGACATTATCCATCGATTTTCCACATATTCATCCACGCCATCAATCATCTTTACCGTTCACTTTCATAAGGGAGATCTTTTGATTTCTTGGTTATTTTTCTTTATTTTTAATTCCTTTATCTTTTATTTATCTTGTTTTAATCTTATTTCTTACCTTGTTTCCAGCACCAAAAAGAAACCCTAAAGAACCCTAGCCATTGCCGCCACCTTCCCCATTCATACTTTATTATTCTTCATCAAGTCTAGATCTTTTCTAGGTTTGATTCTTCAACAAGAGCAACATTTATCAATCTGCCACCGCTTCCCTATCAGTTCACCTCATTTTTTGATGGAAGCTTACCTTGTGATTCCAAGCGTCCCATCGTATGAGCTAGTTTACTAATATGTTTATCTATTTCTTGCAAATGAGCCTCATTGTGACTCTGGAATTTTTCTTGAAAAACAAACCTCTCAACGATAAATTCTAAAAAGGACTTGACGGTTCATACGGTGGTGGAGGTGGGCTTGATTGATAGGCTTGATTAGGCCTCAGGTTTTATATGTAACTAAAATTTGGATGATCTCTCCACCCTGGGTTGTAAGTGTTTTTGTAAGGGTTGCAAGGCCTCTAAGGAAGTCTTGGAAAATTGTCCATTGTGTTCACTTGTACACCAATTTCTTCTTGTTGGATGATTTAGCATTGTGCATATTTCGCATACTCTCGTTGCTCTAATTTTTCTTACAACAAAGAAGTAACTATGTCAGTTAACTTATCGATTTTTTTTTCTAAGAAAACAATACTTATCGTGTGAACCAGTCGACTGGGTTCACTTGAAGTAGCAAATTGCTGAGAGTTGGCAGCCATTGTTAAAATTAATTCCCTTGATGCAGCTGGTGTTTTGTTTACAAGACCTCTTCCACTAGCAGCATCTATAGTCTTCAACTCCATTGGAAGAAGCCCTTCATAGAAATACTAGAGGAGTGTTTGCTCGGATAATTCGTGCTGTGGACAGTTTGCACAAATCTTCTTAATCGCTTCCAGTAATCGTAAAGCGATTCTCAATCTTTTTTTCGAATTCCCATAATACTTTTCCTTAATTTAATTGCTTTTGATGCTGGGAAAATCCTATGAAGAATAATCTAGTTAAATCATCCCAAGTATTTATAGAATTAGATGTAAATAAAATAGTCATTCTTTAACTAAACCAGATAAACAAAAAGGGAAAGCACGTAGTTTTATTTGGTCTTCATATACTCTCTGAGGTTTCATGCTTGAACATACCATATGAAACTCTGTGAGATATTTGTGTGGACTATTATTGGGAAGCCCATGGAATATAGGAAGAAGATAAATAAGGTTTGTTTTCAGAGTAAACGGAGTTGCGACTTGAGGAAAAGTACCACAGAGAGATTGTTATATTGCAAGTGTCGCAGTAAACTGACGAATCATTTGATATGCCATTGGTTATGGTATTTTGTTTGTTCCTAGTGTATCTTTGATTATCGGTTCTATGTTTGTATTAAAGGAAGATGTTCCTTCTGGATCTGATTGCTCTAGTTGTTCTTGTTGTCATTTTCTTCTTTTTCTTGAAGCATTTTTGCGTGAATTTGTCAAACTTGAGCTTCAATTTCTAGATCAAATTCTACCAAGTCATCTGGATTACTTCTGGTCATAAATAAAAAAGAAAAAACCTTATCAGTTACTTTAGTCGAAGTCCCCGACAACGACGCTAATTTGATAGTCATCATTTTTCTATCAAAAAGAATTATGGCTTCTCAAGAATAAATAAATAATGAAATAAAGTAGTGAAGAGAAGTAGGGTCGGTCCACAGGGACTCTAGAGTTTTTGATGATGTGAACTTTCTGATTCTGAATAAAGATAAGATAAGGTAGATATTTGGATGAATATGAAATTAAATAGGGGGTTTTAAATTAATTTAAAAAATATAAGGATAAAATAAATAATCAATCAATAAATAAATTTAGAAAAAGAAAAACTTATGGTGAAATTAGCCTTAGGCATCAACTTTTGCCCCAATTCCAGTTGATCCTCAGAATAAATTTTTTCTTCGGCTATGTGTCGGTTACAGTTTGTAGGGCCCAACCACTGTAACTTGTTTTTCACTCTTGTGAACAAATAACCCAAAATCTATTTTTGAATACCAATCCTTTATGGAGACTAACTACGACTATCGTCATCAATACTAACCTATTTTATAGATCTGGAAAAACCTGACTCAGAATATGTTACCTAAATCAGAATCGAATTCGATCTCAACTTCCCTTAGCAGACCGCCGCTAAGTGTGTTCACATGAAGTCGAACTTGCTACCAGCAGATTCTTCCTCCCAACTATTAATCATAACAACTTTCGAACCAACGTCGACTTTTTGATTTTAAAAATATAGATTGATTACTAATCTTATTCCTCCAAAAAATTGAGAAAATAACTCGAAGTTATTTTAGTGCTTTTCAATCCTCACAATAAGGATTGAGTCATCGATTTAGTACTTGGCTATGAAGAAATTAGCTAAGTATGACAATCATTTGAAAAAAATAAAAATTAAAACAAAGAATAACTTTGGAAAATAAAAACTTTTATAAAACGAGAGGAAATAAGAAGAATGAATTTGAATTGTTTTTTTAGGCTTACCTTGATAGGGTATTTATAGCCTTCAAAAATCCTAAAAACAAGGAAAATAAAATTCCTAAAAATAAGAGATAATTCTTAAAGATAATTTTTAAAATATTTAAATCAAAATCCTAAAATCATGAGTTTAACTTCAATTGGAATTTCAAACATGCGAAAGCGTTGACTGGACCTTTTGAAAGGTGTTGACTCATCGCCTCGTATGTGCGTCAAGCCTAGAGTCATACAAACTAATCCATCATTGATTTCAAAAATAAAAAAAATGCATAATTCAATCATTTTAATACAATTTCCAGAATCTAGTATCTTGCACAGAAAATGAATCAAAACGAACAAATCAACAATAAAAACTAACAATTAAGGAGCAATTTAAATGCAAAACAATAACTAAATAAAGCACCTATCAATTTATCATCCAAGTCTTGGAGGAGAGTGACGACTAGATAAAGGAGCTTCATTTTGAGATCCTAACATTCAGGTAGTGTATTTTTAATCCTTTTTGGTGTTAAGGCTTTCATAATCATGAAGATTTGTTGAGACTTGAGTATTTGAACATTTTAGGGTTTATACTTGATTATTTGCATAGATGACGTTTTTGTTTCTTATATTGTGTTTTTATGGTGATATATGACCTTAAATAACTTCTCTAAGCTTTAGAACATGATTTGGAACCAAACTATAGTGTTTTAGAGGATTTTTGTGTGCTTCCTGAGACTTATTTAGGGTTTTCTAGGTTGTATTATCGATTCTTTTCTTATAGTATCGACATGTTTCTTGTAGTACTGATACTCGTATCCATACCGGTATAAATACTATTGGAGTATCGATGTTAGTATCAATACAAATACCAATACTATTTTAGTACCTATACTGCTTAGTAGAGTATCAATACTAGTATCAATATTATTTTAGTACCTATATTGCTTAATAGAGTATTAATAATGTCCATTACCAAAAGATTCAAAACATCACTCGTTGCATCCAAATGTTTATAGATTGTTTTAAAATGTACAACTATGCTTAGAAAAGGGTCCTAGATTATGAAATGACCCAAACACCTCCTAGGTGGCATAAATTAACAAAATACCTTTAGTGAACAAGAAAATTTAAAAGTACCCAAAAGGGTGCATATTGAACTTTCACGAACGATGGATAATTGTGAAGGATATGCATACAAGTGAGGTGGTTTAGTATACTAATAATGTGATGGAGAAATTGAGTAGCATGTGAGTATTGATAAAGCGATGTCGTGAAAGTCATCCATCCAATTTCAAATGTGAGTTCAGGGGAAGTATGATGAGAACGACTAAAGAGTCCCTAATGAATAATTAACCCCAAGCTGAGTATGGACACTATCTTTAGAATCAATTCCATTAGCCAGTTTTTGTATCGGTACTAAGGATTGGTATCGATACTTAAAGGTCAGTACTGATATTGTAATGTTTTATTGGATTCTAATAGCCAATTTTGGTATCGGTACCAAGGGTGGGTATCGATTTTAAAGGGCAGTACCGATACTAAAAGGATAGTATTGGTACCATCGTCCTAGATCTGGCAAAAAACATAAGTTAAATCAATACTTTTTGGGAAAAGGTCTAGGGCCGTCCAGGTGATAAAATGACTTTTAGTGTTAGATGATAGTAATTGTTGTAGAAACACAAAAAACTTAGACACCTCCTTAGAGACAAAAATGACTAAAACACCTTTTAGTGTTAAATGACCAGAATAGAGCGGTTTAATAAACTATTAAGCCTTTTCATAACGTTCTAGGTGAGAAAACGAGCGAGACAATGGCGAGTGAGGTGATGACTTCAACTAACTGCGATGAATTAAGTTATTAAGTAGTCGAGCTACCTTGTTATCTTTGTGTAGAATTGATTGATGTGTGTGGCCTTTGGACATTATAGGACATTTGTGTGTACATGAAGATTGTCTTGTTTTCTATTAATATATGAATGTTCCTGAGTCAGTGTTAAGGAACTTATATTGATATTTGAACATAGGCTTTGATGCTATGTGAACCTGGAGGCAATCCAAGTTCTTTGAGGAGTAGACTAGTAGGACATATGCCCCGATACTATTTAACCCTCAGAGGCATCCTAGGTATTGTGCAATGAAGGCCTTTCTAGATGAAGATTTTGATGCTAAGTGACTCGAGTCTTATCTAGGTTACTAGGTTAGGATAGAGGGGTATGAGTCCCGAGATGCTAATAACACTCCGACTACACCATGATGTGTACCCTTATTTGTTTGTTTGATGATTGTGTGTAGCATGATGATGCAATTGTACTATGATACTGATGTTAGAGACCTAGTATACATTTACTCATGGCGGGGCTCTTAGCAGACACTAAGGGAAGCATAAAACTTATACTATAGTGCTAGAACTATTGAACCTTAAGTAGATGCAACAAGATTTCCAGCATCTCTACCAAAGTATTGTACTGTAGCTTTAGTGTGCACATGTATTCTTAGGGCCCTTATTATTATATTCATATTTTATAACTCTGAGTTGTATTATTTTGGTTTTAAACAATGTGTCGCGAAGCTTCGGTTTATAAAAGTGTTTTTATAACTATTTTAGTATGTCATTTTGATACCATCTAGTATGTTTTGAAATAAAAATGAATAGGTTTTGAAAATCAGGGGTTGCCTCGGTAGCCCAATGCGGTACTTTAGACCCAATCAAGTTTAGGGTGTTACAATACAAACACATTTTCTTGAAATATTAAATTAAACAATTTACTATTAAGAGCTCTCATAATTCAACATCAAAATTTATGCCAATCGAATTTTTTGGGTATCAAATCATCAAATAAACCCCTAGAGACTTTGGCTAATTCAACAACTTATCCATTCTATTTGCTTTTCTCTATTTGATGATAGTAACTTCTATGGTAGTTGCAGTGGGATTAGAGTTTAAAATCCCTCCAGAGCCAGACTCGGGTTTCCATAAAACCATAGATGAATGCACCAAAAAGATTAGTGACGTATGTGAGTAAAGTGTTATGAATGATATCTTATTGGAATACGATATTTCTAAGAAATGTTGCGTTGAGCTTATTCAAGGATTGGGAAGAAATTGTCATGAGGACTTAACATGGTTTCTTTCAGCTCAATCTAAATATTATGCTACTCACATTTCAACTAGAGGTCCTCAAGTATGGAATACGTGTATCATGAAATTACATCAAACATCTTATTATTTAGCTTAACATTGTGCCCATTTATTTCTCAAATTGAATTAACTAATATTGTTTGAATAAATTTAATTTTTTTTAATATTTCCTTAAATATTATAAATATTAAACTCGTTTAGTCTTTTTCCTATATTTCATGATCCTTTAAATTTTAGTCTTTTTCTTATATTCCATGATCCTTTAAATTTTAGTATTTTTCTTATATTCCATGATCATTTAAATTTGAGTATACATCTATCTTCGAACTTTTTATCCGCATACCACATATTTTTTATTTTATATCAGTAATTTTGGATGTGGAATAATTTCATGATAAGAATTCAATGACATAAATATATATTATTAACATATTAAAATTTATATGAACGTATAATTTCAGATATAGTTATAGTAAAAAAATAAATAAAAATATACAAACAACTAAATTTACTATGTTAAAAACTCTTAACTGTTATCATATAAACTTAAGATATATTTTTCTTTGAATGTTTGTAAAATATATTAAAAATAAAAGACTCTGTCATATTTTATTTAAGGAAAGGGCACTAAATTAAATTTTATTTTTTCAATTACTCATAATCATCGACCCCTAAATCAAAGGTAAATACACTTAATTGTACCCAAATTCGTGATCTTCTAGATATTGGAACAACAATTATGTAAACGAGATGGTGCTCAACCAACAATTCTTAGGAGTTTTAATGAGCACTTTAATTGCTAAAATAGAAGTTGGAGGAATATATTTTATTTGAATTTTAAAAGGATTTCTTAGGCTTAAGAAATTAGTTTGGAGGAGACATTTTCAATTGAGTAAAGGAGGCAGTATGGTCATGCGATGGATCAAAGGCCCCGGGCCCTGACGGATTTAATTTGAATTTCTACATAAGTGTTAGAATGGAGGTTAAGGCAAGCTATTGCTTTTGATGAAGGAATTACACTACCCTGGGAAGCTTCAATCAAATGTTAATTACACTCATAGCAAAGTTAAAGACAGAGATCCTCTGAAAGTCATTTTTATCCTCTTTCCTTCGAAGGGTCATCTTTCTCCTCTTCCCTTTGATTTTTCACAAGACTCTTAGCACAAAATAAATTCAATGTCGCTAAATATATTCTATCGTCCTTAAAACACAAAGATATAACATGAGTAAATAGAGAACTATGGACACTCTTACCCTTGATCTCTTACCTCCAAAAATTACTTCTCCCATATATTGTTTCTTCACTTGCCTTAGGAGAATACAACCTTGGAGGTGGAAGAAAATCACTCATCACTCTATTTTATCAAAATCTCTCAACCCCTAAACACTCTCACTAAAACTTTCATTGATTTTTTCTAGTGTTTTTCCCTCACTAGGTAAAGCCGTCCAACATGGTACTTATCTTAAAGATAATTTGAAGGAGGAAAACTTTTCATTTCACAAGGTATCTTTAAATCTCACTCATATATGAGAAAAAGTGAAGATAAAAGAAGAGACTTACCTCTATTTCTCTCACCACCGGTCACAATTTTTGGGGCGAAGAAGAGTGTTTTTCATCTTTTCCCTAATTTTAACACTAATATAATGCTTATTTTTCATTTAATTTAATTCCCTTATTATCCATATGACAAGGGCTCAAAATGAAGATGGAACCCCACTTAAATCCAATGGCCACAATTAACTGATTATTCTAGCTGTCATAAATATTTGGCCAATTATTCGTTAAAGAGTCAAACTCCTCCCTTCTTTTCACTTTTGATATATGTAATTTCTTTATTTTAATTTAGTCTATAATCTTCCACAAACTAAATTATAAGAATTAATGCTTCATCCCATAATTCAAATTTAATCATACAACACATAGAAATTATATAATTAGTCCTCAAAATTATTTTATTTACCAAATTAGTTCTCAATAAAATTTTAAGGTGTTACACCTCTGTCCTCAAATTTTCCATCAGATTTTGGATAAACACGACATAACTGGTATTTCACATCATGAGCTCTTATAAGAATATGATACACAACTTTGAATACTAACTCAATCATCAAACTTTATCAAAAAATGATTAAGGAACACTTTGATAATAATGAGAAATGGTTTATCGAAATCAGAGAAGATCAACATTCTACTAGCTCGTCTAAATACATTAAATCAACATAAACTCGAGTTGAATAAATCAAACGGGCTATTCATGAAACATAATTTTTAGAATTCAAATTCACTGACATGAGTTTCCAAAATTTGAAATAATAGAATCTCAGACCAACGAGTCAAATTTTAACAAACACACGAATCATCACAATAATGACTCTTATAAGAGATTAACGCAAATATTTTGGGATTAGGAAGAACTTACAACCTCGTATCCACAACGTTGATTATAGAACATTTGAATTGAATCTTATTCTAAAACATTATTCACCATTTCATCAAAATTACAATTCTACCCATATCATAATACTTACTAGTTACTACAATTCTTTTTCTAACTAATCCCACGATATCAGTTTTACCAAGTTTGACTTAGCACATTTATTCACTGATTAAGAAAACATTTTCTTATCGTACTAAAAAAAGGGATTGGTTCCTCAATCAAACCTTCTAAACACAATTCAATATTTGTCATACTACTTTGAACAGAGATTTTTAACACTCGATTTTTAATGAAATCAATTTTTTTTATCAAATTTATTGCTATCTAACATTGATTACACAAGGCTAACATGTTAACTTGCCGATCAATGATGGACGGACAATATCAAAGTCTCAGTCTACGAGTACACTTTTCAACTTTTGAGGACATGTTGTACTCAACTATGTTAACCTAGAGCCAATTAAACTCTAGCTATGGTACCACTAATTTCAATGCCCTCAACCCAACCTGAAAGACAAACTCAAATCAAAGATGTCACAATAGACCATCGAGGTGATCCCACAATCACAAAACCCAAAAAATAAAATTTACTCAAAAATTTAAAACCAATAATACAAGGTAGGTAAGAAAAATATAAACATTTACAAAAGGCGGAGCTGCTTTATTTGAAAACCAAAATTTATAAACAAGTAATTTACAATAGATTCGAATAAAATCACAATCTCTACATGCCCACTCAAGTCCTCATCATTGTACTCTTGTACTCCCGTTGAGATTCCTCCGATGATATCGTTGTTCCATTATAATCTACAAAACCTATAACTTACAGATGTAATAGTTTAAAGAGGGTGAGCTAATAAGATCAATGAATGCACTTATTCCACTGCATTCACTTAAGTCTCATAAATATAGTCATGCTAGCCAACCAGTTATAAACTTATAGTCATAAATCTTCCAATTCTTTTTATCATAATCCGTTATTTAGATTCACTACAACTCGGGCTAGTGGTCTTCCTAGATTCATTACTCATAATTGGTATAATCCTCTCGTTCTAATAGGCCACATTTATTCATGATCATAAGTACTATCCTAAAGTATGCTAATTAAATCATGCTTTCATCATAATACATGAATCGCATGCTTAAGGTCAAACCAGATATATAAATCGTACACATGATATAATAAAAGCCATGTCGTGATTACACAATATAAAATCATAATCAAAAGAGTGTGCCTGAAGTAGCATGGAAGAGCTAGCTTAGAATACACGAGTTGACGGAATGGCATGAATGCCCACAATGCAGCGAAGTGCGGAATGCAACATCTAGACTATATCGGATGCCAACTATACCCTAATGCTCTTACAAAATTACATGGGCAACTTATATCACAACATAAATTTCGAAGCGCATGGTATATAATGTAACAATGGTAAGTTACATAATAATATCAATAATCTTAACTTACCCAAATAGGGATCACACAAGCGAAATGACTTATCACAAGCCTTATAAGTCATCATACAATGTATGATATATTATGATATTCCTTAATGCATTATAACACACATTCAACCATTCTTAAATCTTAGAGCTTCATTTACAACCCATAAGAGTATTTTTGCAATTTTCCATACTTTGGGGTATTTAGTCTTTTACAACTCAAATGGACTTTCTATTCATTTTTAATCATATATGGGTATTATTAGGTATTTCATGTTTACCAGCTCATTTAACCACTATGTTTTGATCATTTTGGTACATAAGGGTATTTTGGTCACTTTTGCATCTAACGAGTCTTTTAATCATTTTTCTAGTTAAAAGAGTAATTTGGACATTCTCAAGATTAAAAACTTTATTCTTCTTAACAAAATGTTATTACTTAATCTTTCAGTCTTTTAGGCATTTTAGAATCTTTCACAATTAACCAGTTTAGCACTTAAGGGTAGTTTGGTCATTTTAATCATTTTCTTATGTGGATACTTGTTCCTTTTAAAACTTCATACAACTTACATTTCCCTTAGGGTGTGTTTGGTTGGAGGAATGTGAGATTCCCATGGGAATGGAATTCACATTCCCCCGTTTGGTTGGCCAGGAATGTCATTCCCGGTAATATTACATTACCAATAGTGAATTTTTTTGGGTATATTACCGGGAATGTCATTACCTCCATTTCCTTAGGTATTGTTGGATTACAGACATTTTTGACTAAAATGACCTTAAAATTATCATATTTTCAAAAATATCCTTATTCTGTCATTGAATAATAAAAATTATACGAAGGTTAAATTGCAAATATATCCTTAAACTATTTTTGATTTACAAAAAAAAATCTATAATTAAAATTTTTTATGAAGTTCAGGGGTTAAAATAAAATTTTACCCTTTTATTAAACCTTTTTATATTTTCAAATTTGTAAATAAAATTATATAAATTTTATGAGTTTTATTTTTTTAAAGAGAATATATAAATATTTTTCAATTTGATAAAAAACAAATATATAATAAGGACAATTTGGTCAAATATACATTCCAATAATATTTTATTCCTTTAATCAAACACGATAATCTTACATTCCTGCTAAACCGACCAAACACAAAATACAATATTCCCAGTAATCTTATTCCATGGTAATCTTTTATTTCAACTGGTATTCTTATATTCCGTGAACCAAACACACCCTTAGTACTATTTACTCAATTTACTCAAGATCAAAAGGGTAATTTGGTAATTTTAACCCTTTAAGGGTATGTCGGTAGTTTATCACACTCATAAGAGTATTAAGCTTGTTAAAGCTTATGGAAGAGAACTTAATCATTTATCGGTGTCTTCACAACCTTTTTATACACTCTTAGGCAATAGTTAAACACTTATTCTAGTGTTTTATACATATTTGATCCATTTATGATCATACTATAGGTCTAGAACCCCCGAGTATTGGGCCTAATTGGCTATTTTTAAGCATGGGATTCGAAACTACCTTAAGAGGTTTAGGAAGCCTCTACTACATATTACCCTATTTTGGCTTTCGAGAGCATTCTAATCACCTCTAAACACCTTATAATTGCTACCAATATGATCAAACATATTCAGGAAATTTTCCACACACTTTATGGCTTTCATTACACATCTCAACCATCCTTTCACCATCATTAAATCATACAAAATCTCTAAGAACCATGAACAAAATATAACCTCACCTTGGCTTATTAGACCAATTACCTTAGTCATTTAATTCAACCTCCATGCTCATAATTGAAGTACATAAGTTTAGTGTACTCTCACATCAAGTAGGGATCTAATACCTTCATTAAATATCTTACATTTCTCCCTTAGAAGAATCATATTTTTCCTCTTCTCTTTGATCTTTCACAAGAAATCTAGCATAAAAGCATCCCAATGTCACCAATTATATTCTACCATCCTTAAAACACAAAGATATAACATGAATAAATAGAGAAATATGGAGACTCTTACTCTTGGCTTCTAACCTCATAATTACTTCTCTTATAACTTTTTTCTTCACTTTCTTTAAAATAATACAACCTTGGAGGAGAAAGAAAATCACTCACCACTTTTCAATCTATCAAAATCTCTCAACCCCTAAACTCTCTCATTAGAACTTTTATGGGGTTTTTAGGAATTTTCCCTCACTTGCTAAAACCCTTCAACATTGTACTTATCTTAAAGAGAATTTAAAGGAGAACAACTTTGTATTTAACAAAGTAACTCTAAATCTCACTAAAATATGAGAAAAAAAACTTAAGATAAAGGAAGAGAATTACCTCTCTTTCTCTCACCACCGGTTACAATTGTTGGGGAAAGAAGATGAACCTTTTTCATCTTTTACCTAATTTAAGTACTCTCATATAATGCCTATTTTTCATTTAATTTAATTCCCTTATTATCTATATATCCAAGGGCCCAAAATGAAGATGGAACCCCCACTAAATTCAATGGCCACAATTAATTGATTATTCTAACTTCTGCAAATATGTGGGCCAATTATTCATTAAAGAGTTCAATGCTTCCCTTTTTTTCACTTTTGAGATGCAGATTCCTTTGTTTCAATGTTCCCCCTAATCTTCTACAAGCTAAATTCTAAGAATTAATGCTTCATCCCATTATCAAAATTTAATCCTAAAACGCATAGAAATTATCTAACTAGTCACCTGAAGAGTTTTATTTACCAATTTAGTTCTCAATGAAATTTTGGGGCATTACAGGAATTGAATTTGATAAGGCCAAGATTGAGGTTGTAGAAAAGTGTTTTTTTACCTTGATAGTATTTGTTGTTGTGTGAGTTGTATATGTTTTTAGTTTGAATGAGGTGTGCTTTCATGTGTTGTTCTTGGTATAAGTTTATGGTAAGGGCATTTTCGTAGTACCTTTAAACCTATTGCGGCGTTTTCAATTAACAATTTGTCTAGCTTGTAGCTTTGTTTTTATCATTAGATGAGCTTTTGGTTTGTTGGAATATGCTCTATGAGAATATTTGTCTTTGATGATATATTCTTTAATTTTGTAATCCCATTTCGAGGTCTTTACTCTTTCTTTTAATAAAAAATACATTTCTTTTAGTAAAAATATATATTAAAAATAACTTATTTACTAGATTACTGAGAAAAATCTCTATTTGAAAAATATAAAACAAAATTTTAATAAAAATTTGTAGATATCTAAACTTATCCATACAACCTATAAGGAGAAATCCTAAATATTTTAATTTTTTAATTAAGTTTGAATTTACTTTATCATACATTTTGAACTTTAAAATAAAAGAAAATTTGTAACATCCCTTCCCCTTTTTGTCATCTAACACGAGCTAGAGATGTCACATGCAACTTAAAAAAAATTTCTTATTAAAAATTTGTTTCTTTAAAACTATTATTGTTAAAAAATAATTGATAATTCTTTTAATCGTATAAAACACATTTCTAATTTTTCAAAATTCAAACTAAATCCATGCTCAGACAGTAACCTAGTTGTTCATAACTACAAAGTGAAATCAATATAACTGCTTAAACTAAAATTCATTAAAGTACTGATTTAATATAGTTTTACCAGATTGTTAACCTACCATCCATTTTTTTATTACTAAACATGCTTTAATTGTAACACCCATAACCCGCATAATTATATCGATACAAATTATAGATGTCACCCGAATTTCTAAAACCATTTTCAATCCAAAAGTGATTTAAAATTTATTTTCTTAAAATAGTAATTGATATTATAAAAATATCATATCATATGAATTATATTTCGTTATAACAAACTTAATTCAAAAGATTTTTTATGAATAGTACAATGAATAGTTAACAGTAAGGGTATCGATACCTGTAGCAGAGTATCGGTACCCCTGTAGCATTCTGAAATTTTTTTAACTTTGATACTGTTCTTCCGAAAAATACATATAAAACTCATAAAAAACTTAATCTTTCATCACTGTAAATTTACCATTTTGTTTCCAAATTTATTCAACAAAACAAATTGAACATTAAAAATACATGCCACTAATAAAATCAACATTACACCATAGGATGACTTACTGATATTGAAATATACTCCTCGATGCTTGATGTCATTCCGAACTCTTTATTCTACTACTGGCTTTTTACCTACGCGTGAAAATCATCACACGCTAAGTATATACTTAGTGAGGCAATTAAAACAATAAACAGTGCAAACAATTCATGCATGAATTTCAATGTCAATTTCAAAATGCCATAAAATCATGTTACCAACATATCCAATGTTTTTCCATGATCAAAATAAGATAAAATCTCTTACCATTTATCCCATAAGCTCGTAAGCTTATTTTACCAAAATACTGACCATTTAATCACATAAGCTCGTAAGCTTATTTTACCAATATACTTACCATTTAATACCATAAGCTCATAAGCTTATTTTACCACTATACTTACCATTTAATAACATAAGCTTGTAAGCTTATTTTACCAATATACTTACCATTTAATACAATAAGCTCGTAAGCTTATTTTACCAATATACTTGTCATTATTCCTTAAGCTTTGCATAGTTACCATTTATTAACCAATAAACCATAAACCATAGTCCATAGCCCAATATTAGACCCTGAGGACCCTGGGTATTCGAGTAAAATACCTGCACCATAGTGCTAAACCTACACTAAGATTACGCCATAGTGCTAATCCAGATAATACACATAAGGTCGTGCACACCACCCACACTAAGCTTACGCTATAGTGCTAATCCGGACATACACCTGCACTTAGTGTCCTTACACACTTGCACTTAGTGTCCTTACACACTATAGTACTAATATAAACCTACAATTGCTATACTCTATGGCATTCCAACTATACCCTGTCCCTCAATGACTTACTTGGGCATATAGTCTATTTTATTCGATCCATCCATGACAAAGTATATCATTAATATTTAACATTGGGTAGTTCATACCCGGAATAGCATTCATGGTAAATTATCACATTTTCTATAATCAATGCATTATAATTTCATACTGTGACATATCAATGTCATGTCAATTTATAAAAATATGGCATAATATCATGCTGATATAAACAAGGTCGACTTATCACAAGTCTTCCCAATGATGTATAAAACATCCATGTATAATGTCATGCATGTATTACACTGACCATGACACTTTATATCTTTCAAAATATGTGTGCCTTACTATTGTCCACAATAAGCCCTTTTATATTTGATTTGCTTCGATCACAAATCAATCACAACCTGTATAAATCACAAATTCATAACGATACATATGTTAGTATTATACTAACATAAACATATCCCATAACAACTCCATAATATACTTGAAACTATTCACCACCAAATACTTTAACTCTTCATAATTCCTTTTAACATTGAAACCAACTTTTCCATTGT
Source organism: Hibiscus syriacus (assembly GCF_006381635.1). Lineage (NCBI taxonomy): Eukaryota > Viridiplantae > Streptophyta > Magnoliopsida > Malvales > Malvaceae > Hibiscus > Hibiscus syriacus. The sequence continues at coordinate 561,111 of NW_024063487.1, read as the reverse complement.
ATACAAAATGGTCATTCACCATTTTATCACTTAGATTCTTAATACCGAAAATTCGAGCATTGAATTTATTATCATTCAAATGCTTTTACTAAGGCATAATTACATTTAAGTTCCCCAACTATGCAATTGTTGTACTTAAATCACTAATCTTTTCAAACTTCCAAAATAGTCACATTTCATATCTAACACTCATTTCAATTCCAAAACAGCATTTTCCAGCATAGTAAATCAATTATATAACACTTACACAACAACCCATCAATTTTCCAAAAATGCCGAATTGATCTCCAATTTTTAAAAATTACAAAATAGTCCCCAAATTTTCTAAGGATTGTAAAATACTTCCTTCATCATTTCCAACCCTTATATAATTTTTCCATAATTTTTCTCACTCAAACAATCCATGGCCGAAATTAAAAGAACAAGTTCTAGAAAGATTAAACATGCTCTAATCATCATACATGCTTGAATATGAATCTACTATCTCACAAACATCAAGATCCATCATCAATTTCATGATCTCTTATATGAACACAAATTGTAGAATTTGGGATCTATGAACACCAACAAGATTATCATGCAATATTGGTACCAAATGATAGGGTTTTTTCGCATATAATAATTTTCTAGTTACAATATACTCAAAATCCTAAGTAAATTGCTTGAAATTTGAGTTGAAGTTTTCTCTCACCTTTGAAGAACACCCACGACAGCTTGGAGAAGATGATGAGCAAATTTGGATGAAATGTGGGGAACATCTCATCTTAATTTACATTATATTCCACTTTAAATGAATAAAATATTCATTTAAGTGAGATAAGACCAAAACACCCTTAATGAATCTTCATATTCACTATAAAACCATGACAACTCATCCTTATCCCATTTCAAAGTCAAATATGAATTAATTTGACTTTGACTTATGAAAATGCCCATGAAATTTTCAAAACTTACATTTTAGTCACCAAATTCCACTGTTTCGATTAAATCTGAAAAATTGCACATTTCCAAACCAAATTTCTCTGATCTAAAATATTAAAATAATATTTCCAAACATTTAATAACATCCTTCAAATTTTTGTAAAGTTCCCATTCGATATGAAATTATCGATTCCTTACCAGCTTTAACCCTTTCTAATTTTTATTTACTAAAATTCCAAATCCAAAAATATGATTTCCATAAAACCCCACTTTCAAGAGTAAATTATCTATTTATGGAATAAAATTCTTTTTAGGAAATTATCACTTAATTCCCTAAACTTTTCCCAATTTTTTTTATACTTTGACCATCAAACATTCAAAATTTTCGTTTTGGCCACTAACCAAAATTTGGGGTATTAGACTATTTATCCAACACTCTAACAAATATTCATCATTACTAGTATAAACTAGCTTATATCTTATTCCAAATTATGTTTGAGCAAAGTTTATACCAAATACTTATAACATATACAAGTCAACTAGAAAAATTAAATAAAGCATATGGATGTCAATATTGATACTATATACTTGCTTATTGATAGTTAAGATACCAATAACTCCTTACTCTGACTTTTCTCTTTTCCAAAAGGTAAAAATATCACACGATAAGTATACACTTAGTAAGGCATAATCAATTATAAAAACTCAAACATATAAATGATACAAAATAAATCATATGATAAAAATACAAGACATATCATATGATATTATAGGAACATATAAAATGAACTTATACCAAAGACATTTTCAATTTAAAGATACTTGAATTCGTCAAGTCATATATAGAACATTTTATGCAAAATCAATAATAATCAATGGAAAGTTTAAATTTCACAACTATCCACATGCACTTTTTAATTTCCTTAAAGTCACAACCCAAAGTACATAAATGAGAATGCAAGGTATGCGAGTCACTGAGTATAAATATGCACATTTAGTGCCAATCACATGTACATATACCATAATCATTGCACCAATGTACCAATAATTAGGAATACCGTAGTACCAATATCACTTTACAATGTATTGTATTCCCAAGAGCACAATAGTACCAAAATCACATTACTTTATACTCAATGCAATTGAGTACAATAGTACAAAAATCACATTACTATGTACTCAATGAAGCCGCTAATACTCCACCTCTATGGCATGCCAACTATACAAATGACTCTCAATGTTTATACAATGAGCATTTCAATTAATTATCACATGTTCTTGAATTATCAAGATAACAACAACAACAACAACAACATATAATAGCACAATGGGCAGTTCATACCCTAAATATTTCATTTCCACATAAAATGAATATATCATAAAAGTATCATTAATCACTTACCTTTTTGACATATAAATAACATGTATTTCATATGATAAATATCATAATTACCATTCCAATATTGTTTATTTGATTCATTACAATCCTTTAAAATGTCATAACATAAAAGTAACATAAAATGCATGATTTACCACTCATTTACCTATTCTGCCAGCTTGCACTACCATTAAAGAATTATTTTTCTTTATTAATCTACACTCTATAATGTAATTCCATTTGATCCATTAGAAACTATATTTGAATACAAATTTAACCATATAAACCACTCTTTCTAGTTCAACCTATGCATTTATGGTGAATTTTCTAGTATACACTTCAAAATCCGTCTCTGTTTGTATTTCACAAAATTGAATTGAAATAAGAATACAAAGGTACAAGAATCACTTCCTAATATTTTTTTTATAGAATTTCTAGTGATTTTCCAAATCTACTGTTAAGATCAACAAAATCTAGGCAGATTTCATTATTTTACATATTTAGCTTATTCACTAATTCCATTAATCTTCTAAATACAAATTTAACCTAATGCATGAATAAAAAATTCACATAATATTCAAGAGTCAGTTATTACCATAGTAACTCAGCCACTTGCTCATCGCAAGCCAATGTTTGTATTTAACAAAAATACACCATAAACATGAACTCACCTCGACACTTTATGCATCAACCAAAATGTAGTCTTCCCGAAAGCTTTATAAGTGTTTTCTTCATTTTCTTTGTTATTCTCTTCACATTGATTGAACTTGGATGATTCACGCACATCAATTACACAACAACTAAAACCAAAGACATATGTTAGAATCCATTCTAACCATGCGTACAAATATAAAACAATTTCTAAAACTCTTTCGATGCTCTTTCACAACTAATTACACTTCGTACACTTTAAATTAACCTTAACTACCAAAATTTCACTAGAACCTTATTTTATTTCTCTTAGGGTGTCAATGACTAAATTAGGGGTTTTTAGATTTCATTTTCAAATTCAAAAATTCTACCATCAAAATAAAGCTTAGATGATGGAAAATAACATGGACACTTTAATTTCATTAAACTTTAAACCCCTAATTAAAAAACCTAATAGCCAAATATACCATGGTGTTTTCACACTAGAATTTTTGCTTCAAACAACATTCTAAAGCATGTAAAACCATTAATCCTTAATAAGAAACATTAAAACATACTTGAATAATTTTCCCTGATTATTTTCTTGATGATTGAACCTTGTATATCAACTTATCCATAAAATTCATCTTGATTCAAACATGGAAAAGCTATATAAGCAACTAATTGTTTAAAAGCAAGACTTAGTTCAATTTGATCCACAAACTATAATCTTTATCCCTTTCAATTTCATAGCATATACTAACAAAAAACATGAATCAATGGTACCAAATTGAAGAGAATTAAAAGAAGAACAAAAATGAATTTCATGTCTAAATCCTAAATCCAACTTAAAAACCTTGAAAATAGATCTGAAAACATTTCTTTCGTACCTCAGTAACCCACGAAAACAAAGGGAGAAGATAACCAAAATTTCATGAATTTTCTATGAAATTTATTAAAGACATTTGTCATTTATAAAGCCATTTGTCATTTATAAAATTCATTTTAATGCCAAATGGCTATTTTACTCTTGAAATCCAATACTCCAAAACATGCCACAAGTTAAAATCTTCATCCAAGGTCTAAGATTAATCCATGGAGTTAGTACTTACCAACTTTGCCCTTGTAAAATTCCATAATTACAATCTTGCCATTTTTCATTCAACAACTTGGATTTCACATGGAAAATCAACTCCAATCCAATGTTCCATATTAAATCCTATCATTTTAAGGCATGAAAATAACACTATTGCTTTTTTCCTTATCATCTAGAAAATATCTCAAATTCTGGATTCGATCCGATTATTCGAATCTTTCTCAAACTTTAACGCTTTATAACCTTTAACACAAATTATGTACGAAAAATTTGGGTAACACAAAAACATCATTCTTGTGGGTAAATTATTCATTCATGAGATAAAAATACCTATTTTGGTAAAATTACCATATAGTCTTTGAACTTTTCTCAACTTTATACTTTGGTCACCAAACTTACAATTTATTCATTTTTGTCATTAACCAAAATTTTTTGGTATTAAAAAAATTCTCCTCCTTAAGAAAAATTCTTCCTCGATTTTTTGTACATACATGATTTAAATAGATGAGGAAATTGCTCTCTCATCGCCATTTCCGTTTCACAGGTTGCTTCTTCAACTTTATGATTCCTCCATAGTACTTTAACAAGTGGTATCGTCTTGTACCATAATTCTTTAACCCCATATGCAAGAATATTCATTGGTTATTCCTCGTAATTCAAATTTGATGCTTCGAATAATGTAACAACAATCAGCAAGCATACACTATCATTTATTAAGTAGTAAAAGTGGATGCAGCTAGTGCATCGAGTATTGTATCCACAGGGATTAGTATCACTTCACAGAATTGTCATGCAACAATAATAAAATTGTTTATAGTTTATATAGGGATGAATTCTGCAGCAATGTAATTGAAAAAATGATGAAAGAAAAAATTATAACAATAAAATGAAAAGAAGAAATGGTCGATTAAGGCAAAAGATTTTGAAATGTCAAACAACAACGTGAAACAAACAATGTTGTAGCAACTTGATTGATATGTCTAGTATTAACCTAGAAAATTATTCTTCTCTAAAAAAATATTCACTAATGACTGACAAGAAGGACTATATCTATGTAGTAATTCAAATAAGTGTACTAAGAATGCTACGAAAAATAATCAACAAAAATATCTTTTATGCTAAATGTTGCTCTCACAAATGTTGATGTTATTCATGATGTAACATGCTCTTGTAGCGTTATCGTGCACATTATATCTTTACAAACAAGCCAAAATTAAAACTCAAGCAACACCAATCAATGATACTAAGGCAAAGTGAATAAACATGAAATTAATTAAATATATTTAAAATAAAAGATTGGAGTTTAACACATCAATATAAAATAAAAATAAATCAACTTAACAAAAATAAACCCCATTTCTCAAGTTCGATCTAAATCCCTAAGATGATGCCCAATTGATCATCGGTCATCGCTTTCACGGCTACAACATGCTTCACATCCAAGTGCTGTTTTCCCAAAGGTTTTTAGGCTTCCATGGAGGTAGTAGGAGAGAAAAATGAAAGGCGACTATGAAATTAGGGTTTCCAAGGATGAATAAAGTGTGTAGAAAAGAATATATTTATAGCCCATCAAGGTTAAACTTTCCACCAATAAGAAAGTTTTCTTCTTTTTGAAAATTTATTCTTTAAATTTAAATTCCAGCCTTTTTCCCACAACAACTATCAATTCCTAAAAATTATCTGATTGCTTGGTGATTTAGCAATTGCTGAATAATCAGCTCGATAATCCAATCCAACATCGGCGCAAATCAAAAACATTAAAATCAACCCAAGTACAAACAATTTGTTGGTAATGCTCAATCCCACATAGTATTGGAAACACTATTGGGAATGAGTATTTAAGGTTTGAATTTCCCACTTCCTTGTTGAGTGATAGAGAACAAGGGGAACTCTCGTGCATTACCAACGCTATCGTCTGTCTCGTCTCGGCTCTGCACGACACGGCATGGCTCAGCTCATCTCGTGGTCGTGGTCGTGGTAATATGTGTCTTCGACACGTCCGCGCGGATACTATCTTTTTAGAGAAAATTCTTGAGGAATTTCTCTTTGAAAGAAACAAATGGAAAATGTAAAAGATTTCAACTGATATTTATAGGCCGCTGAGGATTGTTTAAATTCAAAATGATAACAACTGATTTATGAGTTATCAGAAATTAAAAAACTCTTTTCTAAATTAAATCAAAGAATGATTAAGATGTATCTAGACTGATTTCCAGCTTTGTACAGAGGAGACAAGCTGTTAATATCAGGAGTTACATGAGTTATTTGATTTAATTCCAGGGGTTACATGATATAATTCCGGGAGTTATAAAAGTTGAATAATGATGGAATGAACCTGGACTATTTCTGAGTCAGGTTCATCTAGACGTCTCAGCTGTTACAAAGAAGAGATTTAATCCTGAAATTTTTTGGATGATTTTAACCCTATTTCTAGCCTATAAATAGAGAGCTATATTCAGCTTCTCAACTCACTCTCAATATTCACAATTCACTCTCAAAGTGTTTTTTACAATTGTTCTTGGCATGCTTCCGATCAAAAGTGCAATACAACCAACAGTTTACTCTGGTTTTGGGTGTACGAAAATCGGAGTGACTGTGTTAACCTTAGGGGATGGTCCGCCTACTGTAGCGATTACACACTTCGAGGCGAATTCGTTTCTAAGGTAGTGGTTCTACCACGACATGATTTACGAATCTGTTCCTTTTATATTATTGTTTATCTTTCCTATCAGTGCTAACGGTGTGGTTTTGCAGTTTCTATTTTACCAACAATTTAGAAATGAATCAATATACTGCAATCATGTAAACACCTTTGAGTAAGCTTATTCCCGATCTTTCCAAGCTCGATGTACTTGATGGAGAGAATTATAGAAGGCGATCCCAACAAATCATGATTTTCTTTGAGTAACTTGATTTTGACTACGTGCTGCTCAAGCAACCACCTACCATGCCGCCAACCCCTACTGCCGGTAATGATACGGATGCGGTCCTTAATGATAATGCCTTAGCAACTGCCACCGTCGCTCTTGCTACCTACGAGAAGTACGAGAAAGACAATAAAACGGTGCTAGGACATCTGCTCAGTCACATGTCAAATAAGTTATTTGATATGTTCCTTAGAGAAAGGAGTGCCAAGGCAATATGGGACACCCTCGAGAAGAAGTATGGTGCGGACGATGCGGGCATCAAAAAGTACGTTGTTGGCGAATGGCTCAAATTCCAAATGACAGACGACAAGCCGATAATGGATCAAGTCCATGACTATGAGAATCTAGTCACCGACATCATCACCGAAGGGATGCAAATGTGTGAGGTAATGCAAGAAAATGTTCTCATTGAGAAGTTGCCCAAGTCCTGGTCCGACTACCGCAACTCTCTTAAGCATAAGAATAGAGAAATTTCACTTGAAGAGTTCGTGGGCCATATGAAGATCGAAGAAGCCAACCGTTTAAAAGATAAGCTTACTAATTCTATGAGTAATTTATCTTTTAGAGCTAACTTGGTTGAGTCTAAATTTAAGAAGATCATGAAACGTGGGAATCAAGACAAGAAGATGAAACCTCAAAAGGCTAACAACTTCAAGAAGTCAGGAAAGGCCAAACCTGAAGGAAAAATGCTTAAGTGCTATGTCTGCGATTTACCCAGCCACAAACCTTACCAATTCCAATACCGCTCAGATCGCCATAATGACAACAAGCCACAGATGCACGTTGTAGAATAAGATTATGAAATCATTGCTGCGGTGGTCTCAAAAGTTAATTTGGTGGAAAACAGTTCGGAATGGGTTGTTGACACTGGCGCTTCAAAGTATTTCTGCGGAAGGAAAGATTTTTTCACCGAATTCGAGGATGGGAACGAAGGTGAACGTGTGTACATGGGGAACTCTAGCAGCTCTGAAGTGCTAGGTAAAGGCAAGGTTTTACTCAAGCTGACCTCTATTAAAACTTTGGCTTTAAATAATGTTATGTATGTATCTGCCTTTTGTAGAAATTTGATAAGTGGTGGCTTTTGAATAAGGCATGCATTAAGTTAGTTTTTGAGGCAAATAAACTTGTACTTTCTCGAAATTGTGATTATGTTGGGAAAGGGTTTTTAAGCAATGGTTTATTTGTCATAGAAACTCCATTTAATGAAAATAAAGCTACCACTTCTGCTTATATTGTTGAATCCATTGATATGTGGCATGCTAGATTAGGACACGTGAATATTCATGCTTTAAAGAAATTGATAAATATGAATGTTCTGCCTAAACTAGACACAACTAGCTTTAACAAATGTGAAATTTGTGTAGAAGCTAAGCATACTATACCTCACTTTAAGACTGTTTCTAATAGAAAGACTGAGCTGTTAAAACTCATTCATACTGATTTAGCAGATTTTAGAAACACTGAAAGTAAAAGAGGAAAACACTACTACATAACTTTTGTAGATGATTATTCAAGATATAAAAAAGTTTATCTCCTAAGGACTAAAGATGAAGCTGAAAACTTCTTTCTTATTTATAAGGCAAAAGTTGAAAATCAGTTAGATAAGATAATCAAACGGGTTAGATCTGATAGAGGTGGTGAATATGGATCTAATTTCTTTAAATATATTTGTGAAAATAATGGCATAATTCATGAAACTTCAGCCCCCTATTTTCCACAACAAAATGGTATAGACGAAAGGAAAAATAGAACTTTAAAAGAGATGATGAATTCTTTACTAATAAGTTCAGGGTTTTCTGATAACATGTGGGGGGAAGCCATTCTATCGGGAACTCATATCTTAAATCGAGTTCCTCATAAGAAATTAGATTCTACCCCATATTTATTATGGAAAGGATACGCTCCTAATTTACAATACCTGAAAGTGTGGGGGTGTCTGGCTAAAGTGGGTTTGCCAGACTTTAAGAAGTCCACCATCATACCTAAAACCGTTGATGTAGTGTTTATAAGGTATACTACGAATAGTGTTGCATACAAATTCATGCTTTTACAAGATTATTCTATTTGCGAGTCAAAAGATGTTGTTTTCTTTGCAAATACTTTCCTCTAAAGGAACTGAGATTAAATGTCAAAACAAAAATAGAATATATTCCATCCACTTCTTCTAGTATTCCTGCTAGGTCTTCTCAAGAAAATGATTTCGAGCCTAGAAGAAGTAAAAGGCAAAGAGTTGAAACCTCTTTTGGACCATACTTTATAACTTCCTTTATTTATGAGATAAATGATTTAAACTCCATTTCAGATCCTATAGCTCAAAATTTTCTGTTACATGAGGATCCTAAAACTTTTAAAGAAGCTATAAGATCTATTGATTCTAGTTTCTAGAAAAGCGCTATTAATGATGAACTAGAATCGATAATGTCTAATCATACTTGGGAATTAGTTGACTTGCCTAAGGGATTCAAACCAATCTGTAATAAATGGGTCTTCCGGAAGAAACTGAGGCCAGATTGTTCGATTCAACGGTACAAGGAAGGGTTAGTTGTCAAAGGGTTCACTCAAAGGTTTGGTTTAGACTACTTTGATACATACTCTCCATTACAAAAATCTCAATGATTCGTGCATTATTTGCACTAGCCTCTATTCATAAGTTGCAGGTACATCAAATGGATGTTAAGACTGCTATCTTGAATGAAGATCTAGATGAGGAGATTTACATGGAGCAGCCACTAGGTTTTGAAGCACCTGGTATGGAAGGCAAAGTCTGTAGACTCAAAAAGTCACTCTATGGACTTAAGCAGGTTCCTAAACAGTGGTATGAGAAATTTCATAAAACTATTCTTAGTTTTGGTTTTATTGTGAATGGTTCGGATGCTTGTGTATATTCGAAGATGTTTGACACTGGATGTGTTATCATAAGCATGTATGTTGATGACATGTTGATTTTCAGTTCTAACATTGAGTCCATTAACAAAGTTAAAAATTTCTTGTCCACTAAATTTGAGATGACAGATTTGAGAGAAGTAGATGTAATCTTATGAGTCAAAGTTACCAAAGCTGAAAAGGGATTTTCTTTAAGTCAAGCACATTATATAGAGAAAGTGCTAAAGAAATTTGACAGTTTTGATGTCGTCCCTGTTCGAACTCCTTATGACCCTAGCATACATCTAGTTAAGAATAAAGGATGTAGCGTTTCCCAAACTGAATATGCTAAATTAATTGGAAGCTTAATGTTCTTAATGAACTATACTAGGCCTGATATTGTTTATGCTGTGAGTAGACTGAGTAGATATACTCATATTCCGAGTGGTGAGCACTAGATTGCTCTTAAACGCTTACTGAAGTATCTTAAGGGTACTTTGGATTGAAAACTTGAGTTTGTTGGCTTTCATGCGGCACTGGAAGGATATTGTGATGCCAACTGGGTTTCTGATAATGATGATGTAAGCTCTACGAGCGTGTATGTTTTTACTTTGGGTGGAGCAGTAATCTCGTAGAAATTATCAAAGCAGACTTGTATTGCTCATTCTACCATGGAGTCAAAGTTTATAGCTCTTGACCTAGCAGGGCAAGAAGCCGAGTGGCTCAGAAGCTTGTTATCAGATATTTCATTGTGGGGAAGACCGATTCCTCCAGTTTTATTGTTGTGTGATTCACAAGTTGCGATATGTGTGGCTAATAACCAAGCTTACAATGGTAAGAAAAGACACATTCACATAAGACATGAATCAGTTAGACACTTAATAAAGAATGGAGTGCTCTCTTTAGAGTATTTGAAGTCAGAAAGGAACCTAGCAGATCCGCTTTCCAAAGGGTTATGTCGGAAGTTGGTCCTAGATTCGTCGAGGGGGATGGGTCTAAAGCCCATTGGTTGAGGAATTCATGGTGGATACCCAACTTAGTTATATAAGTTCCATGTGGTCAAACAAAACCATGGAAAGACTCATAGTGCACATTCCTACTGCCTATCCCTATGATGAATAATGTGCATGCCCAGGATGAATTGCTCTTAATAAATTCATAGCCCAGGCTTTGGGTGGTCTTAGTAAGAAAGACTTGATGAATTTACCGATTTTGGCTGAATATTTATTCTTAATAAGTTCATAACCCATAGTGAGTGGGTAGGAAATGATGAACTTATTGACAGAAAGGTTGAGTTTGTTGAACTCTTAATAAATTCAAATCCAAGTATTTGGATGGTTCTAGTGAAAATGACTTATTAAATTTACCGATAAATGATGTTGAATATTTATTCTTAATGACTTATTAGCCCAGAGTTTGGGTGGTTCATTTTAATGAACTTGAAGAAAGTCATTATCCCCTTTGTGAGGTTGAGCTATTATAAAAGCTCTTAATTATTTCATATCCCTTTTAAGGGTGGTTTATGTCGAGATAAACTTGGTGAAATAACCTCTGTAAGTGACAAGGGTTAGCCGCCTTCTATGAAAAATGTTGGGCCATTTTTCTAGCACACTTACTAGATTCCTGAGGTAAGATGGCCAAATATATACTTTTGTATATATATATCTTACACATCGAGGGCTCAGGTGGATGAAGGGGTTAGTTATGTGTTATGAGTTTACCCCCATCTTAAAAAGTTCTAGACTAGTTTCACTTATCTAAGAGAAGGATTGCTCATCATCATTATGTACTAGTTCCATATACATTCATTAGTGCTTAAGCAACTAATCTCGCTATTGCTCTTCTGGAAAGTTTGTTTTTGAGTTTCAGAAGAATTCTTTCGCATTAGTGGGGGAATGTTGGTAATGCTCAATCCCATATAGTATTGGAAACATTATTGGGAATGGGTATTTAAGGTTTGGATTTCCCACTTCCTTGTTGAGTGATAGAGAACAAGGGGGACTCTCGCGCACCGCAGCCGCCGCTATCCGTCTCATCTCGGCTCGGCATGACTCGGCTCATGGTCGAGGTCATGGTCGTGGTCGTGGTCATGGTAATACACGTCTTCGACACGTCCGCGCGGATACTATCTTTTTAGAGAAAATTCTTGAGGAATTTCTCTTTGAAAGAAATAAATGGAAAATGTGAAAGATTTCAACTAATATTTATAGGCTGCTGAGGACTGTTTAAATTCAAAATGATAACAACTGATTTATGAGTTATCAGAAATTAAACAGCTCTTTTCTAAATTAAATCAAAGAACGATTAAGATGTATGTGAACTGATTTCCAGCTTTGTATAGAGGAGACAAGCTGTTAATATCAAGAGTTACAGGAGTTATTTGATTTAATTCCAGGGGTTAAATGATATAATTTCGGGAGTTATAATAACTGAATAATGATGCAATGAACCTGGACTATTTCTGAGTCAGGTTCATCTAGACGTTTCAGCTGTTAGAAAGAAGAGATTTAATCTTGAAATTTTATGGACGATTTTAACCCTATTTCTAGCCTATAAATATAGAGCTATATTCAGCTTCTCAACTCACTCTCGACATTCACAATTCACTCTCAAAGTGTTTTCTACAATTGTTCTTTGTGTACTTTCCGATCAGAAGTGCAATACCACCAGCAGTCCACTCCGATTTCGGGTGTACAAAATTCAAAAAACTTTAGAAAACACTTGGAGAGTGAATTCTAATTGTAGAGAACGTGAGTTGAGAAGATGAATTTAGCTCTCTATTTATAAGCTAGAAGTAAGGGTAAATTTGTCAAAAAATTATAACTCCTGAATTTAGTTGAATTTTGTAACTCCTCTTGATGAATCTGACTCAAAAAATAGTCCATGTTCATTGCATAAAAATTAAACAGTTATAACTCCTAAAATTAAATCATATAACTCATGTAACTCCTGATATTAACAGCTTGTCTCTTCCATGAACAAAGCTAGAAATCAGTCCAGATACATCTTAAATTCTGATTTAATTTAGAAAAATAATTGTTTAATTTATTTAATTTCAGACAACTAATAATCAGCTGTTATCATCTGAAATATTTGAACTTTAACAGTCTCAGTAGCCTATAAATATCAGATGAGTCTTTCACATTTTTCATTTAATCTTTCAGAGAAAAATTTCTTACAATTTTTCTCTAAAAATATAGTATCCGTGTGGACGTTTCAAAGACACATATTACCATGCCTTGTTCTCTATCACTCAACAAGGAAATGGAGAATGTAAACCTTAAATACCATTCCCACTAGTATTTACAACTCTATGTGGAATTGAGCATTACCAACATTCCCCCACTAATGCGAAATAATTCTTCTAAAACTCGAAAACAATCTTCCAGAAGAGTAATAGCGAGATTAGTTGCTTAAGCACTAGTGAACGTATCTGGAACTAGTACATAGTGATGATGAGCAATCATTCTCTTAGATAAGTGAAACTAGTCTGGAACTTTCTAAGATGGGGGTAAACTCATAACACACAACTAACCCCTTCATCTTCCTGAGTCCTCGATGTGTAAGATATATATATACAAAAGTATATATTTGGTCATCTTACCTTAGGATTCAAGTAAGTGTGCTAGAAAAATGGCCCAACATTTTTCATAGAAGGCGGCTAACCCTTCTCACTTACATAGGTTATTTCATCAAGTTTATCTCAACATAAACCACCCTTAAAAGGGATATAAAATAATTAAGAGATTTTATAATAGCTCAACCTCACAAAGGGTAAGGTGACTTTCTTAAAGTTCATTATTAATGAACCACCCAAACTCTGGGATAAGAAGTCATTAAGAATAAATAATCAACCTCATAATTCGGTGAATTCAATATGTCCTTCTCACTAGGAACTTATTGGGTTTGAATTTATTAAGAGTTTAATAAAACTCATCCTTTCAAGCGGTAAGTTCATCTAGTCCTTCGAGATTAGAACTACCCACTTAACTCTGGGTTATGAACTTATTAAGAATAAATATTCAGCCAAAATCGGTAAGTGCATCAAGTGTTTCTCACTATGACCGCCCAAAGCCTGTGCTATGAATTTATTAAGAGCAATTAAGCTCATCCTAGGCATGCACATTATTCATAATAGGGATAGGTAGTAAGAATGTGCACATAAGTCTTTCCATTGTTTCGTTTGACCACATGGAACTTAGATAACTAAGTTGGGTATCCACCATGAATTCCTCAACCAATGGGCTTTAGACCCATCCCCCTCGACGAATCTAGGACCAGCTTCCTACTTAACCCTCTGGTAAGTGGATCTGCTAGGTTCCTTTCCGACTTCACATACTCTAAAGACAGTACTTAATTCTTTATTAAGTGTCTAATTGATTCATGTTTTATACGAATATGTCTTTTTTTACCATTGTAAGCTTAAATTTTAGCCACACATAACGCAGCTTGTGAATCACACAATAAAGAAATTGGAGGAGTTAGTCTTCCCCACAACAAAATATTTTCTAACAAGCTTCTGAGCCACTTGGCTTCTTGCCCAGCTAGGTTAAGAGCTATAAACTCTGACTCAATGGTAGAACGAGCAATACAAGTATGTTTTTGATGATTTCCACGAGATTGCTGCTCTACCTAAAGTAAAAACATACCTACTCGTAGAGCTTACCTCATAATTATCAAAAACACAGTTGGCATCATAATATCCTTCTAGTACCGTAGGATAGACTAACAAACTCAAGTTTCTTCAGTACCAAACATCCTCGAATACAAGCAAGCATTCGAACCATTCACAACAAAACCAAAACTAAGTATAGTTTTATGAAATTTCTTGTACCATTGTTCCCATATAGATATCCTTATCTACATCTCCATTCAGAAATGCATTCTTAACATCCATTTGATGTACTCACAACTTATGAATGGAGGCTAGTGCAAATAATGCATGGATCGCTGAGATGTTCATAACGGGAGAGTAAGAATCAAAGTAGTCTAAAACAGACTTTTGAGTGAATCCTTTGACAACTAGCCTTGCCTTTTACCACTGGATCAAACTATCTGGTCTCATTTTCTTCCAAAAGATTCATTTTCTACATATTGGTTTAAATCCTCTGGGCAAGTCAACTAATCCCAAGTATGATTAGACATTATCAATTCTAGTTCATCATTAATAACGCTTTTCTAGAAGTAGTATGGATAGATCTTATAGCCTTTTTTAGGATCTTCATATAATATTTAAGCTATATGATTAGAGAGAGAGTATAAATCATTTATCTCAAAAATAAAGGAAGTGATAAAATTTGGTCCAAATAGCCTTTTACTTCTTCACTCTCGAAATCAGTTTCTTAAGAAGACCTAGCAGGAATACTAGAAGAAGTGGATGTAATATATTCTATTTGTGTTTCGACATTTAATCTAAGTTTCTTTAAAGGAAAAGTATTTTCAAAGAAAACAACATCTCTTAACTCACAATAATCTTGTAAAAGCATGAATATGTATGCAACACTATTCGTAGCATACCCTATAAACACTGTATCAACGGTTTTAGGTCCGATGGTGGACTTATTAAAGTCTGGCAAACCCAGTTTAGCCAGACACCCCCACACTTTCAGGTATTGTAAATTAGGAGTGTATCCTTTCCACAATTCATATGGGGTAGAATCTAATTTCTTATGAGGAACTTGGTTTAAGATATGAGTTGCCGATAGAATGGCTTCCCCCCATATGTTATCAGATAACCCTAAACTTATTAGTAAAGAATTCATCATCACTTTTAAAGTTCTATTTTTCCTTTCGGCTATACCATTTTGTTGAGGAAAATAGGGGGCTGAAGTTTCATGAATTATGCCATTCTTTTCACAAATATCTTTTAAGAAATTATATCCATATTCACCACCTCTATCAGATCTAACCCGTTTGATTCTCCTATCTAACTGATTTTCAACTTATGCCTTATAAATAATAAAGAAGTTTTCAACTTCATCTTTAGTCATTAGGAGATAAAAGTTTGTATATCTTGAACAATCATCTACAAAAGTTATGTAGTAGTGTTTTCCTCATTTACTTTCAGTGTTTCTAAAATCTGCTAGATCATTATGAATGAGTTCTAACAACTCAGTCTTTCTATTAGAAATAGTCTTAAAGTGAGGTCTAGTATGCTTAGTTTCTACAAAAATTTCACATTAGTTAAAGCTAGTTGTGTCTAGTTTAGGCATAATATTCATATTTATCAATTTCTTTAAAGCATGAATATTCACGTGTCCTAATCTAGCAAGCCACATATCAATGGATTCAACAATATAAGCAGAAGTGGTAGCTTTATTTTCATTAATTTGAGTTTCTATGACAAATAAACCATTGCTTAAAAACCTTTTCCCAACATAATCACCATTTCGGGAAAGTACAAGTTTACCTGCCTTATCAAATTTCTACGCAAGGCAGGTATATACAGAACATTATTTAAATCCAGAGTTTTACCAGAGGTCAGCTTGAGTAAAACCTTTCCTTTGCCTAGCACTTCAGAGCTGCTAGAGTAACCCATGTACACACGTTCACCTTCGTTCCCATCCTCGAATTAGGTGAAAAATTCTTTCCTTGCGCTGAAATACTTTGAAGTGCCAGTGTCAACAACCCATTCTGAACTGTTTTCCACCTACTGTAGCGATTACACACATTGGGGCGAATTCATTTCTAAGGCAGTGGTTCTACATTGACACAGTTTACAAATCTGTTCCTTTTATATTATTGTTTATCTTTCCTGTCAGTGCTAACGGTGTGGTTTTGTAGTTTATATTTTACCAACAAATTTCTCTCCCAATATGCAAATGATGTGAAATATGCTAAAATAAATCTAAATATGATTATAAACAAGATAAAGTACAAGCTTAACCAAAGTAACAAGAAGGCTCTAAATAATAAATCTTTTAGAGAGTTATCACACCCTAAAACCTAAGTGTTTGTTTGTCCTCAAGCAACTACAATGCAATGAATGCAATATTCTAAACAATGTTACCAAACCAATTTTGTTTCTTAACTCATTTTTCAGTTCTCAGAATTTTTCATTGCTACCACATATGTGGTAGCATTAACTGACATCAAATTAGGAAATATATTGTCAACATACAAAAGTCATAATCCATAGAGTGTTGTAGTGTGTAAGGAAGGTGTATCCAATCAATACTTAGCTAAATTATAAAAAAAAAATCCTACTCACTTATTTAAACTTTGAAGTTGTTGCAACATCTTCCTAGCTTTATTCTATGCTAGAGCTAGTGACAGGCACCTCTAGTATTTTATTGTCTAATTCTAAAGACAGTTTTAGGCACCTTCAGCATTTATGTGTTTCTATTTTATTACTAGAGCTAGTGTTAAGCACCTCCAGTCGACTGGAAAATTATCATTTGTTTCTTTTTATTTTTTTTCATTAGAGCCAGTTTCGAGTACCTCTAGTATTTTTAGAAAAGTTCAAATGTGTGCTTCAATACCTATTATTGTTGTAAGATTTTTTAGGGTTTAACTATTTCTAATTTATCTAAGTATTGAGAGCATACACCTATTGTGTTAAAAATTTTCTATGAATCCTAACCTAAATGGAGTAACAATAAACTAACAAAATAAAAAAAAGTTAGATGAAATGCAACAAATGCAACATGGTAAATGGACAACACACCCCCAACACTAAGATGTGCATTACCCTCAATGCATGCAAACATAAATAATAAAAATCGAAATTAATTAAAACATGGGAGAGGGAACAACAATACTCCTATAATAATATTGAAGACGCTGTGCATCAATGACAGTCTAAAATTCAAGAGGATGTTGGGAAACAATGGTTGTTTGTAACTTTAATGGATGCTGTAAAGCAAAGGCACCATGTGGTGGATAATTGTGCCAAGATCGATGTGGGAACCTGACCTAAAAAATATGAAGAGAAATTATTAAAAAAAATTCTAATTTAATGTCATAAATGACTTATTTAAAGAAGTAAAAAAATTGATTTCACATATTGAAATGGAATTTGGGATAACTTCTCCTGGGTCCAAGTATAATGATACCCCCTTATACTTATCGATGGTTGCAATGATATAATCGTGATGCTCTATATCCTTTGCAGTTGTGAGATTGAAACATTGTTTGAAGTAGAATTCTTGTTTGATGAAATCATTTATGAAAAAACTTCTTCATTGTCATCTTTAAAGCCTTGTAAGACTTTTCTTGATGCCTTAGTTGTTTCTTTGTTCTTTTACACCATGGTAGCATTTGCAATTTTCCTCTGGTGCTCATGCTTGACTCTATGGGTAGCAATGATGGTGCAAACCTATAGTTGATATCGGGATCAATATAGAAGCATCAGTGACCCTCGTTAGACTTAATATCTCCATAGTCTGACTCATCTGATTCTTGTGTTGTAGCAACAATATTAAAAATATATTCAATGCTCTCACACACATTTAATTTTTCTTGTACCATTGCTTCAAAAATGTCAACATGGCATTCATCTTATTCATCACATTGTAGTAGGTTGAACATATTAAATAAAATTTGTTGGTTATTAAGACGCAACGTGAGTTCTCCCTTTTCAACATCAATCAATGATATATCGGTAACAATAAATGGTCTTCCTAGTATTATGGGCACTTTTTTTCCAGCTTCATTGTAACATCCTCCATAATGGGTTAGTAATTAAATTGTGAGATTTAAAAATTCAATGACCTAATTGGATAAATTAAAAAGTTCAAAGAATTGATGGAAATGTTTTGTATAGGATTAATTAGCAAAGAAAGAGGAACTAAAGGGGTAAATAAGTCTTTTAACATGGGAAACAATTAAATATTAGTGGATGATATTTTATAACACGTGGAAGTTAGTGGGAAAGGCAAAAGTTTCCATATTTCTATTCTTCTTCATTCTTCTTCTCCACCGTGAAGCCAAGCTAAAGGTGAGTTTTCTTGTTGATCAAATTCTGGATGAATTTAAGGTTGCTTTTTTATCATTACATGATAACTATGCTTAAGGAAAGCTTAGGTTATCTTAAAACCATAAGATGAGGAATACATGAAGAATTAAAGAAAGGAAGTAGAAAAGTGAAATCTTAAATTAGAGTTCATAATAAGAATTTGAAGTGAGATTTGACTTATCATCAAGCTAATTAAGGAATAGGAAGTGTTAGAATAGGGATTAGAACTTGTTGGAATTTGAGTGAGATTCTTAAATTATATAGGGAAGACTGGATTTTTAAGTTCTACAGGAATTGAATGAATAATAATTAGTTTAAGTAAGTTTATGAAAATTAAGGATATGAAAAGAGGTGAATTATGTAGTTTTGAGGGGATTATGAAGGGATTTCGTGCTAAAAATAACATTTCTGGGTTATGTCCCAGAAATTGTTCAAGGTGTATCGATGTACATGGAGTGTATCGATACACTCCTTTAAAATAAAAACATCGAACTTCATCAGTGTATTGATGCATAAGTAGTGCATCGATGCACCCCTTAAAATACAAACATCGAATAGGATTTATGTACCGATGCATGGATAGTGCATCGATGCACCCGTCAAGGGATGCATCGATACATGGTGTAGTACATCGATGCATACCTTCATTAAAATATGAAAATAGATTTTCTTTTAGCCTAAGAAATGATAGTTTAGAATATATTAATTAGTATACTGATAAGTATAAATGAATTACTATGTAGATACAGAGCATAAACAAGTTCCAGAATAATTACCCAGTAAGATCTATCGAGGAAAAAGCAAAGAAATATAGGTGAGTGCATATGCATAACATGATTATAGTGATACATTCAGTTCTAGACTTGTGAGAAGTCTAGATTCAATACATTGATGCATGATTCATTTCATATTGTGAAGCATGATATGAATTCATACTATGTGCATTGTGTAACATGTTTTAAATGAATATGTATGCAAAGTTATATGTGCCATGGGATGAAGGTAAGGAAATGATATATCTATGTGATGTGCTATGTAAATTGGGAAAAACCCATGTTTTGTAGATGAGAACTATAGGTATAGTTGGCATGCCAAGAGTTGAGGCTCTATACGGTCCTTCGAGACATATATGTATTCTTTGGAACATGTGCGAGGTCTTTTGAGACACATACTTGATCCTTGGCATATGTATATGATTCTTAAGGAATTTTCTACGTGGTCCTTAGGGACAATCTTATAGGGCACTACGGTGCAATTCTACGCGGCACTTCGGTGCAATTCTACGTGGTATTTCGCTGCATTTATACGAGTTGTGGTGACATCATAGTGCACAATCTCATAGTACTCATATACCTTAGGTTCTCAGTATGGTATCATGGGCCAATAAACTTATTTATATGAATTCATGAATGTTAATGTAATATGCTTATATGTAAGGAACACGTGGATATAAACTACATTGTTAAGTATGCGATTTCATCTCATTCCATCTTATTATGGCATTTTCATTACATTTCATTGTTATTATTATTATTATATTGCCTCACTAATTCGATGACTTAGCGTGTGAGTGTTTCACACGTAGGATCCGAGAAAGTAGACGAGACATGTTAAGCAGTTGGATAACAGTACTCCAGCAACTATCAGATCAGAGGCAACTTAATCAGTAGGTCATTTTGTTATGTAAATGAATATTGGCATGTAATCAAAGGGTCAAGTTGTGTATGGTCTGAGTATTTTGATAAACTTCTGTTAACATATTTATATTATTGTATTTTAATAATATAAGTTCAAATGTTTTATCATTTTTTTAAGAATATTATTTTGTATAGTCAATACGACATCTTGGACTCGTATCTGGGTCAGATATGGGTTGAGGGTGTTACATTTAATGGTATCATAGCTATGGTTTAGCCGATTCTAGGAATAAACCAGAGTCTATAGAGTCTTTAAATGGAATACATGCCAACATATAGCGAGAACTTCTGATGTGGTATAGTATGAGTATGTTGTTTTGCTAATAGAAATATGTGTTTATTTTATTATATGTCCATACATAATAGCTCCCGAAGTGAAGCGGGAGAAGATAGGCCTGCTGAAAGCAGTAATTCACCTGTCCTGGCCAGGCAAGGTGAAGGACAAGCATCTCAGTGAGTGCTTATACAAGACCAAGACACTTTCTTTGGGACGTTGGACGCTATTCTGACGCGTCTTCAACCTCCTGCCCCACCCACTCAAAGAATGAATGTACCTAAAGAGTAGAAAAGTTTGGGAGCTCCCGAATTTAAGGGAGAAGCCGAGGAAGGTCTGGTTTCTGCAGATCTCTAGTTAAATGATTTGAAAATCATTTTGGATGGTCTACTGTTCTAAAGTGGAGAAGTTAGATGGAGCTATCTCTTTACTGAGGGGTCAGGCGAGGATATGGTGGACGAACGTCACCATGAGGATGTTAAGTGACCAGTTGACTTGGCCTTTGTTTTTAGAAGAATTTAAGAACAAGTATATTAGAGATCAGTTTATTCGACAAATGAAGTAGAAGTTTATGAACTTGAAACAAATGAACTGCTCTGTATATGAGTATGAATGCGAGTTTAACAAGGTGAGTCGATTTGCATTTGAGCTTGTGCCTACTGAAAAAGATGCTTATAAATGGTTTGTGGAGGGCTTACACCCTAGATTAAAGAGATGATGATAGTATTGAATTTGTCCTCATTCCAAGAAGTGATTAATCGTGCCAAGGATCTTGAAAGGGCTCAAATTGAGAGATTCGAGGACTCAAGAGTTCATACATCAAAGAGGGTAGGTGCTTCTTCTAGCTCAGTACCACCAAAAAGAGGAAGAGACTCAGGATTTCGATCACAAGTTAGATTAGAATCAATTGCATCATCTGCTAGGGGAGCAAGTCTGGCAAGGCCTAGACAGACACAGTCAGTGGGATCTAGTGCTGGGAGATCCAATCAGAGTAAAGCAAGACAGTTTCAGCATTGTGGAAAGAACCATTTTGGGACATGTCGGATGGCTTCCGGAGCTTGTTTTCGATGTGGAGATGCCGCACATTTTATCCTAGATTATCCGTTAATGATTGGAGATTCTACACCATCTGAGAGAGTTGGTCCTGCCTTACAGAGAGGTCGGGGAAGAAGTAGAGAAAATAACCAGTCTGAATCCTCTACTCAACCTGAAGTTCAGTCAACCTCACGGGTATATAATTTAAAGACAGGTGAAGACCGTGACGACCCTGATATTATAGCAGGTACTTTTTAGCTGCATGATAAATTAGTATTGGTACTGATTGATCCGGGTTCTAATTATTCTTACATTAATAGTAAATTAGTAAAAGAATTGAGGATCCCCTTAGAAACCACGAGTAATGAGATTATAGTAACTAATCCTTTAGGACATAGTGCTCGGGTGAACAAAGACTGTAAGGGGAGTCCTATAAATATTCAGGGAATTGAATTCCCTGCTAATATTATGGAATTACCCTTTAACGAGTTTGAAGTGATTCTGGGAATGGATTGGTTGTTCCGTTACTATAGGGATGTCAATTATAGATCGAAAAAGGTAACCCTGAAGAGTCCAAGAGGAACAGAAATAAGTGTGATTAATGAAATGTAATATAAGTAATGTTTGCTAAGAAGCTATTGCTACAAGGATGTCAAGGTTTTCTTGCAAATGTGATAGATACAAGAGATAAAGAGAAAGGATTAGATGAGATTCCAATAGTTCGGGAATTCCCTGATGTTTTCCCTGCTAATTTGCCAGGATTACCTCCAGATAGAGAGGTAGAATTTCAAATTAAAGTAATGCCAGGAACCGCTCCAATTACAATGATGCCTTATCGAATGGCTCCGAAAGAATTGCAAGAGTTAAAGAATCAATTACAAGAATTGCTAGAGAAGGGATTTATTCGACCAAGCGTGTCGCCTTGGGGAGCTCCAGTGTTATTTGTCAAGAAGAAGGATGGGTTAATGCGTCTCTGCATTTATTATCGACAGCTTAATAAGGTAACCATTAAGAATAAGTATCCCATCCCACACATTGATGACTTGTTTGATCAGCTAAAGGGAGCTTCGGTATTTTCAAAGATCGATCTACGTTCGGGTTATCACCAATTGAAGATTCAGGAGAAGGACATTCCAAAGACTACTTTTAGAACGAGATATGGCCATTATGAATTCATTGTAATTCCATTTGGAGTAATAAATACACCTACTGCTTTCATGGATCTCATGAATAGAATTTTCCAACCTTGTTTGGACCAGTTTTATAAATTCTTAGGGATAAGAAACTTTATGCTAAATTGTCCAAATGTGAATTTTAGTTAAATGAAGTAAAATTTTTTGGGCATGCGATATATACCAATGGGATTAGAGTGGACCCTTAAAAGGTAAAAGCTATAATGGACTGGGAAGTTCTAAAGAATGTATCAAAATTCCGGAGTTTCCTTGGACTTGTCGGTTATTATCGAAGATTCGTTAAGAATTTTTCGATGATAGTACTGCCTTTAACGAAGCTGATGAGAAAGAACGTACTGCTTATTTGGACTTTTGAATTCCAAGAAAATTTTAAACCTTTAAAGAGAATTCTGGCAGAAACTCCTGTATTGGTTCAACTGGAATCTGGCAAGAATTTTGTCGTATACAGTGACGCATCCCACAATAGGTTAGGGTATGTATTAATGTAAGAAGGGAAGGTGGTAGCGTACGCATCGAGACAGTTTAAACCACATGAAAAGAATTACCCCACCCATGATTTAGAAATGGCTGCAGTGGTGTTCGCTCTCAAGATTTGGCGTCATTATCTGTATGGAGAACGATGCTACTTGTATACAGATCATAAGAGCTTAAAGTATTTGATGACTCAAAAAGAGCTTACTTTGAGACAAATGAGATAGGTTGAGTTTTTGAGAGATTATGATATAATAATTGGCTATCATCCCGGAAAGGCTAACGTGGTAGCAGATGCTTTGAGTAGAAAGAAGTTTGTAGCTTTACGAGCTATGGATGCAAGTTTGTCTTTGACTGGAGATGGTGGCCTATTTGTAGAGTTAAAACTTAAACCAACATGGTGGGACCGAATAGGAGAATTGCAAAGCCAAGATGAAATATGTGTGAAAAGAATAGAGCAAGTAAAGAATAAAGAAATTAAGGATTTTGAGGTGAAGTCTAATGGGAAATTGTATTATAAAGAAAGAATTATGATACCAGACAATGAAGAGTTGAAAAAAGAATTATTGACAGAGGCTCATTGTAGTCCATTGACGATGCACTCGGGTGGAACCAAGATGTATATAGATTTAAAAGATTGGTATTGGTGGCCAGGGATGAAACGAAGCATTACTGAATTTGTGTCCAAGTGCTTAAAATGTCAGCAAGTCAAAACCGAACATCAAGTTCCGTCTAGACTATTCCAACAACTTTTCATTCCACAATGGAAGTGGGAAAATGTAACGATGGATTTTTTTTCGGGGTTACCCCTGACTCCAAACAAAAGAGATTCAATTTGGGTAATTGTTGATCGATTGACCAAGTCAACATATTTCCTTCCTGTCATAACAGATTTCTCTATTCAAAAGTATTTAGAACTGTATATTAGAGAAATTATTAGATTGTATGGAGTGCCTGTTTCTATAGTTTCTGATCGAGACCCTCGATTCACCTCAAGATTTTGGAAATCCTTGCATGGAGCATTAGGGACTCGCTTAAAATTTAGTACCGCCTTTCACCCCCAGATAGACGGATAATCAGAAAGAACTATTCAAATATTGGAAGATATGTTGCGAGCATGTTTCATTGAGTTTAAAGGGTCGTGGGAAAATATTTACCATTGGCGGAGTTTGCTTATAACAATAGTTATCAGTCCAGTATTAAAATGGCACTATATGAGGTGTTGTATGGGAGAAAATGGAGTACACCATTAAATTGGTATGAGCTCAAAGATCGGAATGTACTCGGTCCAGATTTGATTCAAGATATGGAATAGAAAGTTTGGAAAATTCAACATAACCTAAAAGTAGCATTTGATGGGTAAAAGTCCTATTCTGACCTCAAAAGAAAGGAGATTGAATTTAAAGTTGGAGATAAAGTATTTCTGAAGGTATCACCATGGAAAAAAGTATTACGATTTGGTCTGAAAGAAAAGTTAAGTCCTAGATTCATCGGGCCATATTAAGTTGTTAAAAGAATAGGATCAGTGGCATATCAGTTATCTTTGCCACCAGAAATGGACAAAATCCATAATGTTTTCCATATGTCCATGTTACGAAGATACAGGTCTGATCCCTCTCACATCGTTACACCAGAACAAGTAGAAGTTCAACCTGATTTGACCTATGAAGAGGAACCAATACAAATATTGGTTGACGAAGTCAAACAATTGAGAAATAAAACGGTTCCATTGGTCAAAGTTCTTTGGAGAAATCACAAAGTAGAAGAAGCAACGTGGGAACGTGAAGAGGATATGCAATTTCAATACCCCCATCTGTTTGTGCAATGAAAATTTGAGGACACATTTTCTTGAGGGAGGGAGATTTGTAACATCCTCTATACCGAGTTAGTGATTAAATTATGAGATTTAAAAATTAAGTTAACTAATTGGATAAATTGTAAAGTTTGAAGAATTGATGGAAATGTTTTATGTAGGATCAATTAGCAAAGAATGAGGAACTAAATGGGTAAATAAGTGTTTTAACAAGGGAAATAATTAAATATTAGTGGATGATATTTTATAACATGTGGAAGTTAGTGGGGAAGGAAAAAGTTTCCAGATTTATCTTCTTCTTCATTCTTCATTCTTCTTCTCCACCGTGAAGCCAAGCTAAAGGTGAGTTTTCTTGTTGATCAAATTCTGGATGAAATTAAGGTTGCTTATTGATCATTATATGATAACTAAGCCTAAGGAAAACTTAGGTTATCTTAAAACCAAAAGATGGGGAATACATGAAGAATTAAAGAAAGGAAATAGAAAAGTGAAATCTTGAATTAGAGTTCATAATAAGAATTTGAAGTGGGATTTGACTTGTCATCAAGCTAATTAACAAATATGAAGTGTTAGAATAGGGATTAAAACATGTTGGAATTTGAGTGAGATTCTTAAATTTTATAGGGAAGACTGGATTTTTAAGTTCTAGAGGTATTGAATGGATAATAATTAGTTTTAAAAAGTGTATGCAAATTAAGGATATGAAAAGAGGTGAATTATGTAGTGTTGAGAGGAATATGAAGGGATTTCGTTCTAAAAATAACATTTTTAGGCTATGTGCATCGATGCACATTCAATGTGTACCGATACATCAAGGGTAAAATCCCATAAATTGTTCAAGGTGTATCGATGCACATGGAGTGTATCGATGCACTCCTTTAAAATAAAAACATCGAATACCATCAGTGCATCGATGCACAAGTAGTGCATCGATGCACCCCTTAAAATACAAATATTGAATAGGATTTATGTACCGATGCATGGATAGTGCATCGATGCACCTGTAAAGGGATGCATCGATACATGGTGCAGTGCATCGATGCATACCTTCATTAAAAGATGAAAATAACTTTTCTTTTAGCCTAAGAAATGATAGTTTAGAATATATTAATTAGTATACTGATAAGTATCAATGAATTACTATGTAGATACAGAGTATAAACAAGTTCCAGAACAATTGCCCAGTATGATCGATCGAGGAAAAAGCAAAGAAATATAGGTGAGTGCATATGCATAACATGATTATAGTGATACATTCAGTTCTAGACTTATGAGAAGTCTAGATTCAATACATTGATGCATGATTCATTTCATATTGTGAAGCATGATATGAATTCATACTATGTGCATTGTGTAACATGTTTTAAATGAATATGTTTGCAAAGTTATATGAGCCATGGGATGAAGGTAAGGAAATGATATGTCTATGTGATATACTATGTAAATTGGGAAAAGCCCATGTTATGTAGATGAGAACAATAGGTATAGTTGGCATGCCAAGAGTAGAGGGTCTACGCGGTCCTTCGGGACATATATGTATTCTTTGGAACATGTGTGAGGTCTTTTGAGACACATACTTGATCCTTGGCATATGTATATGATTCTTATGGAATTTTCTACGTGGTCCTTAGGGACAATCTTATAGGGCAGTACGGTGCAATTCTACGCGGCACTTCAGTACAATTCTACGTGGCACTTCGGTGCATTTATACGAGTTGTGGTGACAGCATAGTGTACAACCTCACAGTACTCATATACCTTAGGTTCTCAGTATGGTATCATAGGCCAATAAACTTATTAATACGAATTCATGAATTTTAATGTAATATGCTTATAGGTAAGGAACACATTGATATAAACTGCAGTATTAAGTATATGATTTAATCGCATTCCATCTTATTATGGCATTTTCATTACATTTCATTGTTGTTATTATTATTATATTGCCTCACTAAGTCGATGACTTAGCGTTTGAGTGTTTCACACGTAGGATCCGAGAAAATAGACGAGACAGGTTAAGCAGCTGGACAACATTACTCCTGCAACTATCAGATCAGAAGTAACTTAATCAGTCGATCATTTTGTTATGTAAATGAATGTTGGCATGTAATCAAAGGGTCAAGTTGTTTATGCTCTGAGTATTTTGATAAACTTGTGTTAACATATGTATATTATTGTATTTTAATAATATAAGTTCAAATGTTTTATCATTTTTTTAAGAATATTGTTTTGTATAGTCAATGTGACATCCTGGACTCGTATCCGGGTCGGATATGGGTTGAGGGTGTTACATTCACATTCCAAGATAATGAAATCTGTTGGATAGATAAATTTGTCCACTCGTACTAGTACGTTGTCAATCTTGCCTTCAGGATGAATAATAGACCGATCAGTAAGTAAAGTTGTAACTATTGTGGGTTGTGCTTTACAATCCCAGGTTTCCTAAAAATAGACAAAGGCAGTAAGTTAATGCTATAAACTAAATCACACAAAACTCTACCTATGTATTGATTGCCAATATAATAAGGAATAATAAAACTCCCTATGTCTTTTAACTTTGGAGGAAATTTTCTCGTGAAAATGGCGTTAGACCCTTTAGTGAGTCCAATAGTGTCAAAATCATCAATTATACATTTCTTGAAACACATCTTTCATAAACTTAACGTAGTTGGGTGTTTGTTCCAATGTTTCCAGCAACATTATATTAATGCGCAATTGTCCTATCACATCAAGAAACTTCTTGAATTATTGATGCTCCTTGATTTTTTTTTTAATATTTGAGGGAATAGTGGTGGATGTCTTAGGTTTGGTTGATTCAGCATTGGTGGTGGCATCACAAGAGGTCAATATATGAATTGCTACAGGTAATATCTCCGAGTTACTACTCTGTCCTGCATCCTATATAGTAGATCTGTAGTAGATGCTTCCTTATCTATATCATTGGCTTTAGTTTGATGTTCAAGTCTCTCATCATCTCTTTTTTCTTATTTTCTTCATTAGGCTTTCCAAGGTGGAGTCCACTATGAGTTGTGATGGCCTTACAATGCTCATTACAATGAGTATTTCTATGAACTTTAGGGACCCCGATATCACTTGGAAGTGTCCCCTATGGTCTATTGCTTAGAGCATTCGCCAATTCTCTCATTTGATTTTTTAATACCTTCAGTGATGCTGACTGGCTTTGGATAACAGCTTCATTCTGTAAAATATATTCATTCATTAAAGATTTCAATGTCAAAGATGTGCCAGATTGGTTGGAAGACTACCCTTAAAATTGTTGTTGATTACCGTGTTGTTTTGTGACATAGCCTGATGATGTATGTTGGTGCTACAACATTGGTTGTTGTTGTGTATATTGTTGTTGCTGTTGATAGTGTTGTTGTGTATTCCCAAAGTCAGACTGCAATGTATTAGGATCGCCTAGATTTTGGCTTCTCCAAGATAGATTCGAATGATTTCGAAAGTTGGCATTTTAAGTGTTCCCATATGCATTAGCGTTGTCACCCCTATTTTAATTTCTCAAAAAATACACAGACGCGGGTTTTGTTAACATTCATCAAAATTATGGATATCACCACAATAAACACAAGAAAATAGAGATGCAAATTTTACCTCATACATACCTTTAGGCTTGTGCATTTTCATCATCATTTCAGTCAATGCTATCACTTGTGTGGTCATTGAGTTCAAAGCATCGTTGTCCATTGTTACAGAAACAT
The DNA here is from genome assembly GCF_006381635.1 of Hibiscus syriacus. Taxonomy (NCBI): domain Eukaryota; kingdom Viridiplantae; phylum Streptophyta; class Magnoliopsida; order Malvales; family Malvaceae; genus Hibiscus; species Hibiscus syriacus. The sequence goes on along the minus strand of NW_024063487.1, from coordinate 532,139 downwards.
GAAACCCTGACAAGATCCTTGTATTGGGGTATTGGTAGTCATTGTTGGATATTCTCATAAAGATGTCATAGGCTACATTGTATGATTTATCCAACAATGCTTCATTAGCAGAAGCATCTATAACCATCCTTTCTTGCATATTACGACCATTGTAGAACATCTCCATTTATGTCCAATACTGGAAAACATGCAACTAAAAGTTTATGCTAGCTCAATCCATTATGCTATCTCTCCAGGAGAAAATGAATTAAGCCATGCTCTAGTTTTGTCGCAAAGCGAATAAAGGAATAATTTCATCTACAAGGCTTATTCTGGCACTTCTTGTTGTATGAATGAATCACACAACTCCATAAATTCTCCCAAGAGTGTTCTATGATCCTTGATGTGCATCCCACTATACTGCCCATTGATTGCAACATTTGAAGCATCACCGATTTTAACTCGAAATAGTAGGCCTCACGATAATAAGATTTAACTTATCCAAAATGGGCAAGACGTGGTCTCAGATGGGTCTATTGTGATTATTAATGTTGTGGTACGCTGGCTGCATCGGTTCATTTTGCATATGCGAAATTCCCTCATCATTTACCCATTATTATTTGGCATATTCTGATTGTTCTTAAATTGTAATGGTTGTTCACCATCGTTTCCCACAACATTCTAATCCATGTCTAAATGATTTTGATTTTCTTGTCTCATACGGTGAATTGTTCTTTCTATCTCCTGACCAAAAAGTATAAAGTCCTAGTTATTCCTACGTGTTATGCACCAGCAACACCCTACTAAACCTACCTACAAAATGTAAAAACAAAGTTAGTAAATAAAAGAAAACAACTCTAAAAGTAATGACACTAATTCCTGGAAATGACACCAAAAACTTGATGCTTCGAAAAATGTAATAACAATCAGTGCAAGCATATACTATCGTTTATCAAGTAGTAAAAGTGGACGAAGCTAGGGCATCGAGTATCGTATCCACAAGGATTAATATTACTTCACATAATTGACATGCAACATTAATAAAATTGTGTACAATTGATATAGGGAACAATGTTGTAGCAACATGATTGATGTGTCCAACATTAACCCAACAAGTTATTCTTCTATAGAAAATAGTTACAAATGACTTACAAGAATAACTTTATCTCTATAGTAATTTAGATAAGCGTACTAATAATGCTACGATAAAATAGTTAGCCAAAATTTCTTTTATGCTAAATGTTGCTCTCACAGACGTTGATGTTATTCATGATGTAACCTACTCTCATAGCATTACTGGGTAATTTATATCTCTACAAACAAGCCAAAAATAAAAATCAAGCAACACCAATCATTGATACTAAGGAAAAGTGAATAAACATGATGTAACCTACTCTCGCAGCATTACTAGGCAGTTTATATCTCTGAAAACAAGCCAAAAATAAAATCAAGCAACATTAATCAATGATATTAAGGGAAAGTGAATAAAGATGAAATTCATTAAATATATTTAAAATAAAAGATTTGAGTTTAACATCTCAACATAAAGTAAAATTAAATCATCTTAACAAAATAAACTCCTTTCTCAAGTTTGATCTAAATCACTAAGATGAAGTCCAATTGATCATCGATCACCACTCTTACATCTGCAATATGCTTCATGTCTAAGCGTTGTTTTCCCAAAGGTTTTTAGGCTCCCAAAGTGGTGGTATGGGAGAAAAATAAAAGGTGACTATGAAAATTATAGTTTCCAAGTATGAATAATGTGTGTAGAAATAATATATTTATAGCCCATCAAGGTCAAACTTTCCACCAACAAGAATGTTCCCTTTTTCTGAAAAATTCCTTCTTTAAATTTAAATTCCAGCCCTTTTCCCGCAGCAGCTATCAATTTCTAAAATTTCTCTATCTACATGGTGACTCAGCAGTTGCTGTAAAATCAGCTCGGTAGTTCATTCCAATATCGGTGCACATAAACAATTATAGCGTTAATGACATCACAACATCAATATAGCAATTTGTAGAAAAAACTTTAAAATTATCCCAAGTACTAATAATTCTCTCTCAATATGCAATTGATGTAAAATATGCTAATATAAATCAAAATGTGATTCTAAATATGCTAAAGTTCAAGCTTAATTTAAGTAAAAAGGCTCTAAATAATAACTATTTTACAGAGTTATCAAAATTTAGTTGAATCTTTATTTCTTCTAGTGTGGTGACATGAGAATGATCTCAATGATACATTCTAAGAATCAATACATGAAATACATTATGGATCTTATCCATTTCTAGAGGTAAAGCTTATTGGTATGCCACTAGACCAACTCTTTCCACATTCTCATAAGGACAAATAAATCTTGGACTTAGTTTCCCTTTTCGTCCAAAGCGTAACACCTTTTTCCACGGTGATACTTTCATAAATACTTTATCACCAACATGATATTTAATATCTTTTTTCTTCAAATATGAATAATATTTTTGTCGATCAACAAAAATATTAAGATTATCTTGAATAATCATCACTTTATCTTTGACTTCTTTGATTAAATCATGGCCCAAAATATCATGATCCTTAAGCTCATATCAATTGAAAGGAGTTCGACATTTCCTTTCGCAAAGTGCTTCTTAAGGAACCATCTTGATACTTGTTTGACAAATGTTGTTATAAGTGAACTTTGCTAAAGGTAAATACTTCTCCCATGAACCTTTGAACTTAATTACACATGCTCTAAGAGTATCTTCTAAAATATGAATGGTTCTCTTAGTTTTTCCATCCGTTTGAGGATGAAAAGTAATGCTAAAATTAAGACAAGTTCCAAAAGCTATACAAATATTTCCATAATCTTGAAGTGAACCTCGGATCTTTATTTGATACAATCAATATAGGTACTCCATGCAATCGAGCAATCTCTAGAATGTACAAATCAACATACTTATCTATAGAATAATCAGTTTGAACTAGAATAAAGTGTGATAACTTGGTTAATCTATCCACAATCACCCAAATTTAATCATATTCACTAGGTGTCAAAGGTAGTCTTGTCACGAAATCCATCGTAACTCTTTCCAATTTCCACTGAAGAATGGAAATTAGTTGCAATAGTCCTGTAGGTACTTGATGATCTACTTTAACTTTTTGAAATTTTAAGCATTTAGAAACAAACTCAATTATGGCTCTCTTCATGCCCAACCACCAATATCGAATCTTTAGATTCTAGTACATCTTGTTTTGTCCTGTATGCATAGTTAATGGGCTAAAATGTACCTATGAGTGAATCTCTTGCTTTAATTTCAATTTAGTGATTAATAAACCACCCCCTTTTATTGACAGTTGCACATTCAAAGCTCTTAAAATAGAGAATGTCTCCCAACCCAGTGCGTCCTCTACCATATTATCCTTTCTTGGGTGGTAATAAATAACAACATCATAATCATTGAGAAGTTCTATCCACCTTATTTGTCTCAAATTCAAATCTTTTTGAGTTAACAGATATTTCAAACTCTTATGATCAGTGTAAATATAACATAGGTCACCATATAAATAAGGATTCTCTATTTTTAAAGCAAAAAAAAAAAAAACTACTGTCAATTCCAAATCATGAGTTGGGTAATTCCTTTCATGTGTTTTGAGTTGCCTTGAATCATAGGCCACAATTTTTCCTTCTTGCATTAGCACACATCCCAAACCATTATGGGACACATCACAAAGACAACATAATTTTTTTCTTATTCTGGTTTTACTTGCATAGGGGCTTTTGTCAATATTTTTTAATCTTTCGAAACTTTCTTGACATTTTTCAATCCAAACTTATAGTACATCCTTTTTTACAAGTAAAATCGGGGCTCCCCAAGATTATCCACTAGATCTTATGAGGCCCCAATCTAACATTTTTTGTAACTATGCTTTTAGCTCCCTTAGTTCAGTAGTAGCCATTATATACGAAACCTTAAATATGAACATATTACTTGATAAAACTTCGATTCCAAATTCTATTTCTATATCTGTTAGTAAACTAAGTGATTCATCCAAAAACACATATGGATACTCATAAATAGCTGGGATACTTTCCAACTATACCTTTCAAACTTGAGTATCTACTATATGAGCAAGATAAGCTTAACATCCTTGTAACAATAATTTATAAGCAATTAGAGTTGAGATCATACTAGACAAATGATTTATTCTCTCCCTAACTATTATACTTTTTAAACCTTCAGGTTCTATCAACATTAATCGCTTTAAACAATAATTCACAATGACATGGAAAGTAAATAATCAATCTATACCTAGAATCACTTCATACCATTCAAAATGTAATTCCAATAAGTTTAATAAAAACTCGATCCTTGGATCTTCAATAGGAATTAACTATAGACTTGAGTTACCCTCACACTCAAATCTAGTAAGTATACAGTCAATTTAAAATAGTAAAGAGGAACATAGAATTAAAAAACACCGTATTAGTAATCATGACATCGTAGTGGCATGAATACATTTACTGACTCAAAACAAGCTAAATTTAGGGAAAGAACCAGCTAAACCTATGGCTCTAATACTAATAAATGTAAACCCCTTCATATTTCCATCATCGAACATGAGTCATAGATGTCACATGAAACTTACAAAACTTTTCTTTTTTAAAAATCAGTAAAAATTTGTTTCTTTTAAACTATTATTGCTAAAGAATAAACCATAATTCCTTTAATCCCATAAAACAAATTTTCTAATTATTCAATAATCAAACTAAGTATATATTCAGGCAGCAATCTAGTAGTTCATAACAACAAAGTATAACCAGTGTAACTGCCTAAAAATTGCTTAAACTAAAATTCATTTTAATCTAGTTTTACCATATTGCTAATTTATCATCCATTTTTTTATAACTAAACATACATTAATAAGACTATTTATCCAACACTCTAACCAATATCCATCATTACTAGCATAAAATATCTTATAATTTATTCCAAATTATGTATGAGCAAAGATTATACCAGATACTTATAACATATACAAGCCAACCAGAAAAATCAAATAAATCAGATGGATGTCAATATTGATACTGTAAACTTGTTTCTTGATAGATAAGATGCCAAACACTCCTTACTCTGATCTTTTCTCTTTACCTACACGTGAAAATCATCACACACTATGTATATACTTAGTAAGGCATAATCAATGATACAAAGTCAAACATATCGATGATATATAATAAATCATATAATGAAAATACAAAACATATCATATAATATTATAGGAACGTAAAAAATGAACTTATGCCAAATATATTTTCAATTCAAAGATACTTGAATTAATCAAGTCATATATAGATCATTTTATGCTAAATCAATAATAATAAATGGAAAGTTTAACTTTCTCAATTACCTATTACCACCTACACCTTTTGATTTCCTTCATGTCACAGCTTAAAGTACGTAAATGTGAATGAAATGTATGCTAGTCACTGAGTATAAATATGCGCTTTTAGTGTTGATAACATGTACACATACCATAATCACTTTATCAATGTACCAATAATTAGGATTACCATAGTACCAAAATCACTTTAGTATGTATTATATTTGCAAGAGCATTATAGTACCAAAATCACATTACTATGTACTCAATGCAATTACTTATAATAGTACAAAAATTACATTACCATGTACTTAATGCAACTGCTAATACTCCACCTCTATGGCATGCCAACAATACCAAGGACTCTCAATGTACATACAATGGGCATTTCCTTTAATTATCACATGTTCTTCAATTATCAAAGATAACAATATATCGAACATTTCATATAAAAACTCAATGGGCATTTCTTATCCTAAATATTTCATTTCCACATAACATGAATATATCATGAAAATATCATCAATCACTTACCTTTTTTACATGTAAACAACATGTCCATCATATGATAAATATCATAATTATAATGCCAATATATAAAAATTGGTTCATTACAAGCCTTTAAAATGACATATAATATAAAGATAACATAAAATGCATGATTTACCACTCATTTTCCTATTCTGACAGATTGCAATACCCATCAAGAATTATTTTTTGTATTAATATACACAATAGAATTTAATTTTGTTTGGTCCAATAGAAACTAGATTTGAACATGAATTTAACCATATAAAGCACTCTTTCTAGTTCAACTTGTACAATTTATGGTGAATTTTCTAATCCAATTTACATAATTTATTTTGAGCAAAATTTGTTGCCTAGTTTTCTTAGCTATCATCGATCAAAAAATCATATCTGCTAGTATACACTTTGAAATCAGTCTCTGTATGTCTTGCATGAAACTAGATTGACATACAAATACAACAGTAAAAGAATGTTTTCGTACACTTCAAATTAACCTTGAATACCAAAATTTCATTAAAACCTTATTTTCTCTCTCGCAGGGTTCAAATGACCAAATTAGGGGTTTTCACTTTTCTTTTTCAAATTCTATAATTTTACCATCAAAATGAAGCTTCTATGATGGAAAACAACTTGAACACTTCAATTTCATCAAACTTTAAGCTCTTAATTGAAAATCCTAATATCTAAATATATCACGGTTTGTTCATACTTGAATTTTTGCTTCAAACAATATTCTAAAGATTGTACAACCATTAATCCTTCCTGAGAAACATTAAAACAAGCTTGAATAATTTTACCTAATTTTTTTTCTTCATGGATGAACCTTATATATCAATTTATCCATGAAATTCATCTTTATTCTAGCATGGAAAAGATATATAAGCAACAAATCCTTTAAAATCATGCCTCAATACAATTTAATTCGTAAACCCTAATCTTTCTCTCTTCCAATTCCATAGAAAATACTAAAAAAACATGAATTAATGGTACCAAATTAAAGAGAATTCAAAGAACAACAAAACTGTATTTCATGTGTAACACCTAAATCAAACTTAAAAAGTTTGAAAATAAAATTGGAAAAATTTTCCTTACCTTAGTAACCCACGACAACAAACGAAGAATATGACCAAATTTTCATTAATTTTCTTTGTCATTTATAAAAGCCATTTGTCATTTATAAAATTTATTTTAATGTCAAATGACTATATAACTCTTGAAATTCAATATTCCAAAACATGCCAGATGTCAAAATATTCATCCAAGGTCTAAGATTAATCCATATAGTTAGTAGTTACCAACTTTTACCTAGTAAAATTCCATAATTACAATCTTGCCATTTTTATCCAACAACTTGGATTTAACATGGAAAATCAACTCAAATGCAATGGTTTATATTAAATCTTATTTATTTTCAGACGTGGAAATGACATTATTTCCCTTTTCTTATCATCTAACAAAATATCTTAAATATTCAATTCGGCCCTATTATTGGAATCTTTCTCGAACTTTAACGCTTTATAGCATTTAACACAAATTTCGTCTCTGAACTTTATTATTGGGATAAACTATTCATTTGCATGATAAAAAATCTATTTTGGTAAAATTACCAATTTCGTCTATGAACTTTTCTTAAATTTATATATTGGTCACCAAACTTTCAATTTATTCATTTTGTTCACTAAATAAAATATTGGGGTACTAAAAATATTTTATTAATATTTATTTAAAATTATTATTAAATAATATTTTGGAATAAGATGAATAAAATTGAGTAACTATTTTCAAAAACCAAGCATCTTAGATAACTTAACCTTGAAACAAGTATGTTGATTTTCTACATTCGTCTTTGAAACCGAGTAACATATATCATGTTACATATGCATGGAAGGGAAGTAATCATTTATACTTATCTAGGTTTGGCCGCTCTTAGTGGTGCACGATCAAGGACTTCAGGAACGGTGGGAAGTTAGTTGAGGTCTGTGGTTGCATCTCCTTGAAGTAAAAGGCTATGACTTCATCTCTATCCTTCACATAGGTAAAGAAGGTATCCATCTTATTCTTCAGCTCTTCAATCTCCCTTTTGTGCGTCGTGTCTAACTAACAATAGACTCCAATCTTGCTGCAATAATTGTTTTTGCTCTTCCATCAAATGTCTGATCGGGAGAATCTTCATCGAATCCTTTTAAGCCAGTGATTTTTTTGGTGTTAGGCCTTGCTTCCCGTGTACGACCTCATCGAAGGAGTCTTCATACACTTTTTTCATTTGACAAAAAGAAGTGATAAAATTTGGAAAAATCAGTGGGCTTTATTTACTTTTCAAGCATGCATATATTTCATCCACAATAATCTTTCCAAAATCAATCAGTCTTACCATCACAATTGAATGCAAAAACAACATCCTATTCAACATGAAGGTGGTATGGTGAGAGGTCAACATCAAGCGGTTTTTCAAAAAGAGGTTTAAAATCTTTGCATGGGGCTTTAGTTACTTTCTTTCAATAGTCATCTTGCTTCTAGATGACTCATCTAACTTTGAGCCCTTTAAACAAAGGTATTGCAAGACCACTTGGTAGTTTTTCTCATCGACACTCTCTACAAAGGGGGTATGTTGGTTGACGATATCTTCTAGCCCAAAGAATTTGTTAATGGGGAAAGAAATAAACTTGATCTTTTCTTCATGCACATAGACACTTGATTGAGTGGAGCTCAAGAGGTGGGTGTAAAATTCCCTCACCAAAGTTACCAAAATAGGGCCTGTGTGTTCGACGAACTTCCTCTATTGTTGCTTTGTCGCTACCTCTATAACCTCCTTGTCAAAGTCGTCTTCATTCTTTTCTGGAAAAATGAGCCTGTTGACACTCGATTTTTTTCGTCCCGTTATTATTAAGTTATTATTATTATTATTATTATTATTAAAGATTACTAAAATAATATTTTTATTTATGTATCCGACCCAAATACCTCAAACAAAAATTACAGTCCAACAAACCTAAGGATGAAAACCCAACACCAACTAGGGTTTCATCATGTTCTAAGTCAGCCACCTAATCCTAGCCGTCCGATCGAATGGAAGATGGAGGGACCAAATCAACCCTCAGTTAAGATTTCCCCATTGGATGCTGTCGTCGCCTTGCAAGAGCCGTCCGATCTGGACCCATCCAACGGTCCAGATCGAGCCCAGGCCACCGAATCTGGCACCATCACAGTCTTCTCCACCAACTGACAACTGGATTCACAAGTCAAACATCAAGACCAAGACAAAACCGCGATTTCAATCTATTTTTTACTTCACTCATGATGTTTCAGAAAAAACAAGAAAAAAAAAAGTAAAAACCTATTGTAGAATCGGCTATATAACCTGAACGAAAAAATGTAAAAGGGGGACTCCCATATTCGAAAAGCAATAAAAATAGCAGAGTTATTTTCAAGGTATATTTTTTTAGTTTCGAAAATATAGAACTAAAATCTTTGCATGCAACAAAATATATATGTGAGTCTAAAAGAAAGTTGGGTAGTAGCTTACTTGAGTCGGAGGAATCCTTCACGGTGGTCGGAGTTCGTGGAAATCAAACAGTCGTGGTTAGATTTGTGGTTGTTTGGTTTTTTTAGGAATTTTTAGGTTTAGTTTGGTGCCTAGGGTAGTAGATCTAGGCTGTAGGGTCTTTTTGGGTGAATTTTGGAGCTCCGGCCACTGTGTGTGGTGGCCGGAATTGCGGCCGAACGACGAGTTGGGTTGTCCGGTAAGTGACCGGCCGAAGATTGAGAGAACTTCTCTCATTTTTTTATGAAACCAAGTGAAAATGAAAAAAAAGATAAAATGGTGGTATATATTGTAACACCCATAACCCGTATAATTATACATATACAGATTATAGATGTCACCCGAATTTCGAAAACCATTTCCAATTCAAAAGTGATTTAAAATTTATTTTCTTAAAATAGTAACTGATGTTATAAAAAATCATATCATATAATTTATATTTCATTATAAAAAATTTAATTCAAAAGATTTTTTTATTAATAGTACCATGAATAGTGAACATTGAATATTGAGGGTATTGGTACCCCTGTAGCATTATGGAAAAATGTAACGTTGATACTGTTCACTGCTACAGTAATTACTACAGTAACTTCCGAAAAATACTTATAAAACTCATAAAAATTAACCCTTTATCACTATAAAGTTGCTATTTTGTTTCCAAATTTATTCAACAACACAAATTGAACATTATTAATTACATGCCAATTTCTAAGTCAAAATTCCATCATAGGATGTCTTACTGATATTGAAATATACTCCTCGATGCTTGATGTCACTTTGAACTCTTTATTCCACTACTGGCTTTTTGCCTACGCGTGAAAATCATCACAAACTAAGTATATACTTAGTGAGGCAATTAAAACAATAAACAGTGCAATACAATTCATGCATGAATTTCATTGTCAAAAATAAATGCCATTAAATCATGTTACATACATGTCCAATATTTTACCATGATCAAAATAATATAAAATTTCTTACCATTTATCTCATAACCTCATAAGCTTATTTTACCAATATACTTGCCATTATTCCATAAGCCCGTAAGCTTATTTACATGCTTACCATTTATTAACCATTATACCATAACCCAAAGTATAATTGTATGAGGAACCCGGTATAGGAGTCAAATATTGCACTGAAGTGCTGAGGCCGAGCATTGCTCACCTAGTAATGCACCGTAGTGCTGAGGTCGGGTTTTACCCACCTTGTACACAGTAGTGTTTTGTATTGTGTCTTCAATAGACACTTTGAGGCCTACATTATGTGCCCTCTTTAGACACTCTAGTGCAACCTAATATGCAGCTGCTAGACTCTATGGCATGCCATTAATACCATTGATCCTCAATAACATACATGGGCATATAGTCAATTTTATTTGATCCATCCATGGCAAAGTATATTATCATAATTTAACAATGGGGCAGTTCATACCCAAATTAACATTCATGGTAAAATATCACATTTTCCATAATCAATGCATTATAAAATTCACATTATGACATATCAATGTCATATCGAAGTTATAAAAATGACATATTATCATGCTGATATAAACAAGGTCAACTTATCGCAAGTCTTCCTAATGATGTATAAAACATCCACGTATAATGTCATGTATGTATTGCACTCACCTTGACACTTTATAATTTTCCACAAATATGTGCCTCACTATGATCCACAATAAACCCTTTTATACTTGACTTGCTTCAATCACAAATCAATCACGATCTTGGAAGCTATCCCACGTCCTTTGCTGGAGAAGATGAACATCTTGGCATGATATTTTAGTTTGATATCATGCTTATCATCCCTTAAAATAATATATAATTCATTAACTTGGGAAAATACCAATTTACCCTTAATGAAACTTCATAATTACCATAAAACCTAGATATTTATCCTTATCATCATCCAAATTAGAGAAATATCAGCCTTATCATCTTTCAATAGTCAAAGATGAACAAATAATTTTCCACTTTACCGTTTTACCCTTGTACTTTCCAAAAATTACAATCCAGTCACCTTAATCCAACGGTTCAAATTAAATATGGAATTAAACCATTAAATATTATTTTCCAACATTTTAAAAATATGAAAATAATATTTTTATTTTCTTATTTTTGTGACCCATTTGTAACTTTTAAAAATTATATTTTGGTCTGTAAACTTTTCAAAGTTTACACTTTGATCACCAAACTTTACCAAATTTATAATTTGGTCACTTAATAAATTCATTTATGAAATAAAATTATACTTGGGAAAATCACCACTTAATTCCTTAAACTTTTCCCAATTTTCTACTTTGACCATTAAACTTTCAAAATTTACATTTTGGTCATTATCTAAATTTTTGGGGTATTATAATTCTACCCTCCTTAAGAAAATTCGTCCTCGAATTTTTTAAACTTTCTATGAAAACACTAACTCCCTTTTTCCCTTAAAAATTCATAACCCTAATTTAGGGTTGTACGAAATAAAATTCGTCATCGACAATTTGATTTTGTTAAATCACTTTGACTAGAGAAATTGTCTTGTTACACAGTTCTTTGATTTCTCGAACTAAGATCCGAACTGGTTCTTCTTCATAAGTCAAATCTAGTCAGATTTCAATTTCCTCTGATGCAATGACATGTGAAAGATCCAATCGATACTTTCTAAGTATCGACATATGAATAACATTGAGCACTTTGTTCAACTCTGAATCTCAATTACCTCTAGAGATAATGCTAACTGATAAGCCATTAGTCCAACTCTTTTTAATATCTCATAAGGTCCAATGAATTTTGGATTTAGTTTCCCTTTGCATTTTGGGCGCAAAAATCTTTTTTTCCAAGGCGATACCTTAAGAAAAACTTTATCACCTTAATGAAATTCAATATATTTTTCCGTTTCAAGTATGCATAAGACTTTTGCTGATTAATTGCGATTTTGAGATTATTTTTACTTTATCCTCAACCTATTCTAATAAATCTGGGCCAACAAGATTTCGATCTTTTAACTCGAACCAATTTAATGATATTCGACATTTTTTTCCCATATAAAGTTTCATACAAAGCCATCTTATTACTCAATTAATAACTGTTATTGTAGGAAAATTCTACTAAAACCAAATACTTTTCTTTTCCCATGATTCCTTAGAATCCATCACACATGCACTCAGCATATCTTCTAATATCTGAATAGTACTTTTTCACTTACCATCCATTTGTGGATGAAAGATCGTACTGAAATTCAATCAAGTACCCAAAACTTTATGTAACTATTTCCAAAATCTTTAAGTAAACCTTCGATCTCTGTCCAATATAATGGATATTGATACTCCTTGTATTCGAACTATCTCCATAATATATAACTTTGTATATTTATCCAATGCATAGTCTATTTGCATCAAAATAAAATGCACTGATTTAATTAACTGGTCACTATCACCCAATTGGAATCCTTTTTATTTGATATCAAAGGTAACCCTGTAACAAAATCCATAATGAATCTTTACTCTTTCCACTCTGGAATAAAAATCAGTTGCAACAATTACGAAAGCACTTTATGTTCAACTTTTACTTGTTGACATGTCAAATATGTAGCAACAAACTTAGTAATGTTTCTTTTCATACCTGGCCACCAAAATTAACTCTATAAATCCTGATACATTTTGCTCCCGCCCGGATACATAGTCAGTGGACTATAATGTACATGAGAAAGAATATCTTTCTTCAACTCATCATTATGAGGAATACACATTCTTCCTCGATAAAATAGACACCCATCAGAGTTGACTTCAAAGTCTTTAGTCTTGCATTTTTCATAAGTGAAATATTTTTTAATCACCTCTCATCATCATTTTTTCACTTTTTCTTTTTCTCTTTTTTTCATTTTCTTTTTCTTTTTCTTTTTACTCTTTTTTTCTTTTTCTTTTTCTGTTTTTTTCTTTTTCTATTTCTTTCTTTTTCTGTTTCATTTTTTTTCTTCATTTTTTTCTTTTTACTCTTTGTTTAGCTCTTATGCCATATTCCGAGACAACATGACTAAGAAAATCAACTTCTAATAGCCAAAACTCACACTTTGACAGTTTAGCATATAACTTTTTATCCTTAAGTATCTCGAGCACTATACGAAGATAAGCATCTTGCTCTATCTTTGTCTTTGAGTATACTATAATTCCATCAATACATACCACCTCAAATTAATCCAAGTAAAATTGAAATACTCGATTCATCAATTCTATGAATGATGCCAGAGCATTTTTCAAACCAAACAACATTACTACGAACTTGTCGTGTCTATACTATTTACTAAAAACTATCTTTGGAACATCTTCCTTAAGCTAATCAAATAAGCCATCATTCCTCGGAAGATGATACTTATTCTTGATAGTTACTTTGTTTAACTATCGATAATCTATGCATAATCGCATATATCCATTTTATTTTATAAACAATACCGGTTCACCCCAAGGTAAAATACTCAGTCTAATGCATCCTCAATCTAGCAGTTCTTGCAATTGGTTCTTTATTCTCTTAACTCAATTGCAATCATTCAATATGAACCCATAGATACATGATTAATGCCTTGATTACCATTAATATTGAATTCCACCTCTCGATCTGGAGGTAACCCAAATAATAAATCTAAAAAGATATATGAAAATTCTCGAGCTATGGAAATATCATATGATCTTACTTAAGATACTTGAGTATCTATCACCTTAGCTAGAAAATCTATGCATCCTTTTTACATCATCTTAATCATAACCATTGTTGATATCACGTTAGTGATGATTTTTCTTTTTCATCAATTAGTAATTTTTTTTATTTCTCTGCATGTTTCTAAATTAATCTATTCTTGTGATTATTAACCCAACCTTAATGCAGAGTTAACCAATTCATGATCAAAATGATCTTAAACTCATTAATGATAATCCCATAAGATTCATCGGTAACATAAGCTCCTGAATCTTTATCGAACCTTTACTATTTGTATGTCTTACACTTGTATCATGACCCATGGGTCTTCCACCATAATAACACACTTTATCAAATTGAATTGAACATCTCTCCTTTAGAATTCCTTATTTCATTCTTAAATAAATTTGTATAACTTTTCTAGATCCAAAATAATGTTTTCGAACAGTTGAAACATTTTCCATCTCAAATGAAAGTCTAAATGTCCACACCGTTGAATAATAAAACTTGATAAATTTGTAGCAATAACTTCATAGCAGTTAATGCTAAAATCACACTATCAAGCAAATTTACTATTTTTCCTCTCACTACGAACCTGACACTTTTCAAGTTCTTGAGAATCAATCTCGATCTAAACAATAATTCATTGCAGCATGGAAAGTTAGACAATATATTTTCTCATATTTACCTTCACAAGATAACTCTATCTCGTTTTATGGACTTGATATTTATTCTCAATACAACTCATAATCATTTGATTTAATAATAACTCAACTTTCTGTAAACTTTTAGTAGAAATCATATTTACCGCTTATTTATTTCCTTTTACTAAATCAACAATGCTTTAAACAATTTATTGCTTAGCTTAAATATTTCTCACTTATTTAAGCATACTTGGAGGAACCTCAGAATCATCACTAAATCCATAAATCTCCTCTGGATCCTCATCCAATTCGACTTTTCTTGTAATCCATTTAAACATTTTAATGGATTCATTCAATTTAGAAACTTCATTAAAGGTTGGGGCATTTCTTCCACAAAATGGAGGAAAATCCCTTACAACATCCACCCTTCTAAGGTGTTTTACATAAGTCATGCAGGTCTATTTTTGGTCGATTTCAATCTCAACCTTCTTTTCAACATTAACAACTTTCTTACCTTTATCTTTCATTTCTGATATCTGAACATAGTCGGAATCATCATACTTTAGAAAAGAGTAACTTTACTCCCTATAAGCATCATCACAGTTTTTCCCAATATTAAGCGAGATCGTTTTGGTCTGGGATATCGCCCGACCTTAAAAGAAAAGTTGAAAAATGTTCAAAAGAGCCAGGAAAAGAGAAAAGCCAAGTTAGCCGGTGATGATATTAAGTGGGAGCCCATGATTTTCTCACCTCTATGTAACACCTTCATATCAGGGGGGCCACATGTTTCAGGGGGCTCGATTATCTAAAGAGCCTGTTATTGAAAATGCCTTATGGAATTTGGGTATAAATGTGATATCGGAGGAAGGAATCGAAGATGAAATGGCTATGGGCATCTACCCCTCGTCACCAGGCTTTGTGCTAAACAATTGGAATGAAGAAGAATTACCTGTAGTTTACAAAACTGTTTCAGAGTAATGCACAAAACTTTCACTATTGTCTAAACCCTGAGACAATAAGTGAACTTCTGTAAGGGGTTAATCTATCTATTTTTTTTTATTTTAATAAATGATGCATTCCTATTAATTCACGAAATGGAAAACATCATCCCTTGCATTTTTTCTCGTTATTAATTTATTATATATTATTATTTCATTCTATTTTGATATGTGATAGATCATACTATATTTCTATATGTATATATATCCTCTCGTTTGTTATTCTTTCAGGACCTCCGATATTAATAGTATGAATGCTGATGACTCTGACCCGAATATAGATTTCAAGCTGCCCATATATCAAGGGGAAATTGGAGGTTATGATAGTGATGAGGGAAGCGACTTACATTCTGAACTACTGAAAATAGTAGAGAGAGAAGATAAACAAATTATGCCTCATGAAGAGCCCATTGAGATCTTGAATCTAGGATCAGAGGAAGATAAAAATGAGATAAAAATTGGCACCATCATATCTGTTAAGGGACGACAAAGTCTGATTGAGCTACTTCGAGAGTATAGAGATGTGTTTGCTTGGTCGTATGAGGACATGTCAGGTTTAGACACTGAGTTAGTGGTACATAAGTTGCCAATAAAGCCCGATTGTAAATCGGTACAACAAAAGCTCAGAAGGATGTGACCTGAAATGCTACTTAAAATTAAAGAAGAAGTAAATAAGCAATTTGATAATGGGTTCCTAAAAATAGCTAAGTATCCAAAATCGGTAGCAAACGTTGTTCCAGTACCAAAAAAAGATGGGAAAATCCGCATGTGCGTAGACTACAGAGATCTTAATCGGGTCAGTCCGAAAGATAATTTCCCTCTGCCACACATAGACACCCTGGTGGACAATACGGCTGGAAACTTTTTATTTTCGTTTATGGATGAGTTTTCAGGTTACAATCAAATAAAGATGCATCAAGATGATATATAAAAAACTACATTTGTCACCATGTGGGGCACGTTATGATACAAGGTGATGCCATTTGGGCTAAAGAATGCAGGGGCAACTTATCAAAGGGCCTTGGTAACACTATTCTATGACATGATGCATTAGGAAATAGAGGTCTATATAGATGATATGATTGTTAAAGCTAAAATGGAGGAAGAAAACATCGAGAATTTAAGGAAACTCTTCCAAAGATTGAGGAAATGCCAGTTAAAACTTAATCCAATCAAGTGTACATTCGGGGTAATATCGGGAAAACTCTTGGGGTTTGTAGTAAGCAAAAAAGGGATTGAAGTAGATCCTGACAAGGTTAAAGCTATTCATGATTTACCACCCCACAAGAATAAAAAGAAGTTTGAGGATTCATGGGAAGATTAAACTATATTGCCCGATTTATTTCGCAATTAACTGAGAAGTGTAATCCCATTTTTCGTCTTCTACGTAAAAATAACCCAGGGGTGTGGAACGATGATTGCCAATGAGCTTTTGAAGCAATAAAAGAATATTTTTTGAATGCTCCAGTCTTAATGCCACCAATATCAGGCAAACCATTAATCCTCTACTTGTCAATCTTTGAAAATTCAATAGGATGCGTATTAGCGCAGCATGACCAAAATAAGAAAAGAGAAAGAGCAATCTACTACCTCAGTAAAAAGTTCATTGATTGTGAGAAGAGGTACTCACCAATAGAAAAGTTGTGTTGTGCTTTAGTTTGGACTACCCGAAGGCTCAGGCAGTATATGTTGTATCACACTGCTTAGCTGATATCTAAACTTGATCTCTGAAATATCTAATGGGTGTACCTACTTTATCTTGAAGATTGGCTCGTTGGCAAATCTTATTGTCTGAATTTGACATCCAATATGTAAGACAAAAAGTAATTAAAGGAAGTGTTGTGTCTGATTTCATTGCAAGGAGGGCTTCTGAAGAGTATGAACCACTGAACTTTGATTTTTCGGATGAAGATTTAATGGCTATTTCAATTGGAGAGGAAGTTTCCTCTACTAATGAACAGTGGAAGATGAATTTTGATGGTGCCTCGAACGCCTTGGGGCACGGAATTGGGGTAATTTTGGTCTCACCTGGTGGAAAACACTATCCTTTTACCATTCAATTGAACTTTGATTGCACGAATAACATGGCTGAGTATGAAGCATGCATCCTGGGTCTTAGAGCTGCCATAGAGTGTAAAGTAAAAAAACTCAAAGTATACGGGGATTCAACCCTGGTAATTTATCAACTCAGAGGTGAATGGGAAACAAAGGATGCAAAGTTGGTGGAATACCGTAAGTTGGTCATAGAGCTCAATAAAGAATTTGAGAAAGTGGCATTCCATTACCTCCTTAGAAAAGATAATCAAATGGCGGATGCCCTAGCCACTTTGGCAGCAGCCTTCAAAGTCAATGAACATTCAAGTATGATGTCTATTACGATGCAAGCTTATGGGTATCCATCCCATTTCTATAGCATAGAAGAGGAAAAGGATGGAAATCCTTGGTATTACGACATCTTACAATACATTAGATATCAAAGTTACCCCGAACAGGCCACTAAAAATGACAAAAGAACTATTCGAAGAATGTCCGTAGGATATGTGCTTGATGGCGAGATCCTGTATAAGAAAAGTCATGATCAGGTTTTGTTGCGATGTGTGGATGCCAAATAATCCAGAAAAATCATTGAAGAAGTGCATGAAGGAGTATGCGGTACCCATGCTAACGGACATGAAATGGCTAAACAAATAATGAGATTTGGGTATTATTAGTCAACCTTGGAAACTGATTATATCAATTTCGCCAGAAAATGACATAAATTCCAGATTTATGGAGATAAGCTCCACACCCCCCCTCATCCATTGCATGTAATGACTACTCCATGGCCATTCTCTATGTGGGGCATGGATGTCATTGGGAAAATTTCACCCAAAGCTTCTAATGGCCATCGTTTCATATTCGTGGCAATAGACTACTTCACTAAGTGAGTAGAAGCAGGCCCCTATGCAAATGTTACTCAATCAACAGTTTGCAAGTTCTTGAAAATAGAAATTATTTTTCGGTATCTGTTACCAGAAAGGATTATCACTGACAATGCCTTGAATTTAAATAACAAGATGATGAAGTCAGTATGTAAATAGTTCTAGATTAAACATCAAAATTCCACCACTTATCGCCCAAAGATGAATGGAGCGGTAGAGGTAGCCAAAAAGAACATCAAGAGGCTCATACAGAAAATGACTAAGACTTATACAGACTGGCAATAGAAGCTACCATTCGTTCTGTTTGCCTTCCACTATCGGTTCCCTTGGGAACCTTTTGTTCGGTGGCCCATCTTATGCCTTCTGAACCCGACATCTAAGCAAAATAACAAATTTACATTAGTAAGGAACATCATCATAAATAAAATCATCAGACCATACGACATCATAGTTGTATGCACATATAACATAGGCTCTGTTTAGACCGATAATAGACTAAACCTACAACTCTGATACCAATAAATGTAACACCTATAGCCCGTAAACATCTAAGAATACGAGCCATAGATGTCACATCAAACTGACTAACGATCACTATCACAGTTGCTTAAACTTTTATTTCTTTTAAAACATTCCTAATTTCAACTTTTAAAACTATTTTTACTACTTAAAATTATGTACCATTTAAAAACATAATATTTTAACTACTATATATTCAGGCATACCAAAATATGATAAAGTAAACTAGTCAAATTAAGCATTCCTAATTTACTATTACAGACCATGTAGTCATAACTGATAAAACAGGTTGATAACATAAATATACATGTCACTACTAGTCAAAATAAACATTGGTGATGTCTTATTGATACTGATATTACAGATAATCTGCACAAGATGCTTATGAGGCTCCTCACAAAACGTCTGTGTGTCAATTAGAACTTACGTATGAAAATCATCACGCGCTAAGTATAATTTAGTTAGGCAGTAATACTAAAGGTGAGAACAATTAAATAAAATATTGAAATATATAAAATCATTAAAAAAATAAAGCAGACAGAATTTTGAGAACGATCAAATCGAATATCTCATGCTAAACTTTATTAGAAACCTGAAATAATCATCTGGCGATTTTTACAAAATCATAATAAATCAGATCGGACAGAAGGGTCGGTCAACATTCCGTTATAGTCATATACTTTTCAAAACTTTCATATTTCATTTTATAGCCCAAAGTATATTTAAGAGGATAAAAGATATATGAGTCAGACGACTGTGGGCAATACATATCTCAGATCATCAGAATCGGATCAGATAAGCAAACACAGTGCTATCACATCGGAAATAACAATATGCACTCAAAGTCATTCAGATCAGAATATATATACAAGTGTACACTCCGGTACACCAAAGTATATCAAAACCAGAATATAATCACTCCACCTCATGGCATGTCAATTGTACCTTTAACTCTCAATATAACATATAATGGGCTTTCAATTCATTTCGAAATCATTTAAATAAAATCATATCATAATCAGAAATATATTAATTCACATTCGTAAAACATGATATGGGTAGTTCATACCCAAAATCATTCAGAAAATTTATTAAATTATTATGGATATAATTTCATAATCAAAACATATTTCATATCTTTAAAATAACAAGGAGAGGTTGACTTGTCGCAAGTCGTCCTCGATCAAAATAAATAAATAAACTGCACTCACCTTTGCCTCACTAAAAAACTTGTATACAATAGTCTTAATCACGAGCTTTATCCTTTCCTTTGGGATCGTTCGAATTGCTAGATTTATCGTAGTCTGACAATACCAAATTATAACACAAAATGTTTGAACTACATACTAGTATCGTAGTAACTTAATCTGATTTTAACATTCGAAAATCTATAAAATAAAAATTGAGATTAAATAGATTGAGATTAAATAGATATCAACTAAATCACATTTCCATTATAATTTCCAACTTCTCAAAATACTCATCCAAATCCATGAATATTTATTTTTCATCCTTAACCCTTCATCATTTGCTAATTTACACAAATAAGCCACAGATTATGAATTCTTTTTAGAATTCACCTCCACCTTTCCATTTAATTCATAATGGTCCTTCATCATTATGATCATTGCACATAAATCACTAAAATTCCATCACTTAAATAAAATACCAAAATCAATACTTCAACATTCAAAACATTATAAATTTCAACCCAAACTTTCCTAAACTTTTGATTTTCATCACCTAACTTTATAAATTTGTAATTCAACCCCAACTCAATCTTTAATTCAAAATTCAGCATACTAATAAATTTTTCAGCATTCAATAATTTACCCAAATAAAACCTCTACATTTAATTACTTGCAAACAAGTCCCCATGGTTTTATGACCTTTCGAATTCCACTACTAATTTTACCAAATTTGAAAATTTGGTTCCAAACAACTTTCCATCTTAACTTCCAGCATAAAAAAATAAAAAATCAACATTGAATCCCTCAAATATTACATTCTTACAATAATATCCCACAATTCCATGAACTTGTAAACTAGCCCTTTTTACACTTTCAAGGTTCCAAATTGATCCAAACCAATCTCCAAATCACATGGAATATTTCTAATACCATTTATAATCCATAGGAAAATGTTCAACATTTTCCCCCAATTTTCTTCCCTATGGCCAAATGCTTTATAACATCTAGGGAAACTTTTAGTTCAATTTTCAAGCATGAATTCAACCTCCTATGATTAAATTCATACATTTCCAATCATCACAACCTCACATTGAATCAAAATCCCATGATTCTCCATAAACCCTAACATGAGCAAACCTTATATATCCATGTTCAATCAATTTTAATCACCATACATACTTTAGAAATAATCACCAACATCAAAAACATAAAAATCCTTCATCAATTCTTCAAAATCACTAAACTCTTCATAACCCTAAACATCAAATATCATCACATAATCATCTTCACCATGAAATTTTAGTACCAAATGATAGAAAATTTCATGTAGATTAATTCTCTAGCTAATAGCTAAATTCAAAAATCAACTATATAGCTTCAAAAGTCAAAATAAAAATCTTACCTTGAAGGAACTTGAACTTTCAACCAAATGAAGGAAGAAGATGAAAATTTTCTAATTCTCTTGAGTATTATAGTATTTAATACTTAATACAGTTGGAAAAAGTTAATATAATTGAATTTAATATTCAATTAATGAAAAATCCTTAAATTACCTTAATAAATCATAAAAATTTCCAAATGGCATTGTATTATCTTCCATTAAAATATTCCTTGGTCAAAGATAAATCAACTTGGCTTTGAATTTCAAATTTGGCCTTACAATTTTTAAAAAATGCATTTTAGTCACTAAAATTCCATTGTTAGGTCAAATCTGAAAAAGTGCACTGTTCTGAGGAGCCAAACTTCTCTGATCTAAAATATGAAAAATAATATTTCCAACAATTTTTTTGTAAAAATTCATTGGATTTGATTATCCGATTTCAATACCCGTTTTATAGCTTTTAACACAAATTCCGTACAGAAAATCTCTATTTTAATCCAAACTGTTCATTTACAGGCTAAAATATATAACTTCTAAAAATTACAATTTTAGCCCTTAAACTTTTTAAAGTTTATACTTTAGCCACTAAACTTTCAAAAGTTATATTTTAGTCACTAGACAAAATTTGGGGTATTACACAGGTTAGGTAAGATTGAGACTGACATCAGCTCAATCTACTAAATAATATAGAAGAAATGTTCATGAGGCATGTGATAGTTGAAAAA
Source organism: Hibiscus syriacus (assembly GCF_006381635.1). Classification (NCBI taxonomy): domain Eukaryota; kingdom Viridiplantae; phylum Streptophyta; class Magnoliopsida; order Malvales; family Malvaceae; genus Hibiscus; species Hibiscus syriacus. The sequence continues at coordinate 509,666 of NW_024063487.1, read as the reverse complement.
ACTCTTATTGAAGACCCTATATATCCTCTGGGTTTTACTCCCGTCCCCATTTCTGAGCACAATCTCGGGCATAAAGAAATCAAACCACAAACTTTCCTACAACTAAGAACCCACCACAACATTAGGTTGGAGCTTCATTCCCCACTGACTATTCTGTTACATATGAAGTGAAGCCATGAGATTTTCATACTGACAATTAGGTCTCTCATCTGAATGAATTAGTTGATGAGGAAAAACTTACCCGACAACTAAGAAATATAGACGAGATGATAAAATCTAGGGATATGGTTAAATTGTTTTATGGGTTTGATGCCAAAGAGCTAAGTTTGGTCCCCGACCTGGTCATCCCACCAAAGTACAAGGCTCTAGATTTCGAGAAGTATAATGGGACCACATGCCACATCATCATATAATGTAGAGAATGAGAAGTTGTTAATCCACTATTTTTAAGACAGTTTAACTGGACCCGTTTCCAAATGGTATAACCAGCTAAGTTGTAATTCTTGTAAGGATTTAACTCAAGCCTTTTGGGTCAGTACAAGCACGTGATTGATATGGCCTATGGTCGAACAACGTTACAAAACATGGAGATGAAGCGTAACAAAAGCTTCTGACAATATGCACAACAATGAAGGGACGTTGCATCCCAAGTGCATCCACTAATGACTGAAAGGGAGCTCACTACATTGTTATTGATACATTAAAATATCTTTATATTAATCACGTGATAAGGGCTGCCACTAAGAATTTATTTGACATTGTCATGTGTGGAGAAATGATAGAAAACACTATCAAGAACGGTAATATAAGAGGCAATAACAATACTAACACCGAGTTAAGATCAATACAATGAGATATTATTTAGCTAATCGTGGGACCAAACCTCATAAGGTGATTGTTAAGTCAAAGACTTTGTGATGAGATGAATCCTTAAGTTATGCTTAAATAAAGACAAATTAAACTAAAGTCAATAAAGTTCAAGGAATAAAGGCAATAATGCCTATAAATTGAATTAATAACGAGTTTCAGTGGAAAATAGACTATGGTACTTGAGAAACATCTATTATAGTCAACTTCACATAAGCACTCAAGAATTCTGTTATTAGACCCGATGTCTTTAGACTACCTCTGCTATTGAATAAATGGAAGATTTCAGATAATTGAAATATAAGTGTTATAGAAAGTCTAGCAATTGATTATGCTAGTTGTGTCATTTTGTTTGCATCCGATAAAAATGTTAAGCTGAGAAAGGGGGCATGTTGTAATGTTCACAAGGATCGAGAAAGAAAAGACATCTTAATGACTAAAACCTTAGAAACTTTAAGGAGCTAACTTGAAAACAACCTATCAATCCCCACACTTATCAACTTATTTGATATTCAATGAACTCTTGTTTTACAATTTGTTTTGACTGTGAGTCGGAAGAAAATGACAACATTTTTTTAAATTTATTCAACAAAGTTTTTTCACATTTCTAAAATAAAAGAAAGGAGAATTTTTTTTCAAATAGGACAATCTCAAGTGAAAAAGGTCCTTGAAGTTGGTGAGGCTCATTCTGCCTCCATCAGAGAAAAAGAACAAACGATGCCAGAATAATGAAGCATTTCTTGAAAGAAAATAGATTGAGATATAAAAGGACTGAAGGATAGAACTTTTAACACTTCCTTGTGACGTTTTCAATAATCCATCAAGAAGCAAATGATCGCCTTAGTTGAAAGTGGAACATATCTCATCTTATGCTAAAGATTCAAGATATTTCTGTTGGAAGAACTGATTACTTCTTAAGTGTCCATCTGATTGTGGCATTATAAAGATAAGCTCTCAAGCTATTCAATAACATTATTGATTAGAAATATGAGAGTGAGACCATTTGAGATTAAGATTTTGGCACAAAGATAGTCATGAGTACCCACATTGGGGCATTACCAAAACTAAATGTCGTTAAGATCACAAGATTTAAATAAAGAAAATATGGAGAATGAGCCTCACCGTTTGGAGTACCCAGGGAAAAAATGAAAACAAAAAGATCTTACCTTGAGAAACAAACCATTCATGCTTTAGTCAGAAGACCTGTCCTGAGAAGCAAATTTGATTAAGTGGTCAAGTCATAGACAAAAAGGGCGTCAAGGCCATTTACACGATCAAAACAAGAATTCGAGAGAGAAAATATTTCCTCCAAAATGAATAAAGAAAATAAAGACTACGAGATGATTAGGCTGATCCTTAGAAGATTGGAAACATGAGGTGGCAAGTTGTTACCTTGATATTGAGGCAGGATCCATTCAAATATGATCAAGTGAAGGAAGACTAAGGTCTCCGCTTTGATCCAGAAGAATAATTGATTACCAACATTACATCTAGATACATATCCATTATATATATGTTTCATGCGACATATTTTTATGGATTGTTCAAAGAAAGAAGAGAGCAAAGAAAATGTCATACCCCAATTTGGGGTTAAGTTTTAGAAATTATAAAGTATTGAATTAAAGTGGTATTTTAGAAGAAATTGAGGATTAAAGTGTAAAATCGCAAAGTTGGAAGACCATTTAAGGAAGTACAATAAAATTTAGGGACTTGAACCTAAATTTGCCCATTTTCTAGACACGGTACAAAATATATTACCCGATTAGGTAATCTCAAATTATTTTCCCCCTAAATTTAACTAAACATCTAACCCCAAATCACTCACCATCAGTCACATTCTTGCCTCAAATTCACCGCCGTCTGGCTGCCTTCGGAGCCCACTGTCGTACCCATCGAGCTCCCTATCAACCGGCGACACTAACCCAACCCCTGATTCGACGAGAAACGACGTCATTCGCTGTGGGTTAGCCGATAAAAAGTCATTGAAACTAACCCGTCATCGAGTGGATTTTCTTCGATTCCAGCTGATCCAGTCGTAGGTGAGTCTCACCGCCCTCCCCCATTGTGTTCTCCTATCAATTCTACTTAAAACCTGACTGGTGAGTTGAAGTATTACCACTGTTTTCATCGACCGCTGGCGTGGGTAAGCGTTTCAAATATTTTTCTTTTAATTCCGTTGGTTTTGGCTGAAATGTTGATGTTGAATTGGATTGATTTGTTAAGTATATGAACAGGGAGTGTTTAACCACCCAAAACAGCCTCTGTCATCGCCGCACGCACCGCCGTTTGTACGTGGGGCTTGTTTTGGCCTGGGGAAGATTCCAGAATCGGGTCGACCCACCTGCCTGACCCACCTAGTTTGATCCAGTAACCGAGTCAACTCATTCTGATTCAACTCGTCTGAGTCAACCCATCTGAGTCAACTCGTTTGAGTCAACCCGTTGAGCGTTCAGTTTGACAAAAAAATGAACATTTTTGAAAAGGTCCCATTTTATATTTTTGACGTACTGAGTCAAATCTGAAGTCCATTTTGCCAAATTCGCACCCGGTAAGCCATTTTCAGAGATTTACCTTCGAATTAAATATGTTTTTTAAATTAAGTCCAGTTTATGACATAAATTTGGTTACTTTGTATCTGAGAAATTATTGGACGTTGAATTCAAGTTCAAGGGTGATCAAATGAAGTTTTAAATGGTCGATCGATATGGAACGAAAATTGAGGTAATACATTACTACATGTTTCATGCTTTATGGAAAATGTTAGTATTGATTCCTATATTGATAATTATAATTGGTCACATGTATGTTCTGATTATTTCCTAAACTCGATCCGAATACTATAAAATGTCGGTAACCAGATAGAACTTATATAGCTCGCATAAGAAATTGGAAAAATAGTCAGAAATAATAATAATAATAATAAGCTTGGTGATTCAATAATGAATGAACTGACTTCAAGATCCATAAATTTTGATTAATTTATTTTAAGATTAAATACCGAGAATATTTGGATAATATGTTACCTAAAATAGCCCTAAAGGGTAAAATTACAAAAAATTCCCTTGTATTGAAAATGACCAAGACTTTCCCTAGTGGTAAAATTAACCTTAAATGAGTAAATGAGAAAAGTACTCTGAAATTAAATGGAATTGGAATACTTTCAAGCCATAGTTACCCAAAGTAATGCCACTGACGGAATTAAATAAAATTACGATAATACTCTTAAAGACTAAAAAGTAATATGTATGACTATGATAATTGGGATGACCTGGGAGCTTATATCTTGATTCACTTGAACCTTGGAATCATCGATTTAAATTCCAGATCTATATTAGATTCATAGAAATGCCCTAAAGTGTAAATGACCAAAATGCCCCTAAAGTGTAAAATGACCTAAAGTATTTCCAAGACATAAAATGACTAATGCCCTCAAGCTCTGAATGAATAAATCATCCTCGAATACCTATATATCTATATTATTTGACCAAGTTAAATGGAATGGGAGTACTATATGTATTCGAATTTGTAGAAGCGACTAAATTACTCAAAAACTCCTAAGCGACCAGGATATATTTGAATACTAATTGAATTAGTACCCCGATGACCTTGACTTAAGTGAATAACTTGGATAAATCTGGTAGCATCGTCGATCTTACAAGATGTATTGTCCTTATAGATGGTGAACCATGAATCATTGACAATTCTTAATATAGTTGCAATGTGGAAAATGAAATAAAGATCATTGGAATATATGTTCGTCTCTTAAGATATATTCAACAATGATTTTGAAGGTGATCTATGGACAATAATTATTGGTACTAAAGCGTGAATACTCTGGAAAGGGCAATAAATGGACCGATCGACATGCATTAGTTCTGAGAGATGTTAGCTCGAGTTATTTCCATAATCCGATAGATCGATATAGATTGAAAATGTCCTGAATCTTCGTTTCTCCCTTACCAGCTCAAATCACTCGGGTCATATCTGATCACACAAGTAACTGATGAAAAGGATCCTGAATACCCCTTTTGGTTCAATTGGACTTAAAATCCTGATAATTCAATTCATAATCTTGAATACTTATGATTGTTGAGTAATGGAATTACTCTCAGTAATTCTGAATCCAAAATTATTATGTATAAAGGTTCACGAACACCTTTATGATGTAGCTGGATAGCGGGATTCTCAAGTATCAACTTTAAATGCCTAATTAGATCTATTAGTAATTGATCCCTTCAATTGGACTTCGTTCATGGAATCCGATCAAAATATATAAGTTTCACATTTTCATAATAATTATTATCTGATTATGATAAATACTTGGATCCTCTAGTGTGTTCCATATGTACTACATGACGTTTTATATGTTTTAAAATGAGTTTTAACGAAATTATTGATTTACTAGTTTATGAACAATGGCAACATGGTATGTTCTCTCCGATTTCGGTTTTCACCAAAAAATATGAATTGCTCCTGATTTATTGAATCATGGAATTTACTGAGTTATGAATTATGGTTTCCTGTTTCATTGGTTATTACTTTAACTGTTTTATTGGGACATTATCTGGGTAGACTAGAGTATGGAGGTATATCTCTAATCAAGCTGGTAAATCCTTATGGACCTAAGGTGATCCTTGGGTAGGCTCTCAGGCCCTAAGGAACTCCCTTGGGTTAATCATGGGACTACTTACGGTGTACAGGTGGAGATCAGTTATACGGTTTATTTCATTATCACGGTTATGATATATGACTGGATCATAATCCATATATTACAATTTACGGTTAAAACTGATTTCTACTGGATTTTTATATGGGTAGGATTATGGAGTATGGAGGTACAGCCCTGATCCAGCTGGTAAATCCTTACGGACCTAAGGATACCCTTGGGTTGGCCATAGGCCCCAAGGCATACCCTTAGGTTGGCTCCCTTTGCTGTGTACTTAGGGTAAGCCCTTATGGATGCAGTTCTGGGGAACTGCATAATGGAGTTTGGTTGGAGGGTTCCGCTATGGTTTTAAAAGATTTATATCTTTTCACTGGTTTTGATTGGAACACATTAGACATCTTATTCGATCTCCTAAAAACTTTATACTATAAATGTTTCCTATGACCTAAGATCTTTATGGCTTCTCCTCGATGAACTACCAATGCAACCCCAACTTAGTCAAAAAACTTGTATACTTCTATTTAAATAAGGAAATTTTATGGATTTCCATTTGCCTGCTTGTCCTGTAGCATCAACTGGTAGTATTGTATTACTGAGCTTATCAAAGCTCACTCTTGGTTACTTACCATTTCAGGTTAAAAGAGTTGTACCTCCGCAGCTATCGACTTCAGTAGGGGAGTTCTACCAGCGTTGCTTGTGGAGTACAGTGCATGAGATTAGGGGGCATGTATGTTGTAATTTGTTTTACATATGAGTCTGAAATTTGTTTTATTCCTGAATACTGGTAAAGTTTACTTTTGTGTTTATAAATGATTTTATGATTTTACATATGTTAATAAAAAATTAAATTTTTCTAAGATTTTTACGGTGGGTCACTCAGGTGGCCCTAATGTGACACCCCAGATCAGATCGGGTCATCCGTATCGATCTGAGGGGGTTACAGAAAGAGCATAATTCAAGCATCGAATGGAGGGGATTTTGTTCAAAGTGGCTATGCCTCACGGATTGAGGAGCCCAATAAAGTAGAATCATTACTTTGATGTGGGGCACATTACCCAAATAGTGTGATGTTTTCAAATGAATTTTGAAAGAAACTTAGCCCAATTTTTAGGGGCTTCTTGATGTTTTCAAATAGGTTTGCAAAGAAACTAAGCCTAATTTTTAGGGGTTTCTTGATCACTTCCGATGAATTTTTAAAGAAGCTAAGCCTAATTTTTTGGGATTTCTTGATAATAGCCATAAATGAATTTTTGAAGAAACCAAGCTTGATTTTCAAAGGTTTCTCGATGATGAGTTCTTCGAGTCTCGTAACATACAGTTACATTATTATGGTGATTTGTTGTGCATAAGCCACAAGAAATGATGAATGCTTCCCATGCCAAACATCATTATGCTGAGTCAATATTGAGTTTGTTAGGGGTTTCTATAAATTCCAAATTAATCTAATTTGAAGGTTGTGTGTTATTTGTGCCAATATTAAAAGTTGATAACTGGGAAGTTCTCTTTCCACTAAATGGGTGATAAAACCTTGAAAAATCAATGCAAAGCTTGGAGGGTTGAATTCGATGTTAGCAATTGAGCAAACACCTTTAATTACATATGTCTATAAGGATTAGTTCTAAACAGTGGCTATTGATTTTTCGTCAAAAGATGGTAGTAAGTACATAGTCTCCAGAGCTTGAAATGATAGATTCTCTTTTCAAAACTTTCTGACAAAGATGAAAGCTCTATTGGATTTCTACACAAGTTAAGGAAGGAGAAGCCAAATTTATCAAAGGCCAAAATTTATTGGGGCAATATGGGCCCATTCACAAGTCAAGAAGATTGCTTTAGCAATGAAGATTTCTCTTACAACCATTCTCAACAGATCATAAAAACATGCATTCATACATATTTCATGAATTTACATCTTTGAATCATACATTTCATCATTTCATACACATGATAAATCTTGATTTCCCTCTCATGAGGATGCATGTAAAGTCCATTTTGAAAAAAAACTATTTTGTCCTTCTTAGGATCATTTTTAAAGAAAATTGTTTGAGTCCATCTTAGGACTGTTTTTCTGGGATGTCGTTGGAGTCCTTCTAAAGGTTTTTCCCTAGAAGCCTTACCAGCAATGCCTTTTTTCAACTTGACTTTTTCAGATTGCTTCAATGCAAGTGAGCAATATCGTTCCTAGGATGGACCCAACACAGACAAAAACTCAGCACAGATAAAGGAGAAAAGATTCACTAGATGATATAATTTGTAACATTAAGGAATTCAAAGAGTAAAAAAAGATGTCATTTCACGACTGCATGAATAAGAAGAAGATTTCAGCAAAAAATCAGTCCATATTTTTCATCGTTGAAAGAAATGGATCTCGGTAAAATTGAGGACCATAGGGTCATTGCCTTCGGTACTTCAAATACAAATCACTGACATATGATAATCTTTTGCATGTTTAAAGCTCTTCAAATATAAACCAATCAACATTTCTAATTGAGAGTTCATAATGAGAAAAACTCATCCGATAGAGGGAGAATAAGTTAGTAATGAGAAGAACTTGTTCAATCTTTGCTCGATTCATGGCATTTTGAATCAGTGAAGCCTCACTTGAGGGATTAACATTTCCAATGGAGAGTTCATAATGAGAAGAACACATCAGATAGAGGGAGAAGAAGTTCATAATGAGAATAACTTGTTCAACCTTTGCTCGATTCATGACATTTTGAATCAATGACACCTCACTTGAGGGATTAACATTTCCAATGGAGAGTTTATAATGAGAAGAACTCATCCGATAGGGGGAGAAGAAGTTCGTAATGAGAAGAACTTGTTCAACCTTTGCTTGATTCATGTCATTTTGAATTAGCGAGCCTCACTTGAGGGATTAACATTTCCAATAGAGAGTTCATAATGAGAAGAACTCATCCAATAGAGGGAAAAGAAGTTCGTAACGAGAAGAACTTGTTCAACCTTTTCTCGATTCACAGAATTTTGAATTAGCAATACCTCACTTGAGGGATCAACATTTCCATTGGAGAATTCATAATGAGAAGAACTCATTTGATGAGGGAGAAAAAAGTTCATAATAAAAAAAACTTGTTCAACCTTAGCTCGATTCATCGAATATGGAGTTGAATCAGCGACACCTCACTCGAGGGATCAATATTTTCAATAGAGAGTTCATAATGAGAAGAACTCATCCGATGATGAAGAAGAAGTTCATAATGTGAAGTACTTGTTCAACCTTAGCTCGTTTCCATCACATGAGGAGTTGGAACATCATCGAACTTTACTCATCCATCACATATGGAGTAGGATCACCATCATCACTTTATTTGAATCCATCACAGAAATAAAGTGGATCAACTTGGAAGGGTTCATAATGAGAAAAACTCGCAGCTCAAAGAATAAGGACTGAGTCAGAAAAATGGTGTGTACTATATTCTCTTTATTTCTGTTCCATATCAACGAGTAAAGAGGGGTAGTTGTAATCACTATTTTTACAATTATTTTCAAACCCAAACAAAACTAGCCACGTACACCACAGCAGCTGCCAAAATCATCTCCAACACTCTACTCCACCACCATGTCCTGCCACCACCAATCAACAGCCTCCTCGCTCTATCAGCAGCAACCAACAACATCAATAATTGTTTTTATTTTACATGTAATATGGGTTATAAAAACCCAAGAAATCAAAATGTAAAGCAGTATTTTTCAGAAATGAAATGAAAAAAATCAGAGAAATTTTCCTCATATTTGCAAAGGTTCGTTTGAACCTTCATCCTTTTTACTCATTTTTTTATTTTCTTGATGGATGTATTTAGTTTTCATAAAAAAAAGGAAAGAGGTTGAGAATATGGGTTACCTGAGTCGATTTATTCCTCGTCGGAGCCCAGTTTGATCATCAAGATTTGGGGGTCTTGCTCTTAGGCAGACCAAACGCTTGCATGTTGATCGGGAAGAAGTCGAGCTTTTGAAATAAGGGAGAGTTGATTGTTAGGTTGATTAGACCTTTGGGTTAGTTTCTCGATCTTCTTTGAGGGTGGTCAGCGATGATTATTGCCGAAATACGATAGGTGAGCGATGGCCATAGGCGTAGGAGAGCTTCGGTTGAGAAGGATCTCTCGACTTTGAGCGTTTTAGGAGGTTTAGCCTCCATTTTGGCTTCCTCGATCATCGATCGAGCATGAGATGACCACCTAACCGGTGGCCAGTGTCGGGGCTTGAAGTTTGGTGAGGAGTGGCACCGCATGTGAGTGAAATAGTAGAGGAGTTCAGTTTTTCTTTTTAAGTTTAGGTTTAGATGGTATATATTAGGTTAATACTCAGTTCTTTGGGTTAATTATCCTCTAGTGCTCCTAAGTTAGGCGCATATTTGCATCTTGGTCACCATTATTAGGGGCAAATCGTAGTCAGGTCCTCCATGTTTTAGCATATTTTACGCTTTAGTCAACTTATTTATGGATAATAGCGTAATGGTCCTTTTATTTTACCCTTCTGTTTACATTCCAGTCACTAGGATAGGGTAAAATCACGCCTAGGCCCCCTCATTTTAGTATCCCTTTGGTATTCTGACCACTTGTTTTATGGGAAAGCTACATTCCATGCTTTTCAACTTTAGTTGCATATTTTCATCTTAGTAACTAATTATGGGTTATTTTAATTTTTTTTGATTTGTTAGGGTCTGACCATGCTATTTTTTCCATTTTGTTTTGTTAGGTATTATTAAAGTTAAAAAAAAGTGATAAATCATGTTTTAGTCCCCCAAGTGTTGTCGTGTTTTTCCATTTTAGTCACAGAATTTTATTTATTTTGATTTTCGCATATTAATTTTATTATCTTACATGTTGGTCACATTTTTACATTTTATTTATTTTAATTTTGATGTGATGCTTTTGTTTATTTATATTTTGACCCTTTTATTTACATTTTGTTTATTTTAATTTTGACACACTATTATGCTTATTTACAATATGGTCACTTGTTATGTTTCTTTCATTATTTTGAATTAACCATTGACTCTTTATTTTATTGTATTTTAACCACTTTTAATTAATTTATTTGATGTTTGATTTGATCTTACAGTGACCCGATCCTGGGTATGACTCTCATTATTACGATCCAAACTTTACTAATTTCTAACTCTTACCATTGTTTATTATTTATTTATTGCACTAAATATTAGATTTGACATTGTGGTGACCTGATCTGGGGTACAATCCACATTATTATGGTCCAGATTCTATTAACTCCTAATTGTTACTTCTTTTTATTAAGTTGTTTGAATTATTATACGACCATGCGGTGACCCGATTCGGGGTACGACCCGCATTATTATAGTCTGGACTCTATTAACAATTAACTTTTCCAACTACTAACCTTTCTAACTTTTAACCGCTAATTAGTAATTGTTAACCTTTTATTTATTTAGTTACTTATTTATTTACTTTATGTTCGAAATATCGTACGACCTTGCGACGACCTGCCCCGGGGTACGACTCGCATTATTTCTTGTTAAAGTCAAATATTAAAAATTAATGCTAACATTTAATTTTTATTTCTCTTTTATTTTCATTATTTAATTTTATGCACATTTAAATTTTCGTCCTTTATTTTTTATTTATTTAATTTCATTACTTTAATTTACTATTTTTTATTATCTATTTTCACCCTTTTTTTGTACTTTAATTTTAGAACTTTTATATATTTTAATTTCCTTTAATATATGTATCCTTTTAATTTAGTCCTTGATGGATCACCTTTCTAGATATAGTCCATAATCTTTTAATTATTTGATTCATATTTAGCCATTAAATTAAGAGAATTCTTAATTTGGTCCTCACTTTTGCTCGAGGTTCCAATTTAATTATTTGAATTGCAATATTGATTAAAATTAATTTAAGTTAATGTTAGAACCTTTACTTTAGTTAAATTTCAATCTAGTTCTTTTAATTTGGGGAATAATTCGAGTCGGCCCTCGCCTAAATGCTCAAGGGACCATCTCAATTATTTGATTCGATAATTGATTAAAATCAAATAGGAATAATATTAGAGCATATATTTTTAGGTTTATGCATCTAGGTTTTTTAATTTTCATAATTTGACACTTTAATATAGAAAAACCTTAATCTATCCGTAGTTTAATTAGGATTAATAAAATTTGTTCGATTGGATTTTATTTTAAGATTTAAGGCAATGTTCACTTATTAGGGATTCGATAGTATATCTCCCCACAAGTATGCTTAGGGGTTGACTACTAGTGATTTCCGAAATAGGTCGACGTCCTTTTCAAGACTGCATCATGATTTCTAAAATTAAGGCAATGTCCGATTATTAGGCACAATAGTTGATATCCCGTATTAATGCTAGGGGCGAATGCTATTGGCATTAATAAACGAATGTCCTTTTCAACTTTGCATCCGTAATGATTTTTAATTTAGATAAAGTTTAAACTCAAAATTCTTTATTCTAAATATAGGGTAATCAACTGGGTACCAATTTTTGGGCGCTTGTGGGGGTGCTAATTCTTCCCTACGCTTAACTGACTCCTGAACCTGATTTTAGGATTTTTACAAACCCTAAAACTTGGTATTTTAATAAAAATAAAATGTTTTATTAAATTCATCCGATTTTTATGGTGTCCCAATCGCACATTAAATGACTAGTGGTGACTCTTTACATTTCAAAATTCTTTTCAAATAAAAAACCCAAGTCGGTACTGGTCTTTCCCCGCCCGGGCAAAAACGGTGTCGACAGTTACATGCGGGGAAGGATTAGCATCCCCACAACGCTCTAAAATCGATACCTACTCGTTTAATTGTTGTCTTTACAATGAAAAAAATTAAGAATTCAATTTTAATTTAATTAATTATCCATTTTTTCAATTCAATAAATACAACACTATTTAACCAAATAATGTTCCAGAAGAACAATTAACAATTCATTACATTTAACTGGGGAGAGTTAACCCCCTAATAAGTAGGATTGAGTCCTCTTTTTTAACCAAACCTATGAATTGCCAATATTTCTTCTCAAGAACTTAAGGTTGTTTAAGGTAAACATGCAATGTTTTAACATTTCAAATCGAGGAGAAATACCCTATAATATAAAGTAAATCGATGGGTTTCTCATTCTCAAAAAGAAATAAGAAACATTTACATTGAGATTATACAACCAAAATGTTCAAATATTTACAAAATACAGATGTTATACCTTTGAATATGATCAAATGACCTATCCTCGATAAATTTAAATAGAAGAATGTCTCCGTTTCGTCCCTTCTGGTTAACTTTAAAGTATTATCATTTTATTTAGGTTCACTAGAGGATATTTATTTATTTTAAATCAGCAGAATCAAACTATCAGGAGGATTAGAATAACCTATAATACCCTAAAAGGTAGGTCAGTGACTATTTTGAAAGAATTTAAAATTTTGAGGATTTAATTTGATAAATTTTAAAGTATCAGGAATGATTGATTGAGACCAATTAGTAAGAAATGGATGATTGAAAGGGAATTTTGGTCCTTTAGTCATTTCTTTTATTAGGGATGTAAGAAAAGGGGAAAGTTAAAAATTAAGTTAAGTTACTTACTTTTTTTCCTCCCATGGGTTGTGCTCTCCTCCATAGCAACAGGTAAACTTCATTAAACTAGTTTTTCATTCTGATTCTTGTTTGCTCTTGTAACATTAAGTGATGTGTAAGCTTAAGGAAGGGTTTAAGAAGAGTAAAACTAAGAGGTGGATGTTTTATATGAGATTTAAGGAAATGGGTATTTGAATGAAATGTTGATATATGAGTTTTTATTGAGGTTTATGAGTATATTTGACTTGTCAAAGAAGTAAATAAGAGATTAGAAGCTTGAGATGTGATTAAAAACATGTTAGGAAAAGTGGCACGATTCTTGGGTTGAGATGTTCCTTTGAGATTTTAGAAGTTATAAGAGTCTAAATGAAGGAATATTAGTTGGGTTAAGTAAATAAGAGTTTAATAGTATTGTTGGAAGTAAAAGTAAAAGATTTAAAGGAAAAGTTAGCAAAAATCGGGCTGAAAAATGGTAAATCTAGGTAGAGGCATCGGTACTGGAAGAACAATACTGATACTACAGGTTTAAATTTAAAGAATTTTTATGAACAATATCGATATTGATGCAATTAGTATAGATACTGCTGTGGGTATCGATACCAAGAGAAATGTATCGATACCAGGGATTTCCAGAATGTCGAAATGGTATCGATAGTGAAAGGGAGTATAAATACCTTATAATAGAAGTATCGATACTAAGACAAAGGTATCGATACCATGAATTACATAATATAGAAATGGTATCGATACTAGAAGGGCGTATCGATACCATAGTATAGAAGTATCGATACCATGGTCGGGGTACTGATACTATTGAGTCTGGAACTATAAGATAGGTTGAAATTGTTATAGAAATTGAAATAATAGTACTTTTGAGTATTATTAAAGTATAAATGTTAGGGTACATATCTTTAATGGATGCTTGTGTAGATCATAACCAAGCTCCTAAATCTAGCAAGAAAAAGGGCAAAGATAAATTTGTTGAGTAGCCGACATCATTACATCTTATTAGCGAAGGTGAGTACATTTATTTTATTTATTTGAGATGAAAAAGATTCACAATGATTGAAATTAGAATGTTTTAATTTAATGTATGCTTTATGGTACTCAATATGTTTTCATTACATAAATAAAATGCATAACAGTGCATTAAAGGCATGAAAGGATGTCATAAATGAAATGCATAACAGTGCATTAAAGGCATGAAAAGATGCCATCAATGAAATGCATAACGGTGCATGAAAATATGCCATAAATGGAATGCATAACGGTGCATTAAAGCATGAAATGATGCTATAAACGAAATGCATAACTGTGTATTAAAGGCATGAAAGGATGCCATAAATGAAATGCATAACAGTGCATTAAAGGCATGAAAGGATGCCATAAATGAAATGCATAACGGTGCATTAAAGGCATAAAAGGATGCCATAAATGAAATGCATAACGATGCATTAAAGGCATGAAAGGACGCCATAAATGAAATGCACAACTATGCATTAAAGGCATGAAAAGACACCATAAATGAAATGCACAACTGTGCATTAAGGGCATGAAAGGATACCATAAATGAAAATAATGAATAATTATTAAAGAATAATGGGAAAATGTACATAAAGAAAGGTATGATGGACATACTAAGAGTATTTATGATGATAGTATGAAAGAAATTTAGTTTAGATAATAGGGACCTATCTAATCCTTATGAATGATATGAATAGTTCGAAACCAAGAAATCATGATATACTCATATATACATTAATGTTTCTTTACAATATTATGTCTCACTAAGTAAATATTTAACGTGTGTTGATTTCACGCATAGATGAAGGTAGAGATTAGCCGAGAAAGGAGTGCAACAGTAACATCAGCTATCATCAATTAAGGTTGACTCGTCAATAGCAATAGGACAATCCGGGTTATTTTGAAAAACTTAGTTGGCATGTAATTAAAGTACGAAAAATGCTCTGAATTGTATTTAAGTAGAACATCGTAACAGATTTCAAATTAATGTTTTGTTGTACATAAAACAAATGTTATGTTTTAAGAAATTTGGAAACAAAATTTTAAGGGGTTTTAAATGATGAAATGTTTTAAAAGTGATGCAACATCTGTATCTCGTGTACAGAAAGGGATATGAGAGATAGGTGTTACATAACCCTTTTCTATAATTTAAATTAACTAAATTTTTGTCTTTTAATTCAATTTTAAAAATGTCGAGTTATGTACGTGAGAGTATCATACTTCTTTAATCAAACAAAAATGTCATGCAATTAAACAATATAATTAGTGAAAATTAATTACAAAAAGGAACAAATCAAATGATAAATTTAACTAACATGCTAGAATTATAAAACAAAGAATTAAAACTAAATGCGTAAATGGAATACACAAATTACCAAAATTACCAAAAAAGTAAAATAATAAAAGGTAAAAAATATAAATAATGTATATATACAAAGAAAAGAAAAAAGAATAATGATAATACTACTAATAAATAGAAAGAGTTAATATGGGTGTATGTATAATTAAATATGTAAAAATATATATACATGATATGATAAATATAGAGATATAAAATATATATTTATATTTATATTTATATACAAAATGTGAAAAGAAAAAGTAAAAAATTAATTTTTTTAAAGATTATACATGTTTAAACATAATATAAAAAATATTAATAGTATAAAAGTATAAAAGTATACATAATATAAAAAGGTAATATAAAATAGATAAAAATTTAAAAATAATTATTGATTTTCTCTTAGAAACCTCAAGGAATGCTAGATTTAAGAAAATGTATTCAAAAGCATTTTTCTTTGTTCCTCGATTTTCTCTCTTCTGATAGAATTTTTGAAAAAAACCAAGGTTGAAATCAACCGAAACAATAAAACTCAAAAATAAAGATAAAAATGAAAATGAAAATAAAAATAAAAATAAAAATGTTGCCTTTAACTGAGAAACCTCAAGGACTGCTAGATTTAAGAAATCTATTCAAAAGTATTTTTCTTGTTCTTCGGTTTTCTTTCATCCGATAGAGTTTTGAATGAAAAATAATAAAGTCGTACTCAACATAAACAAAAAAGTTTAAAGCCAAAATTAAATAAAAAAGAGAAGTACCTTGAAACAAAAAATCCCTTTTATTTCTTCTATTCTCAAATTACAATATTTTGGGTGTCTCTCCATTTTCTCTCTTTTCTCCTCTTTTTTTCTCTCATTTTTCCTCCTCTCTTTTTCCTCCCCTCTTTTTTCTACATAGGATGAGTGCCTATTTATAAGCCTTAAAAAACCTAAAAGAATACCCTAATATTTTTTTCATTAATGCTAGATATATTAATTAAAAAGAAAAATGCTTAAAATAATAAAAAGATTCCAAATTATCCTAAATAAATAATGGAAAGTATAAAGTTATATTTAATTACAAATAATCAATAAAATAATTGAAAATTCATAATAAATTAAAATTTCCATATTGGACCCATATTTAATTTTCTACGCGCGTTATCTTCACTAAAATAAGCATATCTTGAGTTCTCAACATTCAATTAAGGTGTTTCAAAATACGTTGGAAAGCTAAGTGAAAGTCAGTTCCATTTCGAGAAGTATCATGCCCTGGAAATGCTTGGATCTTGTCTGAAAAATTTGTTGCAAGTCGATTGATGTCTCACACTTTAAAATAAGCTTCAATAAAAATATTTAGGCCTTGGAAAAAGTTAGGCTGGACAAAAATTGAGTATTAGAGATATGAGTAGAATTGTTTTGACAATTGCACTTAGAATTCACTGCAAAGGGTATCTTACATGCTCAAACAACATATTGGATAGATGATGAGTGGATTTTGCATAAGAGAATCATAAAATTTTGTTTGATATATGCTCATATAGGTGAAAGAAAAATCACCGCCAAAAAAATACATATGGGATTGGGGGATTGCGAGGGTTTTCACTATTACAATTGATAATGCATCTGCTAATAGTGTTGATATTGAATCTTTTATAAAGAAATTGTACCATTGAACTACTTGTGTTTCAAATGGGAAATAAATATATTCATATGAGATGTGTTACAAACGTTATTGATCTCATCGTACATGGTGTTAAGTATGGTTCTATGTATGTCGATCAAGTTAGAGCTGCTGTTAGTTACATAAAAACATCACCATTGATGATGAAAAAAAGTTTGTGATTGGGTAGAATAAGAAATGATAAATACTAAACTTCATTTGCGTTTAGACGTGCCTATTAGGTGGAACTCAACGTATATGATGTTAAAGGTGGCTGAAAATATGAGCATGCGTTTGATTCATATTCTCGTGTCAACAATAGCTTTTTTCTCGACCTCGTAATTAGATATGGAGTACCTACATTTGATGATTGGGAAATTTTAAGAAGAATTGCAAAATTTCTAAAGCCTTTTTATGGTCTTATATTTAATGTGACTATATCATTGCATGTCAACTCTCATTTCCTTTGGGAAACATTAATAGATATGCATTGTTTACTTGATGAATGGATAAATTGTGAAGACTTAGAAATAATCTCCATGGCTTACAAAAAATGAAGAAGTAAAACAAGTATTGGGATGATATTAAAAATACAAAAATATCGACTTCATAGTTCACTTAGTCATTATCTTAGATCTATGATGTAAAATGTGCATTATAAATTTTGGGGTATACTTGTTTTTTCCTGATATAGCTAATGAGGTTATGAAGACCTTCGAATGTGAAGTCAAAATGCTTGTGTTCCCAATCGAATTAAGGTTGCTCGAGCGTAGTAGACTTCAAATTGAAACCTTAGATTGATTTGTACATAAGCTGAAGGATGGGTGATGTTGTCTAGGAATTTTTGATGAATAAAATGGATCTAGACCCACTAGCTATAAAGAGTTAGGAACCTTCAATATAACAAAATAGATAGAATATTGAACTTGACCCGCTATCTATTGAAGAGATAGGAAACAAAGTAATAATTTGATGGTTTGAATGCCACACTAATAGAAGTGATAAGTTCAGTAGAGAGATGCCACATTTTTAGGCTTGATAAGTCTAACGATAAACAATGAGACAAACTCAATTGTATTTTCAAATTTCAAAGGTTTTAAGGCATGTTCAAATGAACAAAGAAGCCATTATTTATAGGCTTTTACAAATATATGAACAAGCAAATATTAATAAGAGATAGATGAATTTATCCAAGGAAGATAAATGAATCTAGGATGAATGAATTCTTCACTAATACTGTCCATGTATTTAGGCATTAATGAATCTTGTCATTCACGTATGTTCCTTGATGCTTCTTCCATCGTGTCTTTTTTAAAGATGAATGAATGTACCAAAGCTCTAAATACAACCCCCTTGTGTCGTACATTGCATGGAAGAAAGGTGAATGCTTGAAAGTTCAAATTGCTTCCCCTCTGTGCCTTCTAAAGTGGGTGAAAGAATTTATTTGAGTTTGGTGGAAGGATGCAACATCCAAAACCTTGAAAGTGAAGAATATGTCTTCCAAGGTGGATGAATAAATGTATTAGAGTATGATGGATGCATGCAACATCCAAAGTCTTGCAAATGGAGAATATATGTCTTCCAAGCCTTCCAAGTGAAGCATGCATGCTATCTTTCCTCCTAGCTCCTTGATGTGTTGTGGACACAAGTGAAATATGAATTAAAGATTGTATTAATTAAAGATTTCAACTAGATATAACTAATAGAATCTCCAAAGCTTCCTCCAAGCTTGTATTGCATCTTGTCGGTGGAGGTTCTTCCTTGGGATTGAAATAGAGCCAAGCAAATCCAATCTTGCTTTGAGCAGCTTGAATTAAGTTTGTATGATCTTGAAGCTTACTTGATATTGATAATTTTCCACGATCAAATGGCCTCCTAAAAGTTTCCAAGAACCTTTCCAAGCTCATGGTCGTGCTCATATCAGAATGTTTGAATTGTATTTTTGATATTGTATTAAACGATGTCATTTTTAACTAATCTATAACAATTATTTAATTTAAAAAAAATCACTGTGAATTATCGCCTCGCTTATTGTCCATCAACAAATTTAACCGAAGAAGTCTTATTTATTTTTTACATTTTGACTTATTCAATTCATAGATTTACACAATTCTGACGGATTATTTATTTATTTAAAACATATTTGAATACTCACTCATATTTAAAATTTTAAACTGAATCAAAGTTAGAAACATATATATCAGTGTTGATATCATACATGTACTCAAACCAATTCTGTACGACCCGACTAATAATCTTCTAAGCATTAGATAATATACAATTTTTAGATGAAAGGGTCTGGAAAAAATAGCTCAATAACGTTGACCCAAAAAATAATTTAAACCATCCACGAGTCGCATTTCTCTAATTCTTTTATTTGCTTACAATATTTTTCTAATATGGCCACCCACTCCAACTTTTTTCCCCGATAAGACTCGGTCCAAACCAATACGCAATGCAGATAAATGTAATGAATAAGCTGATTCAGCTGTTTTAAATGGGAACCAATGGAAGCTTGCCACCCAATGATTCAGGGAGCTGGCTTTCGTCTATTTCTTCAAGCAGAGTCGATTTCAGCGATTTGTTATCAACGAACATTATCTGTAGAAAAAACAAATAAAAAATATTAATCAGCATGTTTATTCTTCTGTTGTTTGAGAAGTGTGAGTGAATGGTTTACCTTATTCCTGGTTTTTTGTTCTATGAAAGGGTAAACGATTTTCCATGCAGTCATGAATATGTAAGGTGCATGAACTATGAAGAGCTTTTCTAGTCTTTCAGGGTAATAATCCTGCCATTTCCGGGGAATATACATTGGATTTATTCAAGACAGCCATTGCAGGGAAGAAGATGAATCGAAAGAGAGAAACCTGCACGAGAGAGAGCGCTGCAAGGTATCCACGGATGTCGCTGTTTGCGTACCCCCAGCCTTTAAGATCTCCAATCACAATGAATTTCTCTTGTCCTGGAGGCATCCTGTCATATTTTCAAATGAATATATCATATACACACTAATGCATTCAATTTCAGAAAATAGTTTTGACCCTTCTAATAATAACTGGGGTAAAATATACAAGTGGTCCCCTAATTATAGGGGTTGTTTTGTTGAGTTTCCGTTTATTAAAACTTACAAAATGATAACTCTGGACTTAATTTGCTTTGTCGAGTCTCATAACTATTAAAAATTAGAAAATTGTCACTCGACTTTTCATATGTTTCAAACTTGTCATTTTCTATTAAAAATGATGGTCTTCTGAGTTGAATGTTAACATATTAATTGAGATCAGAGGCGGATGCACTTATCCTCCTAGAGGTCAAATACATACCCATTATTTAGAATAAATTTTTAAATATAATTCAATATATTAATGGAATAAGAAAAAATTTTAAAAAAAATTTGCATACCCATCTTGTTGAAAAAAATAGTATTAAAAATTTTGGACCCTGATTTTTAAATATTTGAATATGCCTTAAGATATGATAAAATTTGATCTCATAACTATTTGAGTTGTATTTTGTGGACCGACTCTCTATTTATATTATGTTGTCAAGTCAATGTTTGAAAGCAACAGTGGTGCCGATAAATATCATTTTATCATATCTCAATAAGCTGATTAATGTCTAGTTCAGACTACTGTTAAATTTTTAACAGAAAAAGATGGGTTTGAAACATATAAATAGTCGGATGACTATTTTGTAACTTTTAATAATCGAAATACTTAACAAAGCAACTCTTAAATAATTTTATAACTTTTAATACCCGAGACTCGACAAAACAACATCCTATAATCATATAACATTTATATACTTTATCTTAATACATAATTCAATTTAAACTATTTTAATAGAAAACTTTGACCATGACATCAAAATATTTTAATTTATCTCAGCCCCAGCACTAATTCCTTGACTTCGGCCCTTGCTATGTGTATATGTAAACAGAAAATTATCCAAGAATAACTGATTGGTTGATTTATAAATATGAATCGAAGACTACCTTGTGAATATTTTGTGGAAAAGGTAGACCAGAAAACCTGTAAGTTAACATGAATCATAGAAAAACATGGTGAGAAAATTCAAAGTCATCAGCAAAGAAAAACTGAAAATTTTTTGTGGAAGTTTGAAAGTAAATAACGTACGCTTGAATTCTTCAACGCCCCCTTCATGTTGGAAATGTCTTGAAGCAAGAACTACTGCTATCGGTCGTCCTTTGTTGTCCGAACCTTGCAAGAACATCTTATTCTGTTCGAGTTCATGCCTGATTTCGGTTGCTGAAAAGGAACCGTTGGGAACAAAGTTTCGTTTCCAGTTGAGGTATTTAAGGAACATGTTTGATGCTTTCTCTACATCAAGATCACGAGCTCTCAGAAATCTTCTCAATGTCGAATCGTCAACTTCCTGGAAAACCTAAATCCGTGGTAAAATTATACAAGTAAAGTGTAACACAAATTTCGATATAGTATTTGTATGGGAATTGTAAAATAAATGCATGGCATATAGTACATAAATTTAAAGAACAGTCCGCTATCATAATAGCGGCTATTATATAGTAGTAGTGGTACCATTTGAAATCGTTATTTTATGATCGCGATACCCACAATCACCAAAATAGCATCTATAACTTTTTATTTAAATCTTAAAAATAATTCTGGATATGTACGTGAAGATCAAATATCGTCCCGATGCGTCTCCGAAAATTCTGCAATGTACCCAATTAATTTCAATCATACCCCTTAAATATGGACGTCTCCAGTACATACCCAAATTATACCCATCCTGTACCCATGTTGGGGACGTATTGCATGCTTGGTATGACACTGAATTGCTGTACTCGTGCTATATAGGTAGATAGTCCAAGGATTTAAATAGTCCGCTATTATAAAGGTGTCAATTATATAGTAGTAGTGGTCTCGTTCGAAACCATTATTGTATGACCCTGATACCCATAATCAGTGCAATATCACTTAATATATTCATAATAATGATAAACACAACAAAACCAAAAACATGATTCTAACCGCAATTTAAATTCATGGCAGGCATATGAATATCGGAGTGGAAGGTTGCAATCTAAAATGAAGAAACTTATTGTGGTTAATTAAACTGTAGAGATTTGAATCAAAATCTTAAATTCATGAATTAAGTTTCGTGTTTTTTTGTATTTTGAAATGAAGAGATGATCTTGACGATCCTTACAACCTTGGCTTGTGTCTTCAAGAGTTTCGTTCTTGTTTCCAGGAAAAAAGATGAAGTAAGAAAATAAGAATCTTGGAAAAAAAAAAGTTTCCTTGTAGCTTTCAAGTTTATTAAAAAAAAATCATGATTCTGTAGGTATTTAAATCTGTTACTGCATGATCGCAATACTCACAATCATAATCACGTCAACAGCATTTTTTATGTTCATAATCACGATAACGCAACGAAACAATGAAAAAAAAAAGATAAACTCACCCTGGAAGATGGATCTTGTCTTTCAACCAAGATCCTCATAAGACTTATCTTCGTCTTCTCCATCTCACTGCTTCCAAAACTCTCTTTTTCTATTTCCATGGAGTTTTCCATTTTCTCAGAACCCATCATCGTCATAGTTCTAGTTCAATCTGTGTGTGTATGTATAAAAAAAACAAGAACAAACACAGAGTAATTTTATAGTTTGGTCAAGTGATAGGCTTTACTTTTCAAGCAAAGAGACAAAACGTACTTCCTATTGCTTACATATTCAACATTGAAGTAGAAACAAGTTCAAAGAAAGCTCAATTGCCACTTTAAGTCAAACTCACCGCTTCCAGAGAATTGCACTGTGGGATTTAACTACACATTGAAAGAGTGTATGGTTAGGTGAACTGTAAGTATTATTAGCCCATGAGAATTGCAATCTCTAATTGTATTTCTTTAATTTTATTTTTAATAAGTTTTTTCTTTCGATTATATAATTTAAATTTTTAAATTTTATAGGTAGATTGAGTACTATAGATCTTTAAATTTTATATATTTTCTACTTTTTTAAAAAAAAATAATATATTTTAAAAAATGAATTTGTGGGTAACTGCAACCCGAAAATACAAGTATTCAAATTTAATAGGTTGGGACGCGATATGATATTTTGGTACCCGAAGATCCTGAGTACATGGTATTTCCAATAGCCAAAAATGTGGGTACCCGGTTTTGAACACCCTAATATGTGTAAGGTGTATGCGTTGTCAGTAACTAAAAAAATATGAACATGTGATATCTTGTAATCAACCTAAACTATTAAAAATAAATCATAATTCTTTATTAAAAATAATAATATATTAATTTCATATTTTATGATCAATATTATAAATAGTGTTATTTTTTCATATATAGATACCAAGATAAAAATTTAAGGTGATTTATTTTTTAATTAATCATTTGTATCCGATCTATTGATCGGCTAATCCAGATCATGTATTGCAGAGGCAATGACGAACCTCTCAACCCAATTTTCCCTATTCACAAACGTCAGGATTAAAATCCCTAACATTACTTAAGGAATCTAGTGTCTCATCTTACTAGACCAACTGGTTGTTGGCCAATGTGATTTTTTTTAATTATTTATACTAAATAACTTTTGTATAGAGGATAAATAAAAAATGATTACTCAAAATCGACAATTTAAAATTAACTGAAATTTTAATTTAACAGAAGTCTTTTATCATTGCACTACGAACAATTAATTTAAATTTTAAGATAGGTGAAAATTAAAACTTTAAAACTTAAAATACACAATAAAATAAAACAAAATTAAATTAAAAATGTATTTTTTAATTATTATTAAATTAATCCAAATGCCTTTAACTAAATTAAAATACTTCTTCTCTGAACCGGATAAAAATTATTAATTAAATATATTTTAGAATAATATTTTTTAAAATAGAAAGAGGCTAAAGTCATTAATTAATTTTCACATTCGAGAGTATAAAAGATCATAAATATCTCTGTGAAGGATATCGAGTAGAGGAGTCGGAAATGAATAAAAAATGATGAGAGAGCCATCGGGGAAAGTGCCCATCTTGGCGATATAGTCCGTCGCTGCATTTGTTTCACAGTAGATCTTTTGGAAGTCGGTGAACCAAGCTTTGTCGGTTTGATATTGATCGCACCAATTCAAAAGGGTTGTTAATAGACGGGGCAGAGAGTAATCGAACAGGTTAATAGACGGGGCAGACAGTAATCGAAGAGTTTTATTGCTGTCCGTATGCACAATAATAATTTAAGATATAATAAATAATAATAAAGGTGTGTTGTTGCTCGAATCTAACATGCCGGTAATACTTCATTTTAACATAGAATTATGTTGTTTTAATTTTTAATATTTTTATTATCTTATAATTTCACATTTTTAAATAATATATGATATATAATATATGGTGTAATCTAATTACTATATACTCTTTAGATAAATCTTATATTTTAAATTAATTTACTTACTATTTCAATTGCCTTAATCCTTTTCTAAAAAAATATTATTTACTTCACCTTTAGACAATCTTAGAATGTTTTTTTTCTTTTTTCTTGAGGATATGACTTTAACCTGAAACCAACAAGCACTATTTACTTCACGTTTGGCCATATAGATGGTTAAAGGAAAAAAAGAATTAATTAGTCACAAGGGTAAATTATGCGTTTAATATCTAAACTATCAAATTTGATTCATTTTAGTACTTAAACTTTTATTTTTTTCAAAGTCATACCTAACGTTTAGTTTTTGTATCATTTTAGTAGCTCGCCATTAAAAACTAACAGACGGGCTAAGGGGGCATCGCTGCGGTGGATGGACGACCAATCCGAACGGTGGATCACAAGAGAATTATGAGTCGACCAACATAATCCAGTTTTAGTCCCATCGGACGATTGACGACGAAGATCGGAGGATGAAGAAGTTGAAGAGTCCGTCATCAATTCGGGGAGTCTGATGCATTTTCTGGTGAAATGGAGGCCAAAATCATGTTCGGAAGGTCGAGAATGTGTGGGCTGGAAAGTTTGGTCTCCATCGACCGACAGATACGACGGTTGACAACTATAGACGCAGCAACCAGCGAGCCTGTCCGTTAAGTTTTTAACGGAGGGGTACTAAAATGAAACAAAAACTAAATGATATGTATGGTTTAGAAAAAATTGAAAATTTAGATATTAAAATAAACTAAAATTGATAATTTATATACTTGAAGTGTAATTTACCCTAATTATAATTATGAGCTTTTATGACTATTAGTGACGACCTTGAACTGCCACCCATACGTTACATTGGGAGGGGTAGGTTTACCATAAGGACGGATATAATATTTTAAGTTAGGAGGGACGAATCTCTAGAATTTTAGGAGGGGACAAATTTATAAAATTTTAGGAGATGATAAATTTATAAAATTTTATGGGAGAAAATATATTTTCAATAAAAAAAACATAAAAATTCTAAAAAATATAGTAATTTTAAATTTTCAGTGAATAATTATCCAAAAATAAGCAATCGTCCTACCCAAATTTTACAATTTGATGATAATTCTGTTTTGGAGTCCAAGTGATATTTAAACAAAATTATCTAAATAATGATAATTTTAAAATTTAAATTTAAGTGTTGTCGGGTAAATTAAAGAAAATAAATGTTAAATTCAAATTGTAAATATATTTAATATTTGTTTGTTAAAATTAACTCATCAAATGATCTCAGTAGTTACAAAGAGTATTGTTCTTCCTATGAATTTTGGGATCAAACAGATGTCTGTGGGTATGTGTGCATTATTAATGGTTAAGAAAGATTTTGAATATATATTATCTTGTAATCATCCAAGACCATTAAAAATATTTTTTGTTAAAAGTAAGTATTAAATATAATTAAATCATTTAAAAATATAAAATTTAAAGTATAATTTAAATTAAAAGCGTTAAAAAATTCTCTATAAGAAGTACGCATTTATCAATTTAACATTTTTTTATAGTTTAACGAATAAGTTTAGTTTTACATTACCATACAAATTTAATAATCGTTAATATTATTAATTTTCAATTAATTGATTTTTAAAAATGTTATCAAATATATTTTTGGTTTAAATCTTTTAACATATAATTTTTAGTGTTTTATATTTATTAAAAAATGTTTTCCTTCTCAAAAATTTTATTTGTTCATTTTTCATCCAACTTTAATGTAAAATTTTTTTGTTCATATGTATAGACATGCAACATCACAACTGTTATGGACATCCGCTCCACCATACCTTTGTTTCCGTTTTGGTGTCTTCACAAAGACCCTCACGATATTTGTTTTCTAATCAGTTTGTTGATAGTCACGTAAAGTCAGATTCGTTTTTTGGTAAAAGATCGTTTGTCGATATAATCATAATTATAAGGCAAAGCAACCTACCATATAGTTTAATTCACTCACCGCTCCTTTATCACTTCGTAAAACAT
Organism: Hibiscus syriacus; assembly: GCF_006381635.1. Lineage (NCBI taxonomy): Eukaryota > Viridiplantae > Streptophyta > Magnoliopsida > Malvales > Malvaceae > Hibiscus > Hibiscus syriacus. The sequence continues at coordinate 483,124 of NW_024063487.1, read as the reverse complement.
TTCATTTGACAGAAACAATGAGATTTTATTAAAGTTATTAGGTTCTTTTGATGTTAGTCATAATTCTCAAGGAAGAGTATCATTGGATTTGATTTTTTTTATATTTCTGAATGAATTTCTTTTTTGTTATTATTGTCTCCATTTTCTCTTTATACATAAGGTGAATTGTCATATCTTCGAACTTAGAAAAATTTCCGGTTACGATGAATTTACCCCCAAAAATAAAGCAAGAGGAGCTGAAAGGAGGCTTTTACTAATTCATTATAACATTGCTTTCTTTATTCATTTTCACTTGCATTTCTATAAATGGTACAATTTCCAATTCATTTATCCGGATAGTTTTGTGTTCTACATGTAGACATTGGTCTTTGTCCCGTTGTTGTTGTTCTTATTATTATTATTATTATTATTATTATTATTATTATTATTATATTAAATAATTACATTTGCATGCCCAATTACAACATCAAAACGGGCCTAACCGGTTCGACCCAAACTAAACAAGCCCTAAGTGACCTAGTTCTAGCCCAACAAACTGAAGCCCAATAGAAAGATAATTAGGGTTTATTGAAACCCTAATCACCCATCGCTCCAGCCGAGCCTTACCCAGCTCTTGCCACCGACATCATCTGAGCTGAGCCAGTCTTGTCACCGCCACTGTTACCTCCTGCTGCATTGCTGACTATTGATGTCTACTCATGCCGCCATCGTTATTTCATCCCTACTATCAACACTTCAGTTAGACCATTGTTGTAGGCCAATAAAAATAGTAAAAAAATCTTAAATAGTTTTCAAGACAAATCTGAGACTATCAGCTACAAAATAGGACAATCATGCCCTATTTTCTGGGTAATACCGAAGCAAACCATAAACACAACAGGCAACACCATAAAAAGAAAAGAGAATACAATTTTCATAAAAAAGGGAGAATAACCACAAAAAATCGGAGATATTTTCGAAAAGAAAAATAGGAAAGGAAAACATAGGGAGAGAAAGGAGTAGCTTACCACTCGAAGTCACGCATCTCACTGTCGGAAAAAGGAGAAACCACCGAAAAACGAATGTAACCCCTTCGTTTTTCTTAGGTCTAGGATGATCAGCTTAGTATTAGGTTGATTAGGGTTTTTTTTTGGGTTATGGGAAAGCTGGGCTTCATTTTGGGATAATTTTTTAGGTCGCTAGCCGCCGTGTACAGCGGCGGAGGGCTCCCGCTAGTGGTGGTTGGAGCCTGTCGGCCTCCCCTGACGAGGGAAGTTAGAGAGAGGCCAAAGAGTTTAATTTCTCTCCACTCTTAGAGAGAAAGAGATAACCGAAAAAAATGAATGGCTTGGGGCCATTTTAGGTTAGTTTTCGGGATTATATACCCCTTTCGGTGCGATGTAATTTTGGGGAGGGGGTTCCATGTTTTGGGTGCATGGGAATACCATTTCCGCTGGGCTTACACTTCATAATTTGTTTATTTTAGTCATTATATGTAAGTTTTAATTGTTATGATATGAACTCCAAGCTTATCCATGTTTATATTTTAGTCCCTCTATACTAGTTATGTTATTTTTATGTTTATTTTAGTTTGAGTACCCTATTTTAACCTTTTTCATTTTAATCCAGAATATTGATGGAGGTTAAATTATGATTCTAGTCCCTAGCTTGCATATTATTCTTGTTTATGGCCATGATTTATGTTGGTTTTTCAGTTTAATCATCGAGTTTAGTTTTTTAATTCTGAATAGTGTTATTAGTTTATTTACAATTCTGGTGCTTAGTTTGTATAATATTTGCACTGGTTACCCTAATCTTTGTTGTTTTTTCTGTTTGTCTTTGAAGTTTATGTTTTTTTAGTTATATCTTAATACGGCCTATTCGACTTTTGTTGCATTGTGTTTTAACCTCTCTGGTATGATGTGTGTTATTAGGAGTTGTGAAATGTACATGGCTTCGATCAATATGTGTATATTAGTATTTTCTACAAAAAATATATATTAAATGTTATTTTTGTGCGGATAATTTATAGAAACGCGCCTTAACTGACAAGGAGTGTGTTTCCAAGAATTGTTCAAACAAAATAATGCATTTTATATTCGAATAATTTTTTTAAGATAATACATGTATTTTATCTATAAGCTAAGATAATATTAATTTTTATGGAGAATATATGTAAAGGTGCCTTAACGGACGAGGAATACATTCCTAATGTTTTTTCGTACAAAATAATACCTCTTTATATTAGAGTTGTTTTAAAATTTATTATGTATATGATTTAGAAAAATTAAGGCAATATTACTTTGTAAGGAGAATCCATGGAAATGCGCCCTTAACTAACAAGGAAGGTATTTTCGATAATTGTTCGTACAAAATAATATCCCTTTTAATTTTTCTAAGAAGTATCACAATTTAAATGTATATTCAAGTTTGCCCAATTCAACATTCATGTAACGTATAATCGCTTAGGTACCAATTTCGGGCTTTGTGGGGATGTTAATCCTTCCCCACACGTAATTGACTCCCAAACCCTTTTTAAAATGAATTTCTGGTTAAACGCACATCATTTTTTATCTTTGAAAACTATTTTTCTTAAAATAATTTTAAAAGGTATTTTTAGGTATTCGACTTACCTAACCCAAAGGTCGATGGTGACTCCAAATTTATTTATTTTTACATTTATTTTAAAACCCAACATTTTCCAAGATTAAGTTGAATCGATCCCCGCCATAGCCCTAAAAAGCATAAGGACAGTTTCGATAGCTTGGCGACACCGCTGGGGAAGTAATTAAATAGTCTGGATGTAATCAATTATACGTCATCTTTTTGGTTGAAAATGGTAAATATGAATGATATTTAATTTTTGATCCTTAAGTTTTGTTTGCATCACATCGTATTTTTTTATTAGTCGTACTAATATGATTGGTTTACATGTTTAAGATTTCTGACCTTTTTAGTTTAGTTGTTCTTGGATAGAGGCAAAGGATTGTGAGTTTCCCCTCATACACGCCATAACCGTTTGACATTTAGAGCCTTCAATTTGTGCTCTGTTCCGTTAGGTAGGGGTGAATGCTACGCTTACGTGAGAAAAATTATTTTTCTCCGTATGGGCTTTAGTAAGTAATCTCTGGGTACATATGCCTCATGTTTACGAGTGAAACATTGAGTTTCCTCGCATGGACATGGGGAAATGCATATTCTAGAATTAAATTCAATCCATTTAAGCCTATAATGGGTGAGGATCAAGGGTCTGACAGGCTCAAGGGGGCACCAACAAAGGACAATTCGAGGATCATGTTAGTAGTACTGAATTCTGCCCGTTTTATATTGAATCTTTGTTCACGGATCTCAAAAACTCACAAAGAGGAAACTCATTCTAACATTGTCCTTGAATCTATTTATTTATTTCTTCAATATATATATATATATATATGAGAACTAGAAAATTATGCGATTAGGTTTTATATCTCTATACAGGTTTGTGAACTAGAAAAATGTGGTTAGGATTTAGTTGCCAAATAAAAGCATGAGGATAAAATGTTGGGTAGATTACATGTGGGTAAGGTTTATGATATATTTTCTTGTTATTCGATTATTCATTGTATATACTGACACAATTTTATTTTTGTTTCTATTTTTTGGTACTGTTGCATTGCATGATTATTCATTAAGAAAAGTGTTGGTTCACGAAGTAGTCATCAGAGTAGAAGATGGTCATAAAATGGACAAGAGTTTTTCATAACAAGGAAATAAAGAATGTAGAAGTGAGGTCATTATCTGAAGATACTCAGAGGAAGAAGAGGGATAGTTTAACTGAAGACTACATATCAGTGCTACCAGAGGTCGCTCTAGTCAGTTTGAATCAAAATGATCTGCAGGGGCTACGTGAAATCTAGGAGAGTTGAAAATATGATACGAGGCATGCATTCTTGCAAAAGTATGGTGACATAGCTCTTTTGCTGTATGTGAAAGTAAATGAACCCTTCATCAAAGCTCTGATCCAGTTTTGGAATCCAGGATATAGTTGTTTTACTTTCAACAAAGAGGACATGACTCCCACACTGGAAGAGTACACCTCCCTGTTTCATTTCAAAATGATACACTTGGATAGAATCTACTCAAAGGCGACAAGAGTGCAATCCTTCAAAAGCAAGGTCGAAAAGATTATCGGAATATGAGAGAAATGGTAGCGGACCGAATCCAAAAGAAAGAAGAGTCTGACTGTTTTCCTTGGCCATGGCTTAAAGAACTTATTTTCAAACACAATGATATTGAGAATAGCATGGAATTGTTCGCTTTGGGAATTTATGGCTTAGTGATTTTTCCAAAAGTTCTTTGCCATATAGAATACACCGTGGTTGATTTATTTGAGCGTTTGGAAAGAAAAGTGAATCCTACTCCTGCAGTCTTGGAGGAGAAATTCAGGTTTCTTAACAGTTGTAAAAGAGCATAGAGTAACCGCTTTACTGGGTGCGTTCAGTTGCTTACTGTGTAGATCCGTAGCCACTTTTGGAAGATTGATCGATAATACAGTCATCGATTCTCAATTGCTTATTCACCCTTGAAAGATTTCATCACCAAAGAATGGCGTGAGCATCTCACAAGAAAAGATTGGGATTCACTTTTCAGGAATTTACAAGATCACGATATAATGTGGCACGTCCATTTGTTAGCCTTTGTCGATATATTATTCAAATATAGGGATTCTGATTAGGTAACTCTATTAGGGTTATGGGTGGAGTAGGTTATACTCCACTAATGGTGTTAAGGTAATATGGGGCATGCCAATTCGTCCCAGTCACCTCAAGACTAAGTAATTCCGAATTTGTGTACCACAGAGATCACTACAAGAAAAGCGCTCGTTTAATGTCAAATGCATAGAAGTTAACCTTTCAAACTAATGTGGTAGAAGTTGAGGTCATGTTAACACGAGATTATGTAGTTTGGATAGCTGTAAGGAAGAATGACATCATTCCCTTAGCTGACCATGATCGAGTTATTCCTTTAGAAGAGCAGTTGAGATATGTGACGTCTGAGTTGGAAATACTGAGGAGTGAATATGAAGCCGAAATTTCTAGAAAGAAAAAATAGTGTGAAGGTCTTAGGCCAGAGAATTTCATGTTAGACCTCGATATGAGATTCCATAGTAAACAGTTTCGGCTAATGCGAAAGAGGAAAGATGAGGTTGAGGCTGATTTCATGGACTTACAGAAAGATTATCTAAAAATGAATTGGGCCTGGGAAATTACTGGACTAGGAAAAACTTTAGAGCAGCGGAAGTTGGAACTCCACGCTGAAAAGGATCATCGAGTTAAAGACGTTAGAGCTGAAAGAGAACGTCGGGTTAGAGAACTAGAGTCAGAGAAAAAGAAAAAAAATCAGGAGCTCGAGATAGAGAAGAAGTCCTGGGCTCGTGCATTGAGTGGTGAAAGAAAAGAGGCTAAGGAATTGAGACAAAGGCACACCCTGAGTAAGAAGCAAGAAGAGGATCTCACTTTTGAACTGCAAGTGTTGCAAACTAATATTGAGGAGCTCAAAGTTGAAAATCAGAGCAGATTAAACGAGATAGAGAAAGGGAAACGAAGAGTAGAACAATTAGAAGTTGAGAAAAGTAATATGTTTAAAGGGTTCAGAATAGAGGTGAATAGCATGCTAAGTGAACTTGAGCTTAGAGGACGAATAATAGACAAGCTTGAAGCTGAAAAGAGGCAAAATAGTGAAGAGTTGAAATAAAAAGGCAACATCGAGATCATGTGCTCCAAGGAGAGAATGATGAAGTTTTCCTTTGGATACAATGATGTGGGACAAAGAAAAAGTGAATAGAGGTCCTCAATCAAGATATGCAAGATATTAAAGCAAGGAATGAGGAAGAGTTAGCTTAGGCTCAGGCAAAGAATGAAGAGTATAATGCTTACATTCTGCAACTCGAAAATTCCCTATTTATAAAAAATGGTCAGTACAGGCCGACAAACCTAAGGGTTAGTCTTGAAGATAATACCACTTTACGAAGAAATGTTCATTATTTAGAGGATGCCTTATGAATTTGTCAAGTACAGATCACTGGTATTGAGGGCACTATCCGAAGTACCAGGCGGCAGTGACAGAATGCGAATGATCACTTTGAAGACTAGAAAACAAATTTGAATCGTGTAATCATTGAAACTACGAATCAATTTAAATGGTGTTGCAAGGAATCTAGGAGAGATGGATAAGTTATCCAAAAGCTATACAAATCCAGCATCAGATTTGGGTTCAGCATACATTTGTACTTTATTTATAATTCAAGTTTTGTGTTCTGCATTTTATTTGCACTTTCAAAATTATTTGTTCAGCATTTTATTTTCACATAATTTGCATTCATATTCAAAACATCGAAATTAAAAATAAAGGGTACACTATAGAATACTGGACAATTCTAAACATCCATACCATACCCTGAAAAAGGTAATGGACGAGAGAATTGCCCAAATCGAAAATACTCAACTCGAAATGTATGAGACCTTCAAGAAAGCTCAAGATGAGATGCGTGAACAAATGCTGAAATCCCAGAATGATCTGATGGAGAAACTTGCAAGCATGTTACAAGGAAGAAGTATAGGTCGAGAAAATACCACAACTATTGGTGATGCTACCGAAAATCCTTTGTGTCCCCCATGTTTCGCACCACAAGTAGATCATGGAAAAACTCAAACTATTGGTGTTACCACTGAATAACCTCTATACCCCCTAGGTTTTACACCACCTCATGATAGAGCACAACAAGGTAGTGGATGTATAGCCAGAAAGAGTGCACATAAATTTACTTGGTATCTCCGTAAACCAGCAACAAGCTGAAGATGTCCCAGATTTTGACCAGGAAGGCAACAAAAAGTTAGGTAAACAATTTAAAGAAAAATGGAAACATCTAATAGAAGAAGTTAGGGCTATGAATGAGGAAACTAGCATGTATGGAATTGAAGCTAAAGATTTGAGTTTGGTTCCTAATTTGGTGTTTCCTAATTTGGTGTTTCCTCCTAAGTTCAAAGTTCCAGATTTCAAAAAAATTCGACGGCACAAGATGCCTCTCTACTCACATCACAATGTTCTGTAGAAAAAATGATTGGCTATATAGGGGATAATCAACTGTTGTTTCATTGCTTTCAAGAGAGCTTATAAGGTTATACCATTCAATGGTACAACCAATTAAGTAGGGTTCATATCAAGTCATGGAAAGATTTGGCAAAAGCATTTCTTGAACAATAAAAACATTTGAAAGATGTGAGGCCCAATATACTTGTGTACAAGTATGCCCAGAGATGGAGAGACGTGGCTGTACAAGTGCATCCTCACCTTGAAGAAGAAGAGACAATTATTCTCTTCGTAAACACTTTAAGAGCTCCTTTCATTACCTACCTCATAGGGAATTCCTCTAAGAGTTTTGTTGACATTATCATGGATGGTGAGATTATTGAAATGGCAATTAGGAGTGGGAGAGTCAATGGAGGTGAATCTAGAAAGAAATCACCAATGAAAAAGAAGGAGAATGAGGTCAACAACGTAAGGAAATATGAATCTAATAACATCATTATGTCTCAACCCCATGCCACATGATCATTTACACAAAACCCTACCAGACAAGGGGCGAGGGAGCCGAGGCAAGAAAGAGAAAAGCCCCAGTTTGATTCAATTCCTATGACCTACAAAGAGTTATTCCAGATATTGTATGACATACATGTCGTGTCACCCTATCATGTGTCACCTTTGTAACCTTCTTACCCTAAGTGGTATGATGCTAGCATTTAATGTAAGTATCATGCAGGAGTTCCCAGACATTCTATCGAGGACTACACTCTATTCAAAAAAGTCATCCAGAGCCTGAGAACAAAGAACGTTACCAATTTTGGTGACAGTGAGCAGCCAAATGTGGCCCAAAATTCACTGCCAAATCATGTATGTACGAGAATCAATGCAGTTACCGAGGTGAAGAGAAAGAAAATTATAACGAAAGTTAGCAAGGTGGAATCGCCTATGTATTAGGTGTGGGGTCAAATGATCAAGGTTGGTTTATTGATGCCCAGTCTGTCAGCTGAACAACTCAACAATGGAAATACATGACATTACCACAACTGCGAATAACACACTATACAACAGTGGCCAAATTTCCAAACTCTGGTACAAAAGATGATGGATGATAAAGAGATGGATGATAAAGAGATGGATTTTTTCAAAGAAGTCACAAAAGAAAAAGAAGTAGAAATATGTGCCTCTATGGGTTTGTCTAGAGGGGTTTACAAAGCTAACTGTCCTCTAATCATCACACCAAGGACTCACGTAGCAGAAAAAATAGCTCTGAAGGTGTTCATCACACCCCATCCACATTCCCTTATAAAGACAACAAGCAGGTGCCATGGAAGTATGATTGCAAGATTGAGGAGATAGTGAAAGAAAATGAAGAAGTATATGAAGTTGGACATTTCACTAGAATTAGAAGATGTTACTCTAAAGAACCTTAGAAGCAGGCTATCGTTAACAAAGGAAAGAAGGTTGACCTGCAGTTAAGAGAAGATGAACATGTCATCAATGAGCCAATAACTGATAGTGAAGTTGTGGAATTCCTAAAATTTCTTAAACACAACGAATATAGTATTGTTGAGTAGTTACACAAGCTGCCTACATGTATCTCAGTATTGGCACTTCTATTGAGCTCCAATGCACATCGAAAAGCCTTACTGAAAGTTTTAAACCAGACTTTTGTTCCGAAGGAGTTACCCGTAGACAAGGTAGATAGGTTGGTTGCAAATATACAGGCTGACAACTTCCTTTCTTTTTTTGAGGATGAGATCCCCTTTGGGATGATCGACAACCATAAAGCCCTACATATCACTGTTAAATGCAAATGACATAATCTGTCTTGAGTGTTGGTTGATAATGGCCTTGCTTTAAACGTAATGCCATTAGTGACCTTGAAGAAACTGTCAGTTGACAGTACACTCATGAGAAATTGCCACAATATTATCCGAGCTTTTGATGGAACCAAAAGGGTGGTGCTAGGAAATATCAATATTCCTTTAACTATCGGCCTAACTACGTACGTTGTGGAATTCCTTGTGATGAATATCATGCCCACTTAAAATTTCTTACTGGGGAGGCTTTGGATTCACCAGCCAGGGGCAGTTCCCTCCACACTGCACTAAAAGTTAAAATTTGTAATTGATGGAAGGTTGATATGTGTTAACGCTGAAGAAGACATCATCGCTTCTGTCTCCACCACTGCTCCGTATGTTGAACTGAATGAGAAAGTTATTGAATGCTCTTTTAGATAATTGGAGCTTGTTAATGCCACATTTGTGGCTGAATGCAAGTAGATACCCAAACCCATACTATTAAATTGTAGTAGAATGGAGCTCAAGTTGACCCTAAGGAGAGGAGAAAAGGCCGAAAGAAGGTTAGGAAGATTCTTACAAGGACCAATTAATCCAGTTTTCCCCATCACTAGGAGAAATTGCTTCAGCTTGGGATATCAGCTGACTCTAAGGGAAAAAATGAGAAGCATCAGGAAGAACCAAGAAATGAGGAAAACAAGGCTAGTTGGAGAAGACCTTAGCTGGAAGCCAATGACTTTTCCACCGTTGCGTAACACTTTTGTGTCCGGATGATATATGTTCCAAGGGAGTTAGCGAGAAAAAGGAGTTGATTGTTGAGATTGCCTTGAAAGAGCTGGGAATCAATGTCATATTGGACGATGAATCTATAGAAGGGAGAACTATGGGCCCCTACCCCGCACCACAGGGTTTATGTTGAATAATTGGACTGCGGAGTAATTACCTATAGTTTTCAAGTCTTTTTCTGAGTAATACATGAGAACTTTCCCTATTGCTTTTACCTTGGGGCAATAGGTGATTTTATGTAAAGGGTTAAACTATCTATTTTTATTAGTAACAATAAAAGATACATTCCAATTAATTAAAAATAACAAACATTCTCCCATGCATTTTTCTTTCTTTGTTATATGTATGTATTATTTCTTTCTATTTATCTTGATATGAGATAAGATTCTCCCAAATGACTATATGTATATATACTCTCGTTCTTTATTTTTTATGACCTCAGATATCAATAACATGAATGCTGATGACACTGACCCAGAAATTGATTTCGAGCTGCCTATATGTTAAGGGGGATTCTAAGATTGTGATGATGGTGAGGGATGTGACTTACCTTTTGAGTTGCTAAAAATGGTGAAAAGAGAGGATAAGTAGATGTTGAAAACATTTTGATATTTTGATATAACAAATTAAGTTAAATGAATTTTAAGATTTTCCAAAATGATTTTCTAAAGTATGTTCGATAAATTTATTCGAATATAAAAACATTACTCCAAATATTTCAAAAATCATTTTTAATCCTTACTTAAGTGTAAAATTAAGTTTTAATCTTAAAACAATTTCAAAATAATCTTTCAAAGTATTTCGAACCATTTCAAACCCAAAATTTCCATATTGCTCAGAGGGAACCGATTCCCTCCCATAGGGGGTACCGATTCCCCCTGAATGGTTTGACTCCGAAATTTCCAGAATGCTCGGAGGGAACCGATTCCCCCATAGGGGGTACCGATTCCCCCCTGTTCAACGGTCGAAATATTTGAATTTTACACTTAGGGAACCGATTCCCTATAAGGAGGAACCGATTCCCCCCACGCTCCAAGCTGTTTTATTAATTGTTTTCACACTAAAACGGCTATATTATCTTCATTAATTATCCCCAACGTTCAGAAGTGATTCAATGTGTATTTAAACAAGTTCTGAAGCCCTTGATCAGTAAGAAATTATAGAGAAACAAGAGAGAAAGCATCAAACACAAAGTTTGTGCAATTCAAGCCAATTTTCATTCAATATTCATTTTGCTTTCAAAGAACACTTATTGTGCTCATTTTTAATTTTCTTTGAGTGTTCTTTTCTTGTTCTAGAATTGTGCAAACATTTTACCTTGTGAGGTTTTCTTGTAAGTTTGCAAATTTGTAATCTTCTCTTTGGGAAAAAGAGTGTTCTCAAGAGTTGGGGTATACTCTTGAGGGAATTGTAAGGTTATCTCTTTGGCCTCAAAAGAAAGAACAAATTAGTAAATTTGTTGGAAAATCCTTAGTGTGGATAGCTAAGGTAGTGGACGTAGACTTTATTTGAGAAAGTCGAACCACTGTAAATCGCTGTGCAATTACTTTCAATTTTCTGCAAAAGCTTCCACAAAAATTTTAATTGTCAATTCACCCCCCTCTTGGCCAATTCCGTCAATCGATTAACTCAACAATTGGCATCAGAGCCTAACTCATTTGAAGGTTTTATCGCCTCTTGAGTCGATTCAGGAAGAGTTATATCGATTATTAAAGTCATCAATGGCCTCCGCTTCAAACTTCGACTCCGGTCTCGATTCGATGCCCGTCAACAAGCCTCCTTTCTTCAATGGAGCTAACTATGCCTATTGGAAGAATAGAATGATGTACTTCATTCAAGCAAGTGACATGGGAGCATGGAATGCTGTAGAAGAAGGATACATCAAACCTCTCACTCATCCAAGGTTGTGGAGTGAAGGAGAGACAAGAATGTTCCAGCTCAACTCCAAAGCCATCCATATTATTTTTTGTGCTCTTGGACCAGATGAATACGGAAGAGTTTCATCGTGTACAACCGCCAAAGAAATATGGGACAAACTTCAAGTCATACATGAAGGTACATATGAGGTAAAGAAATCAAAAATTAGTATTCTAACGCATAGCTATGAAAATTTCAGGATGAAATCAAATGAAGACATCAAAGCTATGACGGATAGATTTTCAACGATTGTCAATGGTCTCAAATCATATGGAGAGATCATCTCAAATGAAAAGCTTGTGAGGAAGTTAGTCTACTCCCTCCCAAAATCATGGCAATCAAAGAAGACGGCAATCATCGAGTCTAAGGACCTATCGTCCTTAACTCTTGAAGAACTTATCGGTTCACTCCTAACTCATGAGATGATGCTCGAAGATGAGGTGGACCTTGATAAAGTTGAAGAGACACCAAAGGAAAAGGAGAAGAAGAAAAATATTAGAGTTGCTCTCAAATCCACAAAAGATGAGAGTGATTCTAATAATGATGATGATGATGAGGAAATGGCATTATTTGCCAAACGGTTCAGAAAAATGATGAGACCTTACCAAGGAAGAAAATTCAAACGAAACGAAGGCCTCAAAAATGAACCAAAAGAGAAGGACCCAATCATTTGCTATGAATGCAAAAAGCCGGGGCATGTCAAATATGATTTCCCACAATTGAAGAAAAAGGGTCAATCAAAGAATAAGCACAAGGCTCATGTGGCTACATGGAGCGATGAAGAAAGTTCCAATGAAGAGGAACAAGAAGTAGCAAACTTGTGCTTGATGGCATTCGGGGAAGATTCTAAGGTAACCTCTAACTCATCCGATTTTGATGATTTATCTTATGATGAGTTATTTGAGTACAATGGGTTGGCTTCGGATTATGAGAAATTGTTTTTTAAATATAAAAATGATGTTTCAAAATTGAAAAATGAAAACAAACTCATATCCAAAACCAACAACGATCTTGAAAGTAAAATCAAAGATTTGCAAATCAAACTAGAAGAGTTTGAAAAGAAAAATTTAGATTTGCAAAATTTACTTTCAAAGATCAATGATGATCATCAAAAGAAAATTGATGATCTTAAAACTTCTTTTGATAAAGTTGGAACAAAATATTTTGAAAGAGGTGGAAATTCAAAATCCAACTTTGTTAGAAAAAGTTTTAGAAACTACAATCATAGAGGTCCCCAAAGAACCTCTAATGGAAAAATCATTAGAAGTATGTGGGTTCCTAAAGAACTCATTACTACTAAAGATAAAAATATCCTACACAAATCGATACCTAAGGGGACTAGGATTTTGGAAACTAATGAATATGGACCCAAAAGAATTTGGGTACCAAAAATCAAAAATTAATCTATGTTTGTAGGGAAAGGAGCATTGCTACAAGGCACAGGAAACAAATTCAAACTCATGGTACCTTGATAGTGGATGCTCAAGACATATGACCGGAGACAAAAGCCGGTTCATTGAGCTTAACGCCAAATATGGAGGAGAAGTGACTTTTGGAGACAATTCAAAAGGTCACATTGAAGGTATTGGTACAATAGGTAATACCTATTCCATACAAATTAAGAATGTTTTATATGTGAATGGATTAAAGCATAATCTTTTGAGTATTAGTCAATTATGCGATAAAGGATTCAATGTCTTATTTGAAATTAATGGTTGTAAAGTTATTGACATTGCATCTAATCGGATTATGCTTATTGGTCATAGAATAGGAAACATTTACATGGTGCATTTAGATTCTATTGATATGACTAATTTATGCCTAGTTGATAAGGATGAGCATGATAGTTGGTTATGGCATAGGAGACTAGGTCATGCTAGTATGAGTGTTTTGCAACGGTTAATTCAAGGAGACATAGTAAGAGGGTTGCCTAAGCTTAAATTTGATAATAATAAAATCTGTGATGCTTGTGCTAAAGGAAAACAAAAACGAGTTTCTTTCAAATCTATTAATGATGTATCAACTAGTAGAGTATTACAATTGATCCATTTAGATCTTTTTGGGCCAACTAGAACTACTAGATTGGGAGGAAAACAATATGCTTTTGTCTTGGTAGATGACTATTCTAGATACACTTGGGTTATATTCTTAAGTACTAAAGATGAAGCATTAGAAAATTTCATCACATTTTCAAAAATAATCCAAAATGAAAAAGGTTACTCTATCACTAGTGTTAGAAGTGATCATGGAACTGAATTTGAAAATCTTGGATTCATTGAGTTTTGTAATTCTAATGGTATTAGCCATAATTTTTCAGCACCTAGAACCCCTCAACAAAATGGAGTTGTTGAGAGGAAAAATCGAACTTTAGAAGAAATGGCTAGAACCATGCTTTGTGAAAATAATTTGCCAAAATATTTTTGGGCGGAAGCCACAAATACCGCTTGTTATGTTGTAAATCGAGTAATGATTAGGCCAATTTTAAAGAAAACTCCATATGAAATTCTCAAAAATAAAAAGCCTAACATTAGCTATTTTCATCCTTTTGGATGTAAATGTTTTGTTTTAAACAACGGTAAAGTAAATCTTGGCAAATTTGATGCTAAAAGTGATGAAGGAATTTTTCTGGGTTATTCCTTAAATTCTAAAGCTTATCGTGTATTTAATAAAAGAACTTTAGTTGTAGAAGAGTCTATACATGTTGTTTTCGATGATAATCCCCTTCCGAGGAAGGATTCTTCTGTTAATGATGATGTAGGTATTGTACAAGCAAATGACGTTAGACATGACGTTGGAGAATCATCATCAAAGGAAGAAACAAAAGATGAGGAAACTCATGATCCCCTCGAGAATCCAACCATTGAAGAAAGGGAAGTATCTTTTCCAAGAGAGTACAACTATGCCAAGGATGGTGAAATTATAGGTGATCCATCAAAAGGGGTAACTACTCGATCTTCTCTTAGAAATATCTGTAATTATGTTGCATTTATTTCATGCATAGAGCCTAAGAACATCAAAGAAGCATTAAAAGATGAACATTGGATTATGGCTATGCAAGAAGAATTAAATCAATTTGAGAGAAGTAAAGTATGGACATTAGTTGAAAGGCCTAGTAATAAATCTACTGTAGGTACTAGATGGGTTTTTAGAAATAAACTTGATGAAAGTGGTATTATAGTGAGGAACAAGGCTAGACTTGTTGCTCAAGGCTATACTCAAGAAGAAGGCATAGACTATGATGAAACATACGCTCCCGTAACTAGGATGGAAGTAATTAGAATATTATTAGCATTTGCATGTTTCAATGAATTTAAATTATATCAAATGGATGTTAAAAGTGCATTTTTAAATGGTTTTATAAAAGAAGAAGTGTACGTGGAACAACCTCCAGGTTTTGAAGATTCAAATTTTCCGGATCATGTTTTAAAATTGACAAAAGCTCTTTATGGTTTAAAACAAGCTCCTAGAGCTTGGTATGAAAGATTGTCAAATTTTTTAATTGAAAAAGGTTTTTTTAAATGAAAGGTTGACACTACATTGTTTTTAAAGAGAAAAGGTAAAGATTTATTAGTAGTTCAAATTTATGTTGATGATATAATATTTGGTTCTACTAATGATGTTCTTTGCCAAGAATTTTCTAAGCTAATGCAAAGTGAGTTTGAGATGAGCATGATGGGGGAGCTCTCATTTTTCTTGGGACTCCAAATCAAGCAAAGAAAAGATGGCATCTTCATTAATCAAGCTAAGTATGTCAAAGATATGCTCAAGAAGTTTGGACTGGAAAATGGGAAACCTCATAACACTCCAATGAGCTCTTCAACAAAGCTTGACTTAGATGAAGGAGGTAAATGTGTGGATGTTAAATTATATAGATCCATGATTGGCTCATTGCTTTATCTAACCGCAAGTAGACCGGATATTATGTTTAGTGTTTGCTTGTGTGCTAGGTTTCAATCATGTCCTAAAGAATCACATTTACTAGCTGTTAAGAGAATCTTTAGATACCTTAAGGACACTCCTAGTTTAGGACTTTGGTATCCTAGAGACTTTAGCTTTAGCTTGCATGCCTTTTCTGATGCGGATTATGGAGGATGCAAATTAGATAGGAAAAGCACCTCCGGTACTTGCCAATTCCTTGGAAATATGCTAATTTCTTGGTTTTCAAAGAAACAAAATTGTGTTGCATTATCTACCACTGAAGCGGAATACATTTCAGCCGGTAGTTGTTGTGCACAAGTTTTATGGATGAAACAACAACTTTTTGATTATGGAATTGAAGTAGGTACCATTCCTATCAAGTGTGACAATACTAGTGCTATTTGTCTCACTAAAAATCCCATCCAACACTCTAGAACTAAGCACATTGAAATAAGACATCACTTCATTAGAGACCATGTCACTAAGGAAGATATAGTTTTAGAATATGTTGATACTTTGCATCAATTAGCGGATATCTTTACAAAACCCTTAGACAAGGAAAGGTTTTGGACACTTAGAAGAGAATTAGGTTTAACTAACCTATCTTTACTTAGTGTTTAAAATAATTTAGCACTTTTAATAAATACTGAAAAATGCTTATAATAATAATTTTTGATTGCATTATTGCTATTAGTTAGGGGGAGTTTATGATTCTTAATGAAAATTAATTTTATGTTAAAATAATGTTTAAAGATTAATTTAATTGTTTGAACATAATTATTTTTCAATATATGAGTTGCCTATACCACTAGAGAAGATTAATTTAGCATTTTATGTGCTTAAAAGTCGGATTTTAGCATTTTTGTGCAGAGGGAATCGATCCCCCCATGAGGGAACCGATTCCCCCTTTGAAGGGGAACCGATTCCCCCCACAGGGGAATCGATACCCCCCCTGGGGTTCTGTTAAATCGGGCAGAACACCCCAAAAACCCCAAAACCCTCATTTTTCTTCTTCTTCCACCGTTTCTCACCCTCTAAGCACTCAAATCTCCATTCTAGCCTCAAATCATTGATTTTAATCGGAAATCACTTCAAATATCATCTCCTAAACTTGCAATCATCATTAAAATCGTGCAAACAACATCTAAATCCCCTCAATCTTCATCTTTCAAGGTAAATTTTTCTAAACTCTCTATTTCATTGATTTTGAACATAGGATTAGTTTTAATTAGTTCTAGGTTGAAATAGTGATTGGGCATTGATTATTTAGTGATTAGAAACTAGATGTTACAACTAATTTCATCAAAAACACAAGAATTTTCCAAAAAATTTTAATTTTTCGAAATAAAAAAAATGTTAATTTTCAAATTATTGTGTTTTGATTAAATTATGTTGTTGTTATAAAAACTATACATATATTGTTTCTCAAAACCATATTTTTCAAAAACTTTGCCCATTAGGATTGATTTAGAGAACCTTGAAATATTGAGGACTCATTTGAGTTTTGGGATTAATTGAATTGCATACATTTGTTTTTAAAATTGCAGGTTATCAATTCTATTCCGATTTCCTAAACCATGTCCAATCCTAAACGTGCTAGGTCTTCATCTAGTCGTTCTAGTCGTCAAACAAATCCTCCTCCTATTCCTCAAAATCCTATTCCAAATCTTGATCCTAACTTGACTATCCAAAATTCTTGTTTCAATCAACCGGGTCCTAAAGATTATCGTTATTGGTTTTACCAATATTTTGACTCATATAAGATTAGGGAAGAACGTATCCCATCTCTTCAAACTATGGTTGATATTAACTTTAAATATCTCCCTATCTTGCACGAATGGAAATTTGATAAACTTTTCGAACTTGAACCCATTGTCTATCATCAACTTGTTCGTATCTTCTACTGTAATGCCGTTTGTATCAAAAATCGTGACAAAACCAAAACCATAGGAGTGTGTTCCTACCTCCTAGGTCAATATTTCCATATTGATCCTGATTACATAGCCAATGCCTTAGGCTTGGATAATGAAGGTTTATCAAACGAAAAACAAGTTTTAGGCTCACGATATAAACGGAATGATAGTGCAAGTGTTTTAGATCTCCATGAGCGTTTTCTTCATCTTATGATCACTTTGTGGTTTTGACCATCCGGGGGTCGTTATTCTACTCTTAGAGCTTTAGACCTTTGGTGGTTGCATTGTTTTGAAAACAATATAAAAATAAACCTTTCCGAGATTATATTTGCTGAGATCGTTGAAACCGTTAACTTAGTGCCAAATAAGAAACTCTGTTCTTCACTAGTTTACGGTTGTATCCTTAGTAATCTCTTTTCTAAAGCCGAACTCCGAGTTGGTCTAGATACCTCATTTCCTATTAAGAAACAAATCAATCTTCTTTCTTTAACAAGAGCGGGATGGGTCAAAAATAAGGAAACCGGTGCATGGGTTCAATCTTCTACTCCGGGAGCTAGTTCTTCACAAGCTCCACCCGAAGCTAACGAAGATCCCGAGTTTGAACAATTAATGAGGGATATCGATGAAGCTGAAGAAGAACCTGAACAACCCGAGGAGCACGTACAACAATCGACTCAAATGCCTCCATATTTTCAATCCTTTATGGAGACATTTGATTTCCGTTATGCGACAATGGATTCGCGCTTTTCCTCTATAGAATCTCATTTATCCACAATGGGAGCTCAACAATTAGAGATTCTTCAGGAGATGCGTGCAAACAATGAAGCAACCAATGCTCGTATTAATGAACTAACTCATGAAATGGCTGCTATGCGAGCCCATTTTCCTCCTACCGATCCGGATGCTTGATTTTGTGTTTAGCTTTAAAACTTTGAACAAAATGAATATTGTTTCAACATTTTGAATTGTTTGATTTTGTGGATTGTTGGATTGTTGGATTTATGGATAGTGTGAACTTATATGTTTGGTGTGTTTTATTCATTTACATCATTATTAGCAATATGACCAATTTTTCCATATCACATTATTTATGAATATTGATTACGGAACTAATGGCTAACGTTTCTCTTAATTGTGATCTTAGCAGCTTATGCATACATATACCTAATCAAATGGCTTAATATTTTTCACGTTTATTTGAATCTTTTTGATTTAACAAAAAGGGGGAGAAGAAGTGTGTTTAAGTGTGTGTTTTTAAAATGATAAATGGGAGAAGTGTTAAAGTAAGGGGGAGTAATTTCAAAACTTGATTTCAAAATCTTGAAATTACTAAAATGTTTTGTTATATCAAAAAGGGGGAGATTGTTGAAAACATTTTGATATTTCGATATAACAAATTAAGTTAAATGAATTTTAAGATTTTCCAAAATGATTTCTAAAGTATGTTCGATAAATTTATTCGAATATAAAAACATTACTCCAAATATTTCAAAAATCATTTTTAATCCTTACTTAAGTGTAAAATTAAGTTTTAATCTTAAAACAATTTCAAAATAATCTTTCAAAGTATTTCGAACCATTTCAAACCCAAAATTTCCAGATTGCTCAGAGGGAACCGATTCCCTCCCATAGGGGGTACCGATTCCCCCCTGAATGGTTTGACTCCGAAATTTCTAGAATGCTCGGAGGGAACCGATTCCCCCATAGGGGGTACCGATTCCCCCCTGTTCAACGGTCGAAATATTTGAATTTTACACTTAGGGAACCGATTCCCTATAAGGAGGAACCGATTCCCCCCACGCTCCAAGCTTTTTTATTAATTGTTTTCACACTAAAACGGCTATATTATCTTCATTAATTATCCCTAACGTTCAGAAGTGATTCAATGTGTATTTAAACAAGTTCTGAAGCCCTTGATCAGTAAGAAATTATAGAGAAACAAGAGAGAAAGCATCAAACACAAAGTTTGTGCAATTCAAGCCAATTTTCATTCAATATTCATTTTGCTTTCAAAGAACACTTATTGTGCTCATTTGTAATTTTCTTTGAGTGTTCTTTTCTTGTTCTAGAATTGTGCAAACATTTTACCTTGTGAGGTTTTCTTGTAAGTTTTCAAATTTGTAATCTTCTCTTTGGGAAAAAGAGTGTTCTCAAGAGTTGGGGTATACTCTTGAGGGAATTGTAAGGTTATCTCTTTGGCCTCAAAAGAAAGAACAAATTAGTGAATTTGTTGGAAAATCCTTAGTGTGGATAGCTAAGGTAGTGGACGTAGACTTTATTTGAGAAAGTCGAACCACTGTAAATCGTTGTGCAATTACTTTCAATTTTCTGCAAAAGCTTCCACAAAAATTTTAATTGCCAATTCACCCCCCTCTTGGCCGATTCCGTCAATCGATTAACTCAACAGTAGATTATATGTTATGAAGAGCCTATTGAGATCTTAAATTTGGGGTTAGATAAGGATATGAAAAATAGTAAAGATTAACACTACTCTATCTGATGAAGGATGACAGAGCTTGATTGAATTACTTCAAGAGTACAAAGAGGTATTTTCTTGGTCATATAATGACATGACAAGTTTGGATACAAAGTTGGTGGTACACAGATTGCCGATAAAGCCTGAATGTAAGCCTGTGCAACAAAAGCTGAGAATGATGAGACCTAGGTGCTGCTAAAAGTTAAAGAGGAAGTGAAGAAGCAATTCAAGTTCGGGTTTCTTAAAGTGGCAAAATACCCTGAGTAGGTGGCAAATATTGTCCCAGTACCAAAAAAAGATAGGAAAGTCCGTATATGTGTTGACTTCAGAGATCTCAATAGAGCCAGTCCGAAGGATAATTTTCCTTTTCAACACATAGACACCTTGGTCGAAAACACTGCTGGAAATTCCTTGTTCTCATTAATGGATGGTTTCTCCGGCTATAATCAAATTAAAATAAAACCTAAAGATATAAAAAAAACAAAGTTTGTCACTATGTCTGGGACATTTTGCTCTAAAGTGATGCCGTTTGGGATAAAGAATGCATGAATGACATATCAAAGGGCCATGGTAACATTGTTTCACGACATAATGCATAAAGAAATAGAATTTTATGTCGATGATAATATTGTCCAAGCCAAGATAGAGGAAGAACATGTCAAGAATTTAAGAAAACTTTTTCGAAGGCTAATGAAATGCCAGATGAAGCTTAACCCAAGTAAGTGTACCTTTGGCGTGACATCTACGAGGCTCTTGGGATTTGTAGTGAGCTGATTAGTGTTTAAAATCGTCAATATTTGCTCCTTATTTCTTTGTTTTTGTGGAATTATTGCTACTGAATTGTTCGTGTTATGCTTATTTTTGTGCAGGCCTTTACTTTCCATAATTAGTGACAAAACGGGCGCATTCTCCATTTTTTTTATTATTTGGTCACGTCTGGAGACATGGGCACAACTCTGGCCACGATGCGGTGTGACGTGGTAGTTTCTAAAAGGTCCAGTCAACGACGGTTTCTAGAAGACTTTCTTCACACGCCTTCTGGACGATGGACGAGCAGAGTTGCATTAGGAGACTAGTTTAAGTTTGAATTTAAATTTGAAAAACAATTATCTTAGGATTATTTTATTTTATTTTCTTGTTTATCCTTAGGCTTTGAGAGGCTATAAATACCCACTTGGGGTAAGCCTAAACTCATGACTCAATTCCAACGGGAGAATTGAAACAGGCCCTTAATATCTTCGAAATATCTCTCTCAATCTATGCGCTTATTTTTCAAAATCAAAACAGTTTTCAAAATCATAGATTGACTTTGGTGAAGAGGTTGTTGCGATTAAATGTGTGGGAGGAAGATTCGACTTATAGAAATCAACTCTACTTCCTGGGAACACACTTGGCGAGATAGCTTCGCCAAGAAGGATTTGAGATCGGAATTAACGGTTAATAAAGCAACAATCCGAGTCGGTCACCACGAACTTAAACGGAAATTGATCTACGATAATGGATGTTGTTAGAATCAATTCCCGAAGCCAGAATCAAAGATTGCATTGGGTATTCGGTATACAAGATAGAGTCACGGGGATTGCCCTTGTAGACAAAGTAACCGACGTGAATCCCAAAGAGAAAATCTTATTCGATGATCACAAGGAAATTTAGTCAAAGCAAGGCTTGATGATATTTTATCGTATTTATTCACAATCTCTAATCTATTATTTTTATTTAAATTGTTTTTATTTATTTAATCGCTTTTATTATTTAAATATCTCATTACCAAACCCCCTATTTATTACTTTCACGCCGAACACAAGTTTATAATTTTCTAAGTCCCTGTGGAATCGACCATTACTTCTCTATACTATGAATTTCCTTATTTATTATCCAAGAAGAAGGAATTTTATTTGACATAGAAAACGTCAGTTGTCAAATTGGCGCCGTTGCAGGGGACTTCGCCAAGTTACTAATTTTTGTTTGTTTTTGATTTATGATGAGGACTAATCTGGGAGCATGAGTGGAGTACGACCCGGAGATTGAAGCCAAAGCTACGAGACTCCACGCACAAACACTTCGGGAAAGGAGACAACAAGCAAATCCAGAAGAAGAATCAAATTCAGGTAATACAAATCCGATGGCTGATCCTACTATTCGGGAGTTAGCCGCAACTCCTACTAAATATGTTCCTTTGAGCATTGATTTTTCCCAAGGCGAAACTCCATACCAGTTGAAAACCAACCTTATTCATCTCCTCCTTATATTCCGTGGATTGCCAAACGTGGATCCACATAAATATCTCAAGGAATTTCATATGGTCTGCTCCAGCTTGAGACCACAGGGAGTAACCGATGACCAAATCAAACTTAGAGTTTTTCTTTTTTCCTTAGTCGATTCAGCTAAGGAGTGGTTATTTTATCTTCCTCCTAATTCTATTACTACATGGGCTCAAGTGACTCGTATTTTTCTTGACAGGTTTTTCCCTATGGCGAAAGTAAGTGAACTATGAAGGAGGATACTTGGAATCAAGCAGCTTGATGGAGAGTTACTTTACGACTACTGGGAGCGGTTTAAGAAGTTATGTTCTAGTTGCCCTTAGCATGGGTTAACTGAACAAACACTTCTTCAATACTTTTATAAAGGATTATCTCCCCTAGAAATGAAGATGATCGATGCTGCTAGCGGTGGAGCCTTGGTGAATATGACTCCTACTGAGGCTATGGACTTAATATCGACGATGGCTGCAAATTCCCAACAATTTCGCACAAATAATGAACCTTCTCGAAGGGTTTATGAGATAAGTTCATCTTCCTTAAAAAATAAAATAGATAAGTTAACTGAAGTCATAAACTCTCTTGTTGCAGAAAAGACATGACAAAGCCGATTATGTGGAATATGTGCATTACTTGATCATCCGACAAACGGTTGTCCACTGATTCAAGATGACATAGCAGCTCAAGTCAATGCAGTCGAGAATTTTTCAGGACCTCCCCAAAGAGCTTACAATACCTACGAAAATACATACAACCCAGGATGGATGGATAATTCAAACTTCAGTTCTGCTCAGAACTCAAGATAGAATCAAGGTTATCAAGCGATACCTCCTCCACCACCACAATAACCGCAGAAGTCATCATTAGAATCGATTGTCGAGACGTTAGCACTTTACAAGGAAAAAATCCAGAATCGTACTGAATCCCACTTACAAGAGATAGACAAGCAGGTGAGCCAACTAGCTCAAACCGTAGATTGCTTGGAATCACAAGGTAAGCTTCCATCTCAAACTGAAGTAATCCCGAGGGAGAATGTCAGCGCCATCACTCTTTAAAGCGGTACAATAGTGGCGCCACCTTTTCCATCAAACGAAGCAACCCAGAAAAAGAAGAAGAATGATGATTTAGGGTCCAAGAAAGAGAATAACAAAGAACAAATAGACGACCCAACGCCATCTCCCTATGACGTGCCATTGCCTTTTCCATCGAGCTTAGTTAAAAAGGATAAAAAAAACTGAGGAAAAGGAAATATTAGACGTACTTCGGAAGGTGGAAGTTAACATACCCATCCTAGAGGTTATCCAGAATATTCCAAGGTATGCCCGGTTTTTGAAGGATCTCTTTACAACCAAAAGAAAGCTTACCGGGTTCGAGAAAGTGAACTTAAGAGAGCACATCTCAGACGTTTTCCAACAGAAGTTACCACCTAAACTAAAGGACCAAGGTATGTTCGTAATCCCTTGTAAAATTTGTAAGGTTGAGATAAAACGAGCAATGGGAGATCTTGGTGCATCAATTAATGTAATGCCTCTATCTTTTTATAAAATGATTACTAACGATCCTTTGAAGGATACAAAGATTTTGATACAGCTTGTTGACAGGTCGTTGATCTATCTAGAAAGACTCTTAGAGAATGTATTGGTAAAGGTAAATGACTTTATATTTCCCATCGATTTTTATATAATCGACATGGAGAATGATCGCACGAGCACATCGTCTGATATCCTCTTGGGGTGCCCTTTCCTAAGCACTGCATACACAAAAATTGACGTTAGGAGTGGAATTTTAACTATGGAATTTGAAGGTGAGATCGTTAAATTTGATGTATATAAGGCAATGAGATATCCCGATAAAGTAGAAAGTTTAAATTCTGTCGATTTAATTGATCCTTTAACTGATGAATTTTTAAGGACTAATTTTTCCTTTGATATATGCAGGGAGCTAGAGGATCATGATGAAAATGTGAATTCTGATCGTACCGAATTAAATTTGATTTCTTCTAAGCCTAAAGTCTTACATTCTGTTTTGCAGGCACCTGAAGTTGAACTGAAACCGTTGCCTGATCATTTGAAATATGCCTTCCTCGGAGCAAATAACACTCTGTCAGTACTCATATAAAAAAGTTATCCGATGAGGAGGAAAGAGACTTAATCACTATTTTGCGCCAATACAAGGAGGCTATAGGATGAACCATCAGTGATATAAAAGGGTTGAGTCCATCTACTTGTATACATAAAATTAAAACAGAAGAAGGCACAAAACCAACACGTGAAGGTCAACACCGGATAAATCCACCATTGATGGAAGTGGTAGAAAAGGAGATACAAAAACTCCTAGATGCAGATATTATATTTCCAATTTCGGATAGCGAATGGGTAAGTCCGATACACGTAGTTCCTAAAAAAAGAGTTACTATGATAAAAAAATTCTGAAGGAAAAATTATATATCCAATTTCGGATAGCAAATGGGTAAGTCCGATACACGTAGTTCCTAAAAAAAGGAGTTACTGTGATAAAAAATTCTGAGGGAAAACTTGAACCAACTCGAGTTCAGAATGGATGGAGAGTCTGTATCGATTACAGGAAGTTGAATTTTTTAACTCGAAAAGACCATTTTTATCTTCTATTCATAGATCAGATGATAGAACGATTAGCTGGTAAATCTTACTATTGTTGTCTTGATGGGTTTTCAAGTTTCTTCTAGATTCTAGTAGCACCTGAAGATCAAGAAACGACCACGTCCACATGTCCCTTCAGTACCTTCGCTTACTGATGTATGCCTTTCGGACTTTGTAATGCCCCTGCATTCCAAAGGTATATGATTAGTATTTTTTCTGATTTTATTGAGAAAGGTATTGAGGTCTTCATGGACGACTTCATTATTTACGGTAATTCATTCGATGAGTGTTTATTAAACTTGAAAAATGTGTTGCGTCGGTGCCTGTAATTCAACCTTGTTCTGAATTATGAAAAGTGTCACTTTATGGTTGATAAAGGTTTAATTCTAGGACATATTGTTTCATCTAAAGGAATTACGGTAGATAAGGTGAAAATTGATATAATACATTCACTTCCTTACCCCATTACGGTGAGGGAAATTCGCTCTTTCCTTGGTCATCCAGGTTTTTACCGGAGATTCATTAAGTACTTCTATAATGTGGCGCAACCCTTGTGCGAGCTATTATAGAAGGATAAAGCCTTTAATTTCGAGCAGCAGTGCCAACAATCATTCGACGTATTAAAGGAAAAGTTAGTTTCGTCACCCATAGTCCAACCGCCAAATTGGGACTTTCCATTCGATGTTATGTGTGATGCTTCGGATGGAAGTGTTGGGGCAATGCTTGGACAAAAGATCAGTAAAGAACCTCACGTTATTGCTTATGCGTCCCGTACCTTGGTTTTCGCACAACGGAATTATTCAACAACCGAAAAAGAATTATTCGTTATTATTTTTGTATTAGATAAATTTAGATCATATCTTCTTGGCACTAAAGTTGTTGTTTTCTCTGATCATGCAGCCTTGAAGTAGTTGCTCAGTAAAAAATAGGCGAAACCACTGGATCTTACTCCTCCAAGAGTTTGGTTTGGAAATCAAGGACAAGAAATGATATGAGAACTTAGTAGCCGATCACTTAAGACAGCTTCCAATCACTACAGTTGATCCTCCCATTCGTGAAGAATTCCCAGAGAAAAGCTTGATGATGGCGCATACATCAATACCTTGGTTTGCAGATAGAGTCAATTACTTAGCTATAGGTAAATTACCATATGATTTAACAAGAGCTAAAGTAAACCGTATTAAAAGAGAATCTCATTTCTTCATTTGGGATGATCCGTATCTTTGGAAACATTGTTCAAACCATGTAATTATATGATGTGTTCCTGAAAGAGAGGTAAGCTCAATTTTAAATTTCTTTCATTCTTAATCGTGTGGTGGACACTTTGGACCGAAGTGGACCGCTCATAAAATTTTGGAATGCGGATTCTTTTGGCCTCATATTTTCTGTGATGCTTACTTGTTTTGCAAGTCTTGTGATAATTGTCAATGTGCAGGTATTTTAAGTCGAAGAAACGAAATTCCCCTTAACCCTATACATATATACGAAATATTTGATGTTTGGGGACTTGACTATATGGGTTCATTTATTTCTTCTTTTAGCAATTGTTATATAATTCTTGCGGTTGATTATGTTTTGAAGTGGGTAGAAGCTAAAGCCACTCGAAACAATGATGCTAAAACTACTGTTCAATTTCTAATGAATTGTATTTTTTCCAGGTTTGGTACACCAAGAGCAATAATAAGTGACCACGACACACACTTCATCAACCGAGTAATTGATGTACTTATGAAAAAGCATGAAGTGAATCACAGGATTACCACAACGTATCATCCGCAAACGAACAGACAAGCAGAAGTTTCAAATCGTGAAGTAAAGACGATTCTTGAGAAAATAGTTAAGCCAAATCGTAAGGATTGGAGCTTGAAGTTGATTGATGCTTTGTGGGCTTATCGAACCACATATAAATGACCTATCGACATGTCACCATATCACCTTTTGTGTTCGGTAAGCCATGCCATTTACCTTTTGAGGTAGAACACAAGGCATATTGGGCTGTAAAACAATGCAATATGGAGTTAGAAGCGGTTGGCGAAACACGAAAATTACATATACAAGAGCTTGAGGAAATCCAGAGAGATGCTTACGACAACGCCAAAATATATAAGGACAACAAAAGAATTCCATGATCGAAAAATTGTTTCTAAATATTTTTCTATCGGGCAAAAATTTATTCTTTTTAATTCAAAATTAAAACTTTTTGTAGGAAAATTTCGATCAAAGTGGAGCGGGCCTTATACGGCAACTGAAATATTCTCTCATGGCGCAGTCAAAATTGAAGACGATTTGGGCACTCGATTTAAAGTAAATGGACACAGGATTAAATTGCATTATGCGAATAGTGAAGTTTACTTAATTGAAGATCTCGACTTAGAAGAACCTGAGTCTGAATCAGGTCGTCGAGCTAACGACGTTACAAAAAAGTGCTTCATGGGAGGTAACCCATTGTTTTTATTCCGCTATATTTTAATTTTTACTTTTTGTTTTTGTTTCATCAAGCATGTTTAATTTAATTTCTATTTTTATTTTTACTTTTTTTTTGTTTCATTAAGCATGTTTAATTTAATTTCTATTTTTATTTTGCAAGAACCGAATATTTTTATTCAAACTTAAACGACGAAGAATTGCAGAATTTCCATTCGAACAATGCCAAATTCGGAACCTACAGTGCAGTACACGATCGAACAAAGAGAAAAAAGGGAAGGAGAAGCCAGTGCACACCGTTTCATTAATGGCGCACGTTAGTAAAACCCAAGGGAGGCTTTGGCGCACGTTAGCAAAAACCAAAAACAATTTTCCCACCTTTTGTTTCCTTTCTGCCTCCCCCACACTCCCCAATCCCTCTTCTTACTATGCTGCCCCGTCCCTATTATCACTATACTTTTTCAATTTTCAAAACACCTATTATCATAAAAAACAAACCCCAATCTCTATCAATTTACTTTTCAATTTTAAACTCACCTTATCCACCCAAGCAAACAAAATCCCCATTTGACTCAAATTCAAACCCCCTCCCACTCACGGCACCACCAACCTAGACCCAATTAAACAAAACTTCTCCTCTTCATGTTCTCCATACCCGATCGCTCCTCCCCAAAGCACAAACCATTGCCCCTCTTTCTACTCACCACTGGCAGCACCAACGAAGAACTCTTATCATTCTATCATCTTCACGCTTCTTGTTCCTCCCTAATACGCTATAGTGCGCACACAAAACCGACCCGACAACACCAACGCTCCTCCACCCACCGTTATTGGAGGACGACACCGCTCAAACGCACCGACATTCGTAGAGTTACCGAGTGACTCCGACTCCATTCCGCCGCCTCCCCTGGTTCAACCGACGCAAGGTCGTGCGCAAGCCCCAACATCGCCATATCATTCGGTATTTGCACCAACCGCCTCCTTCTTCCCCTAGCCAAGCACGTCTCGTCATCTGTCCCCTCCACGATCTCTATCTCTGTCATTCCACTCACTACCAACCGAAGCAACATCATCACGCTTAAGACGGATGGCATTCCCGTCATACTCGATGCATTCGGCGGCATCGGATAACACTTCCGAGGTAAAATCTAATCATGTTTCGATTCAACCTTTGCTAATTTACCACCCTATCTATGGTTTTAGAGAGGACTTCATTGCCGGTTTTCTGTCTTTGGACCCATCGCCTGCAACATCGAGCTCACAGTAGCAACCTCCACGTGATGCTTCACCGACCCGTCCACGTAGCTCGGGGGATGCACCTGACAGCCTACCACCAGCCCACGAAAACCCAAAGCATAATCGTTGGGGTCGATCTTACGCTGTCCTTCCCGAGGAGACGATGCATAGGTTTTTACAATTCTCCAATGATGAAATGGTACGTTTCGAGTCGATAAGACACTGCCCTTTCCGTGTAGCTAAGTATATTCTAACTCGTACTCTAGAAATAGTGCATTTACGTGAGTCTGTTTACACATATATTGCTGCCATTGGTTGGGCATTATATCCGATGATTAACTGTGGAACGTTTTATGAACTTGTGTTTGAATTCTATGTCACTTTTAATTTTTCACCCCAACGTCTGCTTAATGTTAGTTCACCTGATGTTGTAACATTCCGACTATGTGGAAATTACTTTTCAATGTCTATATCAGAATTTAATCTTGCTATGGGGTTCATGATGGATGTCACGAGTCATTCGTATTTAACCGCTTTACTTGAGATTCCGTAGAGTTTCGATGCCGACGTGGCTTATGAGGGACTTACCGGTTTAGCCGACCACATTTTCAACGCTCGCGCGACGCAAGTCCATCCTATCCATGAATCGGCCTTGCGCTATATCCATCACTTTCTCGCTTATAATTATTCTGGTCGGAACGACTCATAATCCTCCTTAAGCCGAGTCGAGCTATTCTTTTTGTGGTGTATGTTAACCGATGTACGTGTGAACTTAGGATTCTGGTTTGCTCGGGCCTTTTAGATAGTTATTCGATCCAATCGCCCCATTATCCTTGGCCATTACATCACCCATTTAGCTTCTCGCGTCGCTAACTTTGATGTAACACGATTTACTTATACTTTTGCTACAGTTGCTTTAGATGAGTGATGCTTGGATTCATTGGGCCTACTTGTGAGAACCCCAAGTACACCTTACTTCGCTCCACCTGGTGTCCTCACTCCTCACAGTGAGCGAGTCTTCATGCGTCGAAACGCACCAGCGCCGCCACCTGCAGCAACACGCTTGGATATGCAATCCCAAATAGATGAAGTCCACGACTGCCTCTAATCTATCGAGACAAACATCACAGAGATACTCTCCTACCTACGTCCTAGCACCTCTCATTGAGGCCGAGGCCGTGGTCGACACTAAATCCATAGAGTACTATATTCCTTCTCTTGTAGTTTAGTTTTACGTTTTGAGGTAAAATGCTTTAAGTGAGGGGGGTAGAGTGTAGGATTGAATTTCACCTTGCTTATCTTTATGTTTCGATGCTAATATGTGTTGGTTGGATTTGTAAGAAATTTCATTGATTGTCCTTGTCTTGTTGAATATTGTTTGGAATGCAATGCTTGTTTGGGAACACATAATTGTTTAGGTTAGGATGTTCTTGATAGCGAATAACATGAATTTTGATAAGTTGGTGTTTTTGTGATATTCCATAACTTCGTTTGTTGAAATATGATTAGCTCAATGAATGAAACAATTTGGTGAGATTTGAGCCTTTACGAGCATATCATTTTCGCTCTCATTTTGTTGGATTGAGTGTGTCAAATTTGGAATTGATATTCTAGAACCTACATGTTAAATACTGTCGAGATTACACATGAACATGATGCTCAAAAATTATTTGGGAACCTTAGGATTAACCATTTTGTTTCCCCACTAAATTACCTACGGATTTTTCCCTTAGTTAACCAATTTTGAGCCTATTCCTGCTTCTTTGTTTTCATCATATTTATAAACCCCAGCCTTTTGTTTTATCGCTATTTTCTACCATTTTAAGGGTAAGTGAGCAGTTATCCGTTGTATGCTCCAGAAAAAAAAAGAAAAAAGGGATGTTGTTCGAAAAAGAAAAAAAAGAAGAGAAGAAAGACGTGAAAAGAATGGAGAACGAAACAACAACAAAGAAAACAAATTCAATGTATTTCAGAAAGAAGTTTGTTGTTTGATAGGTTGTTTTTTTATCTCGTTGTGCGTAATGTTTTGATAAAGTTGAAATTATTATTTGTTAGTTCTTTACCTTGAATGTTTAGCCTTTTCCCCACCTTTACCTAAGCCCCTTTACAATCAATTAAATACCCTTTGATTTATGCATCGTGTTCTCATTAGTAGTGGAGATTTTATTTACTTGTAGGCCTATGGTAATATTGTGTTGATTATGACAATGAGCGTTTCTTTACCCCAAACACATTGAGTGATTTAAGTGAATCCTGGTAAGGTGTTGAGTTAAGAGTGTTGAGATTAATGAATCAATGGATATTACAATTACACTTGACTTGTTCCAATTGGTGATATTCAATTGATTGATTTTTTTGACTTGAATAGTTGTTGTGGTCTCTACCTTGATTTCTCGGATATGAAACTTGACAAAGAACGGTTAATGAAGTTTTTTTGACTTATTTGAGTATATCATACTTGAAGACAAGCATGAGATAAGTGAGGGGGAATTTGATGAGTGTTTAGAATCGTCAATATTTGCTCGTTATTTCTTCATTTTTGTGGAATTATTGATACTAAATTGGCCGTGTTATGCTTGTTTTTGTGCAGGTCCTTACTATCCATAATTAGTGACAAAACGGGCGCATTATGCATTTTTTATTATTTGGTCAAGGCTGGAGACATGGGCACAACTCTAGGCACAACGTGGTGTGATGTGGTAGTTTCTAGAAGGTCCAGTCATCGACGGTTTCTAGAAGACTTTCTCCACACGCCTTCTGGAAGATGGACGAGCAGAGTTGCATTAGGAGACTAGTTTAAGTTTGAATTTAAATTTGAAAAACAATTATCTTAGGATTATTTTATTTTATTTTCTTGTTTATCCTTAGGCTTTGAGAGGCTATAAATACCCACTTGGGGTAAGCCTAAACTCATGACTCATATTATAATTCTCTTTTTCTCTCTATTTTTTATAAAAATTTCTCTTTTTACTTTTCAAGTTCTTTTCATTTTCTTTTATTTGTCAGGCTTTGTTTTCAAAATGCTAAGTATGACTTTTGTCATGCTTAGCTAGATTTTTCATAAGCCGAGAGCTGACACGATGACTCAATTCCAACAGGAGAATTGAAACAGCCCCTTAATATCTTCGGAATATCTCTATCAATCTATGCGCTTATTTTTCAAAATCAAATATTGACTTTGGTCAAGAGGTTATTGCGATTAAACGTGTGGGAGGAAGATTCATCTTATAGAAAGCAACTCGACTTCCTAGGAACACACTTGGTTTGATAGCTTCGTCAATAGGGATTTGAGATCGAAATTGACGGTTATTGAAATCTGAGTCGGTCGCCACAAACTTAAACGGAAATTGATGCCAGAATTGATGTTGTTAGATCAATTCCCGAAGCCGAAATCAAAGTTTGCCTTGGGTATTCGGTATACAAGATAGAGTCACGGGGATTACCCTCGTAGACAAAGTAACCGACATAAATCCCAAAGATAAAATCTTATTCGATGATCAGAAGGAAATTGAGTCAAAGCAAGGTTTGAAGCTATTTTACCGTATTTATTCACAATCTTTATTCTCTTATTTTTATTTAAATTGCTTTTATTTATTTAATCACTTTTATTATTTAAATATTTCATTACCAAACCCCCCATTTATTACTTTCACGCCTGGTGTAAACAAATCAAAAAAAAGTTTATAATTTTCTAAGTCCCTGTAGAATCGACCCTTACTTCTCTATACTATGAATTTCCTTATTTATTATCCGAGAAGAAGGAATTTTATTTTACATCGAAAACGAAAGTTGTCATGAGAAAAAAAGGAATTGAAATAGATCCAAATAAAGTCAAAGATATTCAAGATTTACCACCCCCACAAGTACAAAAAGAGGTTTGAGGATTCTTGGGGAGACTGAATTATATAGCTCGATTTATCTCACAGTTGACTGAGAAATCTGATCCCATTTTTTCCTCCTCCACAAGAATAACTCAGGGGCATAGAATAATGATTACCAAGAAGCTTTCGAAGTAGTTAATCAATATTTGTCAAGTACCCCAATCATAGTACCACCCATCTCGGGTAAACCCTTAATTCTTTACTTGTCAGTTTATGAAAACTCAATGGGGTGTGTATTAGGTCAACATGACCAAACTGAGAAGAATGAGAGGGCTATTTACTATCCCAGTAAGAAGTTCACTGAGTGTGAGGCCAGATACTTGCCAATCGAAAAATTGTGTTATGCTTTGGTATGGGCCACCCGCAGGCTTAGAAAGTATATGCTATATCACTCTACTTAGCTTATATCCATACTCGATCCTTTGAAGTATCTGATGGCATTATCTGCAAGATTAGTTCATTGGTAGATCCTACTGTTAGAGATTGATATCCAGTATGTAAGCCAGAAAACAATTAAAGGGAGCGGCATAGCAAAATTTATTGCAATAGGGCTTCTAAAGAATATGAGCCGCTAAGTTTTGATTTTTCAAACAAAGATCTAATGGTTTTTTCAGTAGATGAAACAATTATGTCCACCGGTAAACCTTGAAGTTGAACTTTTATGGTGCTTCAAATTCCTTGATGCATGAGATTGGGGTAACCTTGGTCTCACCAAATGGAGAGCCTTCTTATTTCACCGGTCGGCTAAATATTTATTACACGAACAACATGGCTGAGTATGAGGCTTGTGTTTTGGGTCTTAGAGCCGCCATCGAACGTAAGGTAAAAATGCTCAAGGTATATGGGGATTCAACTCTGGAAATATACCAACCCAGGGGAGAATGGGAGACAAAATATCCCAATCTTGTAGAATACCGTTGACAACTGTCGTTTTGATGTCAAATAAATTCCTTTTTCTCAATTAATAAGCAAGGAAATATGTAGTAAAGAGAAATAATGGTCGATTCTACAGGGACTTAGAAAATTCCAATTTTTTGTCTGAATTATTTAAAACAAGCGTGAAAGTAGTAAATAGGGGTTTGGTAAAAATATATTTAAATAATAATAAAAGAGATTTGAATTAAAAATAAAGAAAAGATTTTAAAGTTGAAAATGGATATGGTAAAAACAACCTCAAGCTTCGCTTTGACTCAATTTCCTTCAGATCATCGAATTAGATTTTCCCTTTGGGATTCACGTCGGTTACTTTGTCTACAAGGGCAATCTCCGTGACTCTATTTTGTATATCGAATACCCAAGGAAATCTTTGATTCCAACTTCGGAAACTGATCTAGTCAACATCAATTGTTGTAGATCAATTACCATTTAAGTTCGTGGCGATTGACTCGGATTGTTACTTCAATAGCCGCTAATTTTGATCTCAATTCCCCCTGGAAAGAGTATCTCGCCAAGTGTGTTCCCAGGAAGTAGAATGTGCTTTCAATAAGCCAATCCTTCCTCCCACACATTTAATAGCAATAACCTCTTGACGAAAGTCAATCTTTAATTTTGAAAACTGTTTTGATTTTGAAAAATATGGACAAAGATTGAGAGAGATTTTTTGAAGTTATTAAGGGCCTTTTTCAACTCTCCCATTGGAACTGAGTCATCGCTTCAGCTCTCGGCTTATGAGAAAATTAGCTAAGCATGACAAAAGTCATATTTAGCTTATTTAAAAATAAATCGAAAAAAATAAAGTAAAATATCAAAAACTTGAAAAATAAAATAAATGAGAGAACTTGTAGACACTAATTTTTCAATTTGCCTTTATTATTATTATTATTATTATTTATTATAATTATTATTAAATAAATATTACAAGGCCCAAAACCCAGAGCCCAATTACAAACGGATCCAGACCCAACTTGAACCGGCCTAGATGGCCCAACTACACCCTAAAATCATATTAGGGTTTCCATCTCATCCCAGCCGCCAGACAATCTCAGCCGTTGGATCTGGCAAGATCCAACGGTCCAGAAGCTTCCAGATGAAAACCCTAGGGTATTATAACCCTAATGCCACGCGGCCGCGGTCGCCGCTTCTAGAACATCCACAGCCGCCACGCCTCTACCAGGTGGTCCAACACCCCACTGTCGATGCCTCCACCGCCATTGCCTCCACTCCTTTGCCACGTTACACTCGAAGAAGCCTCCAGTATAGCCAGCTGCTCGCCACACATCGTAGCTATGGAATGAGTCACCACATATTTCGGTGACTCATCGAGATTTCTACCCTTTAATCGGTCTGAGCAGAACACCATGGTAGCTATAAAAGCCACCACCCCCTGCGAAAGAAAAAAAATGGTACGGAGAGAACAACAAAAAAATACACCTATAGCAACCAGAATAGCCAATAGTGAATTAAAAGAAGGAAAGAGACTTACCGAGAAGAAACACGGCCACCGGAGCATCCATACGCCTCCATGTATTACTGGAAAATTAAAATCCCGAAGGTAGTTTTCTTAGATCTAGGAAATAATAGGCGGTTTTTGAAAAAAAGAGTGTCGGATTCGGCTTGTAGACACTAAATTTTTACCTGAGCAGCCCCCTCCATCCAGCAGCCCCTCCACATATCATTCCCAGCAGCTTCCAGCGAGCAGCCCCTCCACGCATCAGTTGCAGCAGCCCCCAGCACTACGAGGTGATCCAACGCCCTGCTACCACGCTGAAGCCTCCAGAAGCCAGCTACCTTGTCCACGTTGCTACCCTATGGTGAGTCACCACCATAGTTCGATGACTCACCGAGGGCCATTCCTTTAACGGGTCTGAAGAAGACCCGAAGAGAGAAGACACAACAAAAAAGATAGAAAAGCATCTAAACCAACGATCCCAGACAACATCAAAATGAAGAAAAAAAGGAGAAGAAGTCGAGAGCCTTATCACCAGCTTTAGAATCTTCAAAAGCCGCCGGAGATCCAGATTTAACCGAAGGTAATCACTTCAGTTTATTTAGATTTATGGTAAAATAGAGGTTTTTAGCGCAGCGCGCGATGGCGGCCGGTCGAAGACCGGTTTCCACCCGCTGAAGGAATTTAGAGAGGGAACAAAGAAAATTCTCATCTCTCTCAAATAGAGAGAGAATGAGAAATGAGAAATGAACAAGAATGGCCTTAAGGCCGATTGGAATAGGGTTTAAATACCCTCACCAAAATGACGTAGTTTTGGTGAGGGGTTCTAGGTAATTTCACGTATGGTTAAATATGCCCCGTAATGTCTGCAATTTTGTAAATTTACATTTTAGTCACTTAAATCAAACTTCGAACCATTTAATTCAGACTCTTAATTTTATTTTATTATATTATAGTCCCTACTATATTTATTAAATATTTAGGAAAATACCATATTTAGTCCTTTTAATTTTAAATATTTATATTTTAATTACCAGTTAATAATTAAAGCTAAATTATACTATATGCACCTATATTATATAATATTTCAAGTTATGTCTATTAACTTTAATATTTTTATAATTTAATCATTAAAAACATATTTCTGTTTATTTTAGTTTGACGTATATATTTTATTTTATTTCCTTTTAGTCGTTTATATATATATTTTAGAGTAAAAAATGATAAAGATGGTATATATTTTTTTCTTCAGGCAAGTAATGATCATATTAACCTAATTGTAGCATGATTTTGTTATATAATTTATCAATACGGTTAATTTTATGTTTAGGTAGTGTTAATAATTTGTTTGATAAATTTATATAATATGTATGTAGGGTATATAATTAAATTAATACTATTTGCACGTAGTTGTAGTTTGAATCATTGAAAGATTCCAAAAACATGCGTCCTAACTAAAACAATTCATTATTGTTCTCTATAAAGTACAATCCTGACTTATCTTGATGATATTATTATATTAAATCACCATGATCCCACTTGTATATAGAATATAATTAAATCATTACTATTTGCACGTGATATTTATATTAAATCACCATGATCCCATTTTCTTTAATTTAACAAAATCTTCAAGAAAGATACCTATTTCTAGGTGTATCAATAAATTGACTTTTTTTAGAATTTAGTATTTAAATTTTATTATATTAGTACATGTATACTATGTTTTTAATTTCTATTATTTTAATCATTATTTATTTACAATATTATTTTATCATTACTTTTATATTTTAATTATTGCTTTAATTATTATTTTATTATTGTTTTTATCTTATTCATATAAGTATCTCTATATATATTTGTTTAAATAATAATATTTATTTATTTTTAATATCAAATAAAATGACAGTCTTAAAGTAACTAGATATCCTATTCTATTATTTTAAATAAATAAATATATTACTTATAAAAATCAGAAAACACATATTGTTGTGAAAGATTTGAAAAAATTATTATTTTTAATATTTAAATATTAAGAAAGGGCAGTCTTAAAGCGACTGGATGTCCATTTTCTGATATTTTAAATAATATATTACTTTTATAAATTATATCTATTTTAATAAATGCTTTAATATTTATCTATTTTTTAAAATTAAGAAAAGAGCTGTCTTAAAGTACCTAGAAGCCCTTTTTTGATATTTCTAAATAAATAAATATCTTATTTATATTTAAATTAATATATTTTCATAAAATTATAAAATTTAAATAATAATATTATAAATTAAATATATTTTTGAATTTTTAAATTTCCAATAATAGAGACAAATTATAATTAATGGGTACCAATTTTGGGCGTTATAGGGGTGCTAATCCTTCCCTAAACGTAACCGACCACGAATCCTTTTTATTAAAATTTTTTTGGTTATACGCAGATCAATTTATCTTTTAAATTATGTTTTCTTAAAACCTATTTTAAAAGATTTTTTTTAGGTATTTGATATACTTAACCCAAAAAAATCAATGGTGACTCCCAAAATATTTTTTAAATGAAAATCATTTATTTATTTGTTTTATTGTTCCCGCCAAGAAAAATTTCATACCCGGGCAAAAACCGGTTACGACAGCTTAGCGACTCCGCTGGGGACTGGTCAAGCTTTTAAAATCAATTATAAATTGTCTCTATTAATTAGAAATTAAAAATTCATATATTTAATTTATAATTCTTTCTTTTCAAAAATTTTATATATACTTATTTGTCAAAGGTTTGAACATTTATCCTCACACACATCACTTGCATTGCATAACATAAGCTTTATAATCAAGCTTGTCCCTTTTAAGTGGGAGTGAAAGCGACGTCTTCGTGAGAATTTGTTCTCCGTGTCAGACATAGCAAGTAGCTTTCGGGATTCATATGCTCTATGTCTTCATGAGAATTTATTCTCCGTGTCAGGCATAGAGAAGTGTATCCCCTCGAATTGAACTCGATCCACTTTAGTCTGTGATGGACTAGGATAAAGGGTTAGCAGCCCAAGGGGGCACTAACAAGGACAATTCAGGTACCTTTACTCCTAGAACTAAAACCCTGTATATAATAAACCCTAGCACTTCACCTGATCTAAGAAGTACTGAAACCCTGTCCATAGGTGTACACAAAGGAGAAATAAGCTCTATCTTTTAATTTATTTAATTTATTATTTTTCTCTCTGAATAAATGCCTGCGAACTAGTAATCATGCTGTTAGGTTAATTTTTCCAAATAGAGCATGGAACTAGAAAGCATGAGGTTAGGATATTATATACAATGATAGGTAGAATATTTTCTTTTCATTAATTGGTACTTACCAATTTATTTATTTCCTTTCTCATTTTTCATACATTTTGTTTTATTTTAACTTGTTTATATTGATTTCTTTTGTTTTGTGCCTGCATTACATGATCATGGCATAACCAAAAGGTATTGACTTGAAAGACTGTTCATTAAATTGGAAAGAAATCGTAAATGGACAAAAAGTTTTATGATCAAACAAATTATGATGCGGCCAAGGAAAGACATCCTGATGAAACTCCGAGGATAGAAGCAAGCAATGCACACAGAGATCCTGTTATATTAATACCAAAAGTACTCCACAAATATTTTGCCAGATTGATAACAAAAGCAGTCTATAGTAAGAGTATCAGCCAGGGCATTCAGAGTAGAGGAAAGTTTTATGAAGCTCAAGCATGTTATTTGAAGGACTTGAATGACCAAAACAAGAAATTGAGCACAGAAGTGGAAACCATGCACGAAGATTTCCAAAAGATCAGTCAAGCTTTTCAAAATACTGGCATAGGAGATACCCCAGAAGAGTGGATAACAGGGGTTACCAAACTGAAAAAGAACTGCAACATATATGAAGATCTAATCCAATAACTTCTTGGACAAAAAAAGTTCTCTTACAAGGGAAAATGAGAAACTCCGAGAAGTGACACAGAAGATGAAGAAACACCAGAATGTCATGGAAGAAGCTGCAGTCCAGACAAGCAATATGACCCATAAACTGATAAACCAAGCTGACTTTAGGAGGAATTGAAGCAGACTGATAATTCAATTGTTGAGAATGAATAGAAACTAACTTGGCTTTAGAGAATTTAGGAGGGAAAATTATCCCCTATATGTAAAGTTTTAGATAGGACTGAAAGTTGTCCCCTACATGTAAAAGTTTTGTTTGATGCACAAAAACTTTTGTGTTCAATGAAATCTGTTCTAAGATGATCACTCTTGAGTAACACCTTTTTATATATGCATTTGCATTTTGCATCTTTGCATTTTCATTTATACTTTTATGTTTACTTTTGTATTACACAATTTGCATTTTTATTGTTACATTCACATATTTACATTTGCATTTTGCATTTTGCATTTTTTCATTTTTAAGTTTATATTTATATTTTCATTTTTGCATTTGCATATTTGCATAATTACATTTTATTTCAAACTATTATACATGCATTTAATCGTGACAATTGGAATAATTCGTGGAGAATTCCATGACAGAATTTTAAAATCAAAGTGGAGCTAACTTGGTCTTCCTAAAGAGGGATAATAGCCATGGATCAAGCAAAAAAAATTCCAAGATGACTCAAAAGAGCAAATGACATAACTAATGGATATGGTGAATATTATGATCCATGGAGAGAAACCCTTAGAGGATCCTGTTGTGAAAGATTTGAATGGGATTATGAATGGTGTAGCTGATACAATGGAAACAAATGACCAAGGCTTTGTCGGGGAATGTGGAAATTCGATAAATCTCCAAAAATCGGGTATGACCCCATAAAATGCGACAAAGATCAAGTTAAAGAGAAGCATGGAAGAAATTTCAGTACCATTGAAGAAAGCTAAACAAAGCAAACAGTCACAAGGTCTTCAAGAAAACAGAGTAAACAATTGTAATGTGACAGTGATGTCAGGGGAAATTTTACCCAAGTTTCCTTTAGTTTCATGCAGCAAGTTATATCTTGAGTTACTCAAAGCCCAGATTATTACTCCATGTCGAGATAAGCCTTTGTTGCTTCCATAACCGAGTTGGTATAATGAGAAACTCTCTTTGTGATTATCACGCTAGAACCCAAGGACACTCCATTGAGAATTGTGGTCGCTTCAAACAATGAGTTCAAGACCTTTTGGTTCAGGGAATCATAGAAGTGGATGATCAGTTTGTTTTGGTCAAATAATCAAGAATTAAACATCAAAATGGAGTTGGTAGTATCAAAACAAGTAAAGTACATGCCGTAGAAAATGAAGAAAACAAAGTACTTGAGCCAAAGATAAAACGGTCAATTCTTAATACTTCTCTGATTATAAATGATAAAAAAGTAAAAGGAGAGGTAATTCGAGATTGGCCCACAGGTTTAATAATGAATGGGAAAGATGAAACTCTGAAGAAACCTCAAACGCATGTATCAGATTTTCTGAAGACCAGTGAAAAGAGTCTAGATACAAAGAGTCTAGTGAATATTACTCCAATTACAGCCACAATATATGTTCAGAATTAGGACAAGGCTATCATCCTTAGTAAAAGTTATCCTGAATCCAAAAATGAGCTCAATTACCAGCCAGAGAAGAAAAAGATGATGATGGAGACTGCATAGAATAAAGCAAAGAGTTGTGTATATGAAGGCTTACTCAAAGAAGTTGACACAAAAGATGATCAAGAAATGGGGGGAAAATGAGGAAAATCTTGGGCCAATTACATACCCAACATTACTGGAATGATGGGGTAGGCTAAATAAACAAGTGGAAGTTGTTATCTACCATTGTAGTACTTTTCTATTTTCAGCATCCTGTTTAAACTTTTTTTTTGTTCATTTCTCCACCTTTTGTGCAATAAATAAATTTGTGTTGCTTATTAAGGTTATGAGCATTGAGTCAATTTTGCAATCTTGCAGTTCTTTGAATATCAACTGGATTAAAAAACTTTGCATGATTAGAGTTATAATCTTTGACAAAATATCAAAATTGAAAACCAGAGAAATAAGGACCCTTGACCTTACTTTAGAAGAATTACACCCAAACACTATCCTATTACGAATATGAGATAGCCTTCTCATATTGAAAGGAATTACAAAAAGGCTTGGTATTTATATATAGGAACGTACAACATGGGCCATCGTTGGTGTATTACATTACAAAATTGACTAGAATATTTTTCTATTGATGACGTTCGATGATGAACATAATTTTTATAAATAGGTAAATCTAGTTTAAGTCAGTTGCTTGGGATTTGAACTCTAACGAAGAGATTTTCTGAATTCCACCAAAACACCTAGACTATAACAGGTTCTTCTTAACAAGATTAAGAAATTGGATTTGGATACCCATGTTTTATTATTATATACAATAAAGCTTGAGTTGTCCAACTAGAGCAAATGGTTAATCACCCCGGCTTTATGGATAATATTCAGCTAATCTATTTATACTATTATATGCAATAAATTGTCCCTCTAGAGCAATTGGTTAAGCGTCCCAGCTTTATGGATAAGTTTCAATTAACCTGATAAAGGTGATTATATTATTATATACAATAAAGCTGAATTCAACTAGCCAAAATGGCAAATGTGTTAACAAATGGACTAAAGGAGTTACGAAACACCTGTTACAGTCAACTTTACACAAGCACTCAGAAATTTCATTTTTAGACCGATATTTTCTCACTACTTTGATTAGATGAGTCTAAATGAAAGATTCCAGTGAATTGAAATGGAAAGACTCTAGAAGGTCTAGTAATTGGCAATCCTAATTGCGTCATTTTGTACGTATCCGGTTAAAATACCAAGTCCCCAAAGTGAGGCACGTGACAAAGTTCACAAAGAGCGATAGATGAGTGACATCTTAAATAGATGTAACCATAGAAAATAGGAAATCCATCCTGAAACCAAACAAAATCTTGATACTTGTCAAAGAACTATAATTCTCAAACATTAAAGAATTGTTGATTCTTTTGATATTCTTTGAATTCATGCTTATGATTTGATTTTATTGTGAACCTGTGATAGGCAACATTTTAAAAAATTCTTTCATTCTTCGATAAAGAAATAAGGAAAAACATTTTCAAATAGGACAGTCTCAAATAAAGAATGTCCTTGAAGCAAGTTGTTGTTTATTTTACCTCTATTGTAGAAAAAAACGAGACTAGAATGATGAAGCATCGCACTTTCTTAAAAACAAGTGGTCCAAAAAGCCAGAAAGTCTGGAGAATTGAACTTGTAACGCTCTCTTGTGACATCATTAGCAATCCATCAAGAAAGATTATCACTTATCTCATGCTGAAGGCGATAAGCATCACCAGACAAATTATTTTCCCCAGCCATCAATCCATGTCTCTAGCAGATTCTCCAATCACAGAGTCATAAGTCCCATTAAGTGTATTATGGGAATGAACAAGTCACCACTTTCACTTTGGTTATACCGTGATACTGGCTCAAGTCTTGGTACATCATTGCTACTTCTTCCATGTCGATCATTTTCCTTGTCAGGATTATATCCATTATGTCATTCAGAAGATTGTTGAACTTAAATAAGACATTGGAATAGATTCTACACTTGTATGCCTTTCATATTGGGTAACATTAGTTACAGGATTCCAAAAGTAAAGATAACCAGTTTTACTATCAACTAAACCTTTCCATGGTTCGGGAAGAGTGAGATATAGCAGTGAGTATCTTGAAACAACAGAAGAGACAGTCACTGTAGCAGTCATTCCAAGAAAATGCACCAACAAAAATCTTCTAGTTCACCCCGATGATATTTATTTCTTCCAGTAAGGTTGTTACAATGGATGCCACCGACAACCAGGTCGAATCTGCCAAATCTACTCATCAATTGCTCTAACCAATCACCATTCTGTTCTTGCACATCTATTTTCAAAAGTATGCCAAGACAGGTAGAAGGCAACCTCTGCACCACTGATCCCA
The DNA here is from genome assembly GCF_006381635.1 of Hibiscus syriacus. Taxonomy (NCBI): domain Eukaryota; kingdom Viridiplantae; phylum Streptophyta; class Magnoliopsida; order Malvales; family Malvaceae; genus Hibiscus; species Hibiscus syriacus. Next base: position 440,519 of record NW_024063487.1, on the reverse strand, counting down.
AAGAAAAGAGACAGGACATTGATACCACCAGGGAGCATGTCTCTATACAGATCCTCGTGTATGGTTTTTAGGGAAACCTAGAAGCATTTCTTCCTCATCAGGTTCAAGTAGATCAATTTTATTCCTTTCAATCCATACCAGATTCCATTTTCGGCACTCATCAAGAACATATTTCTGGACACTTGAAAGTGGCTCATATTCATAAGCTTCAAGAGCCTTACGGATCATTTATGTCAATCTGGCACTTCATGTACATGTTTGTAAATAGTTCAACTTTGTTCTTGGATCCCAGGAAGATCACCAGTTTGTTGTCAATGGAAAAGCATCATGTATGGTGCATGGAGGAAGCAGAATAAGAGGAAATCTGTTCTCAATTGGCAGATTATGAAATGTAGCCCTTTTCCGTGTAGTAGTACAAAAATACTTTGAATCTACAAAGTCTGGCTCTACATCGTATAAGTACCGTGACATTTTGGTCCAAACACAAACTGGAGCAAGCGCCACGTTCTCATAGTAGAAATAAGGAGGCCCAATAGCATCTTCTGGAAGTTTTCTTTGAGTTATTTGATCTGGTATGGTAAGAACCCCAAAACCAATCATTGGATTTAGAAAATGAACGACATGATCTTCTTCATTAATAAGCTTCTTTTCAAGCTTCCTCTGTTTCTTCCTTTTCCAAAAAAATCATAGCCCGAGTTTCACCTTTTCTTGTAATTGGTGTCACTGCATAATGGCTTCCTATCTTCTACCGGAAGAAGTGTGTCAGCAGCTTTAGCCATTTGAGCAGCATATATAAAATCTGTCAACTCTACAATTGATGAATCTGGACCACATCTCTACATGACTATAAAGGCCTCAGCCTCTGAGTACCCCATTTTTGTCAAGTATAATAGTTTATTCCCCTCATCAGAATCAGAATTCAGGATTTCTTCGGTATCAGAAGAACTATCAATATATGTGAAATCATCCTGAAAGATCGCTTCATAATCAGATGAGTAGTTATCAGAATCAACATGTTGCATGGATGTGGACTTTTCAAGAGCCTTCACTGAAAACAAGGTTCACTGTGTCGGCCTGGAATGAATTACCAAGCGATTTATACCACTATGTCCGACTAGGTTCCTCCAGATCCAAAAAAATGGGTAATTCATTCATAAGTGGCACATATCTCAGAAATTTTCATCAGAATGATTGATTACTTCTTAAACAACATGAAAAGAATTCATAAGGTTATATGACAAATGTTGTTTAGTGACACCAGAATGAGAAAACTGATTTGGGGCACGGATAAAGCCACAAGTACCCACCATAATACATTGTCAAAATTGGACCTCGTGAGGATCATGATATTATAATCAAACAAACATTGAAAGTAAGCCTTACAGTTTTGAAGGCCTAATTCAGACAGATCCATGCAGGATATCTTGAAAGCCCATTTCAACCAGAAAGAGAATGGTAGGGCATTTTGAAAGCTCATAGTAATACAAATATTTACTCATCAAGAAGTAATGTTGAGCACACTTTTAACATCTGTATTAACAAATGTTGGGGCATTTTAAAGTTTACTTTAGATAGATTCATATGGAGCATTTTAAATGCTCAGATTAACAAGCAGCAAATGTTGGGGCATGCTAAAAGCCCCTTTCAATCAAAATCAGAAATGTTGATGTAATTTGAATGTTTGTATTAGCCAATGTTGGGGCATACTAAAAACCCATATCATCTTGCAGAAAGATCATTGACTTGAGGAAGTATTTCCAATGAAACAGAAAGATATGAAGAATGAAAATAGTGAAACATTGATAGTAGAGCTGACGAAACATAATTGCTTCATTCATCAGGCAGTTGCATTAGGGTCCTGTTGTTGAACAAATATATACTCAGCAAGTGTGGTTTCAAATACCCAATCTTCTTAACCAAGTTTCACATGACAGCGTGTTCTTTGTTAAACTGCATCACGGTTGCATAGATAAAGATGGTCCACAGGCATACCATTCGATCTAGGGTTCAGTTCCTCAAAATCTTGACTTTGAATTTTGTATTCCGTGTGTCGGTGATGATTGGAAATATTTCTTTGAGATTCTTGGTAATTAGTTTCAACCATACTGTTAAGGTTACGAAGCTGCTTTACACATCATTTCTTGTTTGAATTTTATCCTTATTCCCGTTGTTACTGGGTTATCATTGCCAGCAAGGCTGAACTGAGTTTTCATTCATTTGGTTTTATCATGTGCGTTTCATCCCCAATGGCAAGAATTCCATGGAATATCGTTCTGTACATGGCTCCTATAGCTTATGTGTTTCTACTTCCTACAATGCTTGCTATGGAAGAAAATGTGATCAATATCACCCTTTCCCAAGACAATATCAAGATCAGTTGGTATCTCTTATTCAATATAACACTAGCATATTTTGTGAATTTGACCAACTTCTTGGTCATAACAGCATCTCACTTATATTCCCACTGAGTTTTGTTCTCAAGTGATCTTGTGACATCATATAAAAGCTTTGAACACTGTGCAAAGAGCTTCCTTGACCATAAATTTATGCATAAGCCACAGGAAAAGATGAATGTGTTATTAAATGTTTTATGAACATCTGGGCAGAAACCGCGTGAGAATGATGAACGTGTTGTCAAATGTTTTACGAGCCTCTGAGCATAAGCCACAAGAAATGATGAATGCATTGTCAAGTGTTTTACGAACCAATAATTATGGTGTTGAACCAATGTTGCTATCATATGGTGTTTCCATTTGTTGATCCAATATGAAGTTTGTCTTCTTCAACCACAAGGTTAGAAGTGAGAAATGATGAAGATTTCTTTCCACAGAAGGGAAGCTTAAAATTTTTACAACAAGAAACTAGTTTCCTTATTCGAGATTTGATTAAATGTGTAGACATGAAAGGAATTATGATAAATCCTCTTTGTGATGTGTTTCAAGAGTCACATCAGAACATATATTGCTCTCCTAATTAATCTCTGATGAATTGGGCATATCTACATCTACACTCTTCAAATATGATAGATTCTCTCTTCAAAGATGATAGATTCTCTTTTCGAATATGAAAGCTTTATCGGATTTTTACACAAGTCCAAGCAAAGAAAGTTGGTTTTATCCAAGTTAAAATGGGGCATCAAAGTCATAGTTCTGACTACGGAAAGAGTTCCATAAATGAAACATTTCTTCTGAGACTTTCATGAAGCAAAGAAAACATGAGGATATAAGTTGATCAATTGGTTCTTCAGAAATACAATCTTGATAGCATAGGTTGCTACACTGATATCCAAAGGTAACCCTGACAATAAATGATGAAGTGAAGGAAGACCAAGTTCACCACTTTGAAGTCAAATGAAGATTGCACAAACATTCATGCATTCATAAGAACATCATTTGCATAACAAAAAATGCATTACATTGCTACATTTAATTGCATTCAAACATAAGGTTTTACAGATTTTTATATGAAAAAGAAGATTCATGGTGAAAAATACCTTACAAGAAGAGGGTATTCAAAACCGTAAATGTAGGAATCACGCAAACATCTGAAGAATAGATGGACGTAATCCACAAGAATGAACATTATCTTTATTTTGGGGCATGTTACCCAATCAACAAATTATTTCAATGAGAAAACTCTTTCCAAAGTTTCTCATTTAATATTTTCTAAAATGAAATTGTTGAAAAGTAAAAAAAAAAACGATCTCTATAGTTTTTTACTTAGTAAACTATTTCAAACATCCGTAAGCCCTGTAGTGCAGGATGTTTTCAAAAAGCCTTCGGGAGTTTTTTGATGTTTTCAAAACCCTTAGGGTCAACTGTAAGACCTACAGTGCATGATGTTTTCAAAAAGCCTTCGGGAGCTTTTTGATCTTAAAGCCTCAGGGTCATCTGTAAGACCTACAGTGCATGATGTTCTCAAAAAGCCTTCAGAAGCCTTTTGATCTTATAGCCTCAGGGTCATATGTAAGACCTACAGTGCATGATGTTTTCAAAAAGCCTTCGGGAGTTTTTTGATCTTAAAGCCTCAGGGTCATCTGTAAGCCATACAGTGCAAGATGATAAGACCTCAGGGCCATTCATAAGACCGCTGGGCAGAATGTTGTCAATATTTCCAGAAGAGTTCATAATGAGAAGAACTCATCTGAAGAGGAAGAAAAAGTTCATAATGAGAATAACTTGTTCAACCTTTTGCTCAAATTCATCACCCGATGGATCAACGTTGCCAGAGAAAGTTCATAATGAGAAGAATTTATCTGAAGAGGAAAAAGAAGTTCATAATGAGATGAGCTTGTTCAACCTTTTTCATGACTCAATCACAGAAGAATATAGATCAACACCAACTTTTCCAGAGAAAGTTTATAATGAGAAGAACTTATTTGAAGAGGAAGAGAAAGTTCATAATGAGAAGAACTTATTCAACCTTTTGCTGGACTCCATTTCCAAAAAGAGATAGAGCAGCAGAGCTATTTCCAGGTGAAGTTCATAATGAGAAGAACTCATCTGAAGAGGAAGAAAAAGTTCATAATGAGAAGAACTTGTTCAACCTTGCATTAATTCATCTCCTATGGAATTGAATGAAAGAATAACCTCATTTGAGGATCAATATTTTCAGAGAAAGTTCATAATGAGAAGAACTCATCTGAAGAGGAAGAATAAGTTCATAATAAGAAGAATTTGTTCAACCTTACCTTAATTCATCACATATGGAGTTGAATCAACAAATCCCTCTTTTGAAGATCAGCATTTCCAGAAGGAGTTCATAATGAGAAGAACTCATCTGAAAAAGAAGAAGAAGTTTATAATGAGAATAATTTGTTTAACTTTTTGCTAGATTTCATCATGGAAGAAGATAAATTGTCATCCCCAATGGAAGAATGGAAGAGTTCATAATGAGAAGAACTAATCCAAACAAAGAAGAACTTGTTCAACATTTCCATCTTAATCAAGAGAAGTCAAATGAACAAAAATTTATTGTCTTTTCGTCTTTGCCCTATTCTTGTTAACACAAGAATATCAAAGAGGGGCACCTGTAGACACTAAATTTTTACCCAAGCATCCCCCTCCATCCAGCAGCCCCTCCACACATCATTTCCAGCAGCTTCCAGTGAGCAGCCCGTCCACGCATCAGTTGCAGCAGCTTCCAGCACTGCCAGGTGATCCAAAGCCCTGCTGCCACGCTGAAGCCTCCAGAAGCCAGCTGCCTTGTCCACGTTGCTACCCTATGGTGAGTCACCACCATAGTTCGGTGACTCACCGAGGGCCATTCCTTTAACTGGTCTGAAGAAGACACCTACGAGGCCTATAAATGGCCATCTCCTGCAGAAAAGAAAATGGGAGGAAAAAAGAGAGGAGACACAGAGCAAGAACGAGAGAATACAACAAAAAAAAAAAGAGATAGAAAAGCATCTAAACCAACGATCCCAGACAACATCAAAACGAAGAACAAAAGGAGAAGAAGTCGAGAGCCTTACCACCAGCTTTAGAATCTTCAAAAGCCGCCGGAGATCCAGATTTAACCGAAGGTAATCACTTCGGCTTATTTAGATCTAGGGTAAAATAGAGGTTTTTAGAAAAAAAGAATGCTAGATTCGGGTTAAAGGTTTAAAAGCGAATCGTTTGGGTTAATTTGTAATTTTCGGCAACCAGAGACGGTGGCCGGCGGTAGCGCGCGATGGCGGCCGGTCGGAGACCTGTTTCCACCCGGTGAAGGAATTTAGAGAGGGAATAGAGAAAATTCGCATCTCTCTCAAATAGAGAGAGAACGAGAAATGAGAAATGAACAATAATGGCCTTAAGGCCGATTGGAATAGGGTTTAAATACCCTTACCAAAACGACGTAGTTTTGGTGAGGGCTTCTAGGTAATTTCACGTATGGTTAAATATGGCCCGTAATGTCTGTAATTTTGTAAATTTACATTTTAGTCACTTAAATCAAACTTCAAACCTTTTAATTCAGACTCATAATTTTATTTTATTATATTATAGTCCCTACTATATTTATTAAATATTTAGGATAATATCAGATTTAGTCCTTTTAATTTTAAATATTTATATTTTAATTACCAGTTAATAATTAAAGCTAAATTATACTATATGTACCTATATTATATAATATTTCAAGTTATGTCTATTAACTTTAATATTTTTATAATTTAATCATTAAAAGCATATTTCTGTTTATTTTAGTTTGACATCTATATTTTATTTTATTTCCTTTTAGTCATTTATATATATATTTTAGAGTAAAAAAATGATAAAGATGGTATATATTTTTTTTCTTCAGACAAGTAATGATCATATTAACATAATTGTAGCATGATTTTGTTATATAATTTATCAATATGATTAATTTTATGTTTAGGTAGTGTTAATAATTTGTTTGATAAATTTATATAATATGTATGTAGGGTATATAATTAAATTAATACTATTTGTACGTAGTTGTAGTTTGAATCATTGAATTATTCAAAAAACATGCGTCCTAACTAAAACAATTCATTATTTTTTTCTATAAAGTACAATCATGACTTATCTTGATGATATTATTATATTAAATCACCATGATCCCACTTGTATATAGAATATAATTAAATCATTACTATTTGCACGTGATATTTATATTAAATCACCATGATCCCATTTTCTTTAATTTAACAAAATCTTCAAGAAAGATACCTATGTCTAGGTGTATCAATAAATTGATTTTTTTAGAATTTAGTATTTAAATTTTATTATATTAGTACATGTATACTATATTTTTAATTTCTCTTATTTTAATCATTATTTATTTACAATATTATTTTATCATTACTTTTATATTTTAATTATTGCTTTAATAATTGTTTTATTACTATTTTTATCTTATTCATACAAGTATCTATATATATATTTGTTTAAATAATAATATTTATTTATTTTTAATATCAAAGAAAATGGCAGTCTTAAAGCAACTGGATGTCCATTTTCTGATATTTTAAATAATATATTACTATTATAAATTATATCTATTTTAATAAATGCTTTAATATTTATCTATTTTTTAATATTAAGAAAAGAGCTGTCTTAAAGCACCTAGAAGCCCTTTTCTGATATTTCTAAATAAATAAATATCTTATTTATATTTAAATTAATATATTTTCATAAAATTATAAATTTGAAATAATAATCTTATAAATTAAATATATATTTGAATTTTTAAATTTCCAATAATAGAGACAAATTATAATTAATGGGTACCAATTTTGGGCGTTATAGGGGTGCTAATCCTTCCCTAAACGTGACCAACCACGAATCTTTTTTATTAAATTTATTTTGGTTATACGTAGATCAGTTTATCTTTTAAATTATATTTTCTTAAAAACTATTTTAAAAGATTGTTTTTAGGTATTTGATCTACCTAACCCAAAAAGGTCAATGGCGACTCCCAAAATATTTTTTAAATCAAAATCATTTATTTATTCGTTTTATTGTTCCCGCCAAGAAAATTTTCGTACCCGGGCAAAAACCATTTACGACACGGCTTTAGGGAGTCGGGATCTATATTTTAGGGAGATTTGGAAATTTCAACCACTATTCACGGTGGCCGGCAGCGGAAATCGATGTCGGAGAACAGTGGCTGGCGACTGTCGGATTCTCTCAATTTTAGAGAGAGAAGAGGAAATGAGAAAAATGAGAAATAAGGCCCCAAAGGCCGGCTATAATAGGGCTTAAATACCCTCACCAAAACGACGTAGTTTTGGTGAGGGCCTTTGTGTAATTTCGCTTATGGGTTAATTATACCTGATGCCATACCATATTTGTAACTTTACATTATAGTCACTGAAATTAAATTTAAATCCTTATAATTCAGTCTTTTAATTTAATTTCTTTATAATTTAGTCATTGACCTAAATATATAGATTTTAGGTAAGATAACATATTTAGACCTTTTAATTTTAATAATTAATATGTTAATCTTAATAAAATGTTTTAATTTAATTTAATTTGATGTACAAATGTTATATATTTTTTTTAGTCACTAAATTAATAAATAAGGTAAAATAACATGTTTAGCCACTAAAATTTTAAATAATTATTTACGAATTAGGGTATTTAATTTTAATATATTATAATTTAGTCACTAATTTTAAATACTTTCATTTATCTTACAAGTTTTATTACTTTTTATAATTTAATACTATAGTTTTAATTTTATTTATTTTACTCATTGTTTATTTATATTTTAATTTTATAAGTTTAAATATTTAATTATTATTGTTATTATTATTATGTAGCCATATAAATATATATAATAAATAATATTTATTTACTTATTTTTTATATATATTAAATAAAAATCCTATTTAAAAATTTAATTTTATATAAATTACTTTTAAGAAAAATAATCATATTTTAATATTTATTTATTTTTTAATATTAAGAAATAGATTGTCTTAAAGCACCTAGAAGTCCCTTTTTGATATTTTTAAATATATAAATATCCTATTTTTATAAATTATATATATTAATTTATTTTAATTATTTTTAGAGAAATATTTTATTAATATTTATTTATTTTTTAATATTAAGAAATGAGCTATCTTAAAGCACCTAAAAGTCCTTTTCTGATATTTCTAAGTAAATAAATATCTTATTTATAAATATAAATATATATATATATATATTAATATATTTTCTTAAAATTATATTAATAAATTTGAAATAACAGGATTACGAATTAAATATATTTTTGAGTTTTTAAATTTCCAATAATAAAGACAATTTATAATGAATGAGTACCAATTTTAGGCGTTATAGGAGTGCTAATACTTCCCTAAACGTAATCGACCACGAATCCCTATTTATTTCTAAAAAGAATGAATTTTTGGTTAAACGCATATCAGTTTATCTTTTAACTCATGTTTTCTTAAAAACTCTTTTAAAAGATAATTTTTAGGTATTCGACCTACCTAACCCAAAAATGTCGATGGCGACTCCCAAAATATTTTTTAAATAAAAATCATTTATTTATTCATTTTAGTTTTCCATCCAAGTAAAAAAATTCGTGCCCGGGCAAAAATTGGTTACGACAGCTTGGCGACTCCGCTGGGGAACTGGTCAAGCTTTAAAATCAATTATAAATTATCTCTATCAATTAGAAATTAAAAATTCATATTTTTTTAATTTATAATTCTTTTCTTTCAAATTTTTTTATACTTATAGTTTATATATATATATATATATATATATATATTCTTCTTTATTTTGTTTTATTTTCAAGTATTAAATTTCATTATTTAATTGTTTGTCAGAGGTTTGAAAAATTTCTCCTCACACACAACACGTGCATTGCATAACATAAGCTTTATAATCAAGCTTGTCCCTTTTAAGTGGGAGTAAAAGCGACGTCTTCGTGAGAATTTATTCTCCGTGTCAGACCTAGCAAGTAGCTTCGAGGTTTATATGCTCTATGTCTTCGTGAGAATTTATTCTCCATGTCAGGCATAGGGAAATATGTGCCCTCGAATTAAACTCGATCCGCTTTAGTCTGTAGTGGACTAGGATTGAGGGTTTGGCAGCCTAATGGGGCACCAACAAGGACAGTTCGGGTACATTTACTTCTAGAACTGAAATCCTGTATATAATCAAACCTAGAAATTCTCCTGATCTATGACAATACTGAAACCTTGTCCGTAGGTATACACAAAGGAGAAATAAGCTCTAGCTTTTTAATATTTTATTTTCTTTTTTCCTGAATAAATGCATGCGAACTAGAAATCATGCAGTTAGGTTAATTTTTCCAAACAAAGCATGTAACTAGAAAGCATGAGATTAGGATTTATATCATGATATATAGGATCTTTTCTTTCCATTAATTGGTACTAACCAACTTATTTCTTCCTTTCTCATTTTTATTTTTCATACATTTTGTTTTGCTAACTTATTTATATTAATTTCTTTTGTTTGCATTGCATGATCATGGCATAACCAAAAGGTGTTGACTTGAAAGACTGTTCATCAAATTGGAAAGAATTCATAAATGGGCAAAAAGTTTTATGATATAACAAAATATGACGCAACCATGGAATGACATCCTAAGGAAGCTCCAAGGATAGAGGAGAGCTATGCACCCAAAGATTGTATGCCCATTGAAGAGCAAAAGGAGATACGAGAAATAAGAGAGAAGATGTCCAAGATGATGGGTAGAATATCTGTTTTGGCCAAAGGAAAAGAGATTCCTGCACAAAAAGAGACAGAGCTCAATGAACATAACCCTACAATCTTAGATATACAAGGAACGTCAGGTCTTAACCAATTTGAGAAATTACAGACATTCATCATTTGTATTCATAAATCGTCTGGAGATACCAAAGAAATGGTGACAATTGTAAAAGCTCCCAGAGATGAGAAAAAATCACGTAATCTGAAATCGTCGAAGTTTAGTCTGATCCCGACATCTAAAACTCGGGTTCAATCCAAGACAAAAGGCGGTTCTCATTTTGAGAAGCTACTTGAAGCGTGAGAAGTGGCTCTATACTACATAAAACTGTTCCAACCGTCGTATCCTAATTGGTATGACATCAATGTTTATTGTGAATATCATGCCGGAGCTCAAGGACATACCATTGAGAATTGTTTTGCCTTCAAACGTCGAGTCCAAAGTCTTTTGGATCATGGAACCTTAAAATTTATGATAAATGATCGACCTAGTTTGGTAAATTAAGGTCCTGCTAGATTAATACCAAAAGTATTCAAAGGTAAGAGTATCAGTAGGGGCGTCCAGAAGGAAGAAGATTTGCTGAGGTCTGAGGCTCAAATACGTCATTTAAAGATTAAAAACGATAAATTGAGAACCAAAATGGAAACCATGCATGAAGATTTCCAGAAGGTCAGTCAAGCCTTTCAAAATGCTGGCATAGGAAACACCCCAGAATAGTGGATAATAGGGGTCACCAAACTGAAAAATAAATGCAATATATATGAAGATCTTGTCCAAAAACTTCTTAAACACAAAGGTTCTCTTACAAGAGAAAATGAGCAAATCTGAGAATTGACACAAGAAGATGAAGGAAAAAGAGAATATCATGGAAGAAAATGCAGTTCAGACAAGCAATATGGCCCATAAGCTGATAGACTAACTTGGCTTTAGAGAAGAAAATAGGAAAGCTATCCCCTATATGTAAAAGTTTTGTTTGATGCACGAAAACTTTTGTGTTCAATGAAATCTGTTTTAAGATGATAAATATTGAGTAATTCCTTTTCATACATGCATTTGCATTTTACATCTTTGCATTTTCATTTTGTATTCATACATTTATGTTTACATCTTTGCATTGCACAGTTTGCATTCTTATTTATGCATTTATACATTTTCACATTTTTTATTTATTTAAGTATTGTTATATACATTAATTATAAAAACATGTAAATAATTCATGAAAGGTTTATGTAACAATAAAACCAAGATTAGTCATTCATTTTACTGTACCATCATCATGAAAACAATGGAGCAATCTTATAAAAGACTACAAGATAAGTGGCCAGAATAATTGACAGGGTTACCTCAAGATACAAGGAAAGAAGCATCGGATTCAGTACCAGATGGATCAAATCAAATATTTTAGAGGATGGCATATGATAAAGAAGAGATAACTGATAAAGAGTAATCATTCTATCAGATTGTAGAGTCGAGAATGATAAAATACCCTGCGGCATCTCACTTGAGCCCAAAGAATAGCCTCATTAATTATTCACAATATGAGGAGAGATTCAAGAGGATGAATGAAGCAATTAGAAATAATGAAAGGTGTTAATGCCTCCCACAAAGAAATAGAAGCAAGAGAGCTCAGCTTGGTTCCAGATTTGGTTATTCCCCATGAATTCAAAATGCCAGATTTTGAGAAATATGATGGCACCATTTGTCCCCTAATCCACTTCAGAATGTTTTATAGAAAAATGCAAGGATATTTAAGTTTTGATGATCTGTTAATTCACTCTTTTCCATGGTAGTCTCATTGGACTAGCAGTAGTATGGTATAATCATTTGAACCAATAGCAGATTAAGAGATGAGTTGATTTAGCTGATGCATTTTTGGGACAATATCGGTATGTTAAAGGCTTAGCTCCAACACGTATGGATCTTCAAGAAGTAAGGATGAAAGCCAATGAAGGGTTTAAGGAATATGCCTTAAGATGGAGAGGAGTGGAAGCACAAGTTCAACCTCCCATATTAAAAGAAGAGATATCACGTATGTTTCGAGATTCCCTTCCTGCTCCTTTATTTAAATTAATGTTGGCAAATCCAACGAAGGAATTCGAGAATTTTGTGATAAATGGAGAATTAATTGAAAATGTAATCAGGGAATGAAACTTAAAAGTCACATTCAGAAACCCGACAGATCAGAAAGTGAAAGATGATGATGTGAATGAATGTAGCATCCATAGTCCCCGCAACTGCAAAAGAAAAAGAGCAAGTAATTATTCGGATCGACCAAAAAAAGTCATGCGATCAAGAAATACTTTGGAAGTGTTCCAAACTTCCATTTTAGACCTGTACCCTCATTTGATTAAAGGTCAATACATCACACCAAGACCAACGAAAGTGACACCAAACCCTTCTTCTCATAGCTATGATCAAGGTAGTGTTTGTGATTTCCACTTGGGGGTATCTGGGAATTCAACAGGGAGTTGTTGGCCACTGTTAAAAGAAATTGAGATGCTCATTGAAAAGGGAGTCTTGACACAAGAATTGATCAAGAAATGGGGGGGAATAAAGATTAAAATCCTGGGCCAAGTACATACCCAACATTCGAAGCAAGCTAAACAAAACAAGTGGAAGTTGTTATCTACCACTGTAGTACTTTCTATTTTCAGCATCTTGTTTGCCCATGTTTTTTGTTCCTTTCTCCGCCTTTTGTGAAATAAATAAATTTGTGTTGCTCTTAAGGTTATGAGCATTGAGTCAATTTTACAATCTTACAGTTCTTTGAATATCAACTGGATTAAAAAACTCTTTAAATGATTAGAGTTATAATCTTTGACAGAATAACAGGATTGAAAACCAGAAAAACAAAGACCCTTGACCTTACCTCAGAAGAAATATACCCAAACATTACCCTTTCCACAAATATGAGATAGCCTTCTCCTATTGAAAGGAATTATAAAAAGGCTTGATATTTACATATAAAGGTGAACAATATGGGGCATCCTATGTAACATTGCAAAGCTGACTAGATTGCTTTTCTATTGATGAAGTTCGACGATGAAACTTTGACAAATCTAGTCTAAATTCATTTGGTAATGAGATTTTCTGAACTCCACCAAAACACCTAGACTATAACAAGTTCTTCTTAACAAGCTTAAGAAATTGGATTTGGTTACCCATGTTATATTATTATATATATAATAAAGTTTGACTTATCCCCCTAGAGAAATTGGTTAATAGCCTCAGCTTTATGGATAATATTCAGCTAGTCTGTTATACTTGAGTTGTCCCTCTAGAGCAAATGGTTAATAGCCCCGGCTTTATGAATAATATTCAGGTTACCTATTATATTATTATGTACAGTAAAACTGCCCCTCTAGAGCAATTGGTTAATCACCCCAGCTTTATGGATAAGTTTCAACTAACCTGATAAAGGTGATTATATTATTATATACAATAAAGCTGAATTCAGCTAGCTGAAATGGAAAATGTGTTAAGAAATGGACTAAGGATGTTAAGAAACGGACTAAGGATGCTAAGAAACACCTGTTATAGTCAACTTCACACGAGCAATCAGAAATTTCATTATTAGATCGATGTTTTCACATTGCTTTATCAAGGATTTCAGAGAATTGAAATGGAAGTATTCTAGAAGGTCTAGTAACCGTTATGCTAGATTGTGTCATTTTGTACGTATCTGGTTAAAATACCAAGTCCTTAAAGTGAGGCATGTGACAAAGTTCATAAAGAGCGAGAGAGGAGTGACATCTTAAATAGATGTAACCATAGAAATTAGGAAAGCAATCCTGAAACTAACCCATAAATCTTGATACTTGTTAAAGAGCTATAATTCTCAAACATTAAAGAATTGTTGATTCTGTTGATATTCTTTGAATTCATGCTTATGATTTGATTCTATTATGAATCTATGATAGACAACATTTTACAAAATTATTTCATTATTTGATAAAGAAAGGAGGAAAAACATTTTCAAACAGGACAGTCTCAAATAAGGAAGGTCCTTGAAGCAAGTTGTTGCCTATTCTACCTCTATTGAAGAAAAAGAATGAACGAGGCCAGAATGATGAAGTATTTCACTTTCTTGAAAGTAAGTGGTCCAAGAAGCCAGAAAGTCTGGAGAATTGAACTTGTAACGCTCTCCTGTGACATCATTAGCAATCCATCAAGAATGATTATCACTTATCTCATGCTGAGGGCGATAAGCATCACCAGACAAATTATTTTCCCCAGCCATCAATCCATGTCTCTAGCATATTCTAGAATCACAGAGTCATAAGTCCCATTAAGTTGTATTATGGGAATGAACAAGTCACCACTTGAACTCTGGTTATATTGTGATACTAGTTCAGATCTTGAGGCATCATTGCTGCCTCTTTCATGTCGATCATTTTCTTTGTCAGGATTATATCCATTATGTCATTCAAAAGATTGTTGAACTTGAATTTGAGAACTTATGGCACAGAATACGACATTGGAATATATTCTACACTTATAGATCTTTCATATTGGATAACCTTGGTTACAGGATTCCAAAAATAGAGATAACCAAGTTTTGCTATCAACTAAACCTTTCCATGTTTCGGGAAGAGTGAGATATGGCAGTGTGTATCTTGGGGTTACAGAAAAGAAAGTTATTGTAGCAGCCATTGCAAGAAAATACACCAACAAAAATCTTCTAGTTTATCCTTATGATGTTTATTTCTTCCGATCAGGTTGTTATATGGGATGCCACCAACAACAAGGTCGAATTCGCCAAATCTACTCATTAATTTCTCCAACCGATCACTATTTAGTTCTTACGCATCTGTTTTCAAAGGTATGCCAAGATAGTAGAAGGCAACCTCTGCATCACTGATCCCAGAGAAAAGAGATAGGACATTGATACCACCGAGGAACATGTCTCTAGCAGATCCTCCTCCTTATGTATGGCTTTTAAGGAAACCTAGAAGCATTTTCACCTCATCAGGTTTAAGTGGAATAACTTTATTCCTTCCAACCCATACCAGATTCCATTTTCGGTACTCATCAAGAACATACTTCTGGACACTCGAAGGTGGCTCATCGTCATAAGCTTCAAAAGCCTTACGGATCCTTTCTATCAATTTGGCACTTCCTGTACATGTTTATAAATAGTTCAACCTTGTTCTTGGATCCCAGGAAGATCACCAGTTTTTTATCAATGGAAAAACATCATGTATGGTGCGTGGAGGAAGCAGAATAAGAGGAAATTTGTTCTCAATTGGAAGATTATGAATGTAGCCCATTTTCTGTGCAGCAGCACAAAAATACTTTGAATCTACAAATTCTGGCTCTACATCATATAAGTACCGTGACATTTTGGTTCAAACACCAACTGGAGCAAGTGCCACATTCTCGTAGTAGAAATAAAGAGGCCCAATAGTATTTTCTGGAACTGTTCTTTGAGTTATCTGATATGTTTCAGTAGGAACCCTAAAACCAATCATTGGATTTGGAAGATAAACTGATCGTCTTCATTAAGAAACTTCTTTTCAAACTTCCTCTGCTTCTTCCGTTTCCAAAAATCATAGCCCGAGTTTCATCTTTTCATGTAATTGGGATCATTGCATAATGGTTTCCTATCTTCTACTGGAAGAAGTGCGTCAGCAGCCTTAGCCATTTGAGCAGCACATATAAAATCTATCAACTCTGCAATTGATAAATCTGGACCACATCTCTCCATGGCTATTGAAGCCTCAACCTCTTAGTACCCCATTTTCGTCAAGTATAATAGTTTATTCTCCTCATCAGAATCAGAATTCAGGATTTCCTCGGTATCAGAAGAAATATCAATATCTGTGAAATCATCCTGAAAGATCGCATCATAATCAGATGAGTAATTATCAGAATCAACATGTTGTATGGGTGCGGATTTTTTAAGAGCCTGTACCACTGTATATGTAGTCTTGCTATTGCATCAAAATAAGATTATTGTTCACATAAATTGGTTCAGTAAATGGTTTTAAATACCCAATCTTCTTAACCATGTGTCACATGATAGCATGTTCTTTGTTAAGAGATATCACGGTTGCAGGAATTAAGATAGTCCCCTGGCAGGCCATTCAATCTAGGGCTCAGTTCCTTAAAATTTTATCTTTGAATGTTGTATGGGTGCGGATTTTTTTAAGAGCCTGTACCACTATATTAGTCTTGCTATGCATCAAAATAAGATTATTGTTCACATAAATTGGTTCAGTAAATGGTTTTAAATACCCAATCTTCTTAACCATGTGTCACATGATAGCATGTTCTTTGTTAAGAGATATCACGGTTGCAGGAATTAAGATAGTCCCCTGGCAGGCCATTCAATCTAGGGCTCAGTTCCTTAAAATTTTATCTTTGAATTTTGTATTCTGTGTGTCGGTGATGATTGGAAATATTTCTTTGAGATTCCTGGTAGTTAGTTTCAACCATACTGTTGAGGTTACGAAGCTGTTTTTCACATCAGTTTTTTCTGTACATGGCTCCTATAGTTGATATGTTTCTACTTCATACAACACTCATTATAGAAGAAAGCGTGATCGGTATCGTACTTTGCCCTTGTACGAGATGATATCAAGATCAGTCAGTGTCTCTTATTCAATTCGACACTAGCATATCTTGTGAATTTGACCAACTTTTTGGTCATGAAACACAACAACATCTCATTTGTATTCCCACTGAGTTTTGTTCTCAAGTGGTCTTGTGACATCATACAAAAGCTTTGAACACTATGTAAAGAGCTTCATTGACCAGAAATTTGTGTATAAGCCACACCAGGATGAATGTATTGTCAAATGTTTTACGAACCAATAATTATGGTGCTGAACCAATGTTGTGATCATATGGTGTTTTCATTTATTGATGCAATATAAAGTCTGTCTTCTTCAACCCCAAGGTTAGAAGTGATATATGATGAAGATTTCTTTCCACATAAGGGAAGTAGAAATTTTAACAACAAGAAACTAGTGGAGCCAACTAATGTTGAACGACAGGTTATTGTTAAACATCTCAACATGATATGGTCAAAGTTGTCTTGTTCGAGATTTGATTAGATGTGGAGACATGAAAGGAATTAGGATAAAATCCTCCTTGTGATATGTTTCAAGAGTCAAATCATAATAGACTCTACTCTCTTAATTAATCTCTACTGAGTTTAGCATATCTACATTCTTCAAAGATGATAGATTCTCTCTTCAAAGATGATAGATTCTCTTTTGAAAGATGAAAGCTTTATTGGATTTCTACACAAGTCCATACTAAGAAAGCCAATGTTATCAAAGACAAAATGGGGCATCAAGGTCTTAGTTCTAACTACGACAAGAGTTCCATAAATGAAACATTTCTTCTGAGACTTAAATAAAGCAAAGAAGACACAAAGATACCAGTTGATCAAATGGTTCTTCAAAAATAAAGCATAAGTTGCTACACTGATATACGAAGGAAACCCTGGCAATAAATGATCAAGTGAAGGAAGACCGAGTTCACCACTTTGAAGCAAATGAAGATTGTATCAACATCCATGTATTCATAAGAACATCATTTGCACAATAGACAATGCATTACATTGATAAATTTCATTGCATTCAAACTTGAAGTTTTACAGGTTTTCGTATGAAAAAGAAGATTCATGATTAAAAATACCTTACAAAAAGAAGGTAGAATTCAAAACCTCAAATGCAAGAATCACGCAAACATCTGAAGAATAGATGGATGCAATCCATAGAAGAAGTATCATTTTGGGGCATGTTACCCAATCAACAAATTATTTCAATGAGAAAATTGTTGAATAGTAAGAAAACGATTTCCGCAGTTTCTTACTTAGTAAACTATTTCCCATATCTGTAAGCCCTTCAGTGCATGATGTTTTCAAAACCTTCGGGTCATCTGTAAGCCCTTCAATGCATGATGTTTTCAAAACTATCAGGTCATCTGTAAGCCCTTCAGTGCATGATGTTTTCAAAACCTTCGGGTTATCTGTAAGCCCTTCAGTGCATGATGTTTTCAACATTTCCATCATACTCAAAAGAAGCCAAATGAAAAATTATTGTCTTTTTCGTCTTTGCTCAATTCTTGTTAACACAAGAATGAGTAAAGAGGGGAAGTTGTATACACTAATTTTTCAGTTTGCTTTTATTATTAATATTATTATTATTATTATTATTATTATTATTATTATTATTATACATTATTATTAATATTATTTATTATTATTATTAAATAAATATTACAAGGCCCAAAACCCGGAGCCCAATTACAAACAGATCTAGACCCAACTTGAACCGGCCCAAATGGCCCAACTAAACCCTAAAACCAAATTAGGGTTTTTATCTCATCCCAATCGCCAGACAATCTCAGCCGTTGGATCTGGAAAGATCCAACGGTCCAGAAGCTTCCAAATGAAAACCCTAGGGTATCATAACCCTAGGGCCACGCGGCCACCTTCGCTGCTTCCAGAACATCCACAACCACCACGCCTCTGCCAGGTGGTCCAACACTCCACTGCCGACGTCTCCACCGCCATTGCTGACACTCCTTTTCCACGCTACACTCGAAGAAGCCTCCAGTAGAGCCAGTTCCTTGCCACACGTCACAGTTATGGGATGAGTCACCACATATTTCGGTGACTCGCCGAGACTTCTACCATTTAACTGGTCCGAGCAGAACACCATGGTGGCTATAAAAGCCACCACCACCTGCGAAAGAAAAAAAAAGGAACAGAGAGAGCAACCAAAAACAAATACACCCACAGCAACCACAATAACCAATAGTGAATCAAAAGAAGGAAAGAGACTTGCCGATAAGAAACACGACCACCGAAGCATCCCTACGCCTCCACGTGTTGTTGGAAAATTAAAATCCTGAAGGTAGTTTTCTTAGATCTAGGAAATAATAGGCGGTTTTTGAAAAAAAAGAGTGACAGATTCGGCTTTAGGGAGTCATGATCTATATTTTAGGGAGATGTGGAAATTCCGGCCACCATTCACGGTGGCCGACGACGGTAATCGGCGTCGGAGAACGGTGGCCAGTGACTGCCGGATTCCCTCTGGCGAGGGATGATAGAGAGAAGACAGAGAGAATTACTTCTCTCAGTTTTAGAGAGAGAAGAGGAAATGAGAAAATGAGAAATAAGGCCCAAGGGCCAGGTATAATAGGTCTTAAATACCCTCACCAAAACGACGTAGTTTTGGTGAGGGCCTTTGTGTAATTTCGCTTATGGGTTAATTATACCCGATGCCATACCATATTTGTAACTTTACATTATAGTCACTGAAATTAAATTTAGATCCTTATAATTTAGTCTTTTAATTTTATTTCTTTATAATTTAGTCATTAACCTAAATATATAGATTTTAGGTAAAATAATAGATTTAGACCTTTTAATTTTAATAATTAATATGTTTATCTGAATAGCATGTTTTAATTTAATTTGATGTCCAAATTTTATATATATTTGTTTTAGTCACTAAATTAATAAATAAGATAAAATAACATGTTTAGCCACTGAAATTTTAAATAATTAATTACGAATTAGGGTATTTAATTTTAATATATTATAATTTAGTCAATAATTTGAAATACTTTCATTTATCTTACAAGTTTTATTACTTTTTATATTTTAATACTATAGTTTTAATTTTATATAGTTTATTCATTGTTTATTTATATTTTAATTTTATATGTTTATATATTTAATTATTATTGTTATTATTATTATGTTGTCATAAACATATAATAAATAATTTATTTACTTTATTTTTTTATATATATTAAATAAAAATCCTATTTATAAATTTATATTTTTATAAATTACTTTTAAGAAAAATAATCATATTTTAATATTTATTTGTTTTTTAACATTAAGAAATGTATTGTCTTAAAGCACCAAGAAGTCATTTTCTGATATTCTTAAATAAATAAATATGCTATTTTTATAAATTATATATATTAATTTATTTTATTTATTTTTGAGAAATTTTTTATTAATATTTATTTCTTTTTTAATATTAAGAAATAGGCTGTCTTAAAACACCTAGAAGTCATTTTCTGATATTTCTAAGTAAATAAATATCTTATTTATAAATATATATATATTAATATATTTTCTTAAAATTCTATTAATAAATTTGAAATAACAGGATTATGAATTAAATATATTTTTGAATTTTTAAATTTCCAATAATAAAGGCAATTTATAATTAATGAGTACCAATTTTTGGCGTTATAGGGGTGCTAATCCTTCCCTAAACGTAATTGACCACGAATCCCTTTTAATTTCTAAAAAGAATGATTTTTTGGTTAAACGCATATTAGTTTATCTTTTAACTGATGTTTTCTTAAAAACTCTTTTAAAATATAATTTTTAGGTATTCGACCTACCTAACCCAAAAAGGTCGATGACGACTCCCAAAACATTTTTTAAATCAAAATCATTTATTCATTTTAGTTTTCCCGCCAAGTAAAAAAATTCGTGCCTGAGCAAAAACCTGTTACGACAGAACTTTTATAAATCTAGAAAGAAAAGAAGATTGTATTATGAGTTGTGAGTTTATGCTTACCCCAAGAGGGTATTTATATCCTCTCAAAGCCTAAGGATAAACAAATAAATTAAAATAAAATAATCCTAAAGATAATTATTTTTTCCTAAATTCAAACTTTAAACAAGTCTCCTAATGCAACTCTGCTCGTCCATCTTCTAGAAGGCGCACTGAGTAGATCTTCTAGAAACTACCACTGATTGGACTCTCTAGAAACTGCCATGTCAGACTGTGTCGTGCCCAGATTCGTACCGTTGTCTCCAGCCATGACCAAATAATAAAAAAATGCAGAATACACCCGTTTTACCACTAGTTCTGGAAAATAAAGACCTGCACGAAAATAAGCATAACACAACCAAATCAACAGCAATAAATCCACAAGATTAAAGAAATAACGAGCAAATATTAACTATACTGAACATTCATCAAATTTCCCTCACTTAGCTCATGCTTGTCCTCAAGTATGATATAATCAAATTTGTCAAAAATTTCATTTACCGTTCTTTGTCAAGTTTCACATTCAAGGAAGCAAGATAGAGACCACAAGAATTATTCAAGTCAAGACATCAATCAACTGAATATCACCAATTGGAATAAGTTAAATGCAATTGTAACATCCAATCATTCATTAATCTCAATGCCCATAACTCAACAACTTACCGGGATTCACTCAAATTACTCAATGTATTTAGGGTTTAAAAACACTCAATGTTAGAACCGACACGATATTACCATAGGTCTGTAAGTAAATCAAATCTCCACTACTAATAAGAATAAGATGCATAAATCAAAGGGTCTTTTATGGGTTGTAATAAGCTTAGGTAAAGGTGGGGAAAAGGCTAAACATATGGCTAAAAATTCAACGCAAGGAACTAACAAATAATAAGTTCAACTCCAACAAAACATTAAGCACAACAAGATAAAAAGACAAACTATCAAACAACAAATTTCTTTTAAAAATGCATTTGATTTTTTACTTTTTCACATTTTTGTTGTTTTCTTTTCCATATTTTTTTCATGTCTTTCTTCTTTCTCTTCTTTCTTTGAACAACAACTTTTTTCTTTTTCTTTTTTTCTTTTCTTTTCGAACTGTTGTTTTTTTCCATGGAGCATGCATTGACTAAACTATTTACTTGCCCTGAAAAGGGTAGAAAAGAGGGATAAAATAAAAAGGCTTGGGTTTATAAATGTGGTGAAATCAAAGAAATGAGAATAGACTCAAAAGTGGTTAACTAGGGGGAAAATGCATGGGTAGGCAATTTAGTGGGGAAAAACGAATGGTTAATCCTAAGGTGCCCAAATCATTTTTAAGCATCATGTTTATATGTAATCTCGACAGTATTTAAAATGCATGTACTAGAATACCAATGTCAAATTCGACACACTCAATCTAATAAAATGAGAGCAAAAATGTTATGCTCGTAAAGGCTCAAATCTCACTGAATTGTTTCATGCATTGCGTTAATCACATTTCAACCAACAAAATCATGGAATATCACAAAAATACCAACTTGATCACAATTCATGCTATTCGCTATCAAGAACATCCTAACCTAGACAATCATGTGTTCCCAAACAATCATAGCATTCCCAAAAGTTTCAACAAGACAAAGAAATTCAATGAAAATTTCGCAAATCCAATGAAAATTTCGCAAATCCAACCAACACATACTAGCATCAAATCATAAAGATAAGAAAAAGGGAAATTCAACCTACACTCTACTCCCCCTCACTTAAAGCGTTTTGCCTCAAAACATAAAATTAAAGTGCAAGAGAATGAATAAAGTACTCCCCAGATTTAAAGTCGACCACGACCACAGCCTCAGCCTCGGTGGGAGGTGCTGGGATGTAGATAGAAAAGAATCTTAGTAATATTTGTCTCAATAGAATGGAGGTGGTTGTGGACTTCATCCATTTGAGACTGCATATCCTGACGAGGTGCTACAAGTGGTGGTTGTGGCGCATTACGGCAAATGAAAACTTATTCGCGGAAAGGAGTGAGGACACCCGGTAGAATGAAGTATGATGCACTCGGGGTTCCAACAAGTAGGCGCATAGAATCCAAGCATCGCTCATCCAAAGCATCTGTAGAAAAAACATAAGTAAACCATGTATCGTCAAAATTAGCTAAGCAAGAAGCTATATATAAGTAATGTAAGAGCCAAGGATAAGTGGGTGATTGGATTGAATAACGATCTCAAAGGCCCGACCAAACCAAAATCTCAAGTTCTCCCGTTGGTCTGCTGACATGCACCATAAAAAGAATAGTTCAACTCGGCTCAAGGAGGAAGACGAGTCATTTCCCCCGTAATAGTTGTAGGCAAAGAAGCGGTGGATGTCGCGCAAAGTCGGGTCATGGATAAGATGAGCTCGAGTCGAGCGAGCGTTGAACGTGTAGCCAACCAAGCCGGTAAGAGTCTCATAGTCCATATCAGTATCGAAATCCTGCGGAATCTCAAGGAAAGTAGTTAAATACGCATGATTCATGACATCCGTCATAAACCCTATAGCAAGATTAAATTCTGATATAGACATTGAAAAATAATTTTTGCATAGTCAAAATGTAACGACATCGGGCAAATTAACATTAAAAAGACGATTCCAAAAAAAAATTAAAAGTGGCGTAAAATTCAAAAACAAGTTCATAAAACGTTCCACAGTTAATCATCGGATATAAAGTCCAACCAATGACAACAAGATATGCATGAACAGACTCACATAAATGCAAAGTTTCTAAAGTTTGAGTTGGAATATATTTAGCTATACGGAAAGGATGATGTCTTACCGACTCAAAACGTACCAATTCATCGTCCAAAAATTGCAAATACCCGTGTAGTGATTCTTCGACAGGGACATCATATGACCGACCCTTTCGTTTGTGCTCGAGATTTTCGTTGGTAGTAGATGGACTGTCAGGAGGAGGGGCATCACCTGGGCTAGGGGATCGGGTCGACGAAGCATGCCACCCGGGCTACTGCCGAGAGCTCAACGTCATAGGAGACGGATCGGGGGTGGAAAGCCAGCATTAAAGTCCTATGTAAAACCATAAATTGGATGGTACATTAGTAAAGGATGAACCAAAACAGGACTAGAGTTTACCTCTGGACCGTCACCTGATGCTTCTGAATGCATCGAATACGATGGGAAACCCGTCGGTTATGGATAAGACGATGATGTTGCTACTATCGGCATTGAGTGGAATGATGGAGATGGGGAACGCGGGTGGTGACGGACGGTGAGAGATGCTTGGCCTGGGGTGAAATGAGACGGTCGGTAAAAACGCTCAATGATACGACGACATTGAAGTTTGACTACGGCCTTGCGTCGGTCGAATAGGGGCTAGCAGGGAAATGGAATCGGAATTGTTGGGCAATTTAACGAAAGCTAGTGTATTAGAGGAACGGCGTCCTCCAAGGACGGTGGGCGGAGGAACGTTGGCATTGTCCGGTTGGTTTCATGTGCGCACCATCGTGTAGTAGAGAGGAACAAATGATGTGAAAATACGTTAACAAAAGCGGAGTAGGTCGGTGACGGTGAGAAGAGGGAGAAACGTGGATGAGTGTTTTTGGGGAAGGAAGTGTTGTGAAGAAGATGACGAAGCTTGGGGACTTTGTTTTCTTCCGTGGGGGTGTTAGAATTGGAGGAATTTTGGTTTATTTTTTATTAGGATAAAAGAGAGTTTAAAAATTAAAAAAGGGTGATAGAGATAGGGATGGTAGGGTCCACGGTCAAAGGGAAAAGAAAGAGAATAGAGGATTGGGGAGTGGGGGTGGTAGAAAGATAACAAAAGGGGGAATTTTTTTTTGGGTTTTACTAACGTGCGTCGGTCTCCTCTAAGGGGCTTTGTTAACGTGCGTTGTCTAATGAAACGATATGAACGGGCTAGGGTAATTTTTTCACTGGTTTGTGCGACTGTTTACTGCTCTGTAGATTCCGAAATTGGCACTGTTCGAATAATAATTTTGCAAATCTTCGTCATTAAAGTTTGAATAAAAATATTCAGTTCATGCAAAAGAATAATAAAAATTCAATAAAACACGCTCAATCGAAATAAAAAAAATAAAAACAGTATAAAAAATAAAAAAATATAAATGTAACAGAATCAAAAACAATAGGTTGCCTCCCATGAAGTGATTTTATTTAACGTCGTTAGCTCGACGACCTGATTCAGACTACAGGTTCTTCTAAGTCGAGATCTTAAACTAAGCAAGCTTGGCTATTCATATAATATGGTTTAATCATGTGCCCATTGGCTTTAAATCAAGTCCCTGAACCATTTTCAAGTTCGACTGCGCCATGAGAAAAAAATTTAGTTAGCTTGTAAGGTCCGCTCTACTTCGATCGAAGTTTACCTACAAAAAGTTTTAACTTTGAATTTAAAAGAAGAACTTTTTGTCCGACAGAAAAAAAGATTTAAAAATAATTTTTTGATCATGGAATTCTTTTTTTTTTGTCCTTATATATTCTGGCGTTGTCGTAAGCATATCTTTGGATTTCCTCAAGCTCATGTATATGTAACTTTTGTGTTTCGCCAACCGCTTCTAACTCCATAATGCATTGCTTTACAGCCCAATATTCCTTGTGTTCTAGCTCGATAGGTAAATGACATGGCTTACTGGATACAAGGTGATATTGTGACATGCCGATAGGTCATTTATATGCAGTTCGATAAGCCCACAAAGGTCAATCAATTTCAGGCTCCAATCCTTGCGATTTGGTTTGACTATTTTCTCAAGAATTGTCTTTACTTCACGGCTTGAAATTTCTTCTTTTCCATTCATTTGCGGATGATAAGCCGTGGCAATCCTGTGATTTACTCCATGCTTTTTCATAATCACATCAATCACCCGATTGATGAAATGTGTGCCGCGGTCACTTATTATTGCTCTTGGTGTACCAAACCTGGAAGAAAACAATTCTTTAGAAATTGAACAGTAGTTTTGGCATCGTTGTTTCAAGTGGCTTTAGCTTCTACCCAGTTTGAAACATAGTCAACCGCAAGAATTATATAACAATTGTCGAAAGAAGAAACAAAAAGACCTATATAATCAAGTCCCCAAACATCAAATATTTTGCATATATGAATAGGATTAAGAGGCATTTCATTTCTTCGACTTAAGTTACCTGCACGTTCACAATTATCACAGAATTTGCAAAATAATAAGCATCCCGAAAAATATGAGGCCAAAAGAATCCGCATTCCAAAATTTTATGAGCAGTCCACTTTGATCTGAAATGTCCACCACACTAATAAAATGACAAAAATTTAAAATTGAGCTTACCTCACTTTCAGGAACACATTTTCAAATTACCTGGTCTGAACAATGCTTCCAAAGATATGGATCATCCCAAATGAAGAAACGAGATTCTCTTTTAATAAAATTTACTTCAGATCTTGTCAAATCAGATGGTAATTTACCCGCGACTAAGTAATTAACTATATTTGCAAACCAAGGCATTAACTATTTCACCATCATCAAGCTTTCCTCAGGGAATTCCTCATGAATGGGAGGATCAACTGTAGAGATTGGAAGCAAGCTTAAGTGATCAGCCACCAAGTTCTCACGTCCTTTCTTATCCTTGATTTCCAAATCAAATTCTTGGAGGAGTAAGATCCAATAGATTAGTCATGGCTTCGCCTCTTTTTTGCTAAGTAAGTACTTCAAGGCTGCATGATCAGAAAAAACATTAACTTTAGTGCCAATAAGATATGATCTAAACTTATCTAAGGTAAAATGATAGCAAATAAATTTTTTTTTTTCAGTTTTTGAATAATTTCGTTGTGTGTAATCTAAGGTACGTGACGCATAGGCGATAATGTTAGGCTCTTTCCCAATCCTTTGTCCTAGCACGGCCCCAACACTTCCATCCGAAGCATCACACATGACTTCGAAGGGAAAATCCCAATTTGGCGGTTAGACTATGGGTGTCGAGACCAACTTATCCTTTAAAATGTCAATTGATTCTCTGTATTGTTGGTCAAAATTGAAGGCTTTATCCTTTTATAACAAATGGCATAATGGTTGCTCCACCTTGGAGAAATCCTTAATGAATCTACGGTAAAAATTTTTATGACCAAGGAAAGAACAAATTTCCCTCACCGTAGTGGGGTAAAGAAGTGAACATATTATATCAGATTTTGCTTTGTCTACCGTAATTCCTTTAGAAGTGACAATATGGCCTAGAATTAAACCTTTAACAACCATAAAATGACACTTTTTGTAATTCAAAACAAGGTTAAACTCTATGCACCGACGTAACACATTTGTCAAGTTTAATAGACAATCTTTGAATGAATTACTGTAAACATTGAAGTCATCTATGAAGACTTCAATACCTTTTCTCAATATAATTAGAAATAAATACTAATCATACACCTTTGTAACTTGGAAGGTGCATTGCAAAGTCCGAAAGACATCCATCGGTAAGTGAAACTGAAGAAGGGGCATGTGAATGTCGTCTTTTCTTGATCTTTAGGTGCTACTGGAATTTGGAAGAAACCTGAAAATCCATTAAGACAACAATAGAGAGTTTTACCAGCTAATCGTTCTATCATTTGATCTATGAATGGAAGAGAAAAATTGTATTTTTGTGTTAAAGAATTCAACTTTCTGTAATCGATGCAGGTTCTCCATCCATTTTGAACTCGTTTTGGTACAAATTATCCCTAAGAATTTTCGATCACAGTAACTCCTAATTTTTTAGGAACTACATGTATCGGACTTACCCATTTACTATCCGAAATTGGATATATGATATATGCATCAAGGAGTTTTTATATATCATTTTTTACCACTTCCATAATTGGCGGATTTAGCCAGCGTTGACCTTCATGTGTCGGTTTTGCGCCTTCTTCGATTTTAATTTTGTGCATACAACTGGATGGACTCAACCCTTTTATGTCAGCAATGGTCCACCCTATAGCTTCCTTGTGTGTGAGCAAAACTGTTATTAAGTCTTTTTCTTCCTCCTTAGATAATCCTTTTGATATGATCACTGGCAAAGTGTTGTTTGCTCTGAGGAAGGCGTATTTCAAGTGGTCTGGAAACGGTTACAGTTCAACTTCAAGCGCCTGCAACACAGAGGGTAAAACTTTAGGCTTAGAAGAAATCAAATTCAATTTGGCATAATCAGAATATATGTTCTCATCATGATCTTCTAGCTCCCTGCATAGATCAAAGGAAAAATTAGTCCTTAAAAATTCATCAGCCAAAGGATCAATTATATCAATAGAATTTAGACTTTCCACTTTGTTCAGGATATCTAATTGCCTTATGCACGTCAAATTTAATGATCTCACCGTCAAATTCCATAGTTAAAATTTCACTTCTTACGTCAATTTTCGTATGTGTAGTACTTAGGAAATGACGCCCTTGTAGGATATCAGAGGATGTTCTTATGCAATCATTCTCCATGTCGATTATATAAAAATCAGCAGGAAATATTAAGTCATTTACCTCCATCAATATATTCTCTAAGAGTCATTCAGGATAGATCATTGATCTGTCGGCAAGCTGTAATGAGATCTTTGTATCCTTCAAAGGCTCGTTAGTAACCATTTTGTAAACAAATAGAGGCATTACATTAATAGAGGCGCCAATATCATTTTGTAAGCTTTTTTTTGTCGTAAAAAATCCTTCAAAAATCGAGCATATCTTGGAACCTTTCAGATTACCTCAAGGAGAGGTATGTTAACTTCCACCTTTCGGAGTCGTCTAGTATTTCCTTTTTGTCAGCTTGTTTATCCCTTTTAACTAACCTTGATAGAAAAGGTGGTGGCACGTCATAGGGAGATAGCGTTGGATCCATTTTTTCTTCGTCACTCTTTTTCTAGATCTTGAATCATCAGTCTTCTTCTCTTTTTGGATTGCCTCATCTGACGGAACAGATGGCGCCACTACTGTACCACTCCAAAGAGTGATGGCGCTGACATTCTCCCTTGGGTTTACCTCGGTTTGAGATGGAAGTTTACCTTGTGACTCCAAGCGGCCTATGGTTTGAGCTAGTTGGCTCATTTTCTTATCTATTTCTTGTAAGTGGGCTTCACTACGAATCTAGAATTTTTCCTGGGAAAGTGCTAACCTCTCGACAAATGACTCTAATGATGTCTTATGCAGCTTTTGTGGTGGTGGAGGTGGTCTCGCTTGATAATCTTGATTTGGTCTTGAGTTATGAGCATAATTGAAGTTCGAATGATCCCTCCATCCTCGACTTTAAGTATTGTCGTAGGGATTATAAGCTCTTTGGGGAGGTCTTGGAAAGTTTTCGACTGCATTGACTTGAGCTACTGCATCATCTTAGATCAGTGGGCAACTGTCTATTGGATGATCAGGTAATGCACATATTTCACACTATCTATTTAGTCCTATCTTTCCTGCAACAAGAGAGTTGATGACTTCAGTTAATTTATTTATCTTATTTTCTAAAGAATAAGAGCTTATCTCATGAACCCTTCGAGGAGGTTCATTATTTGTGCAGAATTGTTGGGAATTTACGACCATTGTGGAGATTAAATCCTGAGTTTCAGTAGGAGTCATGTTCACCAAGGCTCCACCGCTGGCAACATCGTTCATCTTCATTTCCAAGGAGTTAATCCTTCATAAAAGTATTGAAGGAGTGTTTGTTCCGTTAACCCATGTTGTGGCTAACTAGCACATAGCTTTTTAAACCACTCTTAGTAATCGTAAAATGACTCTCCTTCAAGATGCTTGATTCCAAGTATTCTCCTTTGTAGTTCACTTACTTTCATCGTAGGGAAAAACATGTCAAGAAAAAGATGAGTCATTTGAACCCATGTAGTAATAGAATTAGGGGTAGATAAAATAACCACTCCTTACTCGTATCGGCTAAGGAGCAGACCATGTGAAAGTCCGTGAGAAGTTTGTGTGGATTCTCATTTGGCATTCCTCGAAAGGTAGGGAGGATATGAATAAGGCCAGTTTTTAACTGGTATGGAGTTTCTCCTTGGGGAAAATCTATGCACAAAGGCTCTTGTTCAGTAGGTACCGCGACTAACTCTCTAATAGTATGATCGACCATCGAAATTTTTCTGTACTAATGGATTAACCTGAATTTGATTTTGAATTCGATTCTGGATCTGATTTTTATCTGTCTTTCCCGAACGTCTGTGTGTGAAGTCTCGTAGCTCTGGCTTCAATTTCTGGGTCATACTCTACTAATAAGGTGCCAATTTGACAACTATCGTTTTGATGTCAAAATAAATTCCTTTTTCTCAATTAGTAAGTAAGAAAATATGTAGTAAAGAGAAATAAGGGTCGATTCCACAGGGACATAGAAAATTCAAAATTTTTATCAGAATTGTTTAGACCAGCCGTGAAAGTAGTAAATAGGGGGTTTTGGTAAAAATATATTTAAATAATAATAAAAGAGATTTGAAGTAAAAATAAAGAAAATATTTTAAAGTTGAAAATGGATATGGTAAAAATAGCCTCAACCTTCGCTTTGACTCAATTTCCTTCAGATAATCGAATTAGATTTTCCCTTCAGGATTCACGTCGGTTACATTGTCTACAAGCGAAATCCCCGTGACTATTTTGTATACCGAATACCCAATGCAATCTTTGATTCCGACTTCAGAAACTGATCTAGTCAACATCAATTTTCGTAGATCAATTACCATTTAAGTTCGTGGTGACCGACTCGGATTGTTACTTCAATAACTGCTAGTTCCGATCTCAATTCCCTCCTAGCAAAACTATCTCGCCAAGTGTGTTCCAAGAAGTCGAATGTGTTTTCAATAAGCCAATCCTTCATCCCACTCATTTAATTGCAACAACCTCTTGACTTAAGTCAATCTTTTGATTTTGAAAACTATTTTGATTTTGAAAAATAAGTACATAGACTAAGAGAGATATTCCGAAGTTATTAAGGGTCTTTTTCAATTCTCCCATTGGAATTGAGTCATCGCTTCATCTCTCGTCTTATGAGAAAATTAGCTAAGCATGACAAAAGTCATACTTAGCATATTTAAAAACAAAGCTAAAAAAATAAAGTAAAAAATCAAAAACTTGAAAAATAAAATAAAGGAGAGAACTTTTATAAAACTAGAAAGAAAATAAGATTGTAATATGAGTTGTGAGTTTAGGCTTACCTCAAGAGCAAAGCCTAAAGTAAACAAAGAAATTAAAATAAAATAATCCTAAAAATAATTGTTTTTTCATAAATTCAAATTTTAAACAAGTCTCCTAATACAACTCTGCTCGTTCATCTTCCAAAAGGTGCGTTGAGTAGATCTTCTAGAAACTACCGATAACTAGACCTTCTAAAAACTAGCACGTCAGACCGTGTCGTGCCTAGAGTCGTGCCCATGTCTCCATCCATGTCCAAATAATTAAAAAAATACAGAATACTCATGTTTTACCACTAGTTCGTGAAAGTAAGGACCTGCACGAAAATAAGCATAACACAACCAAATCAACAATAATAAATCTATAAGATTGAAGAAATAACGAGCAAATATTAACTATTCTGAGCACTCATCAACAGTAAATTGTTCATGGAACTTATCGAAGAATTTGAAGAAAGTAACGTTCAATTACCTCCCAGATAATAGAATCAAATGGTGTATGTGCTGGCCACTTTGGCAGCAGCATTCAAGGTAGATGAGCACTCGAATATGATGCCCATCAAAATGTAGGCTTATAAGTATCCAATCCATTAGTTTAACATTGAAGAAGAAGGAGATGAAAACCCCTATTATTATGATATCTTGCAATATATCATATTTTAGAGTTATTCCGAACAGGCGACCAAGAATGACAAGAGAACTATTAGAAGAATGACATTGGGGTATATGCTTGATGGTGAGATCCTATACAAGAAAAGTTTGGATAAGGTCCTATTGAGGTGTGAGGACACCAAAGAAGCTCAAATAATTCTCGAAGAAGTGCATGAAGAAGTATGTGGTACCCATGCCAATGGACATGCAATGGCTAGACAAATTATGAGATTTGGGTATTATTGGTCAACCATGGAAATTGACTATATCAATTATGCCCAAAAATGTCACAAGTGTCAGATTTATGGAGACGAGATAAATACCTCTCCTCATTCGTTACACGTAATGAAAGCTCCGTGGCCATTCTTTATGTGGGGCATGGATGTTATTGGACAAATTTCACCCAAGGCTTCCAATGGCCATCATTTCATTTTGGTAGCAATAGACTACTTTACCAAATGGGTAGAAGTGGCTTCCTATGCAAACGTCACTCAGTCAACAGTTTGTAAATTCTTAAAAAATGAAATCATCTCTTGATATGGCCTACCATAGAGGATTATTTCTGACAATGCATTGAATCTAAACAAAAAGATAATGAAATCAGTTTGTGAGCAGTTCAAAATAAACATCATAATTCCACCACTTATCGCCCGAAGATGAATGGGGCAGTAGAGGTGACTAATAAGAGCATCAAGAGGCTTATAGAGAAGATGACTGAGACTTATAAGGACTGGCATGAGAAATTTCCATTTGCTCTGTTAGCTTATCAAACTTCAATGCAGACGTCGATTGGGGTAACTCTATTTTCTTTAGGCTATGGGATGGAAACTGTCATACCCATTGAGGTAAAAATTCCCTCACTTTGAGTTTTGTCAAAGGTAAATCTAGATGAGGTTGAATTGGTGCAAGCCATATATGACCAATTGAATTTGATTAAAGAAAAGAGATTGAAAGTTATTTGTCTAAGAAAGTTCACCTCTGAGAGTTCGATGAAGGAGATCTGGTGATTAGAAGGATCTTAACTATTCAAAATGACTTTCGAGAAAAATGGATGTCAAATTGGAATGACCTTATGTTGTGAAGAAAGCATTTTCTGGAGGAGCCATAGTCCTTACTAAGATGGATGGGCCAGAATTACCCTATCTAGTGAACTCCGATGTAGTTAAGAGATATTTTGCCAGAAGAAAAAAAGAAAAGGAAAAAATGAAAAATAAATAAATAAAAGGATGGTTCAAGATGAAAATCTAAAAATGACTTTTTGAAACCAAAGGAGGTTTCAAGTTGAAAACCCGCAAATGGCAGCTTGAGTGTCATTCAAATTCAAGATTCGTGCCTGGTGAAGGTCCTGGATTCATTGAAAATATTGAAAGGCTCCTGGGTTGGGTAACAATATCAAGTCGTGATCAGTGTTAGAACTGAAGATTAAAAAGTCTCAATTATAGATACCATGAAAGAAATTGAGTGCACATAAGAGTCAATACTGGTTGATGACATCCAACATAAGGAGATTTGTCAGTCTAGAAAGAACTTCACACCCTTACGCATTATCACGACTATCGAGATCCTTTTTACATAAACTACACTTGAGTTACTTTACGGTGTGCCAGTTCAAAAGCATTTATATAAATAAAAAACTCTTTACATTTTTTCAGTTAAAAGTTTTCTATGTAGTGACTCAAAAACTCTACATTTCTATAAATAAAAAAGAGCCTTTTCTTGTGAACTCCCCTTTTGCAAGCATCTTACTTTGAAAATTAAAAACATGTAGTTTAACTTAAAGTACATGAGATCATTGTTTATTATTGTGTAGAAAGTTTCAGAAAAGTGCATGTGTTTTGAAGCTGAAAAAGGTTTTAACTTGTAAGTTTGCATGATGATGTGACATAGAAAACTAAAACCTTGGAGTACATAGAAAGTTTCATCCATTTGAGGATAACCCAAAATATTTGTCACTAACCGGGTAGTTGGTCATTGGTACTCATGGGTGTCAAGAAGGAAAAAAATAAGATCATGTCTGACCAAAGAATATGGGATCATGATCGTCAGCTGGGGTGAACCGGTCGTGTTTTCTGGACCCAAGATTAAACTGAGTCACAAGATGACTATCGAGAGAGGGTTCTCATTTGAAAAAGAAAATACAATAAAATTATGTCATTGCACACATTTTAGGCATAATAAGGATAATGACATTCATAAAATATATGATGACCAGTGTAATTAATTATCTACAGGTTTTCCAAAAGAAAGCCGAAGGTTAAAGATATTGAAACCTGAATATAGTAGTATCAAATTCAAAATCCTGAAAAGATGGATGTTCAAATGACAATCGAGCCAAGGCAGATTCCCATATATGATAAAGAAATTGATTTTCAAAGATTCACTCAGAGTTTTCTTCTTTCAGATTTGGTCTTCCTGAAGAGCAGCGAAGCAAATCAAGTTGGATTCAATCTTCTCTGAAGAGCAGCGAAGTGGATCAAAATTTTTCTCGAGTCTGATCTCCCCTAAAGAGTAGTGGAGTAGATTCTCCTTCTTTCAGATTTGGTCTTCCTGAAGAGCATCGAAGCAAATCATGTTCAATTCAAACTTCCTTGAAGAACAACGAAGTGAATCAAAGATTTATCGAGTTTGATCTCCCCTAAAGAGTAGTGGAGCATATTATTCTTCTTTCAGATTTGGTATTCCTGAAGAGCAGCGAAGCAAATCAACCTCGATTCAATTTTCCCTGGATAACAGTGGAATGAGTCAATGTTTGTTGATAGGATTTGCCCTGGAGAAATAGTGGAACAGATCTCTCATCAGATTTCAAAGCATGAAATCGACTGCATGAAAACTAATTGTCTATTTGTCTTTGCCCTATTCTTGTTGACACAAGTATGAGCAAAGAGGGGCAGCTGTAGACAATGGTTTTTTTCCCGTTATTATTATTATTATTATTATTATTATTATTATTATTATTATATTAAATAATTACATTTGTAGGCCCAATTACAACATCAAAATCGGCCCAATTGGTTCAACTCAAACCAAACAAGCCCCAAGTGACCCGGTTCTAGCACTACAAACTAAATCCCAATAGAAAGATGATTAAGGTTTGTTAAAACCCTAATCACCCACCTCTCCAGCCAAGCCTTACCCAACTCTCGTTACCGACAACATCTAAGCCAATCCAGTCTCATCACTGCCACTGTTACCTCCTACTGCACTATCGACTGCCATTGTATGCTCCTACCACCATCGTCATTTCATCCCTGCCATCAACACATCAGTCAGACCATTGTTGGAGGCCAATAAAAATAGTAAAAAATTCTTAAATATTTTTTTAAGTCAAATCCGAAACTATCAGCAACAAAATAGAACAATCATGCCCTATTTTCTGGGTAATACCGAAGCAAACTATAAAAAGAAAAGATGAGAGAAAGAGAGTAACCACACACAAAAATTAGAGATCTTTACGAAAAGAAAAATAGGAAAGGAAAATAGAGAGAGAAAGAATGAACTTACCACTCGAAGTCACACATCTTGCCGCCGGAGAAAGGAGAAACCACCGAAAACTGAAGGTAACCTTTTTGATTTTCTTAGATATAGGATGATCGACTTAGTATTAGGTGGATTGGGGTTTGTTTTTGGGTTAAGTGAAAGTTGTTCTTTATTTTGGGGTAACTTTTTAGGTCGCCGACCAGCGTGTGCGGTGGCGGAGGGCTCCGATGAGTCGTGGCCGAAGGCTGCCAGCCTCTCCCAGTGAGGGAAGTTAGAGAGAGGATAGAGACTTTCATTTCTCTCCACTCTTAGAGAGAGAGTGAACCGAATAAATGAATTGCTTGGGGCCATTTTAGGTCAGTTTTTGGGGTTATATACCCCTTTCGGTGCGATGTCATTTTGGGGAGAGGTTCTGTGTTTTGGGTGTGTGGGAATACCATTTCCACGGGCCTTACACTTCGTAATTTGTTCATTTTAGTCACTATATGTAAGTTTTAATTGTTATGATATGAACTCCAAGTTTATCCTTGTTTATATTTTAGTCCCTCTATACTAGTTATGTTAGTTTTATGTTTATTTTAGTTTGAGTACCATATTTTAACCTTTTTCATTTTAATCCTGAATATTGATTGAGGTTAAATTATGATTCCACTCCCTAGCTTGCGTATTGTTCTTGTTTATGGTCATGATTTCTGCTGGTTTTATAGTTTAATCCTCAAGTTTAGCTTTTTAATTTTAAATAATGTTATTGGTTTATTTACGATTCTGGTGCTTAGTTTGTATAATATTTGCACTGGTTACCCTAATCTTTGTTTTTTTGCAGTTGGTCTTTAAATTTTATGTTTTTTAGTTATATCTTAATACGACCTATTCGACTTGTGTTGCGTTGTGTTTTAACCTCTCTGGTAGGATGTACGTTATTAGGAAGTTGTTAAATGTACATGGCTTCGATCGATATGTGTATATTAGTATTTTCTAAAAAAAAATATTAAATGTTATTTTTTTGCAGATAATTTATAAAAACGTTCTTTAACTGACAAAGAGTGTGTTTCCAAGAATTGTTCGAACAAAATAATGCCTTTTATATTCAAATATTTTTTTAGATAATACATGTATTTTATCTATAAGCTAAGACAAGATTAATTTGTATGGAGAACATATGGAAAAGTGCCTTAACTGACGAGGATCACATTACTAATGATTTTTCATACAAAATAATACCTCTTTATATTCGAGTTGTTTTAAAAATTATTGTGTATATGATTTAGTAAAATTAAGGCAATATTACTTTGTAAGGAGAATCCATGGAAATGCCCCCCTTAACTAAGAAGGAAGGTATTTTCGAGAATTGTTCATACAAAATAATATCCCTTTTAGTTTTTCTAAGAAGGATCACAATTTAAATGTATATTCAAGTTTGCGCAATTCAACATTCAAATGACGTATAATCGTTTAGGTACCGATTTCGGGCGTTGTGGGGATGTTAATTCTTCCCCACACGCAATCGACTCCCGAACCCTTTTTAAAATGAATTTCTAGTTAAATGCAGATCATTTTTTTATATTTTAAAATTGTTTTTCTTAAAATTATTTTAAAAGGTATTTTTAGTTATTCGACTTACCAACCCGAAGTTCGATGCCAACTCAAAATTTATTTATTTTTATATTTATTTTAAAACCCAACATTTTTTCAAGATTAAGTTGGATCGATCCCCACCATAGCCCTAAAAAGTTTAAGGACCATTCACACACTACAATTTTGTCTAAGCAATTAACATTATATCTTTTGTTAGATATTTTTTTTAATAAACTTTTGTTAGATTTGAATAGTCTGAATATAATTTTGTCAATGAATTCATCTACTTCATTTATTAGACAACATTATTAAGTTCTAGACATATAACATTAAATGATTATGATACATCACATTCATCATCTTATTATTATACAATAAAACTTTTATAAATTAATAATATCAGGATCACATAATTTTATTAATTTAAAAATTAAAATAATTGATAATATTAATTTAATGATATCATTTTCGATTCAACTAACCTACATTATTTTTCATGAATAAAACATATACATTGTATTGACTAATTGAGGTTGAGGGACATGAGGTGCTATCCATGTAATTTACTTAAGTTATTAGTTCTTTTCATTCATTTTATTTTTGGATGTTCACGTACAGTGTGACTAATTGAATATAATACATACCCTAAAGAAAATAAAGTTCATTGTAGTGTGTAGTACTAGTTAAACGTAAATGTAAGCTCATGTGTGGTAAGAAAAGTTAGAGATGGAATACGGTTAGATTTAAATTTTAAGAATAAGCCAACAACAATATAATCTTATAATACTAAGTTGTCATAGTTATATTTGTAATTTCATACAATTGTTAATATATAATATTGAAGGGATCATAAATTTGTATAAGGGTATTCCGGAAAATTATTATTTTATTAAATTGTCGAAAGTATTAATTTAGACCTTGAGATCAAGTCAGGACCGGAAAAATATTTTTTAGAGAGGTTATTAATTTACCAAGTCTTAATTTATAAAGGTTCTATTGTATAATTTTTTACAATTAAATTAAAAATTATAAAATATCTAAATTTAAGTTTGATCATAGTTGTATAAGGTTAAATTTATTAAATTAAATTA
Organism: Hibiscus syriacus; assembly: GCF_006381635.1. Taxonomy (NCBI): domain Eukaryota; kingdom Viridiplantae; phylum Streptophyta; class Magnoliopsida; order Malvales; family Malvaceae; genus Hibiscus; species Hibiscus syriacus. The sequence continues at coordinate 402,897 of NW_024063487.1, read as the reverse complement.
GATGTATACATAAAATTTTAAAATTTAATTTTTTATTATTATTTAAAACTACTGATTCTTTAACTAAATTTGAATAGTTTCAATATGATTTTGTCATTGAATTTATCTACTTTTAATTTGATATTTAGATTTTTTTTCAACTTTATTTCTAAACTTTCATTACATCAATCGTATCAGTAAATGTCATCAATACTGTTAAGGCACGTGTAGCATTAAATGTTTATGACACATCACATTCATAATGCCGTAATTAAAACATCATTTAAATTTAGTGAAAATATAAAAATGATAAAACATTAAATTTTGATTTTGATCATTGTTGATCAAGGTTGAATATATCAAATACAATTTATTATTTTATAAGTACACATTAAATTTATATTTTAATTTTTTATTTTAAATATATGTTTTATTTAAATTTATATAAATTTAAGTATTTTTTTGAATTACAAGTGAAAATGAAATATGTTAATGTATATCTAGAACTATGACATCAAATAAAGTGATAAATAAAAAATGAACAGATTTAGGAAATGAAAAGATGAAACAAAATGTTTTGAAATGGAAAGACGAGAGTGCGTATAGGATAGCAGCTCTAAGAACCATTCAGATCACAAATTCAATAAATTTCTTCAAATTGTTCTAATCTATTCGTTAATAATAGTTCTTGGCAAGTAAAAAGTTAAAACGGATCATCAAAAATCTTTCAGAAATATTAAGTTGAAACAACTTTTGAAAATAACATGATCTTTCGTAAGCAAGGGCGGAACATCATTGAGGTTAAGGGAAACCTTCGTCCCGTCAATTATTTTTGTAATTATTGTTTAATATTAAAAACTATTTTTGAAAAATAAAAAAAATTACCAGCTCCCTCAATTAAAAAAATTGCATTTATGGAAAATAAAAAATATTTTAACCCCTGTTATAATAACTTTCTAGTTCTTCCCCTGTTAAGGATATGGAATAAAGTAATCGTTCAAGTTTCATGTCAGGTTAGGTAATGCCAGATCAGATCAAATCAAATCAAATATAGATTATGTCAGATTAATTCAGTGACTCGTCTCGATTCAGGTCAGGTCTGGATCGACTCGGGTTCGAGTCATTATCAAATTGATCTCAAATCATACTTAATTCGAGTTCGGGTCAAGTTAATTTTAGGTCGGGTCAATATCAGTTTAGACCAAAACAGTTTGGGTCTGAACCAATTATATATCAGGTTAATTGAGGATCTGATGAACTTCGGGTTGAATATTATTCAGGCCATCTCACGTCGTTGATACATAAAATTTAGGTCGAGTAATATTGATTTCGAGTGAACTTAAAGTCAGGTTTTACCGGATACAAATAGCTTTAGGTCAGTCATTTTTGGTTGAATTATTTTCTGTCTTTCACGAACGTCTAATTATAATATATATATATATATATATATATATATATGTTATAGTCTTATAGCCTTACATCATATGCTTCTAGCCATAGTCTTCTATATATATGTAATTGAAAAAAATATAAAAAGAGAAATTATAATAATTATCTCTAAATATATAGAAAATATTATTATAAACTACTAACTAGGATTAAGTTGAACAAATATGAAACTGTAAAACTTAATTTAAATAAATTAAACAACGCACGAGGATCAAATTGAAATAATTGCAAAATGTAAAACTAAAATTAATATCAAATTGGCTAAATTGCATTCATTTGAAACATTTGTGAACAAAAGTTTATAGGGTTTGGAGATTGTGATATAATTTACAAGGTTTTATGTTTATGATGTAATTTGTAGGTAATTTAGAAAAAAAATAGAAATAAATATGAGTCAATTTTATATAAAAATATAATTTTAAGAACTAAATTAAACAAGCATGAAATTACAAATTCAAATTTAAATAAATTAAACAATGCAAAAGAATCTAATTGAAACAATTGCAAAATGTATAGCTAAAATTAATATCAAATTGGACTAAATTGCATTTATTTGAAATGTTGGTGAACAAAAATTTATAAGATTTTTAGATTATGATATAATTTAGGCCTAATATAAAAAAGTGTCCAAACTATACCAATTTTCTCATTTAGGTGGATATTCCCCTGATCAATCTAGGTTCATAACATTACAAACGTTATCATTTTAAATGTTCGGTCGCAACGACCGTTAAAAAATTTAGTTAAGTGGAAAGTTTCACATTTATATATTTTTTCAAATTTTTATTTTAATTTTTTAAAAATTTAAAAAATTCAAAATTTCTTTTAAATTATATTAAAATAATAAAAATTCTAAAATCTATAATTTTAATCCCTATTTCTAGTTGTCGTCGGTCATCTTCGGCCACCGCCTATATCGTCGCCCACCTACTGAACGACCATCATTTTTTTCCGTCATCTTGAACTCCTAAATCCCAAATCCTAAATTTAATAGATGAGATATTAAATACCTTACTCTAAATTTATTAGGTGAAGAATTTAATGGGACTAAAAGGGAGGACTATGGGGGCTGAGAAAATTTTCCTTGGGAGGGAAGGGAGAGGGGCAATGGGGGTTCCTTATGAGGGAAGGGGAGAGGGACGAGGTAGGAGAGGGGAGAAGGACGCATGGGGTGTGGGGGTTAGGAATAATTCTAAAAAAAGTATTTTTAAAAAAATATTTTTTTATGTTTTTAAATAAAAATTCCAAAATAAATAAATAAATAAACGTGACATGTTTCACTTAATAATATTTTTTAACGTCAGTTATGGTTGAGGCTCTTAAAACGGTAATGTTTGTGTAACCTTAGGCACCTACATTGATCGAAAAAAATTTAGGCTCCTAAATGGAAAAAATGTTATAGTTTGTGCACTTTTTTTAATATAAGCCTATAATTTATATGATTTGGAGTTTATGATTTAATTTAAAGAGTTTAGAATAAACTTAAAAAATAGAAATAAACATGAGCCAATTTCAGAAAAAATATTTTTAAGGACTAAAATGAACAAAAATATTAACATATTAAAAATTATTAAACTAAATTAAAAAATATAAATAAATATGAATCAATTTCCGTTAAAAGCTTAAATTTACTCATAAATTTTGATTAAATGTTAATGTATAATATAACATATAAAATATGATCTTTAATTTAATATAATAATACATATAAAATTTTAGTGAAATTTTAAAATAAAAAACCTTCACTCTTCCCTCCCTAGATCACTAATAAAATTTAGTGTATAATCTAATAAAATTAATAATAAATAAATAAATCATTTTTTTGAAAATTTTTATATAAAATAATTAACAATTTAAAGTTATTATTATTAATGTTATAAAAATATAAATGATTTATCTATTACAATTTACACATAGAAAACATTTTTTAATCTAATGATCATAATTAACTTATTATTCTAATGGTCATAATTAATTGTGTACCTCAAATGGTGAAGAATTATTTTTATATATTTATCAATCACAAATTATTAATTTAATTAAACTTTTGAATATATTGATAGATTACATAAAAAAAACTTATTAATCTAATGATCATAGTTAATAATGTGCCTTAAAACAATGAGGAATTATTTTGTCAGTCACATGATAATATCAATTGTCAAATACAAGTTTACAACTTACAAGTTAGGAAAATACCAAGTTGGGTCAATATCAATATCATATCGATTCAATAACAAGTCAGATCATTTACATGTTAGATCAATTAACAAGTTGAGTAACTTACATGTCAGATAAAGTCATATCTCATATCATTTTTTAGGTCATATGAGTTATTTACCAAGTTAATTTTGTGTTCGGCTTCATATCAGGTTGAATGCAAGTCGGGTTATGTTATCACATTATCAGGTTTAAATTCAAAATAATCAGTTCTAACTCGGGTTTAGGTCAACAATAGTTCAAAATCGAATCGATTTTGATTCATCACCACCTCGGGTCACAAACAATTTAAACTTAAGTGTGTTTCAGTTGGCTTTTCTTGCCAGGACAGTTTTTTTCGTCGTAATCCTGCAATATAATTATTGAGAGAATATTTTGAAAATATTATTGAATTAAAGTCCAACTTGGAAAAATATTTAGATGCCTTCTTTATATAAGCTAGTAGATGAAAAGAAAAGCACACTTTGACTCAACCTAAAACTTTGAAATATAAAATAGAATTTATTTAGTTTCACTATGTAATTCAAAATTTAAAATAAAATTCTACAAAATAACACATGATTTATTTTAGTGTCTAATATTCTAAACTCCTGGACATATAGGCCTATTTTCTCTTAGTTTCTTCATTCTCTATTTTGTATTGGAGCTATTTTCATGAATTGGAGATCACTGTTTGGGGCAAAAAAGGATCAGATATTGTAATTCTTTCCACCGATATTTACTGATGGAGTGACGATGATTGAGCCAATGTCTGAGGTTTTTGACACGGGTATTCAGATATGGAAAAAATTCTATAGTAGCTCAGTTTATTGGTGTGCCCCCCACAATTTCTTCTATCTGTATCATTTAGTTAAACAAATCTGGGGTCCATGTGGTGAGATTGTGGTGAATTATGATGGATAAAATCTCTATTTAATTTAGTTCTTGAGTGAAGATAATTGTAATTGGGTTCTTGAAAATGACCCTTGGCACGTTCAAAACAAGCCCCTTATATTGCGTAAGTGGACTCCAACCTTAAATCACTCAAATTCAGCAAGGAAAAGTTAGCAATCTGGGTGTATCTTAATGGAGCGCCTTTAGAACAACTTACAAACATTGGTTTAAGCTATATTTCCAGTGCTTTTGGGACTCCACTGTATATGGATAGCATACCAGCTACTAGACAACATGTTTCTTATGCGAAGGTCTATATGGAGGTTACTACTGGTTTTAAATTTCCTAAGTTTGTTGATGTGAAATTGAGAGACGGTTCCTTTGCTACTATTCATGTGGAGGTGATGTATGAAGAATCTTCACTCTTCAATGGAAGTGAGTTAGATAGCCTTATTGTTGTCCTAATCTAGGAATGACAAGTACTGATGTCCTTGAGTTATAAGTATGGTTATAACAAAATAAGAAAGGTATGGAATTAGAAATGGAAGTAGATATGGATAAGAAAATAATTAATGGAATAAAATAAGAAAGAGATGGTTGTAAAATTATAATGAAGATGTTGGTGGTCTTGATGGAAGATGAGGGTGATATTGTATCTCAAACATGACAAAGAAGAAACTATGCTAGAAAGCACAATCCCAATCTTCACAAACTTGCTTGAGGGGCGGTGATTGTGTCTTTAACCCACTAGATATAAAATCTAGGAATTTAGGAATCAAGGTGAAGGAATGACGCCACAAGTATAAGAAATATACTTGCTTAATCGAAAAAGTTCACAAAGAACTTTGAAGAGAGAATTAACTCACAAAGGTTTGTTTGTATTATGAAATGAGATAAGTAAAAATGAGGGCAAGCCTCTCAATTTATAGGAAATGAGATGGCTTGGCTGAATAGTCTCCTAATGATTCGGCTAGATACATGACTCTTATTAAAGTACATAATGCTTTAAAATGAAAAGAAAAGTCCCATGGCTCAGTGATGGTTCGACTACCTCTTCAAAGGGGTCATGATGTTTCGGCCATGCATGAATTAACCCCCCTTTGGCTGAATAGTGGTGTGCTTGTTCATCTTGGCACCAAAGACATCTCCCTTAGCTGAATGATGATGTACTGGTTCATTTTGACGCCCAATCTCTCATGTACAAGGCATGTGTGTGGTGGCTGAATAGGCATGGTGCTTTGTCTCATGTCCCTTCATGATTTATGTTACCAATGGATGTACACTCTTCACCAACGTGCACCTTGATGAAAGGGCATCTTTATGGGCATCATAATTCATGAAAGGTCACAATTATTGGAAGGTAACCTTTGATTTTTGAGCTATTTCTAAGGTGAATGAGCTGGAGGTGAGCTGGCCACAGGTGAGTTGTAGCATAATGAACATTATGGCAGCTCCTTGTGAAAATGTACCTCTTGAGGTGGCAACTATTTGTGAAAAGGTACGATTTCACAAAATTAGAATTAGGAAATATTTGTAGTGTCCTAAGTGGTGATGATGATGGTGTAGCTCCCTAGTTGAATTGAAGTCATCTTGTAGCTCAAAGCTTCAGCTCAATCCAACTATGAGATCACGGGTCTCTTAACAACTTTTCACCAAATGTTCCTTATGCTCTCCTAAATGTCACCATGTAAGTTTCCTTTCCTTTGCTTTCTCCATTTAGGTCCAAGATAGCTCCCAAGTTGTGGTCAAATGTATTTACACACGTAATCATAAAGACTAAGTTAAGTACATGAACTATATATATATATATGTATATGATAAAGATGTGTACTGTAATATATAATAATAACTTATAACTCACATAGTAATAAATAAGTTATTATCACTATAGCTACAGATGTAATATATGTATATTATAGTATATGAAATAGGCATCATTATGTATAAAGATAGAAATTTCTTCCCTCGAAAGGTTAGAATAGCAAAGCTAAACATGATACTGAATTGAATCGCATCAGGAGGCCCTTTCTTTACCACCTTACTACTCCCAATGTTGTATTTTTGGTCTCTATGACAGGGCTAGTCTTCAAAATAAATCTTCTACTCAGGTATGGGTTCTAAAGAAGCAAGGGGCAGAGTCTATGGGTGCCTCCGTTGCCTGTAAGGTAAATGAAGTTGTGCAAGATCCCCATGTTGCATCTAGCTCAATTTTTGGGTGGTGTTTCTACTGTAAATGAGACATGTTCTGTAAAATGGTGATATTGTTCATGTTGTTGCGTGATTTCTTGTAAATATCTACGCTAAGGCAAGCAAATATGTGCAAGTATACACAATCGATTCATGTAATTTAGGGTAAGTGAGTATCGTCTCCACATGGATTGGTCTAGAAATATATTTTCACCACAACTAGAACTAATGTCACAAACTAAGTCCTACTAAGCTGTCAACTTAAGAACTAATATTAATAAAACAAGGAGGTAATTTAATGAGTTCAGGAAAGTTCGGTTGAGGCAAAATAAATATGCAGAATAATAAAACAAAACAAAATAACTGATACTTTAAATATAATGCAAATAACCTCACATATTCAGACATATCACAAAGCACTGATGTTAAACTTTTTCTTCGACAACAATTATTTCTAAGTTCAAAATGAATTATTATGACTTACTAAACGGCCCGACAAGATTACTAGGTATTCTTAGACGGTTGTTATGGCAATACTACTCACTGTTAACTACAACCCTTGGTTTGTCAAACTGTTGTTGTAGCAATACCTCTAAGCGTAAACTATAGGCGTTGTCTATCCTACACTAGCGTCTATCCCTTTTAGTCGATTGAAACTCACTCCTTATCTCTAAGGTAACAAGTTAGAACTTCACCATCCCAGATTCATTCCATTGCTCACGTGGATCTATCTTAATTCTCTCGAATCTAAGAATCAATATCTAGAAAAAAGGCTATCTCTCGATACTCTTACAATGACAAGACATGTTTTACCAAAACCCCAGGCGATCTCTCTATGCTCTTATAGCGTAAGGTAAAATATTTAAACGATGAGCAAAACAGTCATGCGCAAAACATAATTCATCATTCATAGAGTTAAAAATATTGTTCAGGCAAAACAAAGTTTAACACCAAGTAAGACATTCATGGTGCTATCAAAGATCATCCAAAATTCAACGTTTAGTACAACCCCAAATAGATAAAGAGTTAAAAACAAAGGAAGAACGACTCCCAAAATTAGGGGCTCTGTCGTGACGCTTTTGATCAACACTACGCCTGTCTTGGTGATCACCCTCTCTCGAGGCCTGATCACCACTCTGCTAACGTCTGGTTATGGAGGACACCAAGGAAGGTCGGTGGGTAGACGATAAAGAAGCATTGAAGTTGCTTGTTCACTCCTTGGGTAAAGTTCTTCTCTCTTTTTCCTTGCCTCATTTCTTTACTGGCTATGGCTGGTTATTTATAAGGAAAAAATCTCCTAGGCCTTTGCATGTTTTTTGGAGTTTCCTTAAATAACCGTTGTCAAATAAATGTCCAGACTTAAAAAGGAAAGGCGGTTATCAGAATAACTAAGGCTTTCTTGTACGTGAAGTAGGTCATCCAGCTGGCTTCTGACATAGGCGTTTTTGTCACACATACTTCAGACTTCCTCAGATAAACCTTGCCTCAGTGAGATAAATCTGCTCCTCATGTTCTCATCTATTCCGTTGGCCTTTGCAAATTTACGTTGTCACGACTGAAATGTTCTTCCCCTGTAAGTTCTCTACACAAACACAATCCAAATAACCTTTTCTCCTCAGCAGCATCAGTCAAACCAAATAAATCTTGCCTAAGCAAAATTTATCCACCAGAAGCTAATATAACCTATATGCAACTAAATGCAACTAAAATGCTATGCATACTTTGTTTAGACGTGCAATAACTTAAGTGAAAAGTCTAGAAATTAAGTCCTTTTATGGAGTTATCACACCCCCAAACTTAAGCTATTGGTTGTCCTCAAGCAATATACAATAGCTAGAAGAGTCATGGCAAAGTAGAGTTATGAAAATCATATGGTTTGAGATTTCAACCCTTAGCAAAAATTGTTTGGCCTCAACATGTTCGACAATCATATAAGTCAAGTCCCTTCCCTAGTCAGGATTATTTTCTATAGTGTGTGCGTGATTATAACCAGTCTTTGCATAAAGGCAATTAGAAAACTTAAGTAAGCACTTTTGGTTTGTCAAGGCAACAAATTTTTTGTCAGGCTTAGTTTATACTCCTAGTTATTTATCAACTATTTTTTACGCAGGGGAGTCAGCTCATTACAACTACTACCGTTCCACACTCTAGGTGAAATTGAGCATACTTCCATCTCCAAGCTAGTCGGGCAGAGTCATCTTGTGACTACTTTCATTCACTCATATGTCGTGGCTACTCTTAATTTCTTATGGAGTTTTTCTGTTTATGCCTTTGCATAGAGGAGTGTCCCTTCTTATTTTTCAAGTTTTCAAACACTAAAGAGTTTTTACTTCACCCTTAAAATATTTTTAAAGTCTCGGCAAGCAGAAAGTTCTTTTCCAAAATTTTTACAAACTACCTGAAAGAAAGACAGCCTACAATCGTGTTTATGAACTTCAAAGAATCAGGCCTAAAGTTGGTTCTCTTCTTTAGACAGTCTTAACAATAATTCTGGCCTAGGCAATCAAATTATGCATTCATCATTGGGCATCCCTAATTCATTCCTAACAATAATCTTAACTTGCTTATGTAATGATAATTAAAATTTTCAACCAATTATCATCAATTACTTTCTAACAAAGTATGGCAGAATATGGTACAATACTTCCCCCAAACTTGAGGGATGAATTGTCCTCAATGCATGAAACTAAAACTATATGAATCTATATGCAAATGCGAAAAAGAAAAACCAAAAATAAAATAGAAACTCACTGTGGTGGGGTGGCTTGGTTGGACACCCTTGTTTGACGTTGTTTTGGAGGAGAGGGACTCTCGAATCCCGAGTCTACTGCTGCTAGCGAGGGAGATGGCTGAAGTATACATCCTGTCGTTCTCTTGTAGCGCTTCTCGCTGAACAAGGCGCATGCTGGAGTTGACTACTCGACAGTTAGAGGTGGTTGTGCTATAACTTGTGTTGGACTAAGGTCTGCTATTGGGATTGGTGTAGCTTAACGGACAAGGGACTGGATAGGGTCATGCTTGGGTTGCTTTGACACTGGTATGGAATCTTCGTCTGTGAAAAAAGTGGGGTGGTGTATCATCACTGCTCTTGGTGGTTGAAAAAGATAAGGAGCTGAGGAACTCTTTTGTGTTGCCTTGGCCTTCCTTTGGTACAGGTAGGACATGGGTGGCTAGAGGTGGCACATTAGTGGGAACTTGTGGGGGAACTTCTGGAGGGACATGTGATGTCGAGGCATGGAATGTGTTGTCACCCGTATTTTATTTGAGGATGACACTAGGGAAGGTCGAAAATCTGGTGTTAGTGTTTGGGAGCAACTCCTTGAAGAAGGCGTTTAGTTGCATGTCCCTAGCCTTGACATACTCGAAGTAAATTTCCATGTGGTCCTCCAGGCGTCCAATTTTTTTCATGCGTTTCTCGAGTGTGCGTGATCACAACGGCCATTCTAGCCACGATAACTGGTTTTTCTCCCTGCTCCAAACCTTCATGCGAATCATCATCATTGAAACTCATCAACTCGGGTACCTTCTCCTTGGTGATGCCCTCCGTGGATTTAATAAAATCCTCAAAGTGCTCCTCAGGAACTTTCTTCTTCTTGCATAGTATGGTTATCAAGTTTGGAAACAGTAGGTTACCCCAGTTCCTCTTGGCGCATTTATGGATCTTCTCGAAAATGAGTTCTCCAACTTCAATCTTCCTCCCGTATATGATCGAGTGCAAGAACATCAGTCTCATCACGAGGACAGTGGTGTTTTGAGACGTTGGCATTAGCTTGCCTTTGAGAAAGTGATTCCACAACTTCACATGCGGTTTTAGTGCTCGGCGATTTACTCGTTTCCTCGTTGGGGCATTTCCTTTAAACATGGCCCACCTAAAGAATAAATCATGTAGTACTCCGTCGTATATTTCTTGATCGACCTCAGCCACAAATTTATTGTGTTGTTCCTCCACTTTTCCCAACTTAAAGTATCGGTTGAGTGTAGAGGGAGAAAATCGAATGAGCTTTCCTCAAACATAAACTGTGTAGATAGACGGGTCCTCGAGACGGGCGTAGAATTCTCGTACCATCGCTGGTGATATGGCATTGAGATGGAAAGCAAACTTTTCCTAGTTGTGTTTCTTTATCACATCCATGACTTCCAGTCCAAACGGTTCCTCATCCGCGGCTGGGAAAACGAATCCATCTTCCAGATATACTTGAAGTTTCTAAAAAAATTTGAAGCGTGCTTCTGCTTTGGCTGTTTGGAAACGTTCGAAACTCTATGTTTGGGCTGGGGCTTTACTTGTTCTTACCATTGTTCTTGGTTGAAATCAGTGGTGGTGATGGGAAAAAAATTTCTTGCTTAGTGAAAAGAGAGTGAGGCACGATGAAGAAGAAGTTGGGCAGTTTGTTACTTTGGAAAGTAATGGGTGGTTTCGGGGCATTTTTGTCCTTTCTTGGAGGGAAAAGATTTTTGTATTAATAAGAAATATATGATTGGACATAAAGTGGGGGAAAAATATATCTTTCCCTCTTTATTCTGTCGCCAAAACCATGCAACCTAGGGTTTGTTTTCTTCTCATGCATGCTCTAACTCCCCATGCAACCACGTGTTCATTGCTTGCCTACAATAAAATAAAAATATTAAAATAAAAAGGACAATGGAAGCAGAAAATAACTTAATTTATTTATGTAAAAAATTCAAATTTCCGTTGCATAGACAACGATATTTGTTCAAGAAAGTAAGCTACAGTCGAGAGGGAGACAACTGAGAAGGACGGGGAGAATGTTGAAGCATAGTGAGGATTTTGTGTACATGTTTAACAATGATAGTTAGGGTTATTGTGTGCATGTTGAGCAGGTTAGTTAAGTAGTCAGTTGAGGTTGTTAGGAGTCTATTAGGAGGCTGTTAGAGTAGTTATGAGACTCATTACTTGTACATATACTTTTATAGTCCTTTAATGAAAAGGAAGTTCAATGTGATTTCAATATTACTTCAAAAAAGTTTTACTTGAGTTTAACATTTTCACTATAAATACCCGATAATTTTAGATCAGATCAATGGGTCAACGGATCGGGTATTTTTGAACACCCCTAATAATCATATTACCTCCTTCTTGCGAGAATTATGTTTCAAAAGTCTGTTCGCGTTTGAGGATCCTCCAATATCTTCCTCTCTTAACCAAGGACTTGATTTATTTCTTCGTCTTCTTCTCTTAATCTGACATTCTTTGAGAATATAAAGTCATGTTTGTCTTGAATAACACGTAACAAGCAGAATCTCTCACTATGTCCCAATTTACCACATATAACACAAAATAATTTAATTTCTCATATTGGAATATTTCATAAACTGGCTGAACATTAGGCAATGATAATGTAAGAGTTGTGACCCAATTTCTTATTGGACTTGGTCATGAAGTTATCAAAATAGTGGTAAAAGTGTGAGGCCTAGAGGGAAAGAAAATTCTTCTTTTGCCTTTATGTTGATTAAGAAAGAAAATTCAATTAGAGTAGGATTTTTTATGCAAGTTTCCTTTGTTTCTTATCCCTGTAAATAAAAAGTAGGGAATAGGGTTTTATGAAGAAACATTTGTAACAAATCTTGAATTTTTCGACAAAGTGAAATTTTCATTTCCTCTACCCATGATTTTTTTCCTTTTGGGTTTTTTATGTAAATGTCGGCATTCTTCATTTTTTTTTCTTTTATATCACATTCGTTTGTCATTAATCGTTCTGATTAATATAACAATATGGTATTAGAAATTTGGGTTCAAGATAATGACAACAATAAGATAAAGTAAAGTGTTACAAGTTATAGAATAAGATAAAGAGAGAGGCTCGAGAATAATTTGTACAGAGATTTGGTGTTACAGACGTTCTAGAAGATTTTTAAGTGCGAACTCCAAGTTGGTTTTGATGAAAATGGAAGGCGAACAAAGAGTGGATCATTGACTCTAGGTGCACCTATCACATGTGTCCCAACCATAAATGGTTTGTGACCCATGAAGCTGTCAACAGGTATTAAACTAATAGATAATAATGCATCTTGTAAGGTTGTAGAAATTGGTAATGACAAAGTCAAGATGCATGATTGCATTGTCAGAAACTTTAGTGATATTCGATGCATTCCAAATTTAAAGTGTAACATGATCTCACTAAGTATCCTTGACTCAAAAGGGTTTAAATACTCTACTAAAGGTTGAGTTGTGAAGGTTAGCAAGAGTTCGCTTGTTATGATGAAGGCAAAGAAAAATAATGGAAGGTTGTCCGTTCTCTAGGGGTCTACAATTATTCGTGATGTTGTTGTTTCATCTTTAACACTGTAAAGAAAGATATAACCAAGCTTTGACATCTGCTCCTGGGGGTATATGAGAAAACTTGACATGACAGAGTTGAGCAAAAGAGGTCTCCTTGATGGTTAAGGAACTTGCAAGCTAGCATTATGCAAACACTTTGTGTTTGACAAACAAAGGAGAATTCATTTTACCAAAGGAATTCACAATACGAAGGGTACACTAGACTACATTAATTTTGATCTATGGGGAGCGTCTAAGGTATCCTCACCTGGAGGTGCAAACTACATTCTTACAATTATTGATGACTATTTCAAAAAGGTTTGCCCGTTCTTTTTGAAGCAGAAGAATGATGTGATGGCCATATTCAATAATTGGAAGATAATGACTGAGAAACATACTAAAAGGCAAGTTAAATGGATTAATATTGATAATAGTTTGGAGTTTTATTTTGATGAACTTGATGAGTTGTGCAAGGAAAAATGGGTTGCGATGTTGGGATCGTCGGTGCACCCCATGGCGCACCGGAAACAAAACTTGACTGTCTCACCAGTGATCCAAGTACGAAAAACTGAAATCGGGAGGAAGAGATGCGAATACTTACAGTGGGTTCCTTGAAAAATAGCAAGGACAACCGTGAATACTGGTGGTATAGATCGGTTCGAATCTTAAGCCTCCACGAAATCACGTCTCGGCCACTACTCAGTTCACCCGATTGAGAGCAATCTTTGTTTTCCCCAAAACTCTTTTTGAGGGAAAACGACAAAAGGTTTTAAGTGTGTTGTGTAAAACGGCTGCTAGGCCTAACAAACCCTTTTATAGCCAAGTTACCCTAATCATATTAGCGTTTTATTATTTCAAATTAATTAAATCTATATTTAATTAATTGTAATTTAATAATCCTCTTATATCCAAATTACCCTAATCATATTAGGGATTTTATTATTTGAAATTAATTAAATCTATATTTAATTAATTGAAATTAAATATTCAGGATTATTAAAACATATATTTAATTAACTTTAGATATATATTTTAGCAACGTACAACAAATTGTACATCTTTGCTCATTTTAATCCTAGGGTGTGACATTGTAGGTTCTTGTAACGTTAGCAGTAATTCTTAGAACAATTCTAATATTACATACAATGAGTGACATCTAGCAATATATCATTGTCACCCAAGTTACAAGAAAATATGATTCAACAAATCATCTTGGTGATTACTCTTTTATGTATTACATCCTTATGTCCTTTATATCTAGAATAGACACAAGTCTTGCAATAGTCATACTTGTATAGCCCATCTATTGTTTCTTGATATCTAGAGTAGACTTTAATTAACGAATAGTTTATGATATCTCATATCAACTTATTCGAGCATGGCCATGCATAGTCTTACTCAATCAAGTGGCCTATGATATATTTCCTATTATGTAGGAAGGACAAATCCTATCTTAATCATACACACCCACTACATATATAGAGATATATTCAATAACAGTCTTTATAGAGCCACCAATTACGGAGCTTGTTTAGCTGCATCAAAACATACAACAAAATATGTTGGGATAGTATTGATCTCAAGTCTGAGGATCACACATATAGTCATCACCATGAGCAATGTTATGACTGTCACATAATAATCCAAGATATATGCTCATGGTTGGTCAATCCAATACATTGTTCTCTAATAATATAATCATGTATCAATTCTGACATCTCTATGTCAATGACAACTCATTGTCATCAATCAATAACTTGTTAGTCTTAAGCGTATTATTATTGTCCATGCTCGTAATAATACTTGACTAGGGATATTTTAATAATAACAATTATGTCATTATATGGACTTATTATCTTCCAGTTTATGTTAAACACATATATATAAATGAAAATAATAGCGGCAGTGCCTTTATTCAATAAAATCGGTAAATAAAAATATTATTACAATCATCATATGATTGGTCTTTGGGCATACTCTAACAATATCCCACTAGCACTAAGACCAATCACTCACATATCTAATACCGAGTGACTCAGTGTCACGATCACACCTCTGCTGTGTAAGAGGCTTCGTCAAGGGATCAACAATGTTGTCATCCATGTGTACTCTACATATTTCCACATGTCCTTGATCAATGATCTCTCGAATGAGATGGAAGCGCCTAAGAATATGTTTGGATCGTTGATGAGATCTTGGTTCCTTTGCTTGTGCAATGGCTCCATTATTATCACAACGGAGTTCTACAGTATCTGAAATGATGGGAACAACCCCTAATTCCGATATGAACTTCTTGATCCAAACAATCTCTTTTGCTGCTTCACTGGCTGCAATGTATTCAGCCTCTGTTGTAGAATCAGCTATTGTATCTTGCTTCGAACTTTCCAGCTCACACCACCTCCATTAAGATAAAACACAAAACCCGATTATAATCGTGAGTCATCCTTGTCAGTTTGGAAGCTGGCATCAGTATAACCTTTTATACTAAGCTTTTCCTCCCCTCCATAGACAAGAAATTTATCCTTAGTTCATCTTAAGTACTTAAGGATATTTTTAACCGCAACCCAGTGATTTTCACCAGGGTTTGCTTGATACTGACTCGTCATGCTTAGAGCATACGATACATCTGGTCGAGTACATATCATGACATACATTATAGAACCAATAGCCAAAGCATATGGAATCTTATTCATCTGTTCTTTTTCTAGTGGAGTTGAAGGAAACATTTCCTTAGAAAGAGAAATGCCATGTCTCATAGGCAAAAATCCTTTCTTGGATTCTTCCATACTTAACCTTTTCAGCACTTTGTCTATATATGTACTTTGAATCAGACCTAAAAGTTGTCTTGATCTACTCTATAGATCTTAACTCCTAAGATATACGCTGCCTCACCCAAATCTTTCATAGAAAACAACTACTTAACCAAATCTTAACAGACTGTAAAGTAGGTATATCATTTCCTATGATGAGTATGTCGTCTACATACAAGATTAGGAAAGAAACAATGCTCCCACTAACATTCTTATAAACACAAGGCTTGCTTTCATTTCTAATAAAACCAAACTCTTTGATTACATCATTGAAACAAAGATTCCATCTTCGAGAAGCTTGCTTTAGTCTATAAATAGACCTCTGTAGCTTACAAACCTTTCCAGTATTTCCTGGAAAGACAAAACCTTCTGGTTGTGTCATATACACATCCTCTTACATTTTTCCATTAAGGAATGTGGTTTTGACGTCCATTTGCCAGATTTCATAATCATGGAATGCAACTATTGCGAGCAGGATCCGGATGGACATAAACATAGCTACAGGGGAGAATGTTTCGTCATAGTCTACACCATGAACTTGTCAAAAAATTTTAGCGACTAATCGCCCCTTGTATGTTTGTACATTACCATCTATGTCAGTTTTCTTCTTTAAAAACCATTTACACCCTATAGGTTTGACCCCTTCAGGTGGTTCAACCAAAGTCCATACTTGGTTTATTGACATGGAATCCATCTCATATCTCATGGCTTCAAGCCATTTCTCAGATTCTGGGTTAGACACTGCCTCTTGATAAGTTTTGGGCTCATCTTGATCCATAAGAAGAACATCTCTATGTGTCGTAATGAGAAATCCAAATCTCTCAGGTGCACTATTTTCTCTTGTGTATCTACGTAGTGATTGTGTTTCTAAATCTGTTGAATGCTCCTCAACAACTTGTGAAAAATGCTCAAATTCAGGTTCATTTATTTGTTCTTCTTGAACTTCTCCAAGTTCAATATTTTTACCATTCCTTTTATTTGAGAGAAATTCTCTTTCGAGAAAAACTCCTATTCGAGCAACAAACACTTTGTTCTCGTTAGGGTTGAAGAAATAGTATCCCTTAGTTTCTTTAGGATATCCAATAAATATACACTTGTGATATTTAGGTTTGAGCTTTGTAGACATCTGATGTTTTACATAAGCTTCACAACCTTAGATCTTCATAAAAGACATACTAGGACGTTTCCCAGTCCATATATCGTATGGTGTCTTTTGAACCGATTTAGATGGATCACGATTTAGTATAAAAGCGGATGTTTCAAGTGTATGTCCCCAAAAAGAAGTTAAAAGATCACTATGACTCATCATTAATCGAACCATGTCTAACAGTGTTCGATTCCTTCTTTCAGAAACTCTATTCCACTGTGGTGTACCAGGTGGTGTAAGCTGTGAGATAATCCCACATTCTTTTAGGAGTTCATCAAACTATATGCTTAAGTATTCTCCACCTTAATCTGATCGAAGTGCCTTAATACTCTTTCCTAGTTGATTTTGTACTTTATTTTTAAATTCTTTAAACTTTTCAAGGGCTTCAGATTTATGGCGCATAAGATAAATATACCCATACCGACTGAAGTCATCGGTAAAAGTAATAAAGTAATGGAATCCACCTCTGGCTTGTGTATTCATTGGTCCACATACATCACTATGTATTAACCCCAATAAATCACTTGTTCACTCACCTTTACTATTAAAAGGAGCTTTAGTCATTTTTCCCAACAAGCAAGATTCGTATACATCATATTGTTCGAAAACAAATGAATCTAAGAATCCATCTTTATGAAGTTTTGATATGCATTTCTCACTTATATGGCCTAAATAATAATGCCAAAGATAAGTTTGATTCGAGTAATTTGTTTTCGATCTCTAAGTATTTATGTTATAAATGGTGTTATCTTGATCCAAAATATAGAGACCATTAACCAATTGTGCCGAACCATAAAAAACACTATCGAAATAAAAAACAACAATTATTCTTAATAATAATCTCGAAGCCAATCTTGTCCAAACAAGAAATAGAAATAATGTTCTTAGTCAAACTAGGAACATAATAACAATCCTCTAAATTTAAATCAAGTCCACTAGGCAAAGATAAAACATATGTCCCTATACATAATGCAACAACTCTTGCTCCATTTCCCACTCGTAGGTCCATGTCTCCTTTAGCCATATTCCTTCTCTTTTGCAGTTCTTGTATAGAAGTACAAATATGAGAACCACAACTGGTATCTAATACCCAAGAAGTAGATGTTGACAAATTAACATCAATAACATAAATACCTGAAACAAACGTTCCGTTTGATTTTTCCTTCTTGACCTCTTCAAGGTACACATGGCAGTTTCTCTTCCAGTGTCCGGTCTTATCGCAATGGAAACATTTTCCTTCTTTGCTAACTCCCCCTTTGGGTTTCAATGCATTTTTCCCTTTTGGTTTGGTCTTACCATTTCCCTTAGACTTTGTCACTACCTTTTTCTTTCCATTTCCTTTGTCCCTGTGGACTATCAGAATGGGCTTAGGTCCAACCTTTTTCATGTTACTTTCAGTAGTTCGTAACATGCCAAACAACTGTGGAAAAGTTTTGTTAATTTCATTCATGTTGAAATTAAGGACAAATTGGCTAAATCTATATAGCAACGATTGCAGGATAACATCGGTAGCCAATTCATCTTTGAGAGGAAATCCCAACTTTTCCAACGTTTGGATATAGCCCATCATCTTGATGACATGAGCTCCTACATGAGTTCCCTCTGCCATTTTGCATTGAAATCGAGCTTTAGAGGTCTCATATCTCTCTTGATGTGCTTTCCCTTCATATATTTCTTTGAGATTTTGAATCATCTCATATGCAACCATGTCCTCATGTTGCTTATGAAGCTCAGGAGTCATGGTGGCAAGCATTAGACATCCAACATCTAACATATCATCCATATGTTTCTTGAATTTGTCTTTGTCAGCTTTTGAAGTATTAGTTGACGGTTCATCAGGAACAGATTCCTCAATGACATATTCCTTCTTTTCCTGTTTGAGAACAATTCTCAAATTACGAAACCTGTCAAGGAAGTTTATGCCATTAAGTTTATCCTTCTTAAGGAGTGATCGCAGTGATAAAGTGTTGTTTGCCATTAAATCTACAATAATGAAAATATTAAAGTAAGTAAATTTATTGAATTGAAATTTATAAATAGGACTTTATTTACAAATTACTCCCACTATTTTATTCAAAATTAAAAACCCTCTTTGTTTTAATTTCAGAAAAATTCAACGAATTTTTTTTCTAGTGGGTAAGGATCCATAATACATCAATTTCCTAAATCAACTTTGGCTTTTCTTTTAGGATAGTGATTATTTAGGTAAGTAACACTTGACTAGTTACATCTCATGTAACTCCTCATTTTGGTGAACAACTTTTGTTCAAATCATCTCATGACTTATCCAAATATTTAACCTCTAGGTTTCTAATCCTATTAGAATAACCTAGCTAAGTTATTACCAATATTTCAACAGGTGAATATCACTTGCTTATTCTTTGCATTTAACCAAGATAGATTTATGTGCCAATGCTTTGGCAAAGCCCACACAATATCTATTAAAGCCTTAACGAGGGTAAATATTGGACGGTTAAGTTAACTTAGATTATAAAGAGGGATTTGTGTAATTATCTCATCATTGTTCATTTTAGTATTAGGCCCTTATTGATCTCATCAATATTTATTCTTATTATATCATTTGATGAATTGCATACATAACAAATATAGCAATAAATAAGATGTAATGGTTATAGCCCAAACCAATGACTAAGGTGGCCCATCCCAAGCCAATTGGAGAACCAAGAACCCTAAAGCCTAAGACTGCTCTCTAGGCATCTTCTCGCCATTCTTATGCTCCTTGCGAATCTTCATAGATGTACAATTTTAAAAGAAACTCGTTTTACATACGAGGAAATAAGATGAGAAGAGAAATACAACAGAGATATAGAAAGGCACGGCTCGCATACCGAATTTCAAAATAAACCATTGTGCATTGAACAAGGGCTATAACCATGCATATCATACACCGTGCAAAACAAACATATCATATATATATGCACGTTGTTATGCCTTTGTTAAAAATATTAATATGGGCCTTCAATTTGTACTGCTGATAAGGGGTCAAGGGACGGAGCCCCTAGCGACAACCGGTACAATTTTTTGAAAAACAATACTTCTCTTTCCATGGAAAAACTTCACGATTTGATAAAAATTATCAACAAAATCGTTCTTTTGGGATTTTCAAACCCGAAGGTTTTCTACATCGGAACAACCATTGTTCCACTACTAAACGCGATCTGCTATCGCACTCCCATAGATCATCCAGCAACAAATCGATTGAAAAACATATTAACAAATTAACATATTAATTGTTGCGAGTATCGATTCGAACAATGATATCAACATATTTACCGAAATCGATAAAACTAGAACATGCATCTCATACATATAGCATCAACCAAAAATTTAACCCAAAATCAGATCATACAAGTGGCTCTGATGCAACTGTTAGGACCGTCGGCGCACCCCATGGCGCAGCGGAAATAAAACTCGATGGTCTCACCAGGGATCCAAGTACGAAAAACTGAAATCGGGAGGAAGAGATGTGAATACTTATAGTGAGTTCCTTGAAAAACAACAAGGAAAACAGTGAATATTGGTGGTATAGATCGGTTCGAATCTTAAGCCTCCACGAAATCACGTCTCGGCCTCTACTAAGTTCACCCGATTGAGAGCAATCTTTGTTTTCCCCAAAACTCTTTTTGATAGAAAACAACTGAAGGTTTTGAGTGTGTTGTGTAAAACGGCTGCTAGACTTAACACACCCTTTTATAGCCAAGTTACCCTACTCATATTAGGGTTTTATTATTTCATATTAATTAAATCTATATTTAATTAATTGGAATTTAATAATCCTCTTATATCCAAGTTACCCTAATCATATTAGGGATTTTATTAGTTGAAATTAATTAAATCTATAATTAATTAATTGAAATTACATATTCGTGATTATTAAAACATATATTCAATTAACTCTAGATATATTTTAGTAGCGTACAACAAATTGTACATCTTTGCTCATTTCAATCTTAGGGTGTGACCTTGTAGGTTCTTGTAATTATTAGACCAATTCTAATATTACATACAATGAGTGACATCTAGCAATATATCATTGTCACCTAAGTTACAAGAAAATATGATTCGACATATCATCTTGGTGATTACTCTTTTTTGTATTACATCCTTATGTCCTTTATATCTAGAATAGGCACAAGTCTTGGAATAGTCACACTTGTATAGCCCATCTATTGTTTCTTGATATCTAGAGTAGGCTTTAATTAACGAATAGTTTATTATATCTCATATCAACTTATTCGAGCATGGCCATGCGTTTATAGTCTTACTCAATCAAGTGGCCTATGATATATTTCCTACTATGTAGAAAGGACAAATCCTATCTTAATCATACACACCCACTACATATATTGAGATATATTCAATAACAGTCTTTATAGAGCAACCAATTACGAAGCTTGTTTAGCTGCATCAAAACATACAACAATATATGTTGGGATAATATTGATCTCAAGTCTGAGGATCATACTATAGTCATCACCATGAGAAATGTTATGACTGTCACATAATAATCCAAGACATATGCTCATGGTCAGTCAAGCTAATACATTGTTCTCTAACAATATAATCATGTATCAATTTTGACATCTCTATGTCAATGACAACTAATTGTCATCAATCAATAACATGTTAGTCTTAAGCATATTATTATTGTCCATGCCCATAAAAATACTTGACTAGGAATCTTTTAATAATAACAATTATGTCATTATATGGACTTATTATCTTCCAGTTTATGTTAAACACATATATATAAATGAAAATAATAGCAGTAATGCCTTTATTCAATAAAATCGGTAAATAAAAGTATTATTACAATCATCATATGATTGGTCTTTGGGCATACTCTAACATTGCGAGACACTAGATGGTTCACCATACGCTATAAAAAAATAACATTGTTGCATGGATGAATAGAATGATAATGTAGAGGGTTTGATGCATGCTCATCAATATTGGTCTACTGAAGTCGTTCTAGGCTGAAGAGGCTTCATTAGCGTGTTTTATGATTAACAAGTATCCGTCCATGACCATTAACAACAAAACAAATTCTGCAAGAGGTATGATCTGGTAAGCATGCATACTATTATGATTTAAAGATATTTTGTTTTCATGCATATGTTCATGTAAACAATGGTAAATTAGAGCCTAAATCTATAAAGTGCATATTCATAAGATATATATAAAGAGTACAAGGTTATAAGTAATGGTGTCCTAACACGAGTAATGGTGTCTTGCCTACCACTATTTACGTGTCTATTGTGTCGTGTGTATGAAAAACTCCACTATTATACAAGTCTATCGTAGCGTTTCGATAAAAACGCCACGAAAGTATGTGTTTATCGTGGCGTTTGTTACATAAACCACTAAAGTACACGTTTTTAGCGACGTTTTCATAAAAAACAGCCCTATATATATGGCTATCGCGATGTTTTTTACTTAAACGCCACTATATATTAGAATATCACGGTGCCGATATATGTTAAATATTAACTACATTTTCTCTAAAAACACCGCTAAAATCGCTGCTACAAATCTGTTTTGCTGTATTGATCTTAAGAAATCGAAAGCCTTCATTTCACCCAAATTAAAAATTAAATACATGTTTATAATCCTCGGAACATAAACTTTTCACTGTTAGTGTCAATTTCAACTTTCGGGTAAGATTGATTCCAAGTTTCAATATTCATACCAGAACATTAAAAGCGCATCCCCACCCTAACTTAAAATTTAATACAAGTATGAGAACATGCGAAGATCTTTTGTAACACAAGCATCAACACATATTTGACCACTTAATAGAGTAAGCATTCCAAACACCTCTAAAGGCTAGATAAATTCAGAAACGCCTCTCATTTCCATATCATGGAGCTACCTCAAAATAATGCTAAAATACCTTCGCTATGGTATGCCTTCGACTAACTATCAAAATATCGAGATACTTTTGTACCTACAAGGTTGTGAGTTACTTTCAGGGACCAACCAGACCCATTTAAGGGTGGTGAGTTACTTTTTCCTCGGTATGTCATTTGGAGAATGTTCAACCCTAGCTATTGATATGAAAATTGCCACTAGCACCAACACTCAACTAAAATAATTAAAGTGTCCCTGCTACCCTCTAGAACGTCGAGATACGAACATTCTCCTCTTTATCCCGCGTAAAAGATTCTACTCTATGAAAAGAATAAGTCTTTATTAGAGTTGTTAATTAACAAAGGTTCACATGTTTAGTTAGCACAGACATTTAGATACATATACGTTTTTTAACGAAGTTAAGACACCCCCCACTTCTCTAAAATTATTCACTAACACTAATATCAAGAAACGAGTGTATCGACTCATCTAAGGTCACTATCATCAACTCAAGAAAGAGCATTAAAGGTATCTTAATCGAACACATAGAAAACTACACTAACCAATGGTCATTCGTACTCCGACCGCGACTCTCCGCCCAAGTCCAAAAAAGTGAACCTTCAACAGTCGACGCAACCTATTCACTCCCAATCAGGAAATACCTAACAAAACCATGAAATATTCGTTATATTTTCTTCTATAAATATCAGGTAAAAATATTTTATGGCATTCCCCTTGACCAAGGGGTAAACTTGTTATACCTTCGGAATCTGGAAACCACCAAGCCTTCACGAAACCAGATTCACCGAAACTGCTAGAACTTCATCAACTAAGGACTCCAAACTAGGTTTGTAAATGTGACAAGACAGATAGTGACATACTCAAGATTGACTCGTTAAAAGCTCGATAAATACTCGACTCGAATAGACTTGACTCGATTTCTTAACAAGTCGAAACGAGCTACTTGATACTCGACTCGAAAAGCGTGCGAGCAACTCAAAAAAATAATATATTAAAATTTTATTTTTAAAAAATTAAATTATTAACAATATTAACATTTACATGTTGATTTTTTTAAAATGTAGTATAAGGTTTTCACGTACTTAAGGTTTAGGTTCAAGTTTGAGCTTCAACATAGTTAAGTTTAAGATACTTTTTTATTTCGAGTTTTTACGAGCTCCAATTCATGGTTTTGAGTTCAATTCGAGCTTGAAAATTTTATGCTCACGAGTTTTCGAGTCAAGTTGAGCTCTATTTAGAGTTTTCAATTCAAGTCGAGTTCAACGATACTCGAGCTCGACTCGGTTCGTTTACAACCCTACTCCTTTATCTACCAGAACCTCCAAAAAGCATACATCCTCTAGTTCTTTTGATTTGGGTTGACCACTTTCTCAAGAATCTGTTTAATTTCCCGCTTAGACAATTCGGATTGTCTATTCGTTTGAGGGTGATACACCATAGCAATCCTATGTCATAAACCATATCGTTTAAATGCCTTAGCAATTAATTTAATATCAAAATGAGTACCTTCATCGCTGATTATATCTCGTGGTGTTCCAAATCGGGTGAATATATTTTTGTGCAGAAACTTAAGCACTGTTTTGGAATCATTTTTAGGTGTTGCGATGGCCTCAACCCACTTTGATACATAGTCTACTACCAAGAGGATGTATAAATCTTTGAAAGATGTAGGAAAGGGTCCAATGAAGTTTATTCCCCATACGTCGAATAGTTCAATTTCCAGGATATTTGGCCATGGAATCTCATGCCTTTTTGATATGTTTCTTGTTCTTTGGCATCTATCACATGACTTATAAAATTCATGCGCATCCTTGAATAAGGTTAGCCAATAAAATCCAGATTGGAGCACCTTTGCTGCTGTTCTCATTCCACCGAAATGCCCTCCATATGGTGACGAGTGGCATTGGTGTAGAATATCTTTTTGCTCTTCATCTGTAATGTATCTTTGAATTATTTGGTCTCCACATTGCTTGAAGAGAAATAGTTCATCCCAGTAGTAATGTCGCACATCATGTCAAAACTTCTTTCTCCCTGGCTAGATATATCAGGAGGAACAATACCACTAACAAGAAAGTTAACAATGTCAGCATACCACGACGCAGCCGTGACAAATAATATTTTCTCATCAGGGAAATCTTCTTTAAGTTTTGTTGTGTCAAGACAATCAGGTGTTTTATCTAGCCTAGACAAATGGTCTGCTACTTGATTCTCTATATCTTTTTTATCCTTAATCTCTAAATCGAACTCTTGTAGTAATAATATCCATCAGATTAGTTTAGGCTTCGCATCTTTTTTATTAATCATATATTTAATGTCTGAGTGATATGTATGCACAATTACCTTAGTGCCTATTAGGTATTGCCTAAACTTATCGAATGCAAATACTATTGCTAAAAGTTCCTTTTCAATGGTGGTATAGTTTACTTGTGCGTCATTAAGAGTACGGCTCGCATAGTATATGACATGAAAGATTTTACTTTCGTTGCCCTAGCACCGCTCCTACTGCATAGTCACAGGCGTCGCACATGAGTTCAAATCGTTCATTCCAGTCTGGGGGGATCACGACTGATGTTTTTGAAAGCTTTTTCTTCAAATCTGTGAAGGCATTCAAACAATCATCAGTAATTTCAAATGGATGATTTTGTTGAAGTAAAAGACATAAGGGTTTAGAGATTTGAGAAAAATCTTTTATGAATCATGTGTAGAAGCCTGCATGTCCAAGGAAACTGCGTACACCTCGCACATTGGTGGGTGGGGGTAGGTTTGCAATTATGTCCACCTTGGCTTTATCGAATTTAATGCCTGTACATGAAATTTTGTGACCCAACACTATTCCTTCGGTCACCATAAAATGGCATTTCTCCCAATTCAGCACTAGGTTGGCTTCTTCACACATTTCAGTACCTTAGATAAATTGCCTAGGCATCAGTCAAAATCATCACCCGAGACGGAGAAATCATACATAAATATTTCTATGCATTCTTCTACTATATATGAAAATATTGCCATCATGCATTTTTGGAATGTAGTTGGAGCGTTACACAATCCAAACGACATTCTTCTAAATGCATAGGTGTCATACGGGCATGTGAAAGTTATTTTCTCCTGATCCTCTGGTGCTATGGCTATTTGGTTATACCCTGAATATTTATCGAGGAAGTAGGAAAATACTTTTCCTGCTAGTCTATCAAGCATTTGGTCGATAAAAGGGAGGGGAAAATAGTCCTTCTTTGTGGCTTTATTGAGCTTCCTGTAATCCATGCATATGCGCCAGCCCGTGACTATTCTCGTGGTGAGGAGTTCATCATGTTCACTTTTAATTACGGTCACGCCACCTTTCTTTGGCACACATTGTATCGGGCTTACCCATGAACTATTGGATATAGGATATATTACTCCAGCGTCCAATCATTTTATGATTTTCTTCATGATTGGATTGAGCCTTCTTTGAGGTTCCACTGAAGTGCTATGGCTATCTTCAAGGTTAATTTTATGTATGCATATAGTTGGATTGATTCCCTTCAAGTTTGCCATTGTCCATCCGAGAGCTTTTCTGTGTTGTGACAAAACATTCAACAAACTATTCTCTTGTTCAGAGGTTAGGTTGGCAGAAAATATCACTGGTAGAGTTACATCAACTCCTAGATAAGCATATTTCAAATGTGATGGCAAAGGTTTAAGTTCCAGTTTCGGTGCATATTATAAAGATGACTCTTGAGACTCTACTTCATCATATTCTAAGGGTTTGAATTTCATACCTGATCTATTATGAAGAAGTCTCAATTGATCCTTTGTTTCTCTTCCATATCGTGCATTGGTGTCAATTGGAGGGTGTTCATTGTTCATATTTTTGTTGTCAGGGCCATGAATATTTTATTCCTCTTGTGAGTTTAATTCACTTGGGCCAAATGTATCTTGTTCGTGCATCTCGTTTGTAGGGTCATGATGTAAAGTGTTGTATTCATCGAGTCATAGAGATTCACCTTGTCCTAGGATTGTCTTCTCCTCGACTTCTCCAATGCATTTGCACTCTTCTGAATCGTCCACATATTTCATGGAATTGAATACATTGATGGTGATACTTTGTTCTCCTACTCGCATTGTGAACTCTCCCTTTTCACAATCTATTAGGATTATCTCAGTGGCTAAAAATGGTTATCCCAGGGTGATCGGGGTATTTTCATTGGCTTCGCAATCCAGGATAAGGAAATCAACTGTAAAGACGAATTTATCCACCTTTACGATGACGTCCTCTATTCTACCCTCTGGCCACACATATGATCAATCAGCTAGCTGTAAGATGACTGAGGTTGGGAAGGCGTGATACCTGTCTAGTTTCATAAATATGGATTTTGGTATCAAGTTCACACTTGATCCCAAATCAAGAAGAGCTTGTCCTATGAAGTTACTACTAATTGAGCATGGTATTATAAAGCTGCCAGGGTCTTTTTATTTTGGTTGGAGTTTGCTGACTGTTGAACAGATTTCTGTTGCCGTGGCAACACGCTCTACCTTCCATTTCTTCGTAACAATGTCTTTAAGAAACTTGGCATATGAAGGCATTTGCTCGATGACTTCAAGTAAAG
The DNA here is from genome assembly GCF_006381635.1 of Hibiscus syriacus. Taxonomy (NCBI): domain Eukaryota; kingdom Viridiplantae; phylum Streptophyta; class Magnoliopsida; order Malvales; family Malvaceae; genus Hibiscus; species Hibiscus syriacus. The sequence goes on along the minus strand of NW_024063487.1, from coordinate 375,477 downwards.
GCGCATAAATTTCTTGAACTCTATATCATCATCATGCTTCTTCAACCGTTGAGGAAATGGTGGTGGAGGTCTCACATTGTCTGCTGTTGTTGTGGAAAAATTTCTGGCCTCGGCCATGAATTTCTCATTGTTTGAGCGATGCGTTTCTGCACCTTCAGTTCTTTCCTTCTCTTTAGGTGTTTTATCTCGTTCAACAATTTTAGTTTGAACCTCTGGTTGTGTTATGTCATGTCGAAAATTGTTGGAGTTTTCTCCCCCTAAACTTGCCATCTTGGTTGATATATTTTCTGCTCCTTAGTGTAAGAACAATGCATTGTTCATTCCCATGATGTTCAGTGATCTCTGTATCACTAGGGAGGTTTCCTTGTGGGTGAGAGTGTAATGTCGTAGCAATTTGTCCCACTTGATTTTTCAATGCCCTTAGGGATGAACTGTGGCTTTGTAAAAGTGTTGCTTGGCTTTGTAACAAATTTCCTTGATTTTTAATTGTTGCATAATGTTCGTGCATCAAGGTCTTTGTGGAGGCCATGAAATATTTCGTCGAAGCCATAAATTCATACAATGATAACTCCAAGGAATTAGTATTAGAATTAGTATTGGAGGAATAAGTTGTACCTTTATTATTTTGCCAGGGCTGCTGATGATGTTAATTCTGAAAATATTGATAGTTAGAATTATTTTGCTGTGGCCTATAATTTGTTGCTTGATTGTTGTTGTTTCCTTGATGACTCCATGAGAAATTTGGGTGTTGTCTCTAACCTGGATTGTACGTGTCTGAATAGGGGTTATTGTTGCTCCAATTGTAGTTGCCCACGAAATTGGTTGACTCATGGTTTTCCGGGCATTCACTCTCATGATGGTTGCCTTGACAAAATAAGCATGCGTTATTGGTCACCTAGACTTCTCTTACCTCATTAGCACGTTGCAAATTTTTCAACATGTTGGTTATGGAAGAAAGTTGAGCGACTACCGAATCCTTACCCTTTAATTCATATCCTCCATATATTTTTCTATCGGTTCTCAATCTTGTATTTGGAAATTGATAAATCATTATTTGGTTTCCTGTCAAGGATGTCAAAAGCTTCCTCGGGTGATTTGTCCAGTAAGGTGCCATTTGCTGAGGCATCTAGCATCATTCGAGTTGGTGCATTGACTCTGTTGTAAAACATTACCACTTGCGTCCAATCGTGAAAGCCATGGTTAACACACTTGCGAAGTAGGCTTATCTACCTATCCTAACATTTGTACATTGATTCGTCATCTCTTTAGTGAAAACTAGCAATGTCATTGCGAAGCTGTGTATTCATATTGGGCGATTATATCACAGTAAAAAACTCTTGCATAAATCTACCCATGACTCCATTGAGCCGGAAGGAACTCCGCTGAGCCAAGATCTTGCTCTATCGCATAGGGAATAAGGGAAAAGTTTTAGTTTGAGCACATCTTCATGTACTCCTTGTTGCCGAAACGAGTCACATACTTCAAGGAATGCACGAACATGTTGACTAGCATCCTTATTGGGTGAACCACCAAATTGTCCAATTGAGTGTAGAATGTTGAACATCACTGGTTTGAGTTCGAAATGAGTGACTTGTATTTCAGTTGCCACTATGCCTGTATTGTGATTATCAAAAATCGGGTTCAAATGATCTCGTATTGCTCTTGGTCTTGCAACTAGAAGATTGACAGTTGCATCAGGTCCTAAATCTCCCATGTTGTGTTACATTTAGAGTTGTTTTGATTGTTCTCTAGTTCTTTGAGCTCGCAACCTTTGTCTGAGTGATTGCTCAACTTCAGGGTCAAATGGTTCCAAAGGCTTACCAGAAGATCTCAAGGTCATGCAATAATTAAAACCTATAAAAGAAAATAGTAAACTACGTTAGACTAAATAAATATAATGTGACAAAGAGAACTTGTTATGGCTAAAAAAAATTTGTCAGTTGCCAATTCCCCGGCAACGGTGCCAAAAACTTGATCGCTTGTAAATGTATACGCTAAGGTAAGCAAATATGTGCAAGTATACACAATCGATTCAAGTAATATAGGGTAAGTGAGTATCATCTCCAAAGGGATTGGTCAATAAATATATTTTCACCACAACTAGAACTAATGTCACAAACTAAGTTCGACTAAGCTGTCAACTTAAGAACTAATATTAATAAAACAAGGAGGTGATTTAATGAGTTCATGAAAGTTCGGTTGAGGCAAAATAAATATGCAGAATAATAAAACAAAACAAAATAAGTGCTACTTTAAATATAATGCAAACAACCTTACATATTCAAACATATCACAGAGCACTGATGATAAACTTTTGCTTCAACAACAATTATTTCTAAGTTCAGAATAAATTATTATGACTTACTAAGCTGCCTGACAGGATTACTAGGTATTCTTAGATGGTTGCTATGTTAATACTACTCAGTGTTAACTACAACCCTTGGTTTGTCAAACTGTTGTTGTAACAATACCTCTCAGTGTAAACTATAGGTGTTGTCCATCCAACACTAGCGTCTATCCCTTTTAGTTGATTGAAACTCACTCCTTATCTCTAAGGTAACACAAGTTAAAAATTCACCATCCCGGATTCATTCCATTTCTCACGTAGATCTACCTTAATTCTCTCGAATATAAGAATCACTATCTAGACAAAATGCTATCTCTTGATGCTCTTATAATGACAAGACATGTTTTACCAAAACCCCAGGCGATCTCTCGATTCTCTTACAGCGTAAGGTAAACTATTTAAACGATGAAAAAAACAGTCATGCACAAAACATAATTCATCATTCATAGACTTAAAAATATTGTTCAGGCAAAAAAAAGTTTAACACCAAGTAAGACATTCATGGTGCTATCAAAGATCTTCCAAAATTCAACGTTTAGTACAACCCCAAATAGATAAAGAGTTAAAAACAAAGGAAGAACGACTCCTAAAACCGGGGGTTCTGTCGCGACGATTCTGATCAGCACTACGCCTGCCTTGTTGATCACCCTCTCTCGAGGCGTGATCACCACTCTGCTAACGTCTGGTTATGGAGGACACCAAGAAAGGTTGATGGGTAGACGGTGAAGAAGCACCGCAGTTGCTTGCTCACGCCTTGGGTAAATTTCTTCTCTCTTCTTCCTTGCCTCCTTTCTTTGGCGGCTACGGTTGGTTATTTATAAGGAAAAATCTCCTAGGGCTTTGCATGATTTTTGGAGTTTCATTAAACAATCATTTTCAAATAAGTGTCCAGACTTAAAAAAAAGGCGGTTTTCAGAATAACTAAGGCTTGCTTGCACGTGAAGTAGGTTATCCAGCTGGCTTGTGACATAGGCAGTTTCGTCACACATGTTTCAGACTTCCTCAAATAAACCTTGCCTCGGTGAGATAAATATGCTCCTCACGTCCTCATCTGTTCCGTTGGCCTTTGTAAATTTACGTTGTCACGACTGAAATGTTTTCCCATGTAAGTTTCCAGTACAAACATAATCCAAACAACCCTTTCTCCTCAGCACCATCAGTAAGCCAAATAAATCTTGCCTAAGCAAAATTTATCCACCACAAGCTAATATAACCTATATATAACTAAATGCAACTAAAAGTCTATGCATACTTTGTTTAGACGAGCAATAACTTAAGTGAAAGACTAGAAATTAAGTCTTTTTACGGAGTTATCATTACGACTAAGAAAAATGAGTTCTATGCTTAAATTGGTTCAATAATTGAAGTTTTGGAACCTGTTATTGCTGGAATTGATATTGTTTCTGTTGAGGATTCTATTGGGAGTATTTTGCTTGATGATAATATTACCTCATTACCTAGTGTTATTGCTATTGCTTCTTCTATTTTTCCTGTAGGTGCAGACATTCATGCTACCATTGCTACTAGTAATGTTATGTTTGATAGAAATGTGAAAGGTGCTACTACTTGTGGGGTTATCCTTGGTTAAGCTATAAAATATGTGGATGATTTGATGGAGGTTATAAAATTTGTCAAGGATGCTTCTACTATTTGACCTATTAAGGATGCTAAACAAACTATAAAAAATGGCAGAAGAGGCATAAAAAAGGGTAAGAGAGGTAATACGTCTGACTCATCTCCTTCAAATTCCCCATTAAGGTTATCTTTTGGAATATTTTGGGATTAAATCATCCCTATAAACAATTAGAAGTAGCGAATAGAATTCGTTCTCTTAATATTGATCATGTCTACTTGATTGAAGCTATAGTTAAGGTGGATAATGTACAATAGGTTTGGAATAAAATTAGTTTGCTTAGTTTTCACAATTATGGTTGGGTTGCAAATGGTCGAATACATGTTTTATGTAAGCATAATTTTCATGCTATTAAGGTTGCTATTACTGCACAGAGTATAACTTGTTCAATTAGATTTGGTGGTGGTGTTTTCTCTGTCTCTACTATTTATGGCTATAATTTAGGGAGTGATAGATGGTAATTTTGGGAGAATCTTGTTGAGCTTAAAGGTTCAATTGGTGACCAACACTGGCTGGTTGGAGTGACTTTAATATAGTGGCTAATGCTTTAGAGAGTTTCAAACCAGTCAATGGTGCTTTAAAGAATGATATTGAGGCTTTCAGTACTCTTTTAGGTGTCCTGGGGGATTAATCATCATGCTTATTTGGGGTCAATTTTTACGTGGTTTAATCATCAGGATGATTCATTCCTTGCTAGGAATATTGATAGATTCATTTTCCCTCTTATTGGATTGATCTTTTCCCTCAAGCCCTAATATCTTTTTTAGCCCCAACTATTTTTTATGATTTTTAGGAGTTGTAAGTCTTGCAGCTGACATTGACTCTGCTCCTTAACCTTTTTTGATTCTTTAATTTTTGGATTACGGATCCAAAGTTTCATGATGTTGTGGGCTGGTGGATAACAATTGTCATTCTCTGCTTTTTTTTATTTTATTTTCAAAAACTGCTTGGTGCTAGTAATTTAAATATTCATGGTTTCTCTATTGAGCTCCTTAGAGAGCTTTAGGCTATACTTTTTTTGAAGAGACTTGTAGGGTCTTTCAAACAAGAGTAACTCGTAAGAGATGGGAAAGGTTATGTTGGAGAAATAGTCTGACGAGGCCCCTAACCCTGATGGTTATTCTGTTTATTTTTTCAAATATGCATGTAGCATTGCGGGAACTGATGTGTTGAATGAATTTTCTTTCTTTTTTGACTCTACTTCCATGACTTTAGTTATAATTGCCACTACTCTTTTACTTGTCCCTAAGATGCCTATTCCTGGTCTTATAAAGGATTGTAGGCCAATATCCTACTACAATGTTATTTAGAAATGTATCTCGAGAGTTTTTGTAAACAAATTGAAAGTTTTTATTCTTGAAGTGATTTCTCCTAGCCAACGTGCATTTATCCCAGGTAAAGATATTATGGACAATACCCTTATGGCATAAGAACTTGTTAGTGGTTATAATAAGACCACTTTTTCTTCTAGGAGTTCCTTGAAGATGGATTTGTAAATGGCTCTCGATTCAATTGAATGCAAGTTTATTTTGTTTCTATTAGAGGCTTTGGATGTTCATACATTAATGATTGGTTGGATAAAAGAGTATTTCTACCCCAAAATTATCAATCTCTTTGAACGATGGTTTAGTAGGATTTTATAATGATGCTAAAGGCTTCAAATAGAGGGATTCCCTATCGTCCTATTTGTTTATATTATCATTGAATGTTTTATCTCGATTACTTATACTGTACCAGAATATGGTATATTTTCCTACCATCCAAAATGCCATCATCTTTATCTTAAAAATCTTTGTTTTGTAGATGGTTTTCACTCATGGATCTGTTGCATCTGTTATGGGTGTATGGAGTGTTATGAGGACTTTCTTTAGCTTCTATGGTATGCATATAAATCCATAGAATTCTAAAATGTTATATATAAGCACGGCTACCTTAGATTTGCATCTTTTATAGGAAACTTTGGGAATCAAGCTTCGCACATTACATGTTTGTTATCTTGGTATTCCTCTAATTTCTAAGAGGCTTTCAGTTGCAGGTTATGCCCCTTTTCTAGATAAGATCTCTGCTAAGCTTGAGGCTTGGAAAGCTAAGAAACTTTCTTATGCTGGTAGATGGTAGCTCATTAGATCTGTTATTTATAACATCCAACACTTCTGGACCAGACAACTTACTCTCTCTGATGCTAGAGTTAGTTGAGCAAAGATATCTACTCCCAAATCTGAAAGAGGCCCATGGTTACAAAATTTGAAAGTTTGGAACAGATCATGTTCTCTGTTTCTAATTCTTAAGATACTGTTGAATGAGGGCTCTATTTGGATTGGATGGATTCAGGAATATTTTCTTAAGGGTATTTCTTTTTGGTTGCATGTTTGTCCTCCAAATTTCAACTAGACTTAGAGAAATTTAGTACATCTTTGTGATATAGTTGTCCTTTTGCCTAATTTATTACATGCTTCTCTAAATTATGTCTCGAACATTTGGAAAGCTATTAGGGACAAAAGGCCAAAGGTTGTTTAGGAGAGGATCATTTGGCACCCTATGCATGTTCCTAGGAATTTCTTGGTTGGTTGAATGGCCACTCTAGATAAATTTCCAAAAAGGAGTAGATTGGTTTCTTTCGGAATGAATGTTGGTGAATTGATCTTACTTTGTAAAAGGGAGATTGTCGAGGGATTACCTCTTTTTTCAGTGTGAATTTTTAAAAGAACTGTGGAATGCTGCTTTATGTGTTTAGGAGGTTCAAAGAGTAGTCTTGAGTTAGCATCATGAGTTATATTAGGTGTGTAGCAACTTGAAGGGTTGGTCTCTTTTAGATATGAATTTAAACTTAGCTTGGAATAGATGTATCTACATGTTTTGGAAGGAAATGACCACAATTTTTTTTAACCAAGTTGAGTCCATTATTGAGGTGGTTTTGCAAGCAGGTACTGAGATTGTTAAACTTAAACCTAGAGGTAGAATCAAACATAGTCAATTGCTTAGGCATAATAACATATTTTTGAATTGAGATATATTTATATAGGGATTGGTTGAGATGTAGATAATTCTAATATACTCTTTTATATGAGGCTTAGGGTGTATTTGATTTGTTGGAATACAAAGAGAAAATTCATCAGAAAAAGTTGATAAAGGATGTGAAATAACTTCTTAGACTGAATTTTAAAAAAATTTAAACCAAGTTAAAAAAAATTATTGGGCTCCATGAAAGTCAATTAGACTAGTTTTTAAAAGTTGGAATATATGATCTAGTTGTATTAAAATTTGGATCTTCTAGGCTTGTAAGTGTAACTTAAATGGATTTAAATTTAAAATATAAGTTACTATTATAGACCCCTATTTTTGTTTGGTCAATTTAATTCAAAAGGTAAGAAAATAATCGGTTTAATGCTAATTAGAATATCCCTATTTGTTTTCTTTTAATATCTCATGTAATCTCCCATCTATGAAATGTATTAATAAGATTGATTTAATTGCCTTAAATATAGGGATTGTGTATACATTCTTTTAATATGAGCCATCGATGTAAATGATCTAGATCATTGGATGTAAGGAGACTCAAATATATATAAAGGCTTTCTCTATCTCATTAACAGACACAAAAAAGCAATGGAATTTATTATTTACTTTTAAGCAATAAATATAACGCCCTAATTTTTGGGTTAGTGGTTTTGGGGTAACCCAAGTGGGTTTGGGTTAACCCATTAGGCTAATAGGAAGCCATGGTCCAAGTTTGAAAGGTTTTGGGCTTAGGCTGAGTCCATTAAGGAATAAAGAGGGTAATTTTGAATTGGGCTTAATTGTGGAAGGACTAAAGCTATAAATAACCCCTAACCAATTTGAAAAGTTGAAAACCATTAAGGAATGGTGATATATGCGTACAGGGCCTCCTCTTTTTCTATGTCTTCTCTTGTATTCTTTCTACCTTTTTTATTCTTCAATTATCCCTAAGTGAGAGTTTTTAAAAGAGAACTCTTGATAACCGTAATCTCCTAGTTTCAAGTTGTGAATGTAAGTGTTACAATCCTTGTCCTTAAAGATCGAATTCAATCTCTCAAACTTAGAGTTCGACCATAGATGGGTTTATGGAGGGTTTTGTGATTTTGATTTGTGGGTGTCTCTAAACCCTTCCAAACCCTTAGGAGTCACGTTCTTATCTTTCCTAATTTCTTAGACGAGTTGATAACTTATTCTACTGACTTGTTATAAGGAGAGAAGTGGGGAAAGGCTCCAAGAGCATGTGAAAAGAGAAAGTGCTGCTTGTTTGAGCTTAAAGGGATTCTCCAACTTCTAGGTGTTATGTAATACACTTCTAACCAACCTCTACTGCTTGTAGATCAACATGTGTAGTATTGTTTCTTGTATAAATGTATGGAACATTTGGGTGATTTGCGTTTATAACATGAAAATGAGAATTTAATGTTGTTCATGCATTAATAAATGACAATTTATTATCTTTAAGACATACATAAGCTTTTAATAATGTTTGGGAAACTTGGGCGGGTCTTAAGAATGAGTTTAAGATGTTAAAATCGTGAAAAAAAAATTTGGGTTTAGAGTATCGGTACTGCAAGAATAATATCAACATTATTCATATAATAGGCTTAAATTGGGAGGTTTTAATACATAGGTATCGATATTATTCATATGGTATCGATACTCGAGAATCAGTGTCGATAACAAGGGTCTGGTATCGATACTCTAGGACCCTTGTAGAATTATAAAATGCCAAAATGGTACTAATACTCGAGGTAGTAGGGATACCTCAAGGGATAGTATCTATAATCTACCTAAGGGTATCAATACTAAGGAATTTTATTCGACATCGAACGTGATTTTTGAACCGATACTATCACACCCCAATTTTCATTCTATTCAAATTTGTTTTTATTTAATTAATTTTTTGGACCAAATTATGAATTTTAAAAGTTTTAAGACAATTTTCAAATTCCTCTAAAAGTTCAAGGATTTGTCATCATATTTAGTCATTTTTAGTCAACAACGGAAAAAATAATAAAATATGTTTTTTTATTGGTTTATAACCCAATTCCAAAACCAACCCCCATGGTGCAGTAAACCAAACCACCCAAAACCCATTTGCTCAACACCTGAACCGTCCACCCTGATCTTCATTCAAACTTCTCTGATCGACGCTGAGGTGCAACGTCGCGTCCTTCAACCTCAACAACGATTGACGTTCTAAATCGACCCTTGGATCGCCCGTATAGGTCGTCATTGGTCACGAACTTGGAGAACTCACCGAGACCAAACCGTTAGGTTTTTCATGAAATCTGACCGCTGTGCTCACCGATTTTCCAAACTAACTTGAGCACCATATTCCCCTGATCCTTACGACCAAAACCCGATTGGGTTCGTCGCCCATCATTATTGTTTTCACCATTCGTCAGAGTGGGTAAGCATTTCAGTCCTTTTCTTTTATTTCTGATGGAGTTTTGCTGATGTTTGAGTTGATTATGGCTTGATAATGGAATTTGGCTGCTCGTGGAATGCTCGGTCGTCATCCCTGACCTCCTTCTCCTCTGCATACGTCACCAAGCTCCGCCATGTACACGTGGGGCTCTTTCACATTCCTAGGAACCCATTGGAACTCATCCAGTCAGTCTGGACCTGCCCGAACCGACCCAACTCGGTTTGAACCGGGTTAGTTTGACCGAACCGAGTCAACCCAGTCTGAGTTAACTCAGACCGAATTGAGTCAACTTGAACCGTTCAAGCTGAGTGAACTCACTGATTCAACTTGTCTGAGTCAACCTGTTAACTTTGACTTTGACCAGTTTGACCGTTGATAAATGAATTTGACCCAAAAGTAAAAATTTTCAATAAGTAATATTTTATGTTTTTCGATGTCTTGAGTTCGATTCTGAAGACTGTTTTGGCAAATTCAATCCAGTAAGTTGTTTTTGGGCATTTTATCTTCTGATTCAATACAAGTTTTCTCATTTATGTTCTGTTTCTAATTTAATTAGTTTTGCCATGTATCTGATACATTATGGAACATGAAATTAAAGTTCGAGAGCGATCAAATGGAATTCAATTGGTTAATAGTTATAGCTCAAGAATCGAGGTAATACATTACTACCTTATGCATGTTGTATGAATCATGTTGGTACTGGTAAATGAATGGTTGAGTACATATATGGTTACATGTTTGTAGTTAAAATCTCTAAACTTGATCCGATTGTGAAATAAAATAAATTAAACTGAATAAGACTCATACTACCTGCATAGACACAAGAGGACTAATAAGAATGATTTCAAGTTCAGTGATTATCTGGAAAAGTAAAAAACCTCAGAATCTCTACATTTTATTTATCCTCGTTAAAAACTTTAATATCAAACTACATGATTATAAAATTAAATAATTGCCTCTATAAGGTAAAAATGGCCCTGGTCAACCCTGATAGTGAAAGTACCTTGAGAATTCATTTTTAATCCAAAAAACTACTAATTCACCTATTAAATTCATGATCCATTCAAAAAGACGCTGATAATCAGATCTTAGCATCCGAGAAGGTAGGAGACCTATAATTATTGATTTATCAGCAAATAACTAAAGAATAAAACATCGGCAGCATTATTTATGTTTTAATTGATCAGGAAATCAAATTATATCGAAATATTAAATTAAAGGAAATAACAAAAATGTCCTCGAAGTGTAAAGTGACCAAAATGCCCCTAAATTGTAAAATGACCTAAAGTACCTCCAAGACCTAGAATGACTAATGCCTTCAAGCTCCAAAATGAATAAATTAACCTCGAATACCAAAATGACATAGAATTTCTATTTTATGAGCTAACAACCGAAGACTAAGTTACCGAAGGTACTATACACGTCTGAATTTCTCGAAATGACTATATTATATGACCAAGTTAAACTGAATGAAAGTACTATATGTATCTAAATTATTGAAACGAACTAATTACTCTGGAAACTACGAAGTGACCGTGATAAACTTGGCTACTAATTGACCTAATTACCCTCGATGACCTAAAATTAAGCGAATGACTTGAATAAGTCTGGAAATGCTGATGAACTTAGATGTTGTCACACCCCAATTTAGGGGTTAAATTATAAGTTTCAGAAAATTATAGTCAGTTTTACAATGTGCAAGAAATTCACGTACCCATTTTTCTTATATGTTGAAAAATAAAACCCCCTGCCCGTGCAATCTGGTTTTCCCCATAATGTTTTCCCTCAATTTTCTTCTCGTCAATCTATCTTTGTTGCCCCGATTCTCCACTATTCGGCCACCGTTCGTCGCTCCGACGCCACCAATAGACTCACCATCGAACGGTGAACAAAACCTGACCTATATTCTATCATGAATCGACGCCGTCCACCGTAAAACTCAACTGGAAGCTTCATCAATTTATCTCGATCGCCATTGGTTTTCCGTCAATTCCGGTCGATCCGACCACCCGTTTATCACACCTCCTACACAATTGGACTCCCCGTCACCGTGCGCTCAAAACCTGACCGAAATTTTCATGCTATTGTTGTGCCCTTATTGCCACTCGTCGGACACCGTTGGGGAGGTTTGTACATTTTAAAATTATAAAATCCATTATGTTTCATTGAAAAATAATACTTGCACGAGAATCCCGAGGTCTTGATCTAGCGATCTAGAAATTTTCATCGCTGTCTAATGTTCAGAGCCGCCGCACGTTCCACCCACTGCGCGTGGGCTTCATCTGACAGATTGGAGAATCGGTTGAGCGGTTGGACCAGTCTGAATTAGTTGGATCAGTATGGAATGGTCTAGACCGAGCCGAGTCCTCGAGCCACTTACCGCATTGACCGTTTATCGGCGTTGACTGTCGTTGACTAGCCGTTAATCGACCATTGACTTTTTGGGTACACCTATCCTAACATTTTTTGACGTCATGAGTATGTTTTTGAGGTCTGTTTTGCCAATTTCAAACCTGATAAGCTATTTTTCACTGATTAATCAGAGATTCGATCTGTTTTTCGTAATTAAGCTTCGTTTCTGATGAAATTTTTGTTATTATGTATTTGAGGAATTACTGGAAGTTGATTTCAAGTTTGAAAGTGATCAAATGGAGATTAATTGGTAGATCGATATGGCATGAAAACTGAGGTAATACTCAACCACTTTTTGTATACTTTTCAAAACTCATGAATATGTGGTAAATGCTTGATTGGAATGATTGGTCCATTAGATGTAATTAATTGTCATTAGACTCAGACATAGATAGGATTAAGGTTAGAACACTATAAAAGCCTTAGACGACTCGAAAAAGAAATATGTAGAGTGAACGAGAATAAACCTCGATTCAATAATTTAATAAGTAAATCAATAAATCTCAGAACACATAAATTATGATTAATCTCGTTATAGATTAATTGTTTGAAATATTTGGATATGAAATTCCTGAAAAGAGTGCCATAAATAAATTACAAAAAGGCCCTTGTACTGAAAAAGGACTAAGGTTTTCCCCAGTGGTAAAATTAACCTCCAGTGAACAAATGGGCAAAGTACTCTGAACTTTAATGGAATTAGAATACTTTCAAGCCTAATTTACCTGAAGTAATGCCACTGTCGGAATTGAATAAAATTACGATAATACCCTTAACGAGTAAACCAAAATGTAGATGACTATAATAATATCGACGACCTGAGAACTGATACCTTGATTCACGAGAACCTTGGAATCATCAAATTAAATTCTGAATCTATTTTGGAATTATACACCTAAAGTGTAAAATGACCAAAATGCCCCTAAAGTATAAAATGGCCTAATATAGCTTTAAACCCTGGAATTTGTAATACTCATAGCTCTGAAATGAACTGAATAGAAGTATTGTACATATATGAATCGTTGAAACGATCGAATTACTCTAGAAACTTCGAAATGACCGGGATAGACTTGACTAATAAATGAACTTAACAACCTCAATGATTGAGGATTAAGTAAATGATTCGGATAAGTCTGGAAACTCTGATGAACTTTCATGATGTACCATCCCTATGGGTTATGAACCATAAATCAAGTAAATTAACATTTCTTTATACCGTTGAAACGTGGAAATGAAATAAAGACCTATGGAATATATGTTCGTCTCCTTAAGATATATTCAGCAATGATTCTAAAGATGATCTATGGACAAGACTTGTTGGTATTAAAGAATGAATACCCTGGAAGGGAATTTAATTCACCATTTGACAAGCATCAGTTCTAGGAGTTGTTCAGCTCTAGTTGTTCGATAATCCGATAGATCAACAATAATTATAAGTGTCGTAAATCTTCGTTTCTCCCTTATCAGCTCAAATCACTACAGTCATATATGAAAAACAAGTAACTCAGATACAAAAGATTCTAAATACCCATTTTGTTCAATTGGGCTAAGATCCTGTTAATTAAATACATACTCTTGAATACCCCTGATTATTGAGTAACGGAATCACTCTCAGTAAATCTGAATCTAGAATTATTTTGTATAAAGGTTTCTGAACACTTTCCTAATGCACATGAATCATAGTATGATTCTAAAGTATCAACCTTAAATGTCATATTAGATCAGTTAGTAATCGATTCCCTTCAATAAGACCTAGTTCCTGGAATCTGATCAAATTAAATCAATTTTATGTTATCCATTCTGATAACTACCAAGTGTCTCTGAGAAATACTTGGATATCCTAGTGTGTTCCATATGTACTACATGACGCTTTTATATGTTTTTAAATGAGTTTCACCGAAATTATTGATTTACTGGTTTATGAACCATGACAACATGTTATATGTTTCCCGATTACGGTTTTCACCGAAAATATGAATTATTCCTGATTTATGACATCATGGAATCTACTGGTTTTATGAACTATGGTTACCTGAAATATATTATCGGGTTTCCTGTTTTCACTGGAAAATATGATCATGATAAATCACATACTGAATATTTGTATGAGACAATACCCGATGTTCTGAATATAATTTATTTTGATATATGATTTATCATATATTTTTCATATGGTTTCTGTTTACGGTATTTTTGTACCTGATTTCTAAATATGGAACACTTTCATATTTTAATTGATAAATTACCGTTTTCACTCCAATACATACATGTTTATTATTGTCATTGGGGGCATGATTGGAGGAAGTATTTCATGCTCCTCTTCTATGTTCAAGGGTAAGTCCTTACCGTTACTGCAGGATCCTCTGCTATGTGCAAGGGTAAGTCCTTACAGTTTCCCCAGGTTCCTTTACTGTGGGCAAGGGAAAGACCTTAAAATTTTCCCCAGGTTTCTTTGTTGTGTGCAAGGGTAAGACCTTAGAGTTTTACCCATGTTCCTTTGTTGTGTGCAATGGTAAGACGTTACAGTTTTCCCTAGGTTCCTTTGTTGTGTGCAAGGGTAAGACCTTACAGTTTTCCCCATGTTCATTTGTTGTGTGCAAGGGTAAGACCTTACAGTTTCCTTAGGTTCCTTTGTTGTGTACAAGGGTAAGACCTTACAGTTTTCCCCAGGTTCCTTTGCTGTGTGTAAGTATAAGACCTTACAGTTTTCCCCAGGTTCCTTTGATGTGTGAAAGGGTAAGACCTTATAGTTTTCCCCAGGCTCCTCTGCTTTGTGCACAGGGTAAGCCCTTACCGGGTTTATAGTTCTGGGGAACCTACACATTTTGGTGTTCGGTTAGAGGGATTACTATGGTTTTTGAATTTTTTAAAAAACTATGTTTTAAAAAGATCTGTATCTTTTCACTGGTTTTACGGGAATACACTAGATAACCTATTATGATCTCCTAAACTCAGTCATCCGAAATATTTCTCTGAACTGAAATCTTCTTGTCTGTTACTACCTAAGATATCAGTGCGACCTTAGCTTATCCTAAAAATCTTTAGATTTCTAATCCAATAAGGAAATATATGTCTATCTATATCTGCACGTTTTTCAACATCATTTGGTAGTATTGTATTACTGAGCGTACCAAAGCTCACTCTGTTACTCACCTTTTCAGGTTACAATAATCGTATCAATGCATCTATCGACATCAGTAAGGGAATCCTTCCGGCGTTCCTGGCAGAGTATGGTACATGTGATTAGGGGGCATGTAGGTTGTATTTTTTTATATACGAGTCTGAAAATCTGTTTTATTTCTAAATAATGATAAATTTAATTTTTAAATAATGATGAATTTTATTTTTTATTCATAAATCATTTTATGAGTTTACATGTTTTAATAAAAAAATTAAATTTTCCAAGATTTTTACGGTGGGTCACTCCGGTAGCCCTAATGTGACATCCCGGATCGGATCGGGTCACCCGCATCGGTCTGAGGGGGTTACATATGTTGCACCACCTATAAGGATTTTGAATCACGAATCAAGCACATCAACATTTCTTGATATCGTTGTAATACATAAATGAAATAAATACCATTAGAATACCAGTTCGTCTCCCTAAGATCCATTAAACGATGATTATGAAGATGACAAGTTTGACTAGTGATGACAATATTAAAGTGTGAATATCCTTGAAGTGCATCGATTTGAATGGTTGACAGATATCATGGTGCTGGGATTTGTTCAGTTCGAGTTGACTCGATAACGTGATAAATTTACATGAATCTTAAATACAATGAATTTTTCGTTTCATTATTATTAGATTAAATTACTAAGAATTCTCCTAGAACCAAATGTCCAAAATGCGCCTGATTTCCTAAATAATGGAATCACTCCTATCATACTTGAAATCTCAAGTAACTCTAATGCAAAAGATTCTGAATAGTTTCCTGATTACTTAGTTCTTCCGAAAAATATATGAATACTATATGATCTTGATAAATCACTTCCCGAATGACTGGTGAATCTGTTAGCTATCAAACCCCTTTTTATACAGATCTTGATTATGAAATGTTATTAAATTACAAAAGTTTCATGGTTTCTACCTGATAAATACCAAGTACCTTCGAAGAATAACTGGATCCTCTAGTGTGTTCCCTATGTGACATGTAATTGTTTTACCTTTTTTAAAACGTGATTTCATGAAATTTTGGATTTACTGATGTTTTGATTTATTGATAATGAACTATGGATACATGATACGTGTTCTCTGATTACATGTTTTCAGTGGAAAATATAATCATTCCTGATTTATGGATCATGAGATCTATTGGTTACTACTTGAACTATTTTATTGGGACATTATCTGGGTAGGCTGGAGTATCAGCTCGGTAAAACTGGTAATTCCTTAAATACTTTCAGACCGATCGATCTGATAATTCCTTATATACTTAAGGTGACCCTTGGGTAAGCTTCAAGGCCTCGAGAAACTTGGGTAGGATCTCAGGTCCCAAGGCACTCCCTCGGGTAAATCATGTGATTGCATACGGTGTATAGGTGGAGGGAATTCATGTGATTTAAATAAGTACATGATCATTTTTTACAATATACTACTGGATCATGATTATTATATTATACGGTACTGTTAAATATGATTTCTATTAGGGACTGTATGAATAGGATAGAGTATGCAGGTTCAACTAGGTCAAACTGGTAATTCCTTAAATAGGTTCATACCGATTGAGCTAGTAATTCCTTACACACCTAAGAAGACCCTTGGGTAGGCCCATAGTCTCCAAGGTACTCCCTTAGGCTTAGGGTAAGTCTTATAGATGCAGTTTTGGAGAAACTGCATAAAGGTGTTCAGTTGTTGGATATTACTGTGGTTTTAAAATATGTTTTTAAACTACTAACGTTTTTAAAGGATCTATTTACATTACTCTATTTTATTGGAACACAATATACATCCTATTCCAATCTTATGAACTGGGTCCTCTGAATGTTTCCTCTGAACTAAAATCTTCATGTCTTTTACTCAAAGAAATATTAGTGGAACCACAACTCATCCCAAAAACCTGTAGACGTCTTAATCGATAAGAAAAGTTTTATACAGACCGATTATCTGCATGCCCTTCAGCATCAATTGTTTTATTATTGGATATTGTTATATATATATATATGAATAGTCTTTTGTGGGTGTTACAAATAACTCAAATATGGGTATCGATACTATAAGATTATCCTAAATTCCAGAATACCCAGAATGCATCGATACTTAAGACAATATCGATACCCTAGTGAAACTAAGTGTCAATACTTCATGGATGAGTATCGATACTCTAATATTATTGTGACCTCTAATCCTTGTTTTGGGAAAAGGACCCAGGAAATAGATAGAGACGGTGAAGATTCATTAATAAAAGCTTACAAGTGAGAGCATTAGTAATTGCGTGATAAACTAAAGTCTTAATTATGTGAGATTCCATAAGACTTATGCGCTTCATGATGCTCAGAAAACAAAGGGAACACCCTAGCCACTTTGTATGTGGATTGTTTAGTGGAGCAAAGATTATACATATATATCCAAACTAGTGTTGGGGCACCTAAAATGCTAGTTGAACATTGTACTGACACTAAGTGACCAAGACACATTCCGAGTACTCTAGAAGAGTAGACTAGTCGGGTGAGGTACCGATACTAAGTAACTTTGACCTAGCCTAGGGTACTTGAGATGCTGACACTATGTGACCCAGGTCTCGCATAAGATACCTCTTTTTAAACAATTAAGGGTGTGAGTTCTGTGATGCTATGGTGACCACAAACTACACCATGATGCTTACTTTCGTGTGTGTGATTATTTAAACTCCCATGCTCATGACTATACCTGTTGCATACTCATATGTTGATTGCATGTAATATGATAGCGTTATTTGTGTGTCATTGACTTGTGAGCTGAGCATATGAATTGTGTTTCTGTGAGCATGTTCTTAGGTGCCCGTTCGAGGAGCCCATTGTTAGATTTCAGGACTTCCAGACTTGATCTTTATCAGAGTACGTTTCGAGTATTTTACTGGGCATGTACTGTCAGAGACTCTTATGTATTGAGTCGTAAACTCTATATTTGAGATTATGTAATTTGTGATACTATTGGGTGCTCACTCATAATTGTAAAACGATATTGTATTTTGAGAATTTATTAAGGTCGAACTATGTTTTAATCTATGCAAATTTATTTGTTTAAAAAAAGTTAACCATTTTAGTGGTTCCGTGTAACATTTAAATCCTCCGAATTTCAGGTTGGACCAAATTAAGGTGTTACAATAAAAGAATGTATTTTCCCTATATTTCTCTTTTTCTTTCCGTTGGTTCTTCTTTTAGAGCGGATTGTAGAATATCTCGTTCAATTGTGAAATTCTTCAGTAAGAGAACCAAGTACTGGACTATCCAAAGAAATCTAGTCGGAATCAGATTACTGCAGGTTCAAGACGAAGTCCGGTTCGTAAACACATTCATTAGATTAAGTTTCAATCTTTTGGGATCTTTGGTACGTCTTTTTAACCATTTTATTATTATATATTTTTTATTATTAGTATATTTTTAAATAATTATTTATATTTGTGACTTTTTATTATTTTCAATTAATATAAATTATGGTAATTAATATGTCTATCTTTTATTTATTACTTTATATATATTTCCATATTTCAATATATCTTGTTAATTGTTACAATTATGGTAATTGCTTTTAATATATTTATCTTTAATTTATTATTATATTATGATATATATATATATATATATATATATACTATTTTATATTAATTATTACTATTTTATTTTTTATATTATTATTATATATATGTACTATATTTTTTATGTATTAGAATGTTTTCATATATGTCATGCACCATATTTGTTACTATGGGTATATTATTATTTTAGGTTAAAAAATGTATACTTTTATTATGGTATTTTATTTTATTTTCCTTTATTTATGTTATCCATTTTTTAAAATTTCAGTACAACATTTTACTTGAGTTTTGTAGATTATCTTAGTTTCTATTTACATCTTTTATTTTTAATACTTAGTGTTGTAGCCTTCAACTTTTAACTTTTTTCTAGTCTATGCATGTGTATATTCTTTTTAATTTTAGTCTTAATTTCTTGATTGTTTGATTTTAATCCTAGATTTAGGTTATTTGACTTTAGATTAAACCCTTTTAGATTTTATTTCTTTTTAATTAGGTTCTCATTTAGATTAATTAGAAGAATTTTTAAAATAGTCCATGTTTATGCTTGGGGTTCTATTTTAATTATTTAATTAAAATTTTTAAACTTACTTAGGATTAATGTTTAGAGCCATAATTTTAGATTTAGTTTGATTTGGTTCTTTTAATAAATAATTTACTCTTGACTTAGATTAAACGTTTAATTTTATATTTAGTTAGTTCTAATCCTTTAATTAGATTAAATAGGAGAATATTTTAAAGTAGTCTATGCTCACTCTTGGGGTTCTATTTTAATTATTCGATAAATTTAAAATTTATTAGGATTAATATTAGAGCTTTAATTTAGGTTAGATTCTTTTAAGTTCCTTTAATGAGGTTCAATAATTTATTTATTTGAGCGCATATCATCGACTTTATATCACTAAGGCAATGTTAATTTACTAGGGATTAACAATATAATATTTGCTTTGCTCGAGGGTAACCATCGTTAATTCCAAAATAAATTAATATTATTTTAAATTCATACTATATTTCAAAAATTAATGTAATATTTATTTATTTATTAAGAATTGATCATATAATCTATGTCTATGCTCGAGAGTGACCATTGTCAATTTCGAATAAATTGATATCCTTTTCAAAAAGACTACATCATATTGGATCATTAATTAAATGAAAGCTCGAACTCACAAATTTCTAAATTAAAACAAAACATAATCAACTAGGTACTAATTTTGGGCGTTGTGGGGGTGCTAATCCTTCCCTGTATGTAATCGAAACACAATCTCGTTTTCTGATTTGGCAGACCAAAACCAATTTTTTAGAAAAAATAAATTTTTATTAAAGTTCCCTAATTTTATGTGGTCCAATCCCACATTAAAAATGATTGGTGGCAACTCTCAGTTTTTACAACGTTTCTAAAACCCTTCATCAGTCCAAAAAGTAGTTATGATAGTTTGGCGACTCCGTTGGGGACACTTTTTCGTTTGTAGAAAAAAAGAGTCAAGCCACGAGTTGATTCCCTTTTTATTTAATTTTGGAAATCTATGAGTTCTAATTTAATTAATTAATGATATATTATGCTTTTCAAAATAAAAAGTAATTTCTATCTGGTTACAAGCTTTCTTTGATTATGTGCATTTTAAGAATTATTGTATATCATAAGCTCTACACCCGATAATTGTCCTAATTCTCTTAAGTGGGAGGAAAAACTACACCACCGAAGAATATTGTTTTTCTTCGTGTAGGCCTAGCAAATTACTTTCTAAACACGTTCTTTATGTTTTCGAGGATATTAATTTCCTTGTCTAGACATATAGCAATATATTCCCTCGAATTGAATTCGATCCGTAAAGCCTATAATTGGCTAGGATTTAATTCATTGTTTACCTTAGTAGGTTACAAAGAGAATTTAAGTACCCTCTTTTAGAACCAAACCATCATTTTGAGAATTTAAAAAGCCTACCCATTACAGCCATTTGGAAACCTTAGAGAATTAAAATGCATGCGATTAAGGTTTTAAAACTTTCTCTATGTTTTGAAAGTTTTCATTGTGTTGTGTATTGATTTCTTCATGAGTTTCAATCGATTATTGTCTAGTCTTAGTAACTCATTTTAGTTGTTTACTTGTTTTGATTTTTTATATATACATGGTATATCATTTCAAAGGTATTGATTCTCAAGTTAATTTGTTACATTATAAGGCTTTCAATACACCAATGTCACATGAAGAGGTATATAGAATTATATAAGTGTTTCAATGGCCTGAAATGGTGCTTTAGGAAACAACTAAAGAAAGAAAAGAAGTTGAAGTAATGAATCCATGTGTCAGTGATAATTCTCCAAAAGAGTTATCATGAGAGTTCCTTATATATGGGTTTAGCTTGAAATTAGCATTGTGAAAAGCTTATTAGGATAATTTTGTATATATTTTCTGCATTTTGCATTATGAGAGATAAGTTAGGAATTTGGGCCAAAGTTAATAATTATTGCTGAAAATTGTTACACTGATGATGTAGCATTGCTTGAAGCTGCAAGGGATGTTGAGTGACTCGTAGCAGTCGATGACTCACCAGGAGATTATGAGAACATTCTAAAATTGGAACAGTTTACGAGGACAACTGTCAAATGGCTGAAAAATATCTAATTTGTGGAGGAATTCTATTGGTTGAAGGCTGAATTTCTTAGCCTATAGATTGGAGAGCTCTATTCATTATTTCATCATTCAATTTTTCATCTCCAAAAATTCTTTCCACCAATTTCACTTTTCGATTAGCCATGGTTATCGAATCCCCTCGTCAGGGAGCGCAGTAGCAGTACGGGAGCTGGTTGAGTAGCATCAACAATCAAGAGGATCACATTCCTTCTACTTTTACTGTTCATTTGAGATAGGGAAGTAACAATAGTCTAGGAAGTGTGTTAATTTTTGGATGATATGTTTGTTATGAACTTAATGGTTTGTGGATGTTTTTATTATTTTATGCTTTGACTTTATTATTGTGTGCTGCTAAACTTCCAAGATAATTTTAGAAATTTTAATATCTTTATGTATGGATTATTGATAGTATTTAGAAATAGAATCATCGATAGTTCATATTACCTTTATCCATCATTGGTTGTTAATGAAAAACAATCTTGCATGTTGAGACTCATGCTGCCAATTATCTAGCATAGTTAATTATTTAATTACTTGTTTTAATGGTGATTGATTCTTATTTATTAATTGTGATTAATATTTGTTGGATACATAAAAGTATAAGTTATTGCATAATAATAATTCAAACAACAAACAATCGACTTAATTGATTTGATACTTGACTTTCTACTTTTCTGTTGTTGTAGAACTGCCTGGTATTCCCATTGTGATTTCTCTATTTAGTTGTTTATTCCTTTTTCACTCATATCAACATATATATTTTGATTGTTCAAAACAACTCTTATGTGAACATGTTTGCTCTTTGTGGGATTCAACATTCGACACATTGATTTGTGTTCACTTTATTACTTGAACGATATGCATGCTTATGTATAATGCAATATAAATATTGGTAGCATCAAGTTTTTTGCTCCATTGTCGGGGAGCAATAGCTTTACATTGGATTTTTTATTTGCATTTACTTGTTTCTTTTCTTTTTACACGTACCTACTTTCATTCCTAGTTAGTACATTATTTTATGTCTGATAACACATACGATCTAGTACCATTAGATCCTGAAATTGAATGAACATTTCATAGTTGTAGAAAATAACCTATATGTAATTAAGCAAACATGGCTTAAAAATTTCATGGTTATAATGCTCTACCATCGTTACCACATGCTGAGGAAGAATAATTGTCACCTGACATTGGAGCTAAACAACAACAATATTACAACATTATTGACGGCAATCGATCCATTAGGGAACATGTTGTGCCAATGTAGTATGATCTACACCCTGGCATTATGCGACCAACTATCTAGGCTACGAACTTTGAATTGAAGCCAGGAATGCTTCAGATGCTGTAATCCATGGGGAAATATAGCAGTTAATTCACTAAAGATCCGAGAGCACACCTTCGATATTTTATGGAGGTGTGTGATTCATTTGTTCAACAAGGAGTTCTAGAGGAAGTCCTGAAGCTGAGATTGTTTCCTTACTTGCTATATGATAAAGCTAAAGCATGGCTAAGCTCGCTGCCACCTGGTGTTATAGCATCCTGGAATGAGTTAGTGCAAAATTCCTATTACGCAAAGCTGAGGAATGATCTTACCTCCTTCAAGCAACTGAAAGAAAAGAATTTATATGAAACCTGGAAGCATTTTAAGGAGTTGCTACGAAAGTTTCCAATGCATGGATTCCCCAATTGGATGCAAATAGAGATGTTCTATGACAATTTGAACATGCATACTCACATAGTGGTTGATGCTTCTACTAATGGAACATTGTTAGATAAGATGTACAATGAAGCCTATGATATTCTGAAAAGGATATCTAACAACGATTATCAATACCCCAGTACGAGGAGCATGTTTGGCAGATGTAATGCTGCAATAATGGATACTGATGCTTTGAACTTAAGGGCTTCCTATATTACAACATTGACATATATGGTGAAGAAATTACAAAAATCAGGGGGCATGTATGAGGTAAAAGCTACATCTCATCTCTTCTGTGTTTATTATGGAGATGCACATAACCATAAAGAATGTCCACAAATCTATTTGTTTTGTGAGAAATTTTAATAGGGGAGATAATGCCAACACTTATGGGAACTCATACAATTCCAACTATCGCAACTATCCCAATTTGTCTTGGAGAAGCCAAAATATTGCCAATCCCAATATTGTGTAGTCTAATTTTGGAAATCAACAACACTTTACAATCAACAACAGACGTTGCCACAAAATTATCCAATCGCACAACCACAACGAATATAGAATTATCAAGGGAAGAATCCTAATAAAGCTTCAACCCAAACTTCTCTTGAAGCCTTGATTAAAGAGTTTATTTCGAGAAATTAAGTAGGCCAATCATTATAGCAGCAAAGCTTGAAGCATCACATGAAGTCAGACTGATTGATGTTATGAAACAACATAAGCATGCAATTACGTGGAGCATTGCTGATATTAAGAGTAACAGTCCATCATTTTGTATGGACAAAATTTTTATTAGAGAACCTTAACAACAAATCTATTGAGCAATAATGAAGGTTGAATCTGATCAGGAAGATAGGTTTTCGAAAATAAGGGACATAATCGTAGTCTCCAATAAGAAGAATGAGATTGTGCCTACACACACAACTATTGGTTGAAGAATCTGCATAGACTACCAAAAACTCAATAAAGTCACAATAAATGATCACTTCTCGCTGTCATTTATTGATCATATGTTGGATAGACTTTCTTTCTACTGTTTTCTTGATGGGTAAAGTGGTTACAATCAAATAGCTATAGCTCCTAAGGACCAGGAGAAGACTACCTTTATTTTCCCATATGGTACATTTTCATTTTAAAAAATATCATTTGCAAGATTTTGATCAGTGTTTTGAAAATTTGGCCACAGTGTTGAAGTGATGTTAAAAGACCAATTTGGTTTTGAATTGGGAGAAATTTCACTTCATGGCAACCGAAGGTATAATGCTATGGCATCATATTTCTCATTGCGGCATTGAAGTAGACAAGGACAAAGTGGAAGTTATTAAAAAGCTCCCTCCTCAAACTAATGTGAAATCAGTTAGGAGCTTCTTAGCACACGCTGAATTTTACTGAATATTCATCAAGGACTTTTCTCAAATTCCTAAACCATTGTTCTCGTTGTTGGAGCAAAACAAGAAGTTCATTTGTTGACGATAAAGTCCTTAAGTCTTTTGAGACAAGCAAGTCAAAGCTTGTGAATTCCTCTATTGTAGTGGCACCATATTGGAGTTTAACTTTTGAGCTATATGTGATGCTAGCGACCATGTTGTGTGTGCAGTATTGAGGAAAAGAAAAGAGAAAGTCTTCCATGCTATTCATTATGCCAGTATAACACTAAACGACACTCAAGTGAATTACACGATAACCGAAAAAGAGTTGCTTACTGTGGTGTTTGCTTTCGATAAAATTCAGCCATACTTGATTGGAACCAAAATTATTATTTACACTGACCACTTGGCCTCGAAGCATTTATTTTCCAAAAAAGATACAAAGTTGAGGTTTATACGATAGGTACTGCTCTTTTAAGAGTTTGTTATTGAAGTTCGTGATAAAAAGGGGTCCTAAAATCAAGTGGATGACCATTTTCCCTGATTGGAATTTGGTAATGAAGATAGAAAAATACTTGTGATTCCATATGTTTTTTTGGATGAAAGTTTACTTGCTATCGATGCTTTGCCAACTTGTTACATAGACTCTGTGAATTATTTAGCTAGTTGTATGCTGCCACCATATCTTAATCACCAAGGTAGAAAAAAATTCATGCGAGATGTTAAAGCTTACTATTAGGAAGAGCCTTATCTCTTCAAGCAATGAAACGATCAAATTCAAAGGAGATGCTTCCCTGAATGTGAGCAACAAAGTATTCTACACCATTTCCATAAGGCACCATATGGTGGACATTTTGGTGGCATGCAAATATTAACTAAATTACTCCAATTTGTTTATTATTGGCCTTTGTTATTCAAAGATGCTAATGATTTTTTCAAACATTGTGATCTTTTTCAACAAACTGACAACATTTCTCGATGCAATGAAATGCCAATGCAACCGATATTGAAGTTACAATTATTTGATGTTTAGGGGTTAGATTTTATGGAACCTTATTTGTCTTCTTGTGGAAATACCTTTATTGTTGTGACTATTGATTATGCGTCTAAGTGGGTTAAAGTTGTAGAATTACCTTCAAACGATGCTAAAGTCATTTTATGATTCCTACATAAGAATATTTTCACACGTTTTGGCACACCTAGAGGATTCATCAATGAAGAGGGATCCCACTTTGTTAGTAGGCAAGTTGTTAATGCTTTTTAGCGTTATGGAGTTAAAAATCACATTGCCACAACATATCACCCTCAAACAAATGGTCAAGGCGAGGTCTTAAACCATGAGATTAAACAAATTTTAGAAAAGGTTATAAAATCTTCAAGGAATGATTGGTCTTCACGACTTGATGAAACTTTATGGGCTTATAGGAAAACTTACAAGACACCTTTAGGTATGTATCCTTATCGCCTTGTTTAAGGAAAAGCTTGTCACTTACCCATGGAGCTGGAGCTTAAAGCCATGTGGGCTTTAAAAAATTAAACATTGACCTTGATGTTGTTGGTAAGAAAAGAATGTTGGACATTAATGAAATAGAAGAACTTCAAAATGATGCATACGACAATGCCCGAATTTACAAAGACCATAACAAGAAATGACACGAAAAACACATTTTGCCATGACAAATTTATGTTGGACAACATGTTTTGTTATTTAACTCTCATTTGAAACTATTTCATGGGAAGCTTCGATCTCGATGGTCTGGTCCATTTGAAATCCTTGAAGTTTTTCTTTATTAAGGGGACATTAATGAAATAGAAGAACTTCAAAATGATGCATACGACAATGCCCGAATTTACAAAGACCATAACAAGAAATGACACGAAAAACACATTTTGCCATGACAAATTTATGTTGGACAACATGTTTTGTTATTTAACTCTCATTTGAAACTATTTCATGGGAAGCTTCGATCTCGATGGTCTGGTCCATTTGAAATCCTTGAAGTTTTTCTTTATTAAGGTGTGATGTTAAAGAACTTGGTGGATGGAATTAAATTCAAATTTAATGGGCAACATTTGAAGCATTATTGTGAACAACCAAGTCCTCACATTGCTTCCATTACACTAAGTGAACCTCCCCCTCTTTAATCTTTTATTGTTTTAAATAAGTCAAATTTGACTATTTATTTCTTTTATCATCATTTTAATTTCTTTATTTCTTCTATACAAGATTTCGCTATAGCCCTACTTATAGTTTCACTATTTATTTTCACTCCAGATGCTAGACAAATTCCTAGTAGCATTTGCCAGTTAGGAAATAATCTTTTAATAGTTAAAGTAAAATGCGTGTTGTTTCACACTTTTTACCCATCTTATCCTCATCGTCCACTTCTTTTAATCACTATTCTTTATTCAAAATATTATCCTTATCCACCCATTTAAATTTCAAAACAACATCCTTTCACCATTTTTACACGCCACCTCCATTTATTTTACCCACCAACACTAAAAGCCACATTTACTTTAACTTTCCCTTTCATCTTCATTCTTTTAGTCGTGCCTTCTCTTCTCATCCATAAAGTCACCATTTTTATCAATATTTTCTTCTTCCTTCATCACCAAACATCACCAAAAATTGCTCATAAAAAGAAAGTTGCCATGAAATCCATTGGTCCAACGCCAAATATAGCACTAACGATGCTCATTGCTAAACGAACAACCACCTCTACAAAGGAACGATGTGATTTATGGAGGCTGAACAACAAAAAAGGTACTTGGAGGAGTTCTTCGACTAATAGTTTTGTTATGAACAAGGGTTCGATATAGCCATCGTCAAAGACCCAAAGGCGTTCATTGACATCACCGGGACCATTGTCAAGCTTAGATGGGGAACTTTTTGTTCTTATCCCAGTGAAATCAATCAACAAGTGGTTTGAGATTTTTATAGCAATTCAAATGAGGAGAAGAAGCTTTTGGTTTTCATGCGAGAAAATAGTCCATTGGTTTATGCGGATTTTTATTTTGTAATCTGTGGAATGTAGGGAGGAGATGAATAAGACCAGTTTTTAATTGGAACAGAGTTTTTCAATGAGGAAACGCGATGCACAAAGGTTGTTGTACAACATGTGCTGCAACTAACTCCTTGATAGTGGGATTGGCTATCAGAATGGATTCTATGTTATCGAACTCAAAGTTTCTCTTAACATCTAAACTTGATTCTGAATTCAAGTATGGTTCTGATTGTTTTTTATTCTCTTGTTGTTGTCACATTCTTTTTTAAAGAGTTTGTGCATGAGTTCTACGAGCTCTCGCTTTGATTTCCGAGTCGAAATCTACTAATTCACCCAGGTTTCTCCTGGTCAAAAATCAAACAAACTTAAATTAGAAATTTTGGCGAAGTCCCTGACAACAATGACAATTTGGTAAGTGTTGTTTTACTATCAAATAAAATTCCTTTTTCTCAAAATAAATAAGTAAGAAAAGAGCGTAATAAAGAGAGTAAGGGTCGGTCTACAGGGACTTAGAAAATTCCCAAATTCAAGTTTGAGTTGGGTATGATACAGGCAATCTGCAGTGAAATAAAATAAGGGGGATTTTGGTGGAACAAGGATTAAACAAGAAAAGTAACTAAGAATGAAAACAAAGAATATTAAAAGCGTAAAGTTGAAAATAGTAATAGTAAAAAGTAGCATCAAGCCTCACTTTGACTTTATTCATTTATGATAATCGAAATGGATTTTACTCAATTCATTTCTGATTTTTACACTGTTCGAATGAAATTTTCCACATCCTCATTCGTTTAAGTTTGATTCAAAACATCACATACCTAAAAATTAAGGGATATATAAAAAATAGAGGAAATAAATTACTAAATATAAATGATAAAAATAAAAATAAATTAAAGGATCGAAATTAAAAAATGGGTTGCCTCTCACAAAGTGCTTTTGTTTAACTTCGTTAGCGCGATGACCTGTTTCAAATTACAGGTTCTAAGAGAAATACTTCCTCCGCTTCATCGCTTTTTCCAACTAAGAACTTCCTTAAGAGAAATTCTACAATCGTATAATTCTTTTATTTTCTCCTTGTAGATTTTGGCATTCTTATAGGTTTTTCTTTGTATATTTGTTTAGCTTTGAAAGCTTATATAAAATAATAACCGGCTAAATAGCAGTTTATCCTAAAAATGATTCTTACGTCATTCTCCGTGTGTGTTGTGCATAGAAAGGGATAACCAAGGAGAATATCGAAAGAGGTACTAGACCGGTCATTTTCCATGTCAATGACATAGAAATCAACTGGAAATATTAAGTCGTTTACCTTAACCAATACATTTTTCAAGAGTCCTTCAAGGTAGATGACTAATATTTTCAAAAGTTGAATTGGTATTTTTTTTCTCTTTAAGGGTTCATTAGTAATCAAATTATAAAAAAAAAAGAGTTATTACATTAATAGATTTGCCACTATCACACATGGCTCACTTTATCCCAACTTTACCAATTTTACAAGGTATTGCGAACATACCTTGGTGTTTATATTTTGGTGGTAGTCTTCATTGGAAAATCGTTGAGACATGTTTCCCATATTTATATTCTCTTTCCCGGTAAGTATTCTTTTTGTTGTACAAAGGTCTTTTAGGAATCGAGCATAACTTGGAACCTTTCAGATAACTTCAATGAGAGGTATATTGATTTTCACTTTTTGATATACATCCAATATTTCATTTTCTTTGACTTGTTTATCTCTTTTACTAACCTTGATGGAAAAAAAGGTGGTGAAACAATATAAGGAGATGGTGTTGGATCGGCTTGTAAGTCATATTTCTTGTTATGGGATCCTGAGTCAATTGCCTTCCATTTTTTTGGATTGTTATGCTTTCATCTTCTAGAACTGGTTGTGTGAAATATGTACCACTCTGGAAAGTGATGGTGCTGACATTTTCTCTTGGGTTTACCTCAGTTTGAGATAAAATCCTACCCTGTGATTCCAAGCGTCCCACGGTCTAAGCCAATTGGCTCATTTGTAAGTCTTGTAAGTGGGATTTGGTATGACTCTAGAATTTTCCTTGAGAAAGAGCCAACCTTTCAACGATAGATTCTAATGATTACTTCTACGGCTGATGGGGTAGTGGAGGTGGCCTTGATTGATACGATTGATTATACCTTGGGTTTTGTGCGTAACTAAAATTCAGATGATCCCTACACCACATGTTTTAAGTGTTTCCATAAGGGTTATAAGGCCTATGGGAAGGTCCCAGAAAGTTCCCTACTACATTAACTTGAGCGGATGTAGAATAGTGAACAATAATGCATGTTGTTTAGCATTTTATTTGCAGCATTTAGGATTTGCTTTGGTAATACTTCATGTTTAATATTAGGAAACTAATGAAGATTTTAACTAGAATTTTGATGATGCCCAATGATGAAAAATATATACTGTGAATTGCTATGGTATTTCTTTAGAAACTTGTTAGGATTAGGGTCCATAGAAAATTTTTACACTTTAGGTGTATGTTTTCAATACTTAGGGAATTTAGAAAATTTTGAACCAAAAACACATATCTTTATTAGATGCTTTAGCAATCTTTGAACTTGAGGTGCCCATAACTGGTTATAGTAATGCATATGGAAAGAATAAAGGATTCAAATAAGCTGAAGGTGCCTAAAACTGGCTCCAACATTAGATTTTAATAAGTTGATTGCTACAACATTGAAAATAATTAATTGAGTAAGATCAAGTTTTTCAAAACTAGATAAGTATTGATTGGATACACTTAACCTGCACGCTTGCACTCTGTGGATTTTAATTTTAATAATATAATATTACATTCCCTAATTATTTGAGATCATATGAATGTTGTATGCATTGTTGCAACATTGAACTGATGAATAAAAAAGAAATTAAATTCTGATTTAGTTTATTGATATTATTTTGTGGTATTGTTGTTAGCTTAGTTGCATTTCATGCATTTTGCTGTTTGAGGACAAGCAAATACTTAGGTTTGGGGGTCTGATAACTCTCCAAAATAATTATCATGTGAGTTCCTTATATATTGTCATAGCTTGAAATTTACCATTGTTAAAAACACATTAGGATCATTTGGTATATATTTTCATGCATTTTTCATTATGATAGATATGTGAAGAATTTAGGCCAAAGTTTAGAATTATTGCTAAAAATTGTTACACTGATGTTGTAGCATTACTTGAAGCTGCAGGGAATGTTGAGTGATGTGCAACAACCAATGACTCAGCAGGTGGTTATGGGAACATTTTGGATTGGGAAAGCTGGCGAGGACAGCTGTCAAATGGCTAAAATATATCTGATTTATGGATGAATCCTATTAGTTGAAGGCTGAATTTATTTTCCTATAAATTGAAGAGCTTTATTCATTATTTCATCTTTCAATTCTTCATTTACAAAAATTCTCTCCACCGATTTCACTTTTTGAAGAGCCTAAACCTCTCGCCAAGGAGCGCAGCAGCACTGGAGCTGGCTGAGTAACATTAGTAGTCAAGAGGATAATCTTCCTTCTACTTTTGCTCTTCATTTGAGATTGGGAAGTAATAATAGTCTAGCAATTTTGTTAATTTGTGGATGATATGTGGACGTTTTTATTATTTTATGCTTTGACTCTATGATTGTGTGGTGCTAAACCTCCAAGACAATTTTAGAAATATTATTATCTTTATGTATGTATTTTTTATGGTATTTAGAAATAGAAATCATTGATAGTTCATATCAACTTTTTTCAGCATTGGTTGTTGATGAAAAGCAATCTTGCATGTTGAGACTCGTGCTGTCAATTATATAGCATAATTAATTGTTTAATTACTCAAGTTAATGATGATTGATTCTTGTTGATTAATTGTAATTAATCTTTGCTGGTTACATAAGAGTATAAGTTATTACATAATAATAATTCAAGCAGCCAACTATTATCCTAATCGATTTGATACTTGACTTTTGATTTCTTGTTGTTGTGGCACTACCTAGTATTCCCATTTTGATTTCTCTACTCAATTGTTTATTCCTTTTCCATTAATATCAACATATATCTTGTAATTCTTCAAAACAACTCTTTTGTAAACATGTTTGCTCTCTGTGGGATTTAACAATCGACACATTGATTTGTGTTCACTTTATTACTTGAACGATACATATACTTACTATAATTCCATAGCGATATTGGTAGAATCAGTTAGGCTAGAAACTAAAGAGGAGCATCATTTTTCTTGGATTGCTCAAAGAAATTAGGAAGTTAGGCAATAAAGCTAATATTTTGAAGGTTTTATATACATCAATGTACTGAGACGTTGTTTGTTTTTTGAAAGTTATTTTACGATAATTACTTTATAATCAATACATTCGTTGTATCTTTGCATTCTACATCTTAGCATTATGAATTTGCGTTGCATACATCAATCATGAAATTTGGGAATTAATCCGTGTGAAATTTTATGCTAGTTATTCTAATCACGTCACTTCAATTACAAAACAAATAAAATGGAAGGAAGACTTGATCAACTAGAATAAAATCTAAAGAAGTTACAAGTAGAATGGGCAACTAAAATGGATCAAATACAAAAGGCTACTTTTGACTCTATTGCACAAAGTCGGACTACCATAGTTGAGCAGATTGTTGGAAGTTTGGTCAGTCTAAACGTAGCAAGAGGGAAAGAGTAAGATGTATTGACAGTATAAAATTCTGAGTATATGGTAACATAATCAACTCCACATATAATTATTTGACCCGATAAGCTCCTCGGCATCCAGGCAAGCTTCTCCACCATTAAAGCTAAAGTAAACATAAAAAATTCTCTTGGCAACCCCACTAAATATACCATGCCCAATGAAGTTCCAAAGCATTTAAAAGATTGGTGCAAGGACTTCTTAAAAAATGAAAGGACAAAGCTCTCCGAATGAAACGGATGTGAGAGAGTTAGTCTTGGTTATTGACTAGGTACTCTCGCACAAATTCAAAATGCTCGATCTTAAAAATTTAGTTGAACCAGTTGTCCTACCAATCATCTGACAATGTTTTGTGGAAGGATGACTGGATACAACGGCGATGATCGAATGTTGATCCACTATTTTGAAGATAGTTTGTTCGGACCCACATCGATATGGTAAAATTAGCTAAGCCATACTCAAATCCACTCTTGAAAGGATTTAGCTCGTGCTTTCTTTGGAAAATACAAGCACATGATAGATATGACCTCATATCGAACAATGTGGGAAAACATGAAAATAAAGTATAATGATAGCTTTATGAACTATGCACAATGATGGAGAAATGTTGCAGCTCAACTGCACCTACCAGTGATTGAAAATAAGTTCATTACCATGCTCATTATTAGGAAGTGAGTATAACAGAAAGTATACACAGGAAAGAATCACTTGTTATTCATCTCAGCTGGTGCATTACATTTATAAGAGAAGATTAAGCTCTCATTAGCTGTCAATAACAGTCTAACAAACTAACACTCTTAGCTAATCAACCTAACAGACTAACTGCCTCCTCATGCATGTGCTGCATTGATAACTGTCTAATATTCCCTCTACTTTCTCTTCCTCCTTCAAAAAGGTAAGACACATCCTTCCGTTCGACTTGAATCGGAAGTGCCGATGCTTCCTTCCGTTTGACTTGAATCGGAAGTGCCGATGCTTCCTTCCGTTCGACTTGAATCGGAAGTGCCGATGCTTCCCTCCGTTCGACTTGAATCGGAAGTGCAGATGCTTCCCTCCGTTCGACTTGAATCGGAATAAACTTTTGATGTGAATGAACATTCAACAAAAAATTCTAAAAGAAAAACCTATTCTATAACAACAATATGAAACAAACCAAACACCAACAACATCATTGAAACATTTGATCCGCATCACCACAGAGTAAGTTGAACACAGCTCCCTTGCGGCCGAAATGCTCTGCTCTACCAATTCTATGCAAGTAAACCTCACAACCAGGCTCCATATGGTTGTCATGTTTCACAAGAAGATCATAGTTGTGAGGATACACAACTGATGAATAAAGGATACGATCAATCTTGATCAAACCAGTTCTCTTGTCAAGTTCATATTTCACATTGCTCCCTTTTCCAATTTCAACCACGCAGTTAAAAATCGTAGAAGTTCCAGGTCCAATCTCAAGTTCATGCCATGGGTGCACAGCGACGGACCTCCTGGTCATTGAAGAAAGGGTCCTTTCATTCAAAGGAGGATGTGAAGAATTTTGAGAGACGAAGGACTTGGCTGGAGGCTCAATTGGGGGAGACATCACTACAGCGGTTTCCAGTTCTGAAGAAAGAGAAACTTTTCGAGGATCTTGAAGGAATGTGTAGATCTCAAGAACAGAGGAAGCAAAAAATACAAAAGGATAATAGCAAAGAAAGATGTGCCCATCGAACAGGCGCCTCGATGATCTTTTTGGTTTCTTGAGGCGTTGGTGCCTCGGCAGAGATGACGGTCCACAGAACCACGACGGTGAGTGAAATTCTTGTGCCATATCGCACAACATTTTCTGCAGCTCCTCCAGGCTTCAAACTTTCTCCTCTTCCCTTGTTTGAGCCATAAGGGAGATCATTTCAGCCATAAAATCAGACAAGCCCTGATCGTCTTCATCATCGGGATCAAATAATCCAGCATCTTAATGAGTTCTCTTCCTCTGATCTGATAAAACGGAATAAGCTTCTTGAATCTGCTGGAATTTACGCTTGGCTTCACTCAATAGAGAAGGAGTGCTCGTCCACTTATCCAGATGCCATTGCATTGCAAGCTTTCGATAAGCACGCTTGATGTGTTGAATGGAAGCATCGATCTCGACTCCCAGAACATTATAGTACGATGGTAAGCCACGTTCAGCCTCCATCACCACAATCCAAATAATATTTGAGAATGAGCCCCAAAATCTCAATGAATGTTGTGTTATAGTGGTGTTAAAGCCTGAGCATGGTAACTGAGTCAGCAGTTTGCTGACTAGACCCATTGTGCACCATGAATGAAGAACTAGAGAGACATAAAGTTTAGAAGCGTGAAAGCAAAATTCCCAGGACTTTGGCGAAAGATACCATATTAGGAAGTGAGTATAACAGAAAGTATACACAGGAAAGAATGACTTGTTATTCATCTCAGCTGGTGCATTACATTTATAAGAGAAGATTAAGCTCTCATTAGCTGCCAATAACTGTCTAACAAACTAACACTCTTAGCTAATCAACCTAACATACTAACTGCCTCCTCATGCATGTGCTGCATTGATAACAGTCTAACACTCATTGACATACTAAAGTCTCCCTACAATGACCATATGTTAAGAGCTACTACCAAAAGTTTCTTTGACATTGTATGTGCAGTGAAATGATTAAAAGGGCTATTAGGAATTGTAAGATAAGGGGCGCCAACATTATTGACACTAAGAAAGGAGCTGAGATCAATGTTGTGGGATTCTATTCAACTAATTATGTGACCAGATCCCAGAAAGTAATTCGAGAGAAGTCTCTTATAGATCCGATCCTAATGAAATATGAATAGCTTCTCCCAACACTTTTTGAGAAAAACCTTCTAACTTTGGTTCAGTCTAAGCCAAAAGATCCCTCGTATCCTAAATTTTCATGAAAATTTCGTAAAATTTTGGTGACTGTAGTCGCTGCACATGCCACTCGTGCCATCCCCTACACGTGGGCTTCATCCCCTTCCATGGGAGAATGGAACATGTCTGAATTGGTCATTGACCTGTTGAATTTTATCCTTTGATCGTTGATCGTTAAATTTAAGCGTCGACTTTGACTTTGACAGTTGATCTTGGCTTTTTCCAAAAACATAACCCTAACAATTTTTTCCATTTTTGCAGTCCTTTTTTCTAAATTCTAATTTGAAGGCCTTCTTTTTAATTATTATTCATTATTTGGACTTTTCTATTACAATTATTATTTGGATATCGTATTGTTTGTTATTGAGTGTTTATGAAAATGACTCGATCTCTCCTTAGTGCTCATTAGTGGACCCATATTCGTCTCATTCTGTTCATATTAATCTTGATGGTTCGACTAAAGTTACACGTACGATGTTTTAACTTGCAAATTTTATCCTTATAGCTAGTATATGAGTTGTTTTGGTTATTAAAATAGTGTTTCGAAGTTGTAGGTTCTAACGCTGCTGGACTTAGTGCTACTAAACATGTGAAATGTGTTTAGAGTTAGTATTACAACTTGATAGAGGTTTGTTCCTTGTTTGGAGCTACATGAGTAATATTTGAGTTGCTACGTATATGGTATGTTTGAGCATTGATGTTGTGGTGTGTTTATCTATGTTTTATATTTATTGATATGTGTCTATACCGAACGAATGAACTATGTTTAAATTAGAGAACAAAGCATGATGAACTTAATATGTTATGATCATTTATTTTCAATATGAACATATACATTATTTAATACTATTTTTATGTTGTATCGTGATGGGAAACCATTGCAGAGGTGGCCGAATTACTGACTAGTTCATCCTTCAGGATGATAAACCCAATTATTAACTAGTTCATCCATTAGGATGATAAATCCAATTACCGACTGGTTCATGCCTTGGGATGATAAACACAATAATGGCAAATTGATGTGGTAGAGTGAACTGGGTTACATTTCATTTTACTCGCACCGTATATGATGTGCTATGTGTTCCATATGTTGACTTTGTGAATATTGTGTGATGCTCAAATGACATGGTTTACTTTCATGTTGACTAATTTCACATAGAGGACACATTGAGCTCTGTAGCTCACTCATTAGTTCCTCATTTAAATATTCTCGTGACTAATAGGATCATCCTAGTAATAGAGGATTGAATAGAGATATTTTATTATTTTATATAGTATAACCATTTCAGACTATTACTATATTTTATGTTTTCATCTGATTTAGGGTTTATTACATATTTTGAGATATTTAAAATTGTTCATACAGAGATTGAGAGTTATGTTTTGACATGCATTTTATTTCAAACTTATTTACGTTTAATATTATTATTTATTTGTTATTTAATTACGATTATGACCTTCAGAATATTACTACATCATGATTTTACATCGATGTAACATACGAGACTTGGTCACAACGTCTAGGTCGAGTCTAGGGGTTTACATTTAGTGGTATTAGAGCAAAATTCATACTCTTGTAAGCCCTAAAAGGAAATTTAAATGAAAATAGTTTTTGCATGCATCCAAAAATATTTTTTGGATATGAGAATTTTTAAAGTTTTATACGTATTGAATTTTTGTAAATAAATTAGTATGTGTTGGGACCGTTGGAGCACCCCATGACACAGTGAAAACAAAACTCGACGGTCTCACCAGTGATCCAAGTACGGAAAATCGAAATCGAAAGGAAATGATGCGAATACATACAATGGATTCCTTGAAAAACAACAAAGGTAGCAGCGACTAATGGTTATAACGAACGATTCAAATCGTAAGCCTCTACGAAAACACGTCTCAGCCTCTACTTATTTAACCCAATTGAATGCAAAATTTACGTTTCCCAAAAACAGTTTTGAGAAAAAACGGCTGAAGAATAAGTACCTGCTAGACCTTACTTCACTTTTAAATATATCAGTTACCCTAACCTCTTAGGGATTTTAAGTTATTTGGAATTAATAAAAAAATCATATTTAATTAATTCAAATTAAACATCCATTAAAGACTTATAATCTGAATTATAATATTTAATGTTTATTTAAACTCTTATTTAATTATTCCTAATTAAATATTTATTAAAAGAGTAGTAATCAAAATTACATTCTTTTAATGTTTTCTTATTATATTTGGGATAATTAAACTCATATGTATATCAAATATACATATATTAATTCCAGATATATGCTCATGGTGGGTCAATCCAATATATTTTTATATAATAATATAATCATGTATCAATTCTGTCATCTCTATGTCAATGACAGCTCGTTGTCATCAATCAATAACATGTTAGTATTAAGCGTATTATTATTGTCCATGCCCATAATAATACTTGACTATGGATCTTTTAATAATAATAATAATGATATTATATGAACTTTATTATATTTCAGTTTATTTTAAACACAGACTATTAACTAAAAATAATAGTGGCAATGCCTTTATTGAATAAAATCGGTAAATGAATGTATTATTATATGATTGGTCTTTGGGCATACTCTAACAATCTCCCACTAGCACTAAGACCAATCACTCACATATCTAATACCGAGTGACTCAGTGTGACGATCATGCCTCTGTTGTGTAAGAGGCTTCGTCAAGGGATCAACAATGTATTCATCCGTGTGTACTCTGCATATTTCCTCATCTCTTGGATTTATGATCTCTAGAATGAGATGAAAGTGCCTAAGAATATGTTTGGATTGTTGATGAGATATGGGTTCCTTTGCTTATGCAATGACTCCATTATTGTCACAATGGAGTTCTGCAGCATCTGATATGCAAGGAACAACCCCTATTTCCGATATGAACTTCTTGATCCAAACAACCTCTTTTATTTCTTCACTAGCTGCAATGTATTCAGGCTTTGTTGTAGAATCAACTATTATGTCTTGCTTTAAACTTTTCCAGCTCATAGCACCTCCATTAAAACAAAACACAAAACCCGATTGCGATCGTGAGTCATCCTTGTCAGTTTGAAAGCTGACATCAATATAACCTTTTACACTAAGCTCTTCCTCCCCTCCATAGACAAGAAATTTATCCTTAGTTCTTCTTATGTACTTAAAGATATTTTTAACCACAACCCAGTGATTTTCACCAGGGTTTGCTTGATATCAACTAGTCATGCTTAAAGCATATGATACATCTGGTCGAGTACATATCATGACATACATGATAGAACCAATAGCCGAAGCATATGTAATCTTATTCATTTGTTCTCTTTCTTGTGGAGTTGAAGGACACATTTCCTTCGAAAGGTAAATCCCATGTCTCATAGGCAAAAATCCTTTCTTGGATTCTTCCATACTCAACCTTTTCAACACTTTGTTTGTACACATTTTATCTCTTATTTTCCCTTTATTTTTCTCTCCAGTCGCCAAAATAATCAATCTCTCATAACATAATTATTTTTGTTCCGTAATCTAAAACCCACTATGATCACCATGTTGTCGACCACAATTATTGATATTGTCCTTACGACGTTGTTCCTCTCTTCATTCCAATCAAAACCCACCCACCCGTATCTCCACTATCGTTGTTGTTCATAAGGGTGAAGAAAGAAAAATTTGGGTTTTTTAGAAATCGTATCTCTTCTTTGCATCATCGCAAACCAACAACGATAAGGGATTGCTCATCTCATAAATAGAGATTCTAGAAAATTTGATAAAATTCTAGTTACCATAGCCACCGCACGCGTCGCCCCCTATGCATGGGCGTCAACTGCACTTGGGAAGAATGGAACTGCTCTGAACCAGTTTGGGTCAAGCTTGTTCAATTCAACCGAATCAAACCAAAATTGATCATTAACCAAACCTGACCCATTGACCTAACCCGTTGACTTTGACCCATTGACTTTTCCTCGTTAACTTTAACCCATTGACAGTCGATCGTTGAATTTTACTGTTGACTTTGACCATTGACTGATAACGTTTTCTGCAGACTTCTAATTTGACATTTTTTTACTTCCTGAGTTCATTTCTGCGGTCCCTTTTGCCAAATTCTAATTCGAAGGACTTCATTTATTATTATTATTATTTATTTGGACTTTTGTTTACAATTATTATTTGGAAATTGTCTTATTTGTTATTGATTGTTTATTAAGGTGACACAATCTCAACCGAGCGCTCGTTAGTGGACCCAAATTCATCTCATCCTATTTATATTAATCTTGATGGTAAAGTTACACTTAAGATGTTTTAACTTTGGAATCGTTATTCCTTATAGTTAGTAAGTGAATTGTTTTGGTTGTAGTGTTATCGAATGTGGGAAACTTGTTTAGAGATAATGTTCCAGCTTGCTAGAGGTATTTTCATTATTTGGTGCTACATGTATTATATCTGAGTATGTTATGTATATGATATGTTTGAGCATTGATGTTGTGGTGTCTTTATCTATGTTTTATATTTACGGAACGAATGAACTATGTTTATATCATCGAACAAAGCATAATGAAGTGAATATGTTATGATCGTTTATTTTCAACATGAACATAGACATTATTTAATACTATTTCATATGTTGCACCGGGATAGAAAATCATTACCAAGGTGAACAAATTACCAACTGGTTCATCCCTTAGGATGATAAACCCAATTATTGTAACACCCATAACCCGTATAATTATACCTATACAGATTATAGATGTTATCCGAATTTCTAAAACCATTTTACGATTCGAAAGCAATTTAAAATTTATTTTCTTAAAATAGTAAATGATATTATAAAATTATCATATCATAAAAATTACATTTCGTTATAACCAATTTAATTCAAAATATTTTTAATTATGAATAGTGAATAGTACCCGAATAGTGAACAGTGAACAGTGGGGGAATCGATTCCCTGTAGCAGGGGAATCGGTACCCCTTTTTCATACTAGAAATTTTGGTTTAAAACGGGGTTACTGTTCTTCCGAAATTTACATATAAATTCATAAAAATTCACCTTTCATCACTATAAAAATTTCCACAATTAATTAAACAAATAAATTGAACATTTTCAAATTACATGCCACTATCTAAAATCAAATTTCACAATAGGATGTCTTACTGATATTGAAATATACCTCTCGATGCTTGATGTCGTTCTGAACTCTTTATTCTTATTCTTTGCTTTTTACCTACGC
The DNA here is from genome assembly GCF_006381635.1 of Hibiscus syriacus. Taxonomy (NCBI): domain Eukaryota; kingdom Viridiplantae; phylum Streptophyta; class Magnoliopsida; order Malvales; family Malvaceae; genus Hibiscus; species Hibiscus syriacus. The sequence goes on along the minus strand of NW_024063487.1, from coordinate 335,416 downwards.
GTGAAAATCATCACACACTAAGTATAAACTTAGTGAGGCAATTTAAAACATTTAACAGTGCAATACAATTCATGCATGAATTTAGATTTCAAATCCAATGTCATAAAACCATGCTAATAGCATCTTCAATATTTTACCATGATCAAAATAATATAAATTTCTTACCTTTTATCCCATAAGCTCATAAGCTTATTTTTACCAAAATACTTACCATTTAAATTCCATAAGCTCGTAAGCTTATTTTTTTTTTCAATATACTTGCCATTATTCCGTAAGCTCATAAGCTTATTTGCATGGTTACCATTTATTAACCAATAAAACATAATCCATAGCCAATAGCCCAATATTAAACCTTGAGGACCTTGGGTATACGAGTAAAATACCTGCACAGTAGTGCTAAACCTGCACTAAGCTTACGCCATAGTGCTAATCCGGACAATACACATAAGGTCGTGCCCACCACCTACACTAAGCTTACACTATAGTGCTAATCCGGACATAAATCTGCACTTAGTGTCCTTACACACTATAGTGCTAATATAAACATGCAGCTGCTATACTCTATGGCATGCCAACTATACCCTGTCCCTCAATGACTTACTTTGGGCATATAGTCTATTTTATTCGATCCATCCATGGAAAAGTATATCATCAGTATTTAACATTGGGCAGTTCATACCCAAAAACATTCATGGTAAAATATCACATTTTTCATAATCAATGCATTTTAGTTTCATACTCTGACATATCAATGTCAATTTATAAAAATGATATAAAATCATGCCGATATAAACAAGGTCGACTTATCGCAAGTCTTCCTTATGATGTATAAAACATCCATGTATAATTTCATGCATGTATTGCACTCACCTTGACACTTTATGTCTTTCAAAATATATGAGCCTCACTATTGTCCACAATATACCCTTTTTATACTTGACTTGCTTCAATTGCAAATCAACCATGATCTGTATAAATCATCAGTTCATAATAATCCATATGTTAGTATTTTACTAACATAAATACATTCCACCATATCTCCATACTATATTTGAAATTCATCATCTATCAAAATATTTAACTCTTAATTATTCCTTATAACATTGGAACAAACTTTCCCCATTTACTCAAAATGGTCTTCACCATTTTACCACTTAAATTCTTAATACCAATAATTCCAAAATTGAAATTATTTCCATTCAAATGCTTTTACAAAAGCATAAATACATTTACGTATCCCAACTTTGCAATTGTTGTACTTAAATCACCAATCATTTCAATCTTCCCAAAATAATCAATTTCACATTTAACACTCATTTCAATTCTCAAACAACAATTCCAGCATAGTACATCAATTATATAACACTTACACAACAACCCATAAATTTCCAAAATTCAGACAACTCGCACTACCCTTAAAGAATCATTAAACTGTATTGATACAATCACTGGAATTCAATTCCGTTTCTTCCATGAAAAACTAGACTCAAATACGAATCTATCCATATAAATAACTCCTTCTAATTCATTATGTACACTTTATGGTGAATTTTCAAAATTCACCAACAGAATCTGTTTTGTACAGAATTCTGCTGTCCGTCTTTTCTGACCTTTCCTCAGTTAAAAATTCATATCTATTTGTATACAACTTGAAATTCATCCCCGTTTGTTTTAAACAAAACTAGATCCGTATATAAACACAATATATAAAAATAACCTCCAAATTATTTTTATATATTTTCTGGTGAATTTTTGAACCCACTGTAATTCCCAAAATCTAAACTGTTTTTCTTTAATCTCATCCTTATGTTCATTCATCAATTCTTACAACCTCAAAATCATCAAAAATCATCATCAAGTCATGCAATATTGATATCAAATGATAGTGTTTTTCGCAAATAACCATTTTCTATTTTCATCATACTCATAATCCTAAAGAAATTGCATGAAAAATGAGTTAAGGCTTGCTCTTACCTTAGGAGAAGACCACGTCTGTTTTGGAGAAGAAGATAGCAAATTTTGATGACATTTTGAGTGCATTTCATCTTAATTAACATAATATATCACTTTAAATGAATATAAAATTCATTTAATTGGGATAAGACCAAATCACCCTTAATGAATCTCCAAAATCACCATAAAACCATGCCATCTGATATTACAAAGTCAAATATAATTTAATTTGACTTTGACCTACGAAAATGCCCTAAAATTTTCAAAACTTGCGTTTTAGTCACTAAATTCCACTGTTTCGGTTAAATCTGAAAATTTGCACATTTCCAGACCAACTTTCTCTGATCTAAAATATTACAATAATATTTCCAACCATTTTATAACATCCTTCAAATTTTTGTAACATTCCAATTCGATTCGAATTTCCGATTCCTTATCGGCTTTAACCCTTTCTAATTTTTCTTTACTAAAATTCCAAATCCATAAATGTGATTTCCATAAAACTCTAATCTCAAGAGTAAACCATATATTTATGGAATAAAAATCTTTTTAGGAAATTTATCACTTAATTCCCCAAACTTTTCCCAGGTTTTAACTTTGACCATCAAACTTTCAAAATTTGCATTTTGGTCATTATCTAAATTTTTGGGGTATTACAATTCTCCCCTCCTTAAGAAAATTCGTCCTCGAATTTTAAACTTTCTATGAACACCATAACTTCTCTTTTATGAGGATTTCACTTTCTATTGTAGATTCATAACCCTAATTTAGGATTGTACGAACTGGTAAGACATAATCTCGTCTCATACAAAAACCTCTTCTGTCAACTTCTTGAATTTCAAAATTTTTTCCCCTCTTTACTTTGAGAATTTTGTAAAGATCATGCACATCATTATATTTTGAACTTGTTTAATCAAATTCTTCAATCTTATTTAAAAATATCTACATATTTTCATATCATCCTCTCTATCCCAAGTAACGTCCTCTACATTATGATTTTTCTGAATCACTTTAACTAGAGAAATCATCTTGTTACGTAGTTCTTTGATTTCTCGAGCTAATATTCGAACTGGTTCTTCTTTATAAGTCAAATCCGTTTGTATCTTAATTTCCTCTGATGAAATAACATATGAAATATCCAATCGATACTTTCTAAGCATCAACACATGAAAAATATTGTATACTTTGTCCAACTTTGGTTCCCAATTACCTCCAGAGTTAATGTTAACTGATAATCCAACAGTCCAACTCTTTTTAATATCTCATAAATTCCAATGAATCTTAGACTTAGTTTTTTTTTCTTTACATTTTATGCGCAACATCTTTTTCCAAGGTGATACTTTAAGAAAAACTTTATCACCTTCATGAAAATTCAATCTTTTTTTTTCAATTCAAGTCTACATAAGACTTTTGTCGATCCAATATCATTTTGAGATTATCTTTACTTTATCTTCAACTTAATTCAATAAATCTGAGTGAACAAGATTATGATCTTTTAACTCGAACCCATTCATTGGTGTTCGGTATTTTCTCCCATATAAAACTTCACACGGAGTTATCTTGATGCTTAATTTAATAATGTCATTGTAGAAAAATTCTACTAAAAACAATTACTTTTCTTTTCCCATGATTCCTTAGAATCAATCACACATGCTCTCAGCATATCTTTTAATATCTGAATAGAACTTTCTGACTTACCATCCGTCTATGGATGAAAGATCGCACTGAAATTCAATCAAGTACCCAAACTTTATGCAAATATTTCCAAAATCTTAAAGTGAACTTTGGATCTCTGTCCGATATAATGGAAACTGACATTCCATGTAGTCGAATTATCTCCTTGATATACAACTCTGTATATTTATCCAATACATAGTCCATCCACATCAGAATTGAATGTGCTGATTTAATAAACCAGTCATTATCACCCAAATGGAATCCTTTTTATTTAATGTCAAAACTAGTCTTCTAACAAAATCCATAGTGACTCTTTACCACTTCCATTCTGGAATAGCAATCAGTTGTAATAATTTCGAAAGCACTTGATTCTCAACTTTTACTTGTTGACATGTCAAACATGTAACAACAAACTTAGTAATGTTTCTTTTCATACCTGGCCACCAAAATAACTCTTTACATCCTGATACATTTTGTTCCCACTTGTATGCATAGTCAGTAGACTATAATGTGCCTTAGAAAGAATATATTTCTTCAACTCATCATTATGAGGAATACAAATTCTTCCTCAACAATTTCCATCAAAGTTGACTTCAAAGTCTTTAGTCTCGCATTTTTTTTTCACAAGTGAAATATTTTTTTCTCTATTTATTTTCTTTCTCATTTTCATTTTTTTCTTCTTCGTTTTCTTTTTCTTTTTCTATTTTTTTTCTTCTTCTGTTTGTTTTTTTCTTCTTCTTATAATATATGTTTTTTAACTCTTATGACATATGCCGAGACAACATGACTAAGAAAATCAACTTCTGATAGCCAAAACTCACTCTTTGACAGTTTAGCATTACCTTTTTGTCCTTAAGTATTTCGAATATAGTATGAATATAAGCATCATGCTCTATTTTTGTATTCGAGTATACTCGAATGTCATCAATACAACCACCTCAAATTAATCCAAGTAAAATTGAAATACTTGATTCATCAACTCTATGGATGCTACCTGAGCATTTTTCAAACCAAACGGCTTTACTACGAACTCATAGTGTCTATACCGTTTCTTGAAAACTATCTTTGGAACATCTTCCTCTTTAAAATTTAACAGGTGATATCCCATTCGAATATCAATTTTAGAAACATTATTGCTCCTTTTAAGCTGATAAAACAAGTCATCAATCCTCAAAATAGGATATTTGTTTCTGATAGTTACTTTGTTTAACTATCAATAATCTTTTCAATAATCTATGCATAGTTGCATATATCCATTTTTTTATAACCAATACCTGTTTACCCCAAGGTATAAAATATTCAGTCTAATGTATACTCCATTTATCAGCTCTTGCATTTGTTTATTTATTCTTTTAGCTCAATCACAATCATTCGATATGAATCCATAGATACAAGATCAATGCCTTAATAACCCTTAATATTGAATTCCACCTCTCAATCTGGAGGTAACCCAATAATAATAAATCTAAAAAGACATATGGAAATTCCCAAGTTATGGAAATATCATTTGATCTTACTTCAGATACTTGAGTATCTATTATCTTAGCTATAAAAGCTATGCATCCTTTTTACATCATCTTAATCGTAACCATTGCCGATATCACTTATTGATGATTTCACTTTTTCATCAATAATTAAAATTTTTAATTTCTCTGTACTTTTTTTTTTCACTTCTTGCGACCATTAACCCAACCTTATTAAAGAGACCACCAACTTATGATCAAAATGATCTAAAACTCTTTAATGATAATCCCATCAGATTCATCAATAACAAAAGCTTCTGAATCTTTATTGATCATTTACTATTTGTCTGACTAACACTTGTATCATGACCGTGACCATGACCATGACCCATAGGTCTTCCACAATAATATCACTCGATATCAAGTAGAATTGAATATCTCTACTTTGGAATAACTTATTTCTTCTTAAGGAAACTTGTATAACCTATCCAGATCCATAGAAATTATTCTTGAATAATTAAAACCTTTTCCATCTCCAAGGAAAGTCTTAATGTTCACATCGTTCAATAAGAAAACTTGATAAATTTGTAGCAATAACTTTATAGCAGTTAATGCTAAAATCATACTAGTAAACAAATTTACTCCTTTTCTTATCATTACGAACTTGACACTTTTAAAGTTCTTGAGAATCCATCTCAATCTAAACAATAATTCATTGTAGCATGGAAAGTTGGACAATCCATTTTCGCATATTTACCTTCACAAGGTAACTCTATCAAGTTTTATAGACTTGATATTTATTCTCAATCCAACTCATACCCATTTGATTCCCTAATAATTCAACTTTCTTTAAACTTTTAGTTGAAATCATATTTACCGCTTACTCAATTTCTCTTACTCAAATCATCAATGATTTAAATAATTTAATGCTTAGCTTAAATATTTCTCACTTATTTAAGCTTACTTGAATAAACCTCAGATTCATCACAGATTCAAAAATCTCCTTTGGATCCTCATCCGATTCGACTTTTCTTGTAAGCCATTCAAACTTTTAAATCAATTCTTCCACAAAATGGAGAAAAATCCTTTATAAAATCCACCATTCTAAGGTATTTTATATAAGTCATATATGTTCCCTTTTTGTCGATTTCAATATCGACATTCTTTTCAACCCTTTCGACATTATTACCTTTGTCTTTAATTTCAACATCTGAACATAGTCAGAATCACCATACATTATTAAAAGTAACTTTACTCCCAATAAACATCATCACAGTATATATACAAATATCAGTAACTTTTGACATCCTAGTGGCATGTATACACTTTTTAACTCAAAAACAACCTCGGTTTAGTCCTAGAATCGGCTAAACATGTAGCTCTGATGCCAATAAATGTAACACCCATAACCCGTATAATTATACCTATACAGATTATAGATGTTATCCGAATTTCTAAAATCATTTTACGATTCGAAAGCAATTTAAAATTTATTTTCTTAAAATAGTAAATGATATTATAAAATTATCATATCATAAAAATTACGTTTCGTTGTAACCAATTTAATTCAAAATATTTTTAATTATGAATAGTGAATAGTACCCGAATAGTGAACAGTGAACAATGGGGGAATCGATTCCCTGTAGCAGGGGAATCGGTACCCCTTTTTCATACTAGAAATTTTGGTTTAAAACGGGGTTACTGTTCATGCTACAGTAACTTCCGAAATTTACATATAAATTCATAAAAATTCACCTTTCATCACTATAAAAATTTCCACAATTAATTAAACAAATAAATTAAACATTTTCAAATTACATGCCACTATCTAAAATCAAATTTCACAATAGGATGTCTTACTGATATTGAAATATACCTCTCGATGCTTGATGTCGTTCTGAACTCTTTATTCTTATTCTTTGCTTTTACCTACGCGTGAAAATCATCACACGCTAAGTATAAACTTAGTGAGGCAATTTAAAACATTTAATAGTGCAATACAATTCATGCATGAATTTAGATTTCAAATCCAATGTCATAAAACCATGCTAATAGCATCTTCAATATTTTACCATGATCAAAATAATATAAATTTCTTACCTTTTATCCCATAAGCTCATAAGCTTATTTTTACCAAAATACTTACCATTTAAATTCCATAAGCTCGTAAGCTTATTTTTTTTTCAATATACTTGCCATTATTCCGTAAGCTCATAAGCTTATTTGCATGGTTACCATTTATTAACCAATAAAACATAATCCATAGCCAATAGCCCAATATTAAACCTTGAGGACCTTGGGTATACGAGTAAAATACCTGCACAGTAGTGCTAAACCTGCACTAAGCTTACGCCATAGTGCTAATCCGGATAATACAAATAAGGTCGTGCCCACCACCTACACTAAGCTTACACTATAGTGCTAATCCGGACATAAACCTGCACTTAGTGTCCTTACACACTATAGTGCTAATATAAACATGCAGCTGCTATACTCTATGGCATGCCAACTATACCCTGTCCCTCAATGACTTACTTTGGGCATATAGTCTATTTTATTCGATCCATCCATGGAAAAGTATATCATCAGTATTTAACATTGGGCAGTTCATACCCGAAAACATTCATGGTAAAATATCACATTTTTCATGATCAATGCATTTTAGTTTCATACTCTGACATATCAATGTCAATTTATAAAAATGATATAAAATCATGCCGATATAAACAAGGTCGACTTATCGCAAGTCTTCCTTATGATGTATAAAACATCCATGTATAATTTCATGCATGTATTGAACTCACCTTGACACTTTATGTCTTTCAAAATATATGAGCCTCACTATTGTCCACAATATACCCTTTTTATACTTGACTTGCTTCAATTGCAAATCAACCATGATCTGTATAAATCATCAATTCATAATAATCCATATGTTAGTATTTTACTAACATAAATACATTCCACCATATCTCCATACTATATTTGAAATTCATCATCTATCAAAATATTTAACTCTTAATTATTCCTTATAACATTGGAACCAACTTTTCCCATTTACTCAAAATGGTCTTCACCATTTTACCACTTAAATTCTTAATACCAATAATTTCAACATTGAAATTATTTCCATTCAAATGCTTTTACAAAAGCATAAATACATTTACGTATCCCAACTATGCAATTGTTGTACTTAAATCACCAATCATTTCAATCTTCCCAAAATAATCAATTTCACATTTAACACTCATTTCAATTCTCAAACAACAATTCCAGCATAGTACATCAATTATATAACACTTATACAACAACCCATAAATTTCCAGAATTCAGACAACTCGCACTACCCTTAAAGAATCATTAAACTGTATTGATAAACACACTGGAATTCAATTCCGTTTCTTCCGTTAAAAACTGGACTCGAATACGAATCTATCCATATAAATAACTCCTTCTAATTCATTCTGTACACTTTATGGTGAATTTTCAAAATTCACCAACAGAATCTGTTTTGTACAGAGTTCTGATGTCCGTCTTTTCTGACCTTTCCTCAATTAAAAATTCATATCTATTTGTATACAACTTGAAATTCATCCCCGTTTGTTTTAAACAAAACTAGATCCATATATGAACACAATATATAAAAATAACCTCCAAATTATATTTATATATTTTCTGGTGAATTTTTGAACTCACTGTAATTTCCAAAATCTAAACTGTTTTTCTTTAATCTCATCCTTATGTTCATTCATCAATTCTTACAACCTCAAAATCATCAATAATCATCATCAAGTTAACAACCATAGTATAAACCCAAATTTCCAGATTTGGGGATATTTGAATCAAGCAAGATTATCATGCAATATTGATATCAAATGATAGCGTTTTTCGCAAATAACCATTTTCTATTTTCATCATACTCATAACCCTAAAGAAATTGCATGAAAAATGAGTTAAGGCTTGCTCTTACCTTAGGAGAAGACCACGTCTGTTTTGGAGAAGACGATAGCAAAATTTGATGACATTTTGAGTGCATTTCATCTTAATTAACATAATATCTCACTTTAAATGAATATAAAATTCATTTAATTGGGATAAGACCAAATCACCCTTAATGAATCTCCAAAATAACCATAAAACCATGCCATCTGATATTACAAAGTCAAATATAATTTAATTTGACTTTGACCTGCGAAAATGCCCTAAAATTTTCAAAACTTGCATTTTAGTCACTAAATTCCACTGTTTCGGTTAAATCTGAAAATTTGCACATTTCCAGACCAACTTTCTCTGATCTAAAATATTACAATAATATTTCCAACCATTTTATAACATCCTTCAAATTTTTGTAACATTCCAATTCGATTCGAATTTCCGATTCCTTATCGGCTTTAACCCTTTCTAATTTTTCTTTACTAAAATTCCAAATCCATAAATGTGATTTCCATAAAACTCTAATCTCAAGAGTAAACCATATATTTATGGAATAAAAATCTTTTTAGGAAATTTATCACTTAATTCCCCAAACTTTTCCCAAGTTTTAACTTTGACCATCAAACTTTCAAAATTTGCATTTTGGTCATTATCTAAATTTTTGGGGTATTACAATTATCAACTCATTCATCGATAATTATGATAAATCTAATTATCGACTAGTTTATCTATTGGGATGGTAAACCCATTAATGGCATAGCGATGTGGTAGAGTGGATTGGGTTGCATTTCATTGAACTCACACCGTACATGATCTACTATGTGTTCCATATGTTGACTTTGTGAATATCATGTGATGCTAAAATGATATGGTTTACTTATATGTTAATCGATTACACCTAGAGGACACACTGAGTTCTATAGCTAACCTATTAGTTTTCTCTTTTGTAGATTCTCGAGTCAGAAGTTCTCGGATAAGTAACTCTTACATTACTCATGAGGCATTCTACAGAAATTGGACAAACATTTTTTTATACATAGGTCGAGCCCTAACAAATAGAAAACTTAGGTTAGCTTATTAGAGAGAGGAACTCGACCTTGGAGTTTCATCTTAGAGAAATACGATTATAGTCTAGGGGCATGGACTGACCAGACATCCTATGTCAAACGATCGACCGGTCTACCCAAGTAAACTCGACTCAACATAAGCTCTGATATAACTAAATGTAACACCCTCAGACTGATACGGGTGACCCAATCCGATCTAAGGTGTCACATTAAGGTCATCAGAGCGACTCCCAATAAAAATCTATGAAAAATCAAATTTTTTAAAATTGGTAAAATCATAAAAAATTATTAATAAAATATAAGTTCAAAAATCCATTCATATATTAAAAACAGAATTAAAATCATACAAGTTTCTGACCAGTATATAAAAAAATCAAATGTGACCTATATGCCCCCTAATTAAATATTGTATCATATTCTGCAAGCAAAGCCGAAGGATCTCCCAAAACTGAAGTTGATAGTTGTAATGGATCGATTCTTTTAACCTAAAATGGCGAGTGAAGAGTGAGCTTTGGGAAGCTCAATAATACAAAACTATCAGATGAATGCAATAGGTTATCGAGTAAGGTAAAGCATAAATTCCTTAGTGAGACAGTCACCATCAGATTCTACTGCTGAATTCAGATTTCATTAGCTAATTCTTCAATTACAAATAGGAATTTATGGTTTGAAGAAAGTATTCAGGGAGAGACAGATTCAAAAGACTGAATTTGGGAGTCTTGTGTGTTCTGTAAAAACAGAGAAAAGTGTACATATCCTTTTAAAACATTAGTAGTTTAAAACATATTTTAAAACCACAATAATACCCTCCAACCGAACATAGATATGTAGTTCCCCATAACTATATCCACAAGGACTTGCCCTAGGTCCATTGGGCATATATACCAACCTAAGTGAACACCTTGGGTCCATAAGGTCTTACCCTATTCGAAGCGTAGGTGCCCATCTAAGGGGTGTGCCCTTAGGCCTATAATGACTTACCCAATGCACACAATAGATGAGCCACCCTAAGGGTCCAAAAGGTCTTACCACTAGGCCTATTGGGCCAAGGGTCGCCTTAGGCCTATGAGGAATTACCAGCTTGATCGGTGTTGAACCTATATACTCCAGAATCCTACCCATACTGTATCCTAATAATTGGTTCATATAGTAAACAGTAAATTCCAAGATCCATAAATTAGGTACAATTATAATTTTCAGTGAAAATAAGTAACCAAATAAAACAAATCATGTAGTCGTAGTTTATACACAGTAAATCAATACATTAGTAAATCTGTAATTTCAAAAATTACATTTTAAAATAGATAAAACAATTACATGACACATAAGGAACACACTAGAGGATCTAGTTATTTTCCAGATGTATATAGCAATTATCAAGTAGGGGAAACACGAAACTTCTACAAAGTAATTGAATTTCAAAAATGATATCCTTATAAAAAAAGGGGTTTGATAGCTAAAAGATTCATCAGTCATTCATGAAGTAATTTATCAAGATCATAGTATTCAAATAGATCAGCAAAGTATTCAGGAATTATTGCATCAAAATTTTTTTAGGATTCAAACATTCCTAAAGTGATTACATCAATTAGGCTTATAAGGGCATTTTAGTCATTCAATTTCTGAGAAATTTGATAAATCAATTATAAAATTCCAGATTTCAAGCATCTTAGCATGTTTTCAACTCCAATCGCATTGTACAATTCCCATCAAAGGCCACACTTATCAATTACGTAGATAGAGAAACTTCACGAATATTCATTTCTTAAAACTAACTGCACTGTAAAATCGAACTGATCATTTTCAAAATCATCGTTGGATGGATTATGAGAATAAGAACATGTATTTGAGCGGTATTTATTTACTTCCCATAATGTAACAATATTAGGGATGATCAACTTATATAGGTTGTGCTCTACAACCTCAATGGAGCTACAACATTTAAAACTTTACTCGTATCTTCAAAAGTTATCCAAAGGAGTTTCTTAATCCAAGTCATGAGGATATTTAAATCATTATGGTATTCGAGGTAGATTTATTCATTTCAAACCTTAAGTGTATTCAATTATTTTAGGGCTTGGGGTATTTTGGGTCATTTTACACATTAGGGGTATTTTAGTCCTTTCTTTTCGCCCATTCTTACTATTCAATTCAAACTTATAATTTATTTCAGTCATTTCAAACAATTATGACAATAAGAGTACTTTCGATAAGTTAGTATTCGGTGTATGCCCATAAATTAGAAATTCTGGGTTTAGTGCCTTCTTAGAGGTTAAGAACTGTTTATCAGAAATCTTCCGAACAGAATAGGAACTTAACAGTTAAATCAATAATTTTCCAGATTAGATACCAATTCTCAGTGTACTTTCTCAATCAAGGTCATTATGGGCTATTTTTACCTCTCAAGGGTAATTCCATAATTTCTCATCTAGGTATTTAGGTGTTTCAATTTTTAACAATAGTAATCAAATTTTAAGGGTTATGAGGTTAAACGCTTTACTAGTTAATCACAGAACTTGGAATTATTGCTTATAAATCTTCTAATTTCTTATACGAGTCATCAGAGTTTTATTCAGTTATTTATTTTTACCGTATTTGAATCGAGTTTAGAATTAATTAATTATACAGATGAGACGAAACATATTCATTCATGCACATAGCAATACCAATATGTACCACAAAGCATGCATAAGGTAGTAAACTATTACCTCATTTTTTTAGCCACATCGATTAACAAATTAAAATTCATTGATCGCCCTCGAACTTTAGTTCCACTTCCCATAATGTCTCGAATACGTGGAAAAACCAATTACATTAGAAATAGAACTTAAACGTGAAAATTTGTATTAAATCGGGAGATAAAATGCCAAAAAATAGCTTATCGAGTTTGAATTTGGGAAAATAGACTTTAGATTAGAACTCAGGACATTGAAAAACATAAAATATGACTTTTTGTCAAAGTCAACAGTCAACGGGAGGTCAAAGTCAATAGTTCGAGTCAAGGTCAATGGGCAGATCAACGGTCAGGTCAAATTCAATGGTTTAGGTCAAGGTTAACAGGTCAGATCGGCTCAGGTTTACTCAGGTCGGTTCAAGTTGACTCAGTTGGGTTAACTCAATCGGGTTAAACAGACTCAGTTCAGATTGGGTTGGGCTGGTTTGGTTCACCTCGACCATTTCTAGAAGGAGCTACGATTGGAGAATGAGCCCCACGCGCATTGAGGGATATATGGCAGTGGCGATGGAAACAGGGGCGGCAACCAACTACTCCGGGAACACCAAGACATCACTACCAAACCATTTCAACACTCAAAACTAGCTAAAACCATCGAAATCAAGAGAACAATGTCGAAACACTTACCCAAACCAACGATTGGCGAAGGAGGGACGATGGGTTACAATCTCAATCAGGTTTTGAATGTACGAAGGCGACGAGTCCAACCATGATGGCGGTGAGGCAAACGGATGACGCTGGCTGCTGGATTTTTCAATTAACTGAGGTGATATGAGGGGGTTTCGATGGTGATTCAAATGGTGATTCACGTTAATTGACACTGAATCACGCTACAATCGTGCTTGGGCTTTTGTTGTCGGTCGATGGCGATCACTCTTTGAGGACGATGATGGTCACGGGTAATTGGAAGGTGATGAATAGGGGCTTCAACGGTGATGGTGAATGGCTTGGAAAACTTTGGGGGTTCTTGGTTCAGTTCTAATTGGGGATTTGATTTTTGGGGATTTAAAATCCCAAACAGATAGCTTTAAAAAATATTTTCATTATTTTGTTACCCAAACAGTGGCCTAGCCTAGTAGATAGGGCATGTCGCTCAATTCTCTTTGGTCTGGGTTTGAAACCCACTAAGTAAACTATTCATTAAATTTGCATAATAAAAATGGGAAAATACAAGGTTGGGTCCCTGAACTTTTTGAATATTAAAAAATTATCCTAAAATATTTACAATCTAACAAATTTGCCCCTAAAAATTAATTAAATTAATACTTAATAAAACTCAAGAATTTTTAGGTGTGTCAAATACCAATACTATCCGTAAAGTATAATTACCTACAAACTATATGGATCAAATAATGCATGTTGGATAAAAATTTATAATTGCGAGTACATATGTATAATGTAAAATGCTATTATTAAGTATGGCATAAAATTTAATCACCAATTATGTTACATGTGTCATAGGTATTAATGTGTTGATATAATAAATTGTATTTGTGATTTGATGAGAGGTAGAATTATAAATACTTACAAGATTGATGTAATATTCAATCTATATAAAGGGGTAGTGGTCTCCAAGAAATATGTTAACTCCTATTACTTTACCCATGTCAAAGAGTTTTTACTATTATTGATGATTTGACATGATTAGATCTTGTGTTATTGATTTTATATGAATTAGGTTTTAGTTCTAACAAGTTCTATCAGTGCATTATTATGTTGAATCAATAAGAATTTTATAATTATATTATTCTATTATATTTACGATTTACGATTTACGAATATTATTCGTCTCCCCCACGTTACTCAAATTCATGTTATACGATTATACTATTGTTTTGGCACAATGTTTTAAATCAATTTTTTCGTTGGTTATTATAATCGTATATATGATCCTCTTCTGTGTTTTCGTGGTGAATAGCAAAGTTTTAAATTACTATAGTGGCATAAAGTTACAATAAAGTTTGGTTTTGATTTCTTGTATTGTGTTCTGGTTTAATTTGATGAATTCATATCTAATAAATTCTTGAGAAATTATCAAAGATTTAGGTTTTCGGCTTCTGACATCATCATTTAAACTTTATTATGGGTTATTTTGGTAGTCATTACGTGATCAGAAAATTTCAACTTTGACCTTTGATTGTTGTAGAAATGTTGAATTCTTTAATTATTTCTTGCTTTACTTTCAGTTATCGAATATATATATATATAGCATTGACATATTCGATTTAATTTGATCAGAAATTTTATTTTGATCTTTGGTTATTATAAATATTAAAATTTAATATTTATATTTATTTTGATATGACTTAATTGAAGCAATAAGTCATTAAAGTAACCTCGGTTATAAAAATTATTTTATTTTAAAATATAGAATGTTATGTGCATGTAACTTAGGTTATATTAATATTTAGTAACCCAAAGGTAGATTAATAGTTAAGATAATTATATGTACAATTATAATAATAAACATGTGATAATTATTCTGTTTGATATGCGAATGATAAATCAGCCTAAATGACGATTTTTGCTCAACATTTTCTTATTATCAGTGTTTGATTACCACACCAAATATCACTTAAAGTGAATATTTTATCTAAATATGAAATGTTAATGGAGTATCTGATATATTGAGATGAAGTTTATGTTTATTCAAATATATTATTATTTTAGTTATATTTTTAATTTAATTGAAAAAAAATTTAAGAAAAATTGATAGGTTGACGATATTCATATGATTTTATATATTGATAATACAATCAATGAAATATATATATTCAATTCAGTTTGGTCAAAATTTTAGTTTTTATTGTTGGTTATTAATATATATATATATTGAAACAAATTAATTCATGTTTTGGCTATGTCTAATATTTTAATAGGTTAGTTGATATAAAATGCCACTAAAGTGACTTTTTTTGTAGATTAATTTATTTCAAATATCAAGATGATTATGTATTTTTGTGATTCATGCATTTATTAACTCGTCCAAAAGAAAGTTAATAATTGGTAGAATTTTGAATGACACATGTGATAATAAATGTGTGACAATTATAAGGTATTTTATGTAAGCATTACATTGGTCCAAAGATTAATCTTTTGCTCAACATAGTTTACTGTTAATGTTTGATTACTACAACAAGAGTATCATTTACTATTAATATTTTTGCCTAAAGACTTGATATTGATGTAGTGTTTGGTATATTGAGATGAGAATTAGACATTATTTCTAATTTATTTGTTTACTTGTGAGCATTAATGTGAGCTTGAGTTGTATTTATGTTTTGTTCTATATTCAGCTTATTTATTTATTTTTACTACCACAATATCTACTAATATACATTTTATACTCATTCTTAGAAAATCAAATCTTAAGGAATGGAAAATGCACTTATATAAAGTTTTGGTTGTATGAACATAGACCTTGCACTAAAGAAATAACATTTACACCACTCATGGGGATAACATCCTTAATGTAGAAGAGATTTTGAGAGGTGAAATTTGTTCAAGTTGCATGAGTCTAGTGATCATGAAGTACAATATGTTTTAGAAGCCTTTAGGGGCATATAATTTGAAACAATTACTTAGGCTAAGGGTTTCTTGAAGAAATTGAGAAACATTTTCCAAAAAAATAATAAGGTTGAAATGACATCACTTTTGACTTCTTTGATGTCTATAAAGTATAAGGGTAAATGAAATGCGAGGGAGTATGTTATTGGTATGTTCCATGTTGCTTCAAGACTTAAGGCAGTTAAGATTGAGCTTTTATAAAGAATTGTTTGTTCTTATGATTTTAGTACCTCTTCCTATAGAGTTTAACCAACTCAAAAGGAGAAATGAACTCAAAATGAACTCAATTATCATTATGTGCAAGAGGAGGAAAGGTTGAAGCATAATAAGTTTGAAAATAATCATTTAACAAATAAATATAAAGATAAAGGTTAAAAAAATCAGAATGTAGTTGTTAAGGTTCCAACTCAAAAGAGACAACATGTTATAAAGGGTTCCTCTTTTGTAGTAAGTTATGACATATGAGGAGAAACTGAATTCTAAAACAATAAGCATCTACTTTGGTAATTCTGAGTGATGTAGGTGTTATAATATTTATGATCTAGTAGTTATAAATATTTTTAAGGTGAGATCTATAACATTATTTTTAAGGATATTGAGTTTAGAGGGAGAAATAAGGTTTGAGGCATTGTTTTTGAGGAGAAACTGAATTATAATCAAATTCCTATTATCACTTTCGATGATATCCATGTTTTCGTACATGTCATTAAACAATATGTTAATATAGAACCTCAATAAGATAATTTTGAATAAATCCCCATTTAAGATTCGATGATTGTTCCAGAAGAACAAACTCAACAACCTCAAAGAACAAGTGTCAATAATGAGATCCACAATATGAGAGAAATTATATTTAAGATGGTTATGTTGTATTTTTCCAAGAAAAAAGGATGAAAATAGAATGATGGAAAATGATCTAATCAACTTTCGTTATGTCATAAATATTTTGACTCTTAAAAGTGAATTGATGCCATGTTTGAAGAAAATAAGTCTATACAAGACAATAAAGTTGATAATTTATCTCATTTCCCGAAGATGCAAAGATGATTAGTTATAAATGAATATTTAAAACCAAGCTGGATGCAAATGGTGGTATTGAGAGGTATAAGACGTATCTTGTATCTAAAGGATATACTCAAAAAGAAGAAAATAATTTTGTAGAGATTTTCTCTCTAGTTTCATTGAAAGACTCTTTCATGATAATCATGATACTTAATACCCATATTTGATCATGAGTTACATTAGTTGGATTTCAAGATTGTGTTTCTCAATGTTAACATTGATGAAATGATTTATATGGTACAATTAGAAAATTGTGTCTGATGATAGACATAGATATGCAAATTAAAGAAATCCATTTATGAGCTCAAGTATGACTCTCATTATTTGTATAACAAATTTTACCTAGTGATTTATCTCATTTGATTTTGAGATGAATTTTATTGATGATTGCATGTATTGCAAGTTTAGTGAGAGTAAATCAAGTGATACCCTTATTGTCAAAAGAAACGAATTTAGTTTTGAACAGTGCCTTAAAATGATTTTGAAACTAAGGAAATACAAAAAGGTTCCTTATATTTCACAATAAATGAGAAGTTTAATGTATACTCATGTTTGTATGTATTCAGTCGTAGTGTATGACTTTAAAATATTAAGAAGATATTTAAACAATTTGGGTATGGATCATTGAATTGTAGCAAAATGATTCGTACAATACACTTAAGAACAAGACTATAACATGCTCATGTATCAAAGTTCTTATAGGTATGAGATCATCGAGTTTATAGAATCCGACTTATTGGAATACAAACACAAAAATTTTGTCGCATGGGCTGCTAATTATGGATTAATTAGAAAGACCATTTAAGTTATTTTGTGAAACTAAATTTTTAGTCCTTTATTTTGTATACAACATAAACACTTTAAAATCTAATCAGATTGACATTAAATTCCTAATTGTTAAATAAAATTTAGAGTGATTGGGTGCTTATAGAGCATATTGATACAAACTTATTATTGTACACGTAAATAGGGATTGTCACCCTAGATATTTCATCAGCACACTACTTATGAGGGTGTAATATCATTTAAAGATATTTAGTAATTGTTAGAGTTTGTAATTTTAAAATGATCTTTTGTTAGAGACACAATTTTAGTTACTTAAGTTCAAGAATATTTATTTTAAGGTTATTTTCTACAGAAGTAAAGTTTGTTTTGGTTTATCCACACTCTAGTTTTCGGTACATTTTGATCTTACTCATGTTTAAAGACGATCAATTGAAAATAGGCATTTTTGGTTCACATTGCATGTAGTTTCCATGCTATACTATATGATTGATCTATGTCATTTGACTATGTTTGTATACTTAACCATTGATGGGTCTAGTCATGCTTGAGACAACGAAGACTGCGTTGTCGTATACGGATATAGTTGATGGATGAGATTGTTATAAAATACCTACTATATGATAGCAAATTTTGAGTTCATAAGGTTGTACATTTTTTCAGGAAACATATGTTGCCCAACTAGGAGATTGTTGGATTAAAATTCATAATTGTGGGAACATATGTTTAATGTATAATGTTAAAATAAAGTATGACACAAAATTAAGTAACCAATTATGTTACATGTGTCATATGTATTAAAGTATCATGGAACTAAAGTGTAGATACCATAATTTGTGTTTATAATTTGATGAGGGGGTAATTATAAATACTTAAAAGATTGACCTAATATTCACTCTATATAAAGAGGTACTAATCCCAAGAAATATGTTAACTTTTATTACTCTTATCCCATCAGAGAGTTCTTACGGTAAGAGAAAACATATCTTCTTGGAAAATCACAACCAAAGAAAGACTCAAAGATTTCAACATATCCATTAATTTAGGTACGCTTCCACAACTAATAATTTATTTTATTCATGATTATTTAGAATGATTTGATATTGAGTTCCTAATTTTTATATTAGGATTTGTTTGTTACGCAGAAAATAAATTGTGAAAAATGAATTACATTTTCTAGAAAATAGTTTACAATTTTTTTTTTGTGTGTTTGGATGATGTTGTGCAAATCATTTTATATTGTTTGTTAATTTATTTCTAAACACAATTTTCGAAATTTGTTTTTAGTGGAACAAACACATTACAATTTATCTTTTAATTTTTTATCTTTTATTTTTATTGAGTTAATTTTATCACTGTGAAATTATATTACACAAAAGTTTTGAATATATATTGCAAATTTATATAAGTATATAAAATTTTTAAGTAAGATTAAAAATAGAATAACAAGTTAACGAAGATAAATGTGAAATTGTTTTCTCCACGATATGCCAGTACAATTGTGAATTTGTATTCATCAACAAAATCTGATTGAATAATGAGAAAATAGAAAGAATTTAAAAATAAAATTTATGTGTTATTTTATTGATATAAGTTGTAATAATCTTTAAAACTAAAGACCCAATTCAATTTTTATTAAAGGATTATAAAACACTATAGGTTAAAACTGTGAGAGCACTTGTACGCACAATTTTTACATGAATGAATAAAAAATAGTTACGTACTTTTTAAAAAAAGTGTTGGGAGTCATCACTAATCAGTTTAGGTGTGATTGAGTTACCAAAATGTTTTTGTCTGTGAAACCAAAATTGAGTTCAGAGACACAATTATGTGTGAGAAAGGATTAACACCCTCATAACTTCCGTAAAAACGGCGCTTACTTGATCACGTTATATTTTTCTTTAGACTCATGAATGCAATGAATTCATTATTTAGGTTAATATAAAATTTATAAACTTTTAAATATAATCTCGGATCCCCTAACAACTAAGAACCTAAAAAAATTTCTCGTATTAATTTATATTAAAAAATTGAGGTGATATCTATTATGGGTGACTTCAAATATTCTTCAACTTTTAGAAAAATAATAAAAAGTATGCCTCACTTTAGAAAACATCTCCATTTTTGTGAAGTATGCTAAAAAAACCGAAATCTATAACTCTTTAAAATGTTCCCATATTCTCTAACATCTAAGGGAATTTAAAAATATTTCTCAAAGTCCAAAGAGTTCATAATTATAATTTAGAAAAGAAAAATCAAAAATAAAATCCTTCATTAAGTAATGTCAAAATCCTTCAACAGCTAGAAGGATATCTATAACCCCTAGACCCGACCTGGACGTTACGAATAAATCTTGGAGATCACACAAATTCAGATAATAAGAAATCATGAAATTTTTAAATAACAAAATGTACTGTCACAAAATCAATAAGAACACATAACAGAAATAAGAGTCCATAAATCAAAGTGTAAACCAAGAGTAAAGTTGAAATTAGAAAAAGATTCAATATCCCAAAATGCCAAATATAATAATAACAGTATAAATGGATAACGAAAATAGAAACATAGTCTGAAAACCCTCAAACGGTATATAGGGAATAATGCTACTAGTAAATCCTCCAAGTACCAGTAAAAAATCCTAAAAGTCTAAGAGATCTAAAAAAACAGAAATTAAAATGTGAGCTATAGAACTCAGCGTGTCCTTTAAGTGCAACATATATTATCAACAAACTACAAACAATTTGATTATGTCATAAAATACAAATTATAACGCAAGCATCAACAATCCAGTTGATCATTATCAGTATATTGTCAAAATAGAAAATCATGCAACTTTACCTTTTACCGTGCATAAAACAGAACAGAGAAGTTGCCTTTCAAAAGGTACCCAAATAAGAAAACATAAAACAAAATATCAGGATAGGGATGTAACCCTCTACAGAGAATCCTAGTCATAATCAAAATGGGGATATCACCCTCCATAGAGGATCCCAAGCATAATTAGAAATCAAAATAGGGGATATAACCCACAAAAAAGGATCCCAAACAGAAAAATAATAGGGATATAATATCATGTAGAATCACGTATGCATCGGTATACAGATAAAAAATTATACAGTTGCAATCAGAAATCAGACAATTCATAGATCATCATAATCAGAATAAATCATGCTTACCAATAATACCATATAGTACGATAACATAAAATTTATTAAAGGTATCATTCGGGTAAAGGGGACACACCTATAGCAGCTAAACACCACCAACTAGGCCTTACGTTTCCCAAGATTGTTATTACTAGGTCATGTGCAATGATGACCTAAAAATAATACATAACCCTAAAAATAATAGTTACGTGAATCTTGACATAAATATGTGGAACTGAATTGAGCTGAGTAAGGATGATCAAGATCTACCGGAGAGCAATGCGGAGACTCGAGCTCACCTTCAGAACATAATAACAAAAAATGAGTCTAAAACCTCAT
The DNA here is from genome assembly GCF_006381635.1 of Hibiscus syriacus. Lineage (NCBI taxonomy): Eukaryota > Viridiplantae > Streptophyta > Magnoliopsida > Malvales > Malvaceae > Hibiscus > Hibiscus syriacus. The sequence continues at coordinate 313,692 of NW_024063487.1, read as the reverse complement.
AATTTACATAACATAATTAAGATTTTATCCAATAAATTATGCAAAATAGGGATTTTAGGTCAGAATTTAGGAAAACAAACTGCGAAAATGGACTCATAACGTCAAAAAACATAATGGTAGTGTCTTCGAAAAAAGTCAATGGTCAAACTAGTTCGGTTAAATCTATTTAGGGTTAGATCATTTCAGTCAAACTGGTTCATTGTTTGAATCACCAAGACGAAGCCCACTCTCGCACAGCGACGCATGAGGCTCGTGGGGCCTCTTCTAGTGGCCAGAAAAATCCCAAAAAATACATAAAATATTTTAAAGCACGAGGAGTCACTTATAAATGTCGATTTCCCAAAAAGATCAATGAAGATGGGGTTTTTACAAAACCTTAATAATCAAACTGTCATTGATTATAAATGAATATAGAGAATAAAATAGGGTTAACCAGACAAACACAATAGCGTCGGAGGTGTCGTATACCACCACATTGCTAGCGATGAATCAAAGAAAATCCAAAAATAAGGTAGAGAGAATGGAAGAGAAAGAGAGTAGTAGGCGTCAAACTCCAAAATCAAAAACATAAAAAGTAAGTTGAAATGGAGCTCCCCACATAGAAGTACTAGGCTGAATAAAACCTCGATCCAATAACTCCTGAAACTAAACCTTCAACTCTCTCAATTCCTTAGGTGTCATACGATAAGGTGCTATAGAATTTGGCACGATACCCAAATACAATTTAGTTTCGAACTCTACTTCTCACTCAGACGGTACACCAGGAAACTCTTTTGGAAAAACTTCCGAAAAGTCTCTCACATTATGAATTTGTTTAATCTCAAAAGTTAATTTTCTAGAATCCAGAATATAAGCAAGGTACGCTACAACATTCTTCTGAATAATTTTCTTAGCTACCAAGGATGATCTCACATTTGACAAATAACCCAGTCCTTCACCGATCAGAATAATTTGCTTATTATCATAAGTCTTTAGAGCCACTCTTTTATGTTCATAATTCAAGTTAACCCCATATGTTGGCTTAACCGAGATTTCAAGATTATGTTCAGCGAAACTCATAACATATGAATATGTAGACCCACCATCAAGTAATGTAAAATAATGACCATAATGAATTGTAAAAGTACCTGTAATTACATTTGGCTAATCCCAATCTTCACGATATTTCGTAGCACAAATAAGGGTAGGTTGTATAGCCTCTGACTTCACATAACCTATTACTTCACATAACCTCTACATTGGGCAAATCGCCCCTATTTGAATAACTCGTTGTATGTCCAGATGAGACGGGTCGAAATTGACTATAACCCCTTGGTGTTTGAGATAATCCCTGAGCACGAGTGGGAGTCTGATATGTCAGAGCAGGCTACAGACAATCTCTTAGAAGATACTCAGTAGAACCACATCTAAAACATGACCCTAACTTCTTGCGACACCCTCCATCATGTTGCCTACTACATAAAGTACAAGTAGGAACAACCCGCTGTGTAGAAGAAACACCCTACTCTGTGACCGACCAAAAGAATCAACATGTCTAGATCCAAAGTCAAGTCTAGAAGTGTCATCTTTTAAATACTTTCCAAGATGAGAAAAAGAACCAGGAGGACCCTCATAACCTGATTTCTTCCTTTTTCGATTGCGTTGTTCCCTACTAAGATCTTCCATCTCTTGAGTAGTCTTAGCTAGATCCACCAGCTTAACAAAGTCTCGCTCATGATGAGTAGCTATCTTGGTACAAATCCCAACACGTAAACTCTACTAAAAAAGTAAGCATTTATCTTCGTTGGTAGTGATCAATCCAGTAACATACTTACTGAGACGCATGAACTCTAGTTCATAATCTTGAATTGTCATATTACCCTATTTCAAATCCATAAATTCTTATTTTTTCTCTTTCAAATAGATGCTACTTATAAACCTACTCCAAAAAGCACTTCAAAAGAACTCATAAGTTAACTAATCTCTCAGAGTGATCATCTTCATTGAATTCCACTAACTTGGGGCATCATCTTTCAACATTGAAATAATAGCTTGAAGTCCCTCATCCATAAGATAGTTCATCTCATCTAGAATACACTCAGTATCCTCAATCCAATACTCCCCAATATATGGGGATGCTCGGGTAAGCCTTCTAAAGTATTCTGCTCCATTACGTAACATAGTCGATGAAATAGTAACAACAATATCCTCTGTCTAGCTGATCTCTGAAGTAAGCGCAACACTTCTCAACCAACAACAGCGTCACCCAAAACATATGCAACTCCTCTCTTAGTAACAGAAGTATTTTTAGTCAAAATAAAAGATTCTTTATCTCGAGTGTATTAATCACCCTCATATGTCTCAACCTCATGAACTGGAGGATCCCTATTAACCTCATGCACCCGGTCTCCATGGCCTCAAGCTCTACCACCACCACAAGATGGAACAGTAGGACGTTGACTCATATGATGCGACATACAATCTACTGAGTCTGTGATCAAATATAAACATAAGCTAAAGTCAGATATGGTACCGGAGTCTTGGGTCAAAATAACTTATATTTGAAAATGGATAAGATTAAAATCATTTAACAAAAATTTACTCTCAGAACAAATTTTTATAAAATATTTCTCGTAACCCAAAACTTTTTCAATGAATGCAAAAATTATTTTACAAAATAATATAAAATTTATAGTAATATAGTATGAGAGTTGAGCTGACACTAATACCACTAAATGTAACCCCCTAGACCCGACCTGGACGTTACGATCGAATCTTAGAGATCACACTAATTCAGATAATTAGAAATCATGAAATTTTTAAACAAAAAATGTATTGTAAAAAAATCAATATGAACACATAACATTAATAAGAGTTCATAAATCAAAGTATAAACCAAGAGTAATGTTCAAAATAGAAAAAGATGCAATATCCAAAAATCTTGAATATAATAATAATATTATAAACGAATAACGAAAATAGAAGCATAGTATGAAAACGTTAATATGATATATAAGGAATAATGCTACTAGTTGATCCTTTAATCACCAGTCGAAAATATTAAAAATATGAGAGAATTGAAAAGACAGAAACTAAAAAGTGAGCTATAGAACTTAATGTGCCCTTTAAGTGCAATAGATATTATCAACAAACTATATATAGCTCGGTTATGGCATAAATTGCAAATTATAACACAAGCATCAACAATGCAGTTGATCATTATTAGTATATTGTCAAAACAAAAAATTCATGCAACTTTGACTTTCACCGTGGATACAAAAAATATAGGCATTACCCTTCAAAAGGTACCAAAACAGAACACGAAATATTAGGATATGGATGTAACCTTCCGCAGAGGATCCCAGTCAGAATTAGAATGACAATATCGCCTTCGTAGAGGATCCCAAACAAAATAAAAAATCATAATTGGATATAACCCTCAAAAAAGGATCCCAAATAGAAACAGGATGAGGATTTAATCCCATACAGAATTTGGACAGGGATATAATCTTTTGTAGAATCATGTATGCGTCGGTATATAGATAAAATGATACAACCGTAATCAGAAGTCAGAATAACCCATATCATCATAATCACAATACAATCATACTTACCAATAATATCATATAGTACGATAGCATAAACTTTTTTAAAGGCATCACTCGGGTAAAGGGGACACACCTATAAGAGCTAAACACTACCAGCTAAGACTTACGCTTCCCACGATCAGTAGTACTAGGTTATGTAGAATAGTGACCTAAATTTAACACATCACTCGATGAGTATAAAACCAAAAATCTGAATAGAAATGGACCATTAAATCATTTAACAACACTTATGTGAATCTCGAGAAGAATGTGTGGAACTGAGCTGAGTGAGGACAGTCGAGATCTACTAGAGAGTGATGCAGAGACTAGAGCTCACCTTTAGAACATAATAACAAAAACTGAGTCCAAAACCTCATAATTTACTTAACATAATTAAGACTTTAAGCAATAAATTAACAAAAATAGGGCTTTTAGGTCATAATTTAGCAAAACAGATTGCAGAAGCGAAACCAGGACATCGAAAAACATAAAGGTAGGGGTATTTAGGAAAAAGTCAACGGTCAAAGTCAAGTATAAAGTCAATGGTCAACCGGTCAAGTTTGATCAACGGATCGGGTTAGACTGGTTCAGTCAAACTAGTTCACTATTTAAACCGCCAGGACGAAGCCCACTCTCGTACAGCGGGGCATAAGGTTTATGGAGCCTCTTCCGATGGAGGAAATTTTTCAAAAAAACATGGCAGAAAAATATTTTAAAGCACAAGGAGTCACTTACAAACATTGGTTTCCCGAAAAGATTGACGGGGATGAGGTTTTTACAAAACATAAATATCCGAACCATCACCAGTTGCAAACGATGACGGAGAACGATAATCCAAGTAGATCGGAGGAACAAAGTCGATGTGAGGAACACAATGGTGCCAGAGGTGTCGCACACTACCACACAATTAATGACGAATCAAAGAAAAACCAAAAATGGGAGAGAGAGAATGGACGAGAGAGAAAGAGAGTAAAATGGGGCAAACTCCAAAATCAAAAAACATAAAAAGAAAATTGAAGCAGGTTTGGGGTTTTAACCCTAAACTTTTGGGTGAATTATGCTACAAGTCCCCACACTCTTGACAACTCTTACATAAGCATAAAAGTTTTAAAATTATTTAATTTAGCCTCGAGTTTTGAGATGTTACAATATCGAAGACCCATTCAACTCAAGATATTATCTAACTTTTAAAAAAGATATAAAACGTTAAAATATGTGTGGTACTTTTATAATCTAAATATGAAAAAAACAAATTAAATATATTTGTTAACCAGTCTAAAGTTCTAAGCCTTAATGTTCACTAATCTTACGATCGAGCACTAAATTCTCTAAGTCTAAGAACTCTAGATAATTATGAATAAAGTGAATATTAATATATTTTAAAATATGCTTAATTCGAAAGATTTCAATTTGCTTAACATCTAAAGCAAGAAGGATTCTCTTCGAACTATCACAATATTATCTAAAAGCAAGTGGAAAAATACAATTATTTTTATGAAAACATGGTAGGTTCAAAAGATTTCAATTTGCATAAAGTCTAAGACATCCGAATTCTCCTTTAATTATTTATAAAAACGATAAAAATATAAAAAAATAAAACATGAGATCTAATAAAAAAATATAAATAAAACCAAAAGAATCTGACTTGCCGATATCTAACACTAAAGGAATTCTTCTTGATTTATTCTTATTTTGCATTTGAAAATAAAGAAAGAAACCAGTAATTTTATTTGATTTTTAAATGTAATAATAGCTTTGACATTACTAATAAGTACATAAAAGATAAAAAAGAGAATATTTACAAATATAACACTTGATAATAGGTAAGTATAATATATATGAGAAAATTTAAAAGAAACGTTTATACATACATAAAAGTATTTACGTAGGAACATATTAACAATTAATATATATACCAACAATTAATATATTTAATAATATATCTATGAAATATATGTGTAAATATAAAAAGAAAATTTTCTTTGGTTGCCCTTCCGGTTCCAAGGATTCTCTTTGACTAATCTAGACCAACCCATAGACCTGACTTTGGTGGGTGACTCTCCCAGAGTGATTTTCTGCATGCATAAATAATCGAACTCGATACCTTGCTTAAGTGAAATCAAGGTGGTTACCACTTGAACCAACCTATGCTGGTATAATAAAAAAAAATCTTTAATAATTATTAAATATATACTACAGAAAATTATAAATGTACATATTTATATACTAAAGTAAATGTATGGAAAGAACAATCATGACTTTAAAAAATATAGAAAATAAATATATTTATCAATTAGAGACAAATAAAAAGGAAAACTAAAATGGAAATGGAAATAAAATTAAGAGTATATTATGTAATAAAAACATTCATACATACTATATAAACATTACCATAACTTAAAGTAATACATATGTACGTACATTGGATTATAAAAAAAACAAAGTACCAAAAATATCTAATTTAGCTTAAATTAGAAGACAAACAGTGGCTAAATTGAAAGCAGCCAGAACCTAAAGGAAAACTACATAAATAAAATAAAATAAAAAGACCAAAGGTAAAAAGCTATAGGAACCAAATCAAAATTAGCCCAAAAGATGCCTCAAATCAAAATAACATAAACTTGGATACAGTTAGTTAAGGACTAAAGCAAAACACGCAAAAAATTAAATGATCAAATTAATATAATAAAATATATTAAAAGACCGAAATGGAAGCACACCAAAAATCAGAGAACCTCTAAAAGGATTTACCCCTTTTTGTTTTAAAACAATCAGATCCCATGTAAAACGGATTGGGTCGTTGGGTTGTTTAAATACCAAATTTTCATAGCACAAACCATTTTCTCCTTACCAAAATTTGGGATTTAACATGCTTTTCTAGAATTCTCTGAACATGTTATTCATGTTCATCCGGTTTTGGAGAAAATTTTCAGATTCTGAATAACGACCACCGCACTGACACCACTGATCAGTGTCGGCCACCGTTACTGGCAGTGGTTTTGAACATAAAAAGAATTCATTTTATTCATCTTTTCTTCCTCTATCCCAAAATGACAACCATACACACAAAAAAAACATTAGAATCGTAGTAGATCTAGAATGGAAGCTTTTCAAAAAAGATGTTACATTTTTCCTTTTATTTCTTTTGAGTATGACTATTACAAACCAAAAGAGCTATCACAAAGGATTTTTCTTTCTCTTTCTCTACTCTCTTTTGTATTCGACTTTCTTTTATTTAAGGCTCGTATCTAAAAAAACTCAATATTTTTTCCTTCGATTTTTCCAGGTTTTATAGGGTGTCCAAAGCATGTTGCTAACATAAAAGTCTTTTCCACTGCCCTCTGGTATCTGACCGACCACATTCTCATTTGTTATCATCCATCTAATTTTCATTTGATTCAAGAAAAGTGCTCTAACATCGTTTGAGGGGACAAAGGCAGTGGGAGCATGCATCTCACGCGTGAGTAATCGAACGGTCATGATCTTTGAGATGATCTATGATTGTTGGATCTCCTAATCTGATCCGACAACTGGAGTGATGCGGAGGATAAGGGTTAAGTATGAGATCCTAATCATCTCTTGATCTGGACTATTGGATCTACTTGGGTCTAACGATTGAGATTCCTGATGGTTGAATAGAACATGACAAAACCCTATTTCTTTTGGGTCCCGTGTATGGGCATTCCTGAAGGGGTTTCTATTTTGGGTAGTTGATTGCCTTTATAAACTTGGGTTGGATGCATGTAGTTTAGACCTGGTAATATTTTGGCTGCAAGATATTAATAAAAGTTAGCATTTTTATTTCATCTTATGTTTTAATATTATAATAAATATAATTTGTAATTATAATTAATAATAATGAGAATAAAAACATTAATATTAGTAATTAATAATAATAAACAATATTAATCACAATAATTCAAAAATACCTATACGAAAACGGGTGTCTATAACTGCTCCTCTTTATCCATTGTTGTGTAATGAGAAAAGGGAAAACACAAAAAAGAGACAAGTTTTCATCCGGTATCTACTCTAAATGTCTGAAATTGATTTGGGTGTCCTCCATGATTGAGGCTCTAAATGCTTCTTGATTTTGGCTACCTCCATGACTAAGGGTTTGCCTACTAAATTTTGATGTCCTCGTTTACTGAGGCTTTGAATTATGTTCGACTTCCTCTATAGTTGAGGGTTCGTCTACTAATGGGGTGTCCTCCATGACTAAGGCTCGGGGTTGCGTTCGGCTTCCTCTATGACTAAGGGTTCACCTATTAACAGTTTTTTCTCTATGAATGAGGCTCGGGGTTACGTTTAACTTTTTCCATGGCTGAAGGTTCATCTACTAAGGGGTTTCCCCCTATGATTTAGGCTCAGTGTTGCGTTTGACTTCCTCCATGACTAAGGGTTCACCTACTAACAGGTTGTCCTATATGACTGAGGCTCGGGGTTACGTTTGGATTTCTCAATTGCTGAGGGTTCTTCTGCTAACGGGGTGTCCTCCATGACTGAGGTTCAGGGTTGTGTTTGACTTCCTCCATGCAGAGGGTTCACTTACTAATTCCTGATGCATTTGGAAAAGATTATTTTGAGTCCTTCTTCTCCATTAAAAATTTGTTTCAATCAAATTATGAAATTATATGATGATATTCTCTTATTTCATAAATCTAAGAATGTTTTCATGAATGTGAATACAGTTCATTAATTAGTGAAAGTCCTCATGAGTGGTGAAAAAGTTTATTAAGAAAGACAAAATTAAGACTTCTAAGGAAACTATCCTAAAAGAAGATTATGGTTTCAAGAGAAAGTCTTAAGGAAGACTAAGTTTAGGTTTATAGGGAAACAATCTTAAGGAATATTAGGTTTGTTTCTAGGGGAAATATTTTAAGAAAGACTAAGATAAGGTTTTTAGGGAAACATTCCTAGAGAAGACTGGGTTAGTTTCTAGGGAACAATCATAAGGAAGACTAAATTGATTTATAGGGAAATAGTCTTAAGGAATACTAGGTTGATTTTTATGAAAATAGTCTTAAGAAAGGGTAGGTTGATTTAAAGGGAAATAGTCTTAAGGAAGACTAGGTTAGTTTCAGGGAAATTCTAGGGAAGCCCTCAAGATAAAGGAAACAAAGTTTTTCTTGATGGTATTAAAGCAATGATTGATGGTTGATGCAAATAATGTATGAATGTATGTTCAACTATTGTTCAATCTTCTTCGATCCTTGAAGGGGAGACCTCAATCTTCCTCTATTGATCGTATTCTTTCAGAACCTACCTAGATATCAACGTAATAATTTGTTTTGTGTCTTCTTATTATCTCATGGTAATCATGCCCTTCGTGTCTTCTGATTCATTGTCTTTCCTTTGAAACACCAAACAAAGAGATTTTTTATGAACACCTACTTTGGGTTATCTTCGCGATCAAGTATATGCTCTTTTAGTTCATTTACTCTATCAGAGTGATTACTTCATGTCTTTACTAGTTCAAGCTAATGAATATTTGTTCACCTGATATGTTTAATCCCAAAAATAAATCGTTTCTTGATTACTCCGTAAAAAGACTCAATTTCTAGTCTTTTCACTTAAGTTATTACTCGTCTAAGCAAAGTATGCATAATATTTTAGTTGCATTTAGTAGCATTTAGGTTATATTTGCTTGTGGCGGATAAGTTTTGCTACAGCAAGATTTATTTGGTTTGAATGATGCTGTTGAAGAGAAAGGGTTTGTGTGGATTGTGTATGTGCAGGAAATTTACTGAGTAAGAATATTTCAGTCGCGATAACATAATTTGTAAGGGCCAATGGAATGTCTGAAGCGGATATGACGAAATCGCCTATGTCACATGCCAGATGTATGACTTTCTTCAAGTGAAAGTAAGCCCTCTAAATTCTGACAACCGCCATCTGCCTTTCCTTTTTTAGTTTAGACAAGATAATAATGGGTATTTAGGGAATCTCCATTTATGCGAAACCCTAGGAGATTCCTCTCTATAAATACCCAGCCTTAGCCACCAAAGAAAGGAAGAGAAAGTTCAAAGAGCTTTACTTGAAGTGTGAGCGAGCAACTACAATGCTTTCCCACCGTTTACTGACCAAGCTTCCTTGTTGTGCTCCATATCTAGACTATATCATAGTGGCAGTCAGGTCTCGAGAGGATGATCACCAAGGCAGGCGCGGTGCTGATCAGAATTATCATGATAGAGCCCCCGATTTTAGGAGTTGTTCTTAAATTTCTTTACGTATTTGGGGTTGTATTAAAATGATGATACTTGGATGACTTTTTGATAGAACCATGATTGTCTTACTTGGTGTTAATCTTTGTTTGCATGAACAATTATTTTTTTCTTTATTAATGATGAATTATGATTCTGCTCATGATTGTTTTATTTATTGTTTGAATATTTTACCTTGACACTGTAAGAGCTTCGAGAGATTGCCTAGGTTCTTGGTGAAACATGTCTTGGCAATGTAAGAGTGTCAAGAGATTGCCTTTTGTCTAGATATTGATTCTGAGATTTGAGAGAATTAAGATAGATCTATGAGAACAATGGAATGGATCTGGGATGGTGATGTTATAACTTGTCTACCTTAGAGATAAGGAGCAGGTTTCAATCGACTAAAAGGGATAGATGTTAGAGTAGGATAGACAATAACTATAGTTTACGCTGAAAGGTATTACTACAACAACAGTTTGACAAACCAAGGGTTGTAGTTAACGCTGAGGAGTATTGCCATAGAAACCATCTATGAACACTTAGTAATCCTATCGGACAATTTAAGCATGTCATAACAATTTATATTGGACTTAGAATAATTGCCTGTCAATACAAAAGATTAGCATAACTGCTCTATGATAGGTCTGAATATGCGAGGTTGTTTGAATTATATTTGAATCAATGTTTGTCTTTGTTTTATTTTATTTTGATAATTTACATATTTATTTTGTCTCAACCAAACTTTTCTGCAATTATACTTTATAGCATTTTCTTGTTCTATTAAATATAGTTTTCTAGTTTGTCAAGATAGTAGGAATTAGTTTGTGACAACTAGTTCTAGTTGTGGTGAAGCTTAAAAACTTTCGATCAACCCTTGAGGAGACATTACTTCACTTACCCTATATTACTTGATTCTATTTTGCATACTTGCACATAATTGCTTGCCTTAGTATATACATTTACAAGCAATAAAGGTTTTGGCGCCGTTACCGGGGATTGGCAACTGACGAAATTTTTATTTTTCACCATAACAAGTTTTTCCTGTCACACTATATTTACCTACTCTAGGTATTTTATTATTTTCTTTTGTAGGTTTCTATTATTGCATGACCCTGAGATCTGCTGGTAAACCATTGGAACCATTCGACCCTAAAATTAAACAAACGTTCAGACAGAGGCGACGTAACCAACGAACCAAAGAGTATATAAACCAACACAATTACAAGGCAACAACATGGGAGATCAAGGAGATTTGGATGCAGCAATTAATCTTCAAATTGCAAGACCACGAGCAATACGAGACATTTGAATCCAATTTTTGATGATCTCAATACAGACATTGGGGCACCTGAAATACAAGCAACCCATTTTGAGCTCAAACCGGTGATGTTTAATATGCTAAATTATATCGATCAATTTGGTGGTTCACCTAATGAGGATGCTAGACAGCTTGTTCGTGCCTTTTTTGAAGTATGAGATTCATTCCGACAATAAGGAGTGCATGAAGATGTGCTTAAACTAAAACTTTTCCCTTATTCCTTACGCGATAGAGCAAGAGCTTGGCTTAGTGGAGTTCCTTCAGGCTCAATGGAATCATGGGCAGATTTATGCAAGAGTTTCCTACTTCGATACAATCCTCCCAATATGAATACACATTTTCTCAACGTTATTGCAAGTTTTCCCCAAGGAGATGATGAATCAATGTACGAATATTGAGATATGTATAGAAGTCTACTTCGCAAGAGTGTCAACCATGGATTTCATGACTGGACTCAAGTAGTGATGTTTTACAACGGAGTTAATGCACCTACTCGAATGATGTTGGATGCATCAGCAAACAATACCTTACTAGACAAATCACCTGAGGAAGCCTTTGATATTCTCGACAGGATAGCAAATAATGACTATCAATCCCCAAATACAATATTGAGAACCAGTAGACAAACAACTAGAGCATATGAATTAGAGAGTAAGGATTTAGTAGCTACTAAAGTTTCTACCATAACTAATATGTTGACAAATTTGCAGCGTCCTAATAAGGTAAGAGAAGTTAAGCCAACCAATAACGCATGCATATTTTGTCACGGCAAGCATTATGAGAGTGAATGTCCAAAAAACCATGAGTCCACCAATTTTGTGGGAAATTTCAATCGAAGTAACAATAACCCCTATCAAATACGTACAATCCTGATTGGAGACAACATCCAAATTTTTCATGGGGTAATCAAGGAAACAATAATAATCAAACAGCAAATTACAATAGGTCACAGTAGAATAACTCAGAACATCAACATTTCTAGAATTAACATCATCAGCTGCCCTAGTAAAACACTAAATGTATAACATCTTTCTCTAATACTAATTCCAATACTAACTCCTTGGAGGTTTCATTGCAGGAATTTATGGCCTCAACAAAAGATTTCATGGCTTCTACAAAGACCCTGATGCATGAGCATTCTTCAACAATAAAAAACCAAGGAAATTTATTGCAAATCCAAGCTGCACTTTTGCAAAGCCATAGTTAATCTCTAAGAGCATTGGAGAACCAAGTGGGTCAAATTGTCTCGACATTACATTCTCACCCACATGGAAATATCCCTAGTGATACTGAAATCACTAAGCATTATAAAAATGAGCAATGCAGTGTACTTACACTAAGGAGTGGAACACAGGTTAACCAAAATGCCAAGTTTGGGGGAGAACAGCTGAGCAATTCTTGCCACGGCACTACACAACCAGAGGATCAAGATGAAGATAAGGAACATGATGAATCGACCGAAGATAAGGAAAATGATGAAAGCTCAGAAAAACATCATCTATATAACAGGAAATTTATGGGCAAGGACAAAGATTCCTCAACACCAACGGTAGATAATGTGAGACCTCTACCACTGTTCCCTCAATGATTGAAGAAACATAACAATGACATTCAATTCAAGAAATTTGTTGATATTCTGGACCAATTGTATATCAATGTGCATTTACTCGAAGCCATTGAGAAAATGCCTTCATATGCTATGTTTCTAAAAGACATTGTCACAAAGAAGAGGAAGCTAGAAAATGTAGCCACATCAACAGAAATCTGCTCTTGAGTAAGCAAACTTCCACCAAAATAAAAAGACCCTGGCAGTTTTATAATACCATGTTCAATTGCTAATAACTTTGTATGATGAGCTCTCGTTGATTTAGGATCAAGTGTAAACTTGATACCAAATTCCATATTTATGAAACTAAAGATGTATCATTCTTGTCCTGTCACATTTATCCTACAGTTGGTTGATCGGTCTTATGTGTGGCCTGAAGATAAAATAGAAGACGTCATAGTAAAGGTGGAAAAATTCATATTTCTAGTTGACTTCCTGATCTTGGACTGCGAAGCCAATGAAAACGTACCTATCATCCTAGGAAAACCTTTTTTAGCTGTTGGAAGATTTCTAATAGATTGCAAAAAGGGAGAGTTCACAATGCGGGTAGGAGAGCAAAGTGTCACAATCAATGTATTCAACTCCATAAAATATGTGGATGAGTTAGAAGAATGCCAATGCATTCGAGAAGTGGACTCAATAGAAGATGAAGAAAAAGCAATTCTTGTCCATGATGAATTTTTAAAGCTAGATGAATATAATGCTATGTGCCACGACTCAATAACCATGATGCATGAACAAGAAAATCATGGCCTAGGTGAATTATTTTCAGAAGACGATCCTGCAACTTATGGCCCTGGCAACAACAGTCTGAATAAAGCACAAAATGGGTTCCTTGTTAATGACACCAAGGTAGAGTATGAAACAATGTCAGAGGAACAATCTAGTCTCCTTCGCACTAGATTAGGTACGAAATTTGAACCCTTAGATTTAAATGAATTTAACTCTCCAGAATCCTCCTTACATCATGCACCTAAATTGGAACTCAAAGCCTTGCCATCACATTTGAAATATGCCTATCTAGGCATTAATGAAACTTTACCAGTGATAATTTCTGTTAATCTAACTTTCGAACAGGAGAATAGTCTGTTGAATGTTTTGTCACAACACAAAAAGGCTCTCGGATGGACAATGACAGACTTGAAGGGGATTAGCCCTGCTATATACATGCATAAGATCAATTTAGAAGATAGCCATAGTACTTTGGTGGAACCCCAAAGAATACTCAACCCATTCATAAAAAAGGTAGTCATGAAGAAAATTATAAAATGGTTGGATGCAGGAGTGATTTATCCTATATTCGATAGTTCATGGGACAGTCTGGTGCAGTGTGTGCCAAAGAAGGGTGGTGTGATAGTGGTTAAAAGAGAACATGACGAGCTCTTAACTACTAGAATTGTCACAGGCTGGCAAATATGTATGGATTACAGGAAGCTCAATAAAGCCACAAAGAAAGACCATTTCCCTCTCCCTTTTATTGACCAAATACTAGATAGGCTAGTAGGAAAAGCATTTTACTGCTTCCTTGATGGATATTCAGGATATAATCAAATAGCCATAGCACTGGAGTATCAATAGAAGACTACTTTCACATACCCATATGGTACCTATGCATATAGACGAATGTCGTTTGGGCTATGTAATGCTACAGCTACCTTTCAAAGATGCATGATGGCCATCTTTTCATATATGGTGGAAGAGTGCATGGAAATATTTATGGATGATTTATCCATCTCAGGTGACGATTTCAACAGATGTCTTGGAAATTAAGCCAAAGTACTAAAACGATGTGAAGAAGCCAACATAGTACTAAATTGGGAGAAATGCCATTTCATGGTAACTGATGGAATAGAGTTGGGACACAAAATTTCATGTCAAGGCATTGAAGTCGATAAAGACAAGGTGGAAGTAATCGCAAACCTACCTCCACCCACCAATGTGAGATGTATACGCAGTTTCCTTGGACATGCAAGCTTCTACAGGTGGTTCAGAAAATATTTTCTCAAATCTCAAAACCCTTGTGTCTTTTACTTCAACAAAATCAATAGTTTATGTTTACTAATGATTGTTTGAATGCTTTCACATATTTGAAGAAAAAACTTTTAGAAGCATCGATCGTTATTCCAACTGACTGGAACGAACCTTTCGAGCTCATGTGCAATGCTAGTGATTCCGCAGTCGAGGCAGTACTAGGACAACAGAAAAGTAAAATCTTTCATTTTATCTACTATTCTAGCCATACTCTTAATGATGCACAAATAAACTATACCACCACTAAAAAAAACTCTTAGCATTAGTGTTTGCATTCGATAAGTTTAGGCCATATCTCATAGGCACTAAAGTAATGTGCATACAAATCATTCTGCCATTAAATATCTGATCAATAAAAAAGATGCAAAGCCTAGACTAATCAGATGGATATTATTACTGCAAGAGTTCGATTTAGAGATCAAGGATAGAAAGGGTACGAAAAATCAAGTAGTTGATCATTTGTCTAGATTAGATAACAAGATTGATTGTCATGAGATAACAGAAATTCAAGAAGATTTCATTGATGAGAAAATTTTATTTTTCACGGCTGTGCCGTGATTTGCTGACATAGTTAACTTTCTTGTTAGTGGTATTGTGCCTCCTTATTTATCTAGCCAAGGCCGAAAAAGTTTCGACATGATGTGCGACACTACTACTGGGGTGAATCGTTCCTATTCAAGCAATGTGAAGACCAAATAATCTGAAGATGTGTCCCAGAAGAAGAGCACAAATAAATCCTACTTCAATGCCACTCATCACCATATGGAGGATATTTTAGTGGCATGAGAACAATGGTGAGAGTCATTCAATTCAGATTCTATTGGCCAACGTACAGGGAACATATCAAAATGGCATGAGATTCCATTGCAAAACATTATGGAGGTTGAATTCTTCGACGTATGGGGCATAGACATCATAGGACCCTTTCCCACATCTTTTGGAGATTTGTTCATCCTCTTGGCAGTGGATTATGTATCCAAGTAGGTTGAAACCATTGCAACACTTAAAAATGATTCAAAGACCGTGCTCAAGTTTTTGCACAAGAACATATTTACACGTTTTGGAACACCATGAGCTATCATTAGTGATGAAGGCACACATTTTGATAACAAATTAATTGATAAGGAATTGAAACGATATGGAGCGAGTCATTTGATAGCTATGGCGTATTACCCTCAGACTAATGGACGAGTCAAAGTCTCTAACCAGGAAATTAAACAGATCGTTGAGAAAATAGTCAATCCAAGTTGAAAGGACTGGTCACCAAAGCTATAAGAAGCATTATGGGCTTATCGCACATCATTCAAGACACCACTAGGAATGTCCATGTTGAAACTCATCTACGGTAAAGAATGTCATTTGCGTGTGGAACTTGAACATAAAGCCTACTGGGCCATCAAGAAGTTAAACATGGATTCTCAGCTTACTGGAGAAAAAAGACTCTTGGGACTGAATGAAATGGATGAATTCAGAGCACAAGCATACGGAAATATCTTCATATACAAAGAGAAAACAAAACGATGACATGACCAAAAAATATTGCCTTCATCCTTTGTCCTTGACGATCCAAGCGACGAGATTTTTCTTATTGTAACAAATCTTGTAACATCCCAAAATATGAGTCAGTAGTCTAGTGATTTTTGGAATTACCATTAAAAATATATTATTTTCGAATTTTAAATTATAAATATTTTAATTTAGGTGTTAAATGATTTTATAAGTGGCTAAATTGAATAATTTGGAAATATGAATTTTAGTGACTAAAATGTAAATGGAAGAAATCTCAAGATCTATGATGCTAGTTTTACCAAGGTGGTTAATTGGTTTATTTTCCCTCCATTTCAACCGTGAGTTCCATTCATCTTCCCTTCATTTTGGTTTCATTCATATTCCTTTCATTTCATTTTGCTAATATTTCATTCATTTTATTTTAATTCATTTCTCTCATTTCTCTCATCCAAACACTCTCATTTCTCTCTAAAACTCTTCACTTGAAAAACCTCCATAGCCAAACCATCCTTTATCTTCCTCATTCATTTTTCTTGTTCATTTCTATTTATTTTCTTTATTTTCTCTTCATCAAAAGTTTCTTATTTTTCTTGATTTTTATTGTTGCCATTGGAGTCTCCATTGCCGATCTTCCTCTTCAATTCTTCATCTTCTCATTTCATTTCCAGCAAAGTAATCTTTAAGTTTATTTTGTTCTTCAATGATTAATGATCTAATTTCAAGGATGATCATAAGTGATCATTTATTTTGAATATGAGTTTCTAAATTAAATGTGATTTTCGAAGGCATTTTTACTCCTATTTTTCTATATCTGATTTCAAGGTTTTTAAGGGTTGATTTAAGTGTTTATGATGATATTATAATCATATTAAATCAGTTTTCAACTACAAATGATTTGGATGATGATTTCTCTAAAATAAGCTTGATTTCAGTGTTTTCGGTAATCCGAGAATTTGCTTGATTGTTGTTGGTTTAGATGTTGATTGTTGTGTTTAGTTGATGAGTTTGGTTGTTATTGATCATCTTATCAAGGAGGATAAGTGTTAATCATTTCGTAGGCTTTACAGGTTGATTCGGTAAGGTTTTCTGTAGTTTTGATTTAATTTCTTTTTTTAGAGTAGAAAATTATGTTCTATTTTACATAAGTTTTTTATGTGTAATTTTATTTTCCAATGTGCTTATTGTGTTGGTTATAGAAGGAAATTGGTTCATTGTGGTTTTCTTGTGGTATTGTAAGTGTTTGGAAGCAATATTCTTTGGTGGACAGCAAAGGTGAGTGACTTTCATTCTTCTTGGATAAACATTGTCAAGGAGTGTAGTTGACAGTGATCTCTTAGCTTGAACTCTAGTGTAAGTGGTTCATTTACAATTCCTATGAATGGCGTGTTTGCTATGATTGATGGAATGTGGAATGTTATATGATTATATGTTACAAGTGATGCATAGTGATTTTTCTAAAGTTTATTTTGAAAGTGTTTATATATGAATGTGTAAATGAGATGAGTGGATCTTTTTCATTATCCAAGGATGAGTGAGAAACTCATTGTCCATATATGTGAGTTGATTATAACAACCAATTACTAACTATATTTACAAATGTGTTTTGAAAGTGTTAAATTAAGTGACAAAATATGCATCCTTGATAATCGCTATTGTTGAACTTAGATTGATTGGTTGTTGGAACCTTTGGATATGAAAAGAATGCCTAGGAAAAGTATTGTATGTTTTATATGTGAAAGTATGTTAGGGATATTGGGGTAAAGTTGGTGCGTTGAGCTTTGCTCTGAGAAGAATAGGGGGTAAGGTTGGTTCATTGAGTTATCTTTGAAAGTTGTGGTTTTGGACATGTGTGAGTCCACAAACAAAACGGATTTGTATGGAGTTCGTTTATCCAATGAGTTAGTTGTGCTTTGAACAAAAAGCCATTGATCTTATCATGGAAACTATGTGTGTTGTATGTGATAATGCCAACAAGGTAATAGTACATGAGTGATTGTGTTTGCAATAGTGAATATGATGATGTTACCATGATAATATTATGCAATCTAGCATGTACATATGATGCATTCTGAGTTTATGATAGCATGACATAATGACATGATCATTGAGGTAAAACCAAGTTAGGTTGTGTTGCATATATGTGCGTTCTTTAGCTTTGAGGTGAGCATATTGTTAGAATGTTAGTTATTCATTGGGCTTATAGCTCACGCTCGTTGTTTAATACTTTTTAGAGGATTCCCAGTTGTGTTAGAGGTGAGGAAAGTGCACTCGATGCTCATCAAACAAGGAAAATTTCTAAATAAGCGTATGTGGTTTGATTTGAAATGATGTGGCAATGTGGGAACATATTTGGTACTTTATATGAACTTTTGGTTAGTTGATTTATTGGACGTTTAAATGTTAAGTTAAAGATGTTTGATTTTGAGATAATATATGTTAAATGAATTAGATTTGTTGACACAAGATGATGTTTGTATGTGGATAAATGTTCATTGATGCTAGAATGATCAAATGTTGAATTGTGCCTTAATCAAGTTTGTGGAGGGTTTAGACAAGCGACATTAAGTGTATGAAATGTGTTATGCTTATAGGATGCATGAAACAACCTGTAATGCATGATTGGACTAGGTTACTTGGGAAAAAGTGAACTAGATATGCAATCTTTGACTTTTGATGCTTGATTCTTGTATGGTGTGTTCACCAATGTTATTATGCTTGCTACATATGTAATTTGACAGTATTAAGTGGTTTGAAGGTGCTCAAGCATGTATCTAGACTATATGATTGATTGTATGGAAGTTTAGTGGCATGTTCATATAAAAAATTTGTATTTTCCATAAAAAAGATCAATCCCGTGGGTGGAAGGATCGATCATTTCACTGAAAGATTCGATCTCTTACTTAAAGGATCGATCCCAAACCTATTGTTTTGAAAAGGATTGATCCCCCATGAAAAGGGATCGATCCCTTCGTTGTGTGCTCAATAAAAAATGGTCAGATTTGATTCGTTAAAGGTCCAAAGTGTCCTTAAGTCTTAGTTTGGCCTTAGGAAGTTTCTAATTGTTTAAAATGGTTTAGAAATGGAAATATCAATTAATACTTAAACTTAGCTCGGAATTCGATTAGATTTTTTCTTCACACTTTAATACACTGAATTACATAATGGAAATGTCAATTGCGTGTTTGACGTTTGAATATAACTTTTGAAATATTTATGTTTTGGTCCTTAGATTTACATGTTCAATTAGGTTCCTGAATGTTGTATGGTTAAACTGAAATATTTCATGACACTAATTAAGGATTAATATTTAAAATTAACAAACATAATTTGATATTTTACTAATTAATGTGTAAAATGACCATTTTACCCATATTACGTTAACAACAACGTTTTGATGTTGCATGACTGTTTGCTACCATATATATGTTTAAAAGTTTTATTCTTGCATCTTTAGCATGATGAATGTTTATTTAACATTCTTTTATGCATAGAATGCATGGTTTAGGGTTTTATTCGACCAGACTTTATTAGAATCTAATATACACTTAAGTATCTTGATCATTCTTCGTGATCGGGTATGGGGTGTTACATTTGGTGGCATCAGAGCCATGTTGTGAATGTTTGATGAATGTATGCATGTATGTGTCACAATATGTATGATGTTGGAGTAGTTAAAGGGAATCACATTTCCACAAGATTTTAAAATTTTTTATTGGTCTTGACCTAATCACTAACGCTCTTCTTATCCTCTTTTGTTTAAAATATGTAGATATTAGTTTAATTGGCATGATACCAATGGGATGTGCCATTCAGGGTCCTATGGCTGACAACTGTCCATCCATAGGAGCGAACGTCACTCAGATTGGAGGTGGTGCTAATGGACCCCCACCTGTGATGCCATCTTTGAAACCCCATGTCGATGTGCTGACTGAGGCGATTATTGGTGCTTTCCATTGAGTTACGCCTACTGTGATGCCTACTTCAGTGCCAATGCCAGTGCTAATGGTTCGAGGTTTATATTTAGAGCATTTGAGGGCACTGAATGCCAAGGGGTTTAGTGGCATTCCTCGAGCTGAGACGATCGTTGTTGAGGATTGGCTTGAGAGTGTGATTTATATTTTGGAGCAGACGGGTTGCATTGATGAGGAAAAGTTGGAATATGTCGCGTCATTGCTATAGGACGATATGCATCGTTGGTGGTTGATGATCCGTCGTAGAACAATTGATGATCATTTAACTTGGCCTTACTTTCTAGAGGTTTTTCTTCGCAAGTTTCTGGGTACTTGGTATACGGATGTGAGGAAGAATGAGTTCTTTGATTTGGTTCAGGGTCATTTATCGGTGTCTGAGTATGAATATGAGTTTGTACGCCTGAGTGAGTATACTAGTGAGATTGTCCTGATCGAGGCCAAGAGGTGCAAGAGGTTCAAGGATGGCTTGAGGAGAGACATCTGAACTTATTTGGTCATGGGTTCGTTTAAGGTGTTCGATACTTTTATGGATTAGGTACGAGAGGTTTAGAGCTCGTTAGTTGTTGAGCTGATCAAAGAGTTTTCTGGGAAGAGGTCCAGAGATGTTGGGTGTCAGAGTCGTCAGAAAAAGAGAGGTCATGGTTTTGATCGTAGAGGCCACCATTATGATTCTAGACCGAGGCAGACTGATAGAGCTGTTATTATAGTTGAATGTTATAAGTAGTCTCTGATTTGTTCTACTTGCAACAAAAGGCATGTTGGTGATTATTGGCATTTGACCGGAGGTTCCTTTAGATGTGGAGATCTAAGGTTTGAGATGTCGCTCCTGTTCTGACTAGAGGAGATGGTCGAGTTGGTGGTCAGATGGGTTAGGCTCGACGTAGAGGTTGAGGTTGTGATGGTACGGCTGAGACTGGTGGTCTTAGTAGAGTTTATGTGATCTGTGAGCCTTAGGAGCATGTCCTGACGGATGTGATCACATGTACCTTTGTTATAGTGTTTTCCATTGCTTGCTTTGATTGATTCTGATTCTAAACATTGTTATGTTCTTAGTCGCTTCGTTGATTGGTTGTGTATTCCTGTTAATATTAAGGATAAAAGTTTAGTGGTTACTGGGGCTATAGGAGAGACCATAGTATTAAATCAGATTTATCGGATATGTTTTTTAGTTATCCAAGTTGATGTATTTCTAGCTTATTTGAAGTTGTCGTTCCAAGGGTTGGATGTCATATTGGGTACGGATTGGCTTGCGAACAATAGGTGCATTTAGATTTCGAGTTGACTTGAGCAATATTGAAGATGTCGGATGGGGTCAAGCTTGTGATTGTTTGTGAGAGACCAGAGTTCCTTTCTAATGTTGTGTCAGCTTTGGATGCTAGTAAGATACTTGATCAAGGTTATGAGGAATTTCTGGATTATGTTCTTAATTCAAGTGGTAAAGATTTATGGGTGCAGGATATTCATACGGTGACTGATATTTCGGATATTTTTCTTGAAGACCTCCTAGGTATTCCACTGGATCGTTAGGTAGATTTTCACATTTAGACTAATACCAATTCAGCTCCCGTATCTATTATTCCATATCGTATGACACCGAAAGAGTTAAAAGAGTTGAAGACGCAGCTGCATGAGTTGTTGAATCATGAGTTTATTCGTCTCAGTACTTCTCCATGGGGTGCTCCAGTTTTGTTTGTAAAGAAGAAGGACGGTACGATGTATGTGTGTATCAATTATCATAGTTAAACAAGTTGACAATCCAGAATTGGTACCATTTAGTGAGGATTGACAACTTGTTTGAGCAGTTTAGAAGTTCTAGGGTGTTTTTGAAGATTTATCTTCTTTCTGGGTATTATCAGTTGAAGGTTTGTGAGCCGGATATGATAAAGACTGCATTCAGGACATATTATGGTCATTATGATTTTCTGGTGATTCTGTTTGGGTTGACAAATGTGCCTGCCGCTTTTATGGATCTGATGAATCTTATTTTTCATCCGTATCTTGATTGTTTTGTGGTGGTATTCATAGATGATATCTTGGTGTATTCTCGTTTAGAGGTAGAGCATGATTCGTATCTTTGGATTTCTTTGCAAGTGTTGAAAGAGAATCAATTGTATGCAAAATTTTCAAAGTGTGAATTTTGGTTAGAGCAGGTGCCATTTCCTGGCCATGTTATTTTAACTTAGGGTATTTGGGTTGATCCGAATAAGATTAAGGTAATTGTTGAGTGAAAGTCGCCGAGGAGTGCGACTGAATGTCATAGTTTTCTGCGATTAGTTGGTTCTTATCATCATTTCATGTAAGTCTTTTCTTTTATTGTTCGTCCTATGAAGAAATTGTTATAGAAGAATGAGAAGTTCGAGCAGACCGAGGAGAGGCAACGTTGTTTTGAGAAGCTAAAGTTAGTTTTGACTGAAGCTCCTATTTTGGGGTAGCATGAGTTGGGGAAAGATTTTACGGTTTATAGTGATGCATCTATTACTGGTCTTGGGTGTGTGTTGATGCAAGACGGTAGTGTGGCTACTTCTGCATCGAGGCAGTTGAGGCCTCATTAACGTAACTATCCAATGCATGATTTGGAGTTGGCGTCGGTGGTGTTTGCGTTGAATATTTGGTGTCATTATCTATATGGTGAGAATTGTGTCATTTACACCAATCACAAGAGTTGCAAATATCTCCTTACCATAAAAGAGTTGAATTTGAGGCAAAGGCATTGGGTTGAGTTGCTGAAGGATTATGATTTTTTGATTGGGTATAATCCTGGGAAAGAAAATGTTGTTGTTGATGCTTTGAGTCATGTTACGTGTTGTAGAACTATAAAATTATACGCAAATGATGTGCATGCATATATACAATGGAATAAGTAATAAAGTGATGAATGAGTATCGTCTCCACAAGAATTAGTTGAAGTTATGAGTTTGACCACATCACTTCAATAATTTATCTAAGTATAGAAATAATATATAGACGATGCTTCGGCAATAGAAATGTGAAAGTGAATGGAATGATGGTGATGGAATGTGATTGAGTAAATAATGTCATGGCAAAAGAATAGTTTATAATGATGAAAATGTTATGGCAAAGTAAAATGGCAAAAATAAAAAATAAATGCCAAACAACCCAATAAGTTTTCCAAGCTTTAACAATGGAGTAAAGGTTGGAAAAGAAGACACAAGGTGTGAATGGTCGGTGCTTCCTCAAACCACCATTAATGACTATAGCGCAAGCTCCTCTCGGATGCTTACACCACTTCTCGAGCTTCACTAATGGAGAAAAGAAAAATAGTAGAGAGAATGGAGAATATGATGATTTTCAAGCTTGTATAACCATCTCCTTCTCTCTCTTTTGTTGTGTCATTTAATAGCAAATATTATCTAAGGATATTCTTGGGAATTTGCTCTCAAAATACCCATCATACCCCAAGTCATTTCTTGTGCGTGAAGCTTATTTCTAGAGGTTGAAGTGGACCCCCATCAGGCGATTATAGGGAGCAGACACGTGCCATTATAGCTGTCCCTTGTGAAAATATCTTTTTGTCCTTTTTTGCACCAGATATACCAAGGAATTGCAATCTTCTTTAGCAACATGTGATTCCACGTCATTCTTCTCAGCTTACATTATGCATCTTGTTTCCTGCACATCACTAACCAACTACTCATTTCCCATCATATAGCACCTTCACAAAGTAAAAAAACACAACCACCACAAATGCAACTAAATACAACTATATGCACCTAAAATAACCTATATGAACCCTTAGACAAACAATAACTTTAATGGAAAAGGCCTTAAAAGTAGAATTTTCATGAAGTTATCAAGTTGTAAGTCGATGGGTGAGCTACAAGCTTTGTTTGTGAGGTTGAGTTTAGTCGAGGATGGTGCTTTGGTTGCCGAGTTGCAAATTTGTTCTACGTTATCGCAACATATTAAGTATTTACAGCATGTTGATAGATTATTGAAACCAAAGATTCGTCATGTGAGAGATTGTTCAGGTGGTGATTTTTCTTTGAGTTATGAGGGTGTTTTATGTTTTTGAGGTATGATGTGTGTTCCTACTGATGCGGCTTTGAGGTATGAGATTCTTTTTGAGGCGCATAGTGGACCATTTATGATGGATCTGGGTAACACAAATATGTATCAGGATTTGAGAGAGTTGTATTGGTGGCCCGGGTTGAAGAAAGTGGTTGTGGTGTTTTTGGGTCGTTGTCTGTTGTGTTAGTGTGTTAAGGTTGAACATCACTGTATGATCGAGTGTAAATGTGTGTGTTGTGGAACATAACTCTGTGCAAGTACACATATCGATGTAAATAATATAGTAGTAAGTGAGTTATCGTCTCCACACGGATTGATGGGAATTTTTTTATATTTGCAGTAGCTAGAACTAGGTGTCACTAACTAGTCCTACAATTCTTGTCTAATAAGCAATCAGTAACAAAGTGTATGAACAGATGGAGAAATTTTATCGAGGCAAGAAAAATTGTAAAGTGCAGTAGGCATAAATGTTTGGTCGAGGGAATAAAAATATGCAAAAGTAAACAAACAAAAGTAGTCAATGCAATAAAAATGTTCGAGTATTAAGTATTCAAAAGAACCTCACACAATCAGACTTCTAACAGAGCACTTGGGTTAGACTTACTATGGTGACAAATTATTCTACGATAATTATGATTAAGAAATCATATGCTTGTGTTGCCCTACAGGATTTACTAGAGTGGTTTAGGTCTTTCTCTAAGGCAATACTACTCAGCGTGAGCTACAACCCTTAGTTTGTCAAACTGTTGTTGTAGCAATACCCCTTAGCGTAAACTATAGACTTTGTCCCATTTTACTCAAGTATTTACCCTTTTTAGTCGAATGAAATACTCTCCTTATCTTTAAGGCATATTAGAACCTCATCATCCATGATTAGTTCCCTTGTTCACATAAATCTATCCTATCTCTCTTGATATTAGGCATCTACTCCTAAAAAAATGGCAATCTCTGGAAGGCTCTTACAAAGACTATAATTGTTTTACCATGGCACCAAAGCAATATATTAAAACAATGAACAAAGAAACACATAGCATAAACAAAAACATCATCATTCATTAACAATTGAACAAAATATCATTTAAGTTTCATCCAACACCAAATAAAATAGTTATGGTGTGGAAACATTATCCAAAAATCATTCTTTAAGTACAATACTTAAAACGATATGGAAATGAAAAACAAAGAAAAAAACTCCCCAAATCAAAGCTCTTCTGTGACATTCTTACCACACCACGCCTGCTCCGGCGACCAGCCTCTCTCGAGGCCTAGCTGTCGCTCCAATGTAGTCCGGCTATGGAGGGCACAAAGGATGGTTGAGTGGGGGATGGTGTGAAAATGAGTGTTGCAGCCGCCTACTCCAAGGCTCGGGTATATTATTCTCTCTTATATTCTCTTCTCATCTCGATTCCCCTTTTTAAATAATCATAATAGGGTATTTATAGTGAGAATTTATAGGGTTTAATGCCCTTGGAAATTCTTTAAATACCCTTAATGTCATACCCAATTTATGAATGATATAGCAGCTGGTAGTGGTCTCAATTAACTTAATAAGGGCATGATTGCACGTGAGGTTGAAGCTGTGCAAGTGACATATGCAGTGTCATTGAGTTGTGTCAGACTTGTAAAATATCTTTCGCCTAGGTAAG
This sequence comes from Hibiscus syriacus, assembly GCF_006381635.1. Classification (NCBI taxonomy): domain Eukaryota; kingdom Viridiplantae; phylum Streptophyta; class Magnoliopsida; order Malvales; family Malvaceae; genus Hibiscus; species Hibiscus syriacus. The sequence continues at coordinate 287,810 of NW_024063487.1, read as the reverse complement.
AAAATATGTTCCTCATTTTCGTCTTCTTATGCTCCACTGGCCCTTGCAAACTAATTTGTCTCGGTAAATGAATTCTTTCTTCAGCATTTCCTGCATCAATACAACCAGCAAACAACTTTCCTCCTCACCAGCATCAGTTAAACAAAATAAAGTTTGCCTCAGCAAAACTTATCCATGACATGCAAAGATGTCCTAAATGCTACTATATGCAACTAAAATTCCATGACAAATGGATTTTAGACAAACAATAACCTAAGTAGAAAGACGGAGAACAATGTCTTTTACGAAGTTATTACACCCCAAAACTTAAGATATTACTTGTCCTCAAGCAATGGATAATAAGCAGTAGAAAAATTAAGTGTCACTTTAAAGTAAAAATTTGGACAAACAAGTGGTTTAAAATTTTAGCCCTCAGCAAAAAGTATAGCCTCAACATGCAAGATTGTACGAAAGCTAAGTACCTTTCCCTATATTAAGACTTTTTGTCAGTGTATGTGTGTGATTGTATATATTCTAAGCTTTAATGTATTTAGAAAACTCCTAAGTTCTTTTGTTTCTCAAAGGCATCAAATTATTCATTAAGAACAGTTTCACTCCTATTTATTCAACATTTAACTTCAAGCTTTATGTTGTTTTGTTCAATTTTTTTAAACTTGTTCAAGGGGAGTCAGCTAATCACACCTACCATTCCACACTCTAGGTGGTAGGGAGCATATCTTCCACCCCTGAGCTAGTCAGGTAGCGTCATCCTGTGACTGCTTTTATTCACTTATATACTCAGGCAACCATTTATTTAAAGAGTTTTCTAGGTCTTGCCATCGCATAGAGGAGTGTCCCTCTATATTTATGTCGAAGCATTTATTTGCAATTCAACATAATTCAAAACATTAAGGAGTTCAACTTTATATTTTTAATCATTTGATGCCACTACGCAGAAAAACTTCTTTCCTAAAAATTTTATAAGCACCTCAAGAAGAGAAAATATACAATCGTGTTAAGAATATCACAAAGTATCAAGTCATAAGGTCGCCTCTATCATTCAACAGTCATAAAGAAAGTAAAAAAATATGGCCTAGGCAATAAGAATTTGCTTTCAACATCCGGTATCCTCAACTTATTCCAACAACTATCCTAATATACTCGTGCCTTGACAAAAAAAATTCAACCAATCATTATTAATTGCAACTAAGTTTGAGACACAATACCTCCCCCAAACTTGAGGGGTGAATTGTCATTAATGCATGAAAAATCATGCAAGGGAAATTATTCTAAAATGTTGATGTAAATGCAAGTGAAATTTGGTACCTCATTATGGTGGAGAGGTTTGGCTGGACGCGTGGGTGTTGCGTCACTTAAGATGAGGGGGTTGGTTGATCATGTGTCTTCTAAAGGAAGTGAAGATAGAGATGGAATAGAAATACGACATGATCAGTGCTTGAGATGATGTCGGGTCCTAGGAGGACTGACTGGTAGGGGCATCTCCTTGGTAGGAAAGGTCTTGGTAGGGACATCTAGGGGTTGGCTTGCTTCAAGGTTGATAACTAGTTCAGTGGTAAGTTTATGTGGCTATTTAGGGGATAGATCAGGGTTGGGTTGCTCTGTAATTGGTTCAACAACATCGGTGGTGGGGGTAAAATCTTCAGCTTCAAAACTTTTGGTGAGAGTTCTTGAGTGTGGTCGAAAGATGAGGAGGACGCACTGTTGTAGTCATCCGTCTGGCCCTGACCTTCTGCATGGATTAGAGAGACGTGCCTGGTAAGGGGTGACATCATTTGGTATCCGGTGTCGAAGAGAAAATGTTTGGCCGCCTGTCGATGCTGATCTTCACAATAGTTCTCCCTGGCAACAACAGCAAAAACTTGATCGCGTGTAAATGTGTTTGTTGTGGCAGGCAAAACTGTGCATGTATACACAATCGATGCAAGTAACATAGTAGTAAGTGAGTTATCATCTCCACATGGATTGATGGGTTTATTTTATATTTGCAATAGCTAGAACTTGGTTTCAATAACTAGTCCTACAATTCTTATCTAAGTAGCAATCAGTAACAAAGTGTATGAACAGATGGAAAAATGTTATCGAGGGAAGAAAAATTGTAAAGTGGAATGGGCAGAAAAGTTTGGTTGAGGCTATAAAAATATGCTAAAAGAATTGAGAAGGTAGGGAAAGCAAAAAAAGAAAAGATGAGAAAGAGGCAAAAGCAAAAGAGGTCATTGGTTACAAAAGCTAAAAGAATATTGACCCATGGGACGTGAGTGAACCTAATTGTGAGAAGAAAATAATGACTCAAAATCAATGTGTGAGCACCAAAGAATTGAGAGATAACCTTCTTTCAAACAACCTTGCATCCTTGTTCTCTTTAGGGAATTAATTACTTCGATTTCTAACATTAACAAGGATTTTCCTAGTGTGTTTTCATCTCTTTTACAATATTTTCAAGAAGTGCTAAGTTAATCACCTAACAGATTACCACCAGAATGAGGAAAATAAACCAATATAATTAAAGGTTTCATCATACCTCGTCAAACATACAATCTCGAAGAAACCAAATAGTTAGATTTGTTACAAAAAGGATACATCCAGGAAAGACTTATTCGTGACGCCATCTTAATGACGAAACATGATTTGAACAACTCTACAGGCTTTATAGTTCGTGCATAGGGAATCCATATAAATGATGAAAAATTGAAAGCAACATAGGACTGGCCCATACCATCTTCCTTCACCAACAGTTGTCGAATGGTGCTAGGTGACCCTCCTAACGGGTTACCACCTGAAACCCGTAATCATTGTGACATATCAATAAAGATTCATGATTTACAAGAGTCCAAAAGTCAGTATTTTATTACTCATTTTAATGATATTATAGCATACTTCTTCTCCTTTTTACAAGGTAAGACTCTTGAAGTTGTCATACATACTAAACACAACTGATTTAAGTGTGTAAAAGATGAGGTAAGAAAAACATAGTATATGATGCACTACCACGAAGGTTCTGCACTCCACGAATCTCCTCCTGAGAATTCTTAATTCATGAACCATACTTAGGAGACTTAAAAGATTACTTAGCAAACCAGTTGACATGGTTTTCCAACACTCATTCTCACAATACACGAGTCAAACCATGGAGAGAATATCTGAAGCAATCTTAAACAAAGCTAACAATAGCCATCGCCATGTTGAATTTCAACCTAAACATCATATCACGAGACTTGTATGCTAAAGAGGATTTCAAGACTACTAGAAATTTGTCCATACAAAGAAAAAACCTCGACTAAAACGCATAAAGACACATCACATTGATCTTGGTAAATATTTCACAAGTTTTCCTTTGAACGCATCTAATTCTTGTTCTCTTTGATTTTTAGATTTGAGGTTGAATCCTTTTAAGGATTGGGGGAATGATACATGAACCAAATTCCATAATACATGCTTCTTTGGACTAATGTTTCTACTCCAACCTATTAAAAGAATAAAGTCTCAAAGATTCAAAACATATCTATTCAGTAAGCATAATATGAATGAATCATTAAATGATTTTAATGTTGCTCCATTTAATTTTTCAGATTCAATGCCAAATCTTTTTTAAGTAAGGGAGGATGATACATGCATCACAAGAATAACATCAAAGGAAGAACTAATAACTCTTCTAAATGATCCACTCATCCAATCCTTCGAAAACAAGACCAGAACATAAGTACACTTGCGATAACTTTTTGAATGGGATCCTAATCTTATTTGGTCAACATAACTTCTGTAGATATGACTGTATTTATCTTATGTTTGCAACGATTCTTGAATTGTATCAATCCGATATCGGGAACTCAATATAAGGTCATTTTAGTGATGGCAGTTCATGTAGAAAATCATATAAGAGATTAATACAAAATTTTATAAATATTACGAATTTTCAATATTTTTATTGATTATTTGTAATATAATTTAATATAGGATGATGCACTATCTTTTAGGATTAGATTTATTATTTTATTGGGAGTTAAGGTTTAGTTAAAACAATAGTTTTTTAGTTTATTATTAGTTTATTAGGAATTAGAGTTAAGACATGTTTAATTTGTTTGTTATTTTATTCATTAGTTATTTAGGACCTTTAGAACTCATCACCTTATACAAACGAGGCTTCATTCAACTTTGTAAGACATATTTATTTGATTAATAATATAACAAGAGTTCATTTTTCCAAGTGCTAATTGCCTTGTGTCTTCGAAGCTTCTTCTCATGGAGTTATTTCAAGTTCTTGTGAGGGAGATTAATCTTCACACTCCAATTTGCCTTTTCATTGTGATTATAAAGGTTTGTTAGAGAAATATTATTGAGTTTGACTTTTCATTGCTACTTGGAGGGTTTGATAGGACACTTATCTATCTATTTTCCAAAACTCCATCCTCACCGTCATTATCTTTACCGTTCACCTTAATAAGGGAGATCTTTTGATTTATTGGTTATCATATTTTATGCTCAATTTCATTATATTTTATTTATCTTGTTCTAATATTGTTTCTTACCTTGTTTCCGGTACTTAAAAGAACCTTTAAAAGACCTTAGTTGTTGCCACCACCTTCCCATATTCATCCCTTTATTCTTTCATTTAGTCTAGAGCTTTCTAGGTTTGATTCTTTAACAAGAGCAACGTTCATTAACCCGACATCGCTTTCCTATCAATTGGTATCAGAGTTGGGCCAATTCTTGGAAAGAATCAAGCAATCTTGCTTTTTCTTGCACAGAAAATCGCCAAGGTACTCCAAAATTTTTGGACACCGGTAACCCCCTCAAAAATGTTTCTCAAATTGACTCAATGTTTTCTAGGTTTCTAGTTTGGTTCTTTTTTTTTTCTTTGACTCTTAGTGCTTTAGGTTCTTTTGTTTTCCTTTTTATTGTTCTTTTACATCATCTAACACATTATCTTCCTTATGTTTGTAGGACTAAAGAGTTTGAATACTTATTCCCTCTTTGCATTCTCATTCTCTTAGAGTCAAACCCTTGTTTTGCCTCTTGGAGCTTTTAAGGTTTTCTTATCGCCTTTGTTAGTAGTCAAACTTCGATACAAACTGTGGAAGACAACTTGTTAAAGTGAGTTTTATAGAGTACAAGATAAACTTACTTTCCTCTCGTTGTGTTACTTTCATAGTGTGACTTGTGAGGTTTCTTGCTTTGTTGAATTTTCTTTCGTTTGTTTTTATTTTACTTTAAAATTTTATTTTGAGTGTCATGATTTCAGAATGGGCGACAATAACAATGAGACAATTACGACTATCTTAGCCGCACTTGTACCACTCACGAATCAATTTCATACTAGATTTGATGAACATAATAATACCGTGAGAGAACAAAAAGAACCATAACTGGATCTACCAAACCATAATCCAAGACCAAACAATATTGAACTTTTGGTCCCTAGGCGAGCACAACCGCGTTTCCAACACCCGAATTCTTTGCAAAAAAATCACGATACCATCTTTCAAATGAGACTACGATCTGAACAAGTACATCGATTGGGGAGAAAAAGTTGATCTCATATTCGCATACCATGACTGCCCCAAGCTGAACAAGTTCCTCTCATCACCATGGAATTTGAAAGATATACTTACACTTGGTGAATGCAAACAAGGAAAAAGATCGAGAACTTTCAAATTCAAGCAATCACTTCTTGGACCGACCTCAAACAAACCATGAGGAACCGAGTCATACTAACACATTATACACGAGAAGTTAAACTATCCCTATATCGACTTCGACAAGGTAGAAGTAAAGTTGAAGACTACTACAAGGAGATGCAGTCCTTACTCAATAGGGCTAGCATAACCGAATAAGAATAGGACACCGTGTCAAGATTCGTCGTCATATTAAACTCAAATATCACTGATCTTCTTGATCTCCATGGGTACAAAAACCTTAAAGATACACTAAAGAAGGCAATAACAATCGAAGCCCAAATCCAAAGGAGATTTTGATTCAGAGAACATTACCATGGTACTTTATCCTCTTACCAAGGTAATCCTTTAAATCATTCCTCGTCTTCTACTCTATCTTCTCTAAAAAAGCTGAGAGATGACAAACCTGACAAGGAGAAATAACAACAACCAAAGAATGATATACTTCCACCCCTTAAATATCAAATGAGAATTTGTGAGGAGGTAGAGAAAACAAAAAAAAAAACAAAAGATGAGAAAAGGGTAAAAGCAAAAGAGGTTAATAGTTACAAAAGCTAAAAGAATAATGACCCATGGGAGGTGACTAAACCTAATTATGAGAAGAAATGAGTGACTCAAAATCTATGTGTGAGAATAAAAGAATTGAGACAAAACTTTATTTACAAACAACCTCGCATCATTGTTCTCTTTAGGGAATCAATTGTTTCGATTTCTAACATTTACAAAGATTTACCTAGTGTGTTTTCATCTCTTTTATAGGATTTTCAAGAAGTATTAGGTTATCCACCTGACCGATTACCGCCAGAAAGAGGAAAACTAACTAATCTAATTCAAGGTTCCATCATACCTATTCAAACATACAATCTTGAAGAAACCAAAGAGTTAGATTTGTTACAAAAAGGCTATATCCAAGAAAGCCTTATTCGTGATGCCATCTTAGTGAGGAAACATGGTTTGATCAACTCCACAGGCTTTATAGTTCGTACATATGGAATCCATGTAAATGATGAAATAGTGAAAGCAACATGGGACTGTCCCATACTATTTTCCATCACCAAGAGATATCGAATGGTGCTAGGTGACCCTCTTGACAGGTTACCACTTGAAAGCCCTAATCACCATGTCATATCAATAAAGAGTCATGATTTACGAGAGTCCAAAAGTCAATATTTTATTTCTCATTTTAATGATATTATAACATACTTCTTTACCTTTTACAAGGTAAGACTCCTAAAGTTGTCATCCATACTAAACACAACTCCTTTAAGTGTGTAAAAGATCGAGGTAAGCAAAACACAATAGATGATGACTACCACGAAGGTTTTGCAGTCTACAAATCTCCTCTCGAGAATTCTTAATTCATGAACCACAATTAGGTGACTTAAGGGATTACTTTAACAAACTAGTTGACATGGTTTTTCAACACTCATTCTTGCCATAAACGAGTCAAACCATGGAGAGAATATTTGAAGCAACCATAAAGAAAGCTAATATTAGCCAGTGTCTTGTTGAATTTCAACCTAAAGATCAGATTACAAGAGTTGTATGCAAAAGAAGATTTCAAGACTATAAGAAATCAGTTCCTATAAAGAAAAAACCTCGACTAAAACACATTAAGACACACCACATTGATCCTGGTAAATGTTTCACAAGTTTTCCTTTAAACACGTCTAATTCTCTTTCTCTTAGATTTTCAAATTCAAGGATGAATCCTTTTGAGGATTAGGGGAATGATACAAGTTCCAAAGTCCATAATACATTCTTCTTTGGGCTAATGTTTCTACTAGAACCTATTAGAATAACAAAGTCTCAAAGATTCAAAGCATATCTATTCGGTAAGCATAATGTGAATGAATCATTAAACGATTCTAATGTTGCTCTATTTAATATTTCTGATTCAAGGTCGAATCATTTTTAAGAAAGAGAGGATGATACATGCATCACAAGGCTCACATCAAAGGAATAAGTAATAACTCTTCCAAATGATCCACTCATCCAAAACTTGGAAAAGAAGACCAGAAGAGCAGTAGACTTACGATGACTTTTTTAATGGGATCCTGATCTTATTACGATGACTTAAGAAGACCAGAATAGCAGTAGACTTACGATGTCTTCTATAGATATGATCTTATTTCTCTTAGTTTTTCAACGTATCTTTAATTACATCAATCCTATATTGGGAACTCAAGATATTGCCATTGTAGTGAAGAAAGTGCATGCAGAAAATCCTATACAGGATTAATACTGGATTTTGTAAATATTACGAATTTTCAATATTTTATTGATTATTTGTAATATAATTTAATATAAGATGATGCATTATCTTTTAGGATTAGATTTATTATTTTATTGGGAATTAAGATTTAGTTAAAACAATATTTTTTAGTTTATTATTATTTTATTAGGAATTAGAGTTAAAACATCTTTAGTTTGTTATTATTTTATTCATTAGTTATTTAGGACCTTTAGAACTCATCCCCGATATAAATAAGGCTTCATTCTACTTTGTAAGACATATTTTTTTATTAATAATACAATGAGAGACTGTTTTTGCAAGTGTTGATTGCTTTTTTTCCTTCGAAGCTTTTTCTCCTATAGTTCTTTCAAGTTATTGTGAGGGGGATTAATCTTCACACTCTAATCTTCCTTTTCATTACGACTAAGAGGGTTGGTTAGAGCCATATTATTGAGTTTTCCTTTTCATTGCAACTAGGAGGGTTCAATAGGACACTTATCCATCTATTTTCCATAAATCCATCCTCACCATCATCATCTTTACCTTTCACCTTCATAAAGGAGATCTTTTGATTTCTTGGTTATCATATTTTATTCTAAATTTATTTTATCTTTTGTTTATCTTGTTCTATTCTTGTTTCTTACCTTGTTTCCAGCACTTAAAAGAAACTCTAAAAGACCCTAGCTACTGCTGCCACCTTCTCCTATTCATCCCCTTTGTTCTTCATCGAGTCTAAAGCTTACTAGGTTTTATTCTTTAACAAGATAGACATTCATTAACACTCCACCGCTTCCCTATCAAGAAGTATTGATACTATCAAGGTAGTACCGATACTACCAGCTTGCTCAAACTCCATAATGCCAAATAGGTACTAATGCTCAAAGGGGTACAAATACTACTTTACATAGTAGTATCAATATCATGAAGAATAGTATTGATACTATTAGGCCCAACAGTAAGTTTTATTTAAAAATAATAGACAAAGTATCGATACCCATAAAAGGAGTACCGATATTCCCTATACTGGGCAGCTTTATTTTGCACGAAATTTCATCCCCAACGGCTTTAAATCATCCCCAATGGCTAGAAACTGCCACAAACATATTCCGACATATAAATACAAGTTCAAGACACTTGAAGAAGGGTTAGAACACCTATCCAAGCAATCAAACACAAGAGAAGAGCTTTTTTTCTTTATTTCCTTTATCTTGTAAATAGTTGTATTTTGGTGAGCTTTAATTTGTAAGAACCTTCATTTTTAGAGGTTTCTTTGTTTAAATCTTTTTACTTTTGTAACGGGTTTTTGGTTCTAGCTAAGCCTTTGAAAAGCTAGGGAGTTTGTAAAGATTATCTCTTTGTCCTTGAAAAATAAATAACAAATTAGTGGATTTGTTGGAAAATCCTAAGTGGGGAGCTTAGGTAGTGGATGTAGACTTCATTGAGAGAGTTGAACCACTATAAATCTATGTGTAAATTTCCTTATCCTTTAAATCTCCTTACTCTCTAAAATTCTCAAAAAACCAATTTCCCCCACTTGGCAAATTATTTTCGGTTATCAATTTGAACTTCATAAATCCTAATAGTGCCCCATTTATTCCCCTTTATTTGTTGAATTCAAGGTCTCAATTTGATTTGAACACAAGTTTTTTTTGTTTTAAATATCTCTTACCACTCTTAATTTGATTTGAATCTTCAAACATATCGTATATGGTCAACCTTGAGGTGTTTTATTACTTATTATCTTTATTCATATGAGTATATTTCCTCCTCCTCGCATCCCAATGTGGGGAGTGATCCTTAGTTAGGGTTAAATCAAAATAACAAAGTATTTCAGGCTCAAATGGAAACATCAATGAATGTTTTTTCTTTTTTTATGGAATGATAGTGAAAGAAAGTCATTCGTCATTTCATACATTAAAACCTTTATGAAAGAGGTATCCTCGGGGAATAGAGGTTCATAATTAATCTATTTATTAACTGAAAAAATTCATTAATGCATTATGTTTTTTTTCTGCCCCAATTATATTATTCTCCTCATCTTGTCTTCTTGTTCGATTTTGTTTGTATTTCACTGTGGCATAAGGGAGCCACGTTAAGAAGATAATGATGAAACTTGAATGTCATCTTTTAGAGAATATAGTACAAGATTCTGATGCTCCAAGAAAGGATAATGCCAAGTTGTGTCTTTCGATATTTGCCACTTGAAGAAAATTGGCATCAAATTGCTTCTTGACTTCTTCTTTTTTATATTTAAAGGTGTTTCGGAACTCATCCTCCTCAATTCTATTGTATGGGTTCACATTGATAATTTATGGGCTTCCATATTCATGTCACATCCTTCCATGTCCTGGTATGACCATGTGACCAACAAACTTTGTCGTGCTTCAACAGAAAGTGTTGTCAGAACTCAAGATCTCAAGTTTTTCTTCATAAGGCATTCTCAATAATTGAGAAGGCAATTCATATTCTCTCTCATTATCACACTCATTGATTTCCTGAAGACACATGGACTGCTCGAAATTGATGTCCAGGTCAGAGTCATTATTATCCATATCATTGATACCTAGAGACCTGAAAGGAAATTGCGAAGAAGATATACATAAATACATGCGAGAGAAACTATCTCGCATAAAAATTATAAACAAATAATATATATAGACACATATCATTTATTGGCTTATGAACAATGGATACATGGTTTTCTGTTTTCACTAGTTACTACTTGCAATGTTTTATTGTGACATTATCTGGGTAGGCTGAAGGTTCAGCTCTGATTAAGCTGGTAAATCCTTACAGACCTATGGTGACCCTTGGGTAAGGTTTGAGGCCCCGAGAAACTTTATTTGGTAGGCTCATAGGCCCCAAGGCATTCTCTTATGTTAATCATGGGACAACATATGGCATACAGGTAGAGAGCAACTATATGGTTTATTTCATTGTCACGTTTAAAATATTTTACTGGATCGTGATCCAAATATTATGGCTTATGGTTAAAACTGATTTCTAATGGATTTTTATATGGGTATGATTCTAAAGTATGGAGGTTCATCCCTGATCTAGTTGGTAAATCCTTACGGACCTAAGGCGACCCTTGGGTAGAGTCCGAGGCTCCGAGATCTTTCTTGGGTATGCCTCGTGGCCCCGAGTAACTTTCTTGGGTATGCTCTCGGGCCCCAAGACATTCCCTTAGGGTGACTCCCTTTGCTGTGTGCTTAGGGTAACATGCATTTTTGGGGAACTGCATAACGATTCTTGTTGGAGGGTTCTACTATGGTTTTGAAAACATGTTCTAAATAGTTATTGTTTTAAAAATATTTATATCTTTTCATTGTTTATAGTTGGAACACATTAGAAAACCTATTCCAATCTCTTGAAAACACAATTCTCTTAATGTTTCCTATGAATTGAGATGTTCATGAATTTTACTCAATGAACTACTCGTGGAACCCCAGCTCATCCCAAAAACATGTATACATCTAAGTCAACAAGGAAATTTTATTGTTTTCCATTTATATGTATGTCATGTAGCATCAATTGGTAGTTTTGTATTACTGAGTTTCCCAAAGCTTACTCTACTCACTATTTCAGGTTAAAAGAATCAAACCAGTGCAGCTATCGACATCAGTAAAGGAGTTCCACCAGCGTTGCTTGCAGAGTATGGTGCATTTGATTAGTGGCATGTAGGTTGTATTTTATTTTAAATACAGTTCTGAAACCTAATTTATCTCTAAATATTGGTAAATTTTAGTTTTTATTTATAAATTATTTTATGATTTTAAGTGTTTCAACAACATTTTAAATTTTATGGGATTTATACGGTGGGTTACTCTAGTGGCCCTAATATAACACCTCAGATCGGGTCACCCGTATCGGTCTGTGGTTGTTACATTTATTGGTATCAGAGCTTAGTTTGAGTCAATTTTTTTAATAGACCGGTCGGTCGACAGTTAAAAGATGTTTGGTCTATACATGCCCCTATATTATGATCGTACTCTCCAAGCCGGAACTCTGATGTTAAGAAATCATTCCACAATAAGAATACCAAAGTATCTTATATGTTATTACGCAATCTGTTCAAAAAGGATTAGTGTTAGAATTCATCCCAATCTTGGAAGTTAACTCGAGAGTAACGTGGGAGATTATTTGTTCGAGGATTTTGACCGGACTCCTGACCTGAATTTGAGTTTTGGTTAACTCCTAATGTTCTATTATGATAAGTCCATAACCAAACGTCATAAGTAAAATAATGAGATCAAGATCTGCTACCCAAATTGATTGGAGAACAATGTATTTGGTCCAAACATAAACAAGGTATTATACCTCAAAAGGTTCTACACTAATGTACTGAATTGGAGAATTTTGGAATCATGCTTGTTCTAACTTTATGAGAATGAAACCCCATAGGTGTTGAGACATGTGCCTTTATAATTTGATCAATAACTGATAATTAAGGTATGTTTAGTTCTACGAGTAGAATTATGTTCAAGTTTGGAATTTGGATAAGGAAGTGTTTGTCGATGATGCTTATTTAGCTGGTTAAGGTCTAATAGAGGAATCACATACCTGTAAATGAAACCTCAGAGAATGAAGATTTGATGGAAACTAAGTTTCTACATTTCTATGACTTGAGTAAATTTCGAGGAAGAAATTTCTTTTAAGGATGGGAGAATTGTCACACTCAAATTTAGGGGTCAATTGATAAGCTTTTAAAACATATAGGTAGTTTTTTAAAGCTACAGAAAATTCAGGGACTGGAACCTAAATTTTCCCATTTTATTTACTCAGTAAAATTTTAATCCCTCCATGGTGAAACCCCCAAAATTATCCCTAATTTCCCATCCTAAATCTATAACCCTAAAATACACACCACAGATCATCATCCCAATTCCCCGCCGTCTAACCGTCCAGCCAGTGTCGTTACCCCCATTCGATTCCCCATCAGCCGACGACCAAAGCCCGAGCATTATCGCGTCGTGAAACGTCTTCTTCCGCCGTGAATCATAATAGAAATCATATCCTAGCACCGTATAATTTTACTTCAATTTCGATCACCTCAGCCACCGTCTCCCATCACCGCCCCCAACATCGTGTTCATCGACCAGTTTCGATCAAAACCTGACCATGTTAATTGCCTATCATTGCCTTTTTCGTCGACCGCTGACGTGGTAAGCATTTCGGTCATTTTTTATTTCAGATGGATTGTGGCTGATGTTTGAGATTATATTGGCTTGATATGTTGTGTTGATGCTCCAGGAAGAATCGATCAACCACCCCGAGGACGTCACCACGTGCCGCTACGTGCGCGTGGGCTTCTTCCCCTGCCCAGGAAATATTATAGAGCCGGTCTAGCCGGTCTAAAATGATTTGAACTGGCTCAACCCTATCCGAACCGGGTCTATTTGACCCGACTGAGTCAACCCAGACCTAGTCAACTCATATGACTTTGACTCGTTAACTTTGACCGTTAACTTTGAACAAAAAGTCAAATTTTTCAAAAAAAGTCATATTTTATGTTTTTTGACTTCCTAAGTCAAGATCTGAAGTTTGTTTTGCCAAATTCACACCCGGTAAGTCATTTTTAGAGATTTATCTTTGGAATCAAATTTGGTTTTCTGATTAAGTTCAATTTCTAACATAAAATTGATTTCTATGTATTCGAGGAATTATTGGGCATTGAATTAAAGTTTGAGGGTGATCAAATATAGTTTAAATGGTTTATCAATATGGCACAAAATCGAGGTAATACTCTACTACCTTTTGTATGCTTTTCGAAACTCATTGATAGATGGTAAATGCGTGAATGGAAATAATTGGTCCATAAGATGTATTTAACTATCATTGGACTCAGACATAAATTAGAATAAAGAAAGATTACTATATAAGACTCAGACAACTTGAAAAAAAGAAACTGAAAGATCAATCGGAAATAATTATAAGTTTAGTGATTCAATAATAAATGAATTGATTTCAAGATCCGTAAATTTTGATAAATTCCTTTAAAGGTTAAATACTGTGATTATTTGGATAAGAAATTTCCAAAAATAATCATATAGGGTAAAATTACAAAAAATGCTCTTTTACTATAAAAGACCAGGACTTCCCTTGATGGTGGAAAATAACCCAGAAAGAACATATTTGACCAATTATCAGAAAAATGCATATGATTGAATTGAAGGGAATTATTGAAATGTCCTCAAGCTTCGTAATAACTAAAATAACCTCCATTGATCAAAGGAACAAATAGAATGAACTCTAAAGGAACTAGAATACTTGAAGCCTAATATATTAGAAGTAATGTCATTAACGGATTTGAATGAAATTACGATGATAGACTTAAAGTGTAAAAAGCACAATGGATGGCTATGATAATGGAGACGACTTGAGAACTCATATCTTGATCCACTTGAACATTGTAATCATCGATTTAAATTCTGGATCTATATTTGAATGTCACTGATGTGTAAAACGTCTAAGCACTGGAATAACTAAATACCCTCCAGCTTTGATATGAATAACTCAACCTCGAATATCAAATAACATATAATTTCTATTTTCTGAGATAACACCCGGAGACTAAATTATCAAAGGTACTTTACACAGATGAATTTCTTATATATAAAGGTTCCTAAACACCCTCCTAAATCCACCTAAATAAAAAGGGGTCCTAAGGTATCAATTTTAATGGTATGATAGATATGTTAGTAACCTATATCTTTCAATAGAACCTCATTCCTAAAATCTGATCACATTGCATATGTTTCATGTTTTCCACTTTTGACAATTACAAAATGCCTCTGAAAAAAACTTGGATCCTCTAGTGTGTTCCCCATGTACTAAATGATTGTCTTATATGTTTTGATATATGTTTCACCGAAATTATTGATTTATTCCCTTATGAACTATGACTACATGGTTTTCTGTTTTCACTGGTTACTACTTGAACTGTTTTATTGGGACATTATCTGGGTACACTGAAGGTTCAGTTCTGATCAAGCTGGTAAATCTTTACGGACCTAAGGTGGCCATTGGCTAGGCTTTGAGGCCCCGAGAAACTTTCTTGGGTATGCTCTCAGGCCCCAAGGCACTCCCTTGGGTTAATCATGGGACTACATATGATGTACTGGTGGAGAGTAGTTATATGGTTTATTTCATTTTCACATTTTCGAAATTTTACTGGATCATGATCCAGATATTATGGTTTACAGTTAAAATTGATTTATACTATATTTTAATATGGGTAGGATTCTAGAGTATGGAGGTTCATCCCTGATCGAGTTGATAAATCCTTACGGTCCTAAGGCAACCCTTGGGTAGGATTTGAGTCCCCGATATCTTTCTTGGGTAGGCCCTACGGCCCCGAGATTCTTCTTGGTAGGCCCCGTGGCCCCGAGTAACTTTCTTGGGTAGGCTCTCAGGCCCTAAGGCATCTCTTTAGGGTGGCTCCCTGTGTTGTGTGCTTAGGGTAAAAGCCTTTATGGATGTAGTTCTAGGGAACTGCATAACGGTGCTCGGTTGGAGGGTTCTAATGTGGTTTTAAAAACATGTTTTAAACAATTATTGTTTTAAAATATCTATATCTTTTCATTGGTTTTCGTTGGAACAGACTAGACATCCTATTACAATCTCTTAAAAACATGGTTCTCTAAATGTTTCCTATGAACTGAGATCTTCGTGACTTTTACTCGATGAACTACCAATGAAACCCCAGCTCATCCCAAAAACATGTATACGTCTAATTCAACAAGGAAATTTTATTGCTTTCCATTTATCTTCATGTCATGTAGCATCAATTAGTAGTCTTGTATTACTGAGCTTCTCAAAGCTCACTCTTTGACACACTATTTCAGGTTAAAAAAATCAAACCAGTGCAGCTATTGACATCAATAAAGGAGTACCAGCAGTGTTGCTTGCGGAGTACGGTGCATGTGATTAAGGGGCATGTAGGTTGTATTTTGTTTTATATACGGGTCTGAAATCTGTTATATCTCTGAATGTTGGTAAATTTTACTTTTGTATTTATAAATTGTTTTATGATTTTAAGAGTTTTAACAAAATTTTAAATATTATGGAATTTATACGGTGGATCGCTCCGGTGACCCTAATCTGACACCTCGGATCGGATCGGGTCACCCTTATCTGTCTGTGGGTGTTACAATAAGCCTCATTAGTAGTCATATACTCTATTTGGTAGTTGATAGAGCAATTGTGTTATGCAAAATGTATTTTGAATTAATGGCACAACCTCTAATAGTGAAGACATACCTTATGAGAGAGTTTAATTAATCAACGTCTCTAACAAAATCAGATTCAACGTGCCCAATAAATTAATTTTTAATTCTTTCATACTATAAGAAAATATCAATAATTGCTTATAGGTATATGAAGATTCATTAGGTAGTTTTTCAATCTTTTATTTTTGAAGATTCACCATGTATATACTAACTACACTAAATGCATGAGCTAAGTGTGGACGCTAGTAAACCACAACATACATGAGAGATCCTACTACATTAGAATAGAGAACCTATTACATGTATTCAATCTCATTATTTGATTATAGAGATAAGTATGATGAAAGTTTGAAATAGGATGCCAATGGAGTGCTAATAAGCTTAGTACTCTATATACTAAACCTGCAAAGAACTTTATTAATGTAGAATTTATGTATAGATACAATTTACAAGTTTTTCTATCTTTGAGAATTTTCAACCCGTGTATCTTTTTTGTTGGCTCTGTATCTTTCTTCTTAAATTCTTTATTAAGTTGAACTTTGAGCAGTCTCATCTCTCTTTTATACTCAACAACTATCAACACATCATCAACATAAAGGAGTATATATATTGGTGAATCATCACTATTGTTTTTTATATAAATACAATTATCAAAACTACTTCTTTTAAAATCACGAGTAGTCATGAATGAATTGAACATCTTGTACCACCATTTAGGTTATAATTTTAGGACATAAAGTGATTTCTTCAACAACAAAAAATGATCCTCTTTTCCTAAGACTATGAAACATTATTTTGTTGCATATAGATATCTTCCTCAATTTATCCATGCAAGGATGGTGTTGTTTTCACATCTAATTGCTAAAGCTCATTGTCATACATGGTCACAATACCAAACAAAGCCCAAATCAAACTATGCTTAACACCTAGAGAAAGCACATATATGAAGTCAACACCTAGAACTTTATTGTAACCTTTTGGAACCAATCTCTCTTTATACGTGATCCTCTTTTATAACCTTTTAGGCCATAAAGAGATTTCTTTAACAAGAAAAATGATCCTCTTTTCCTAAGAACATGAAACATTTTATTTGTTGTATATAAATGTCTTCCTCAAGTTATCCATGTAAGGATGTTGTTTTCAAGTCTACCTTCTCAAGCTTATAACCATGCATGGACACAATATCAAGCAAAGCTTCAATCAAACTATTCTTAACAACTAGGGAAAACACATATATGAAGTTAACACCGAGAATCTGATGGTAACATTTTCGAACCAATCATGCTTTATACTTAGGTTTTTCACAATGTTCGAGTTCATTTCTCTTAAACACCAATATACAATGAATAACCCTTTTATCTGTAGGTAGTCTCTTTTGGTCCCATGTATCATTGTTATGAAGTTATTCTATATCCTCTTGCACATATTATTCATTTGCCTAAAGTATCAAACTAATTGCCTTTGAGTAAGATATTGGCTCTTAATCAACATCTCTAAACACCTATTTTTGTCTTATTATTATTATTATTTTAACAATATTTTACATTTTTTGCAGACCCAGATACAAGACCCAGAGCCCACCAAAAATCGACCCATTACAAAGACCCAAGAGAATACAATCAAGCCCACTTGGTTTCAACCCAAGATTGGAGTCCAGAACAAGCCAACCCGATCCATGCATAAGAGCCCAGACTCGATTAGGGTTTTATCCTAACTCTTCAGCCGTCGGTTTACCCAGCCGTTGGATATGTTCAGATCCAACGATCTAGATTACATCAAGGTTATGGGAACCCTAGCTACCCTTCGATGCCACTACAAAGCCGAGTTATGCCCAGCTCCCACTGTTGTCGTAGTCTGAGCCTCTAACATTGCTGTCGTTTCAGCCAAATGTCACAAATCAATTAAACAAAGAAAGTCAGTCATAGAAGAAAAACAAATATAAAATATATTTGTACAAAAGATATCCCGAGGAGATCTAGGGATGTCAATCCACCGAAGCAAGAATCAAATCCATCAACATGCAGGGGGATAAAAAGATAGGGGATACCATTTAGATGGGAAGAAAAAAACAAAGAAAGAGAGAGAACAAGAACACCGAAAAAAACAATTCAGGTTCGAAACAAAAAAACAACAACAAAAACAAAGAGGAAACAGAGGAAAAAAGAAAAAAAAGAGAAACCTCTTACCTTTGATTGGAAGAACATCGAGAAACTCAAGGGTCGTCGGGTCTTTAGTTCTTCGAAAGGTAAATCCTAGATCTAGGTCTCTAGAGTGTTGTTTAGGTTAAATAGGGTTGGATTTCGAATTAATTAGGTTGAGAAGGATGCTCGAGGAAGATTTTGCTTCTTCTAGCCACCGTGAACAACCATGAAACCGCATCGTTGAGCGACGACCTCCCCTTACCGGCGAAGATAGGTTGAGAGAGTTTGGGAAACTCTCTCTCTCTCTCTTTCCTTTTCTAAAACCAAGTGAGAATGAAGAAAGGATGAGGGATAAGTCCTAAATTCGGGCTTAAAAGCACAAAGTAAAATGGTGTAGTTTTGCACTCCCTCGCCGTGTTTTTTAATTTTTAGGGATTAATTGTTGTTTAGGTCCTGCTTCTTTGTAATATCATGATTTGGCCATCGAATGAAAGTACGATACTCTGTTTTAGGCATTTGTTTCCCAATATTTACGTTTAAGTAAACCAGTTCCTATATTGTGATATATTTTTTCATTTTCGAAGCTTGTCCTAAGGTTTATGATTATTTTTTTTAGTCATTATTTAGTTTGAATGCATTTAAGTTTAATTATTATTTTCCCTTTTATATTTCTTCTTTAATTTATTTTTTTAGGGATTATTTTCGTTTCTAGTACCCATATTATATAATTTATTTGAATATGGTTTTGTTTGTTTATATTTGTTGTTCAACCCTTCAAGTTTCTGTTAGTACCATTCTTACCCCTTAAATCACCAAACATGATTATTTTTGTTATTTGTATGTTAATCTGTAATATTTTTTATTCTAGTCCTTAATGTATACATATATTTTGTATATTACATCTCTATGTATTATATTAGATAAACATTATTAGCTCTATGTGTTGTAAATATTTTATTTATAGATTTCAAATTGTATTTGTTTCCGTCGTTTTTATCTATCGATATTTTATTAAAATATTTTCAAGAACACAAATTTGTAGAATGGGCGTGGAAAGTATTGATTGGTCGAAGTGGTGCGATCTGATACGACGTTCAAACGAAATGTGAACTTGAATTAAATCGAGTTTATTTTTCTAATTAAATCGAAGTAGTCAATTAATGCAATGCATGTTTCGCTAAATAGCAACTTATTTTATTTTATACAAATGTCGATGTATAATTTATATTCGATTTTCGTTTTTAAATCCATGAGGTAATATTCTTTTTAGAAAAGAAATTAGAAGAGATAGCCTTCCCGTCGGAGGATGAGCAAATCTTGATATTTCTTTTCGAATTAAAGGATCTTCCCTAATAAATAACTCGAAGTAAATTAATTAAATTTCAATAAATTGATCATATTTTAACTTTTTATTCAATTTTATAATTTCCACTACCGCTACAATGTATAAGGGATTAAGTACCAATTTTGGGCGTTATGGGGGTGTTAATCCTTCCCCACATGTAACCGACTCACTAACCCGTTAAATTAGATTTTTGGTAAACGGGGACCAATTTTTGTCTTAAAAAAGATTTTTCTTAAAATTGTTTTAAAAGACATTTTTAGGTATTCAACCTACCTAGCCCAGAGGTCGATAACGACTATTGTTCAATTTAATGGTTTTAAAAAAATGGTTATGATAGCTTAGCGACTCTGCTGGAGACTTAGAGAGTCAGGTTGTAAGTCGCTTACACATTTTCGTAGTGGTGGAAATGATAAGTTCGAGTCTATAGTTAACTTATGATCCATTTATTGAAAGTTTTCTAAATTCTTTATTTTTTATACTAACATTTTATTTTTGTTTTCAGCTCTGTCAAGGTTTGTTTTAAGTGTTTTTTGGTTTTTTCTATTTTTTGAGTCAAAGGTTTGTACGTTCTTCCTCACACACATCACAAGCATTTGCATGACATGAGCTCTAGACCTAACCTTCGTTCCAAATAAGTTGGGGTGAATGTTTACTCTTGTAAGAATTTATTCTTCGTATGAGTTTTATCAAATAACCCATGGGATACATATGCCTTATACCTTCGTAGGGATTTATTCCTCATATGGGTATAAGAAAGTGAATCCCCTCGAATTGAACTGGATCCGTTTACGCCTATAATGGGTTAAAATTAAGGGTTTGATAGCCCAAAGGGGAACCGACATTAAGGACAATTTGAGTACCCTTTCCTCATAGAGCCAAAACCATGCATATAGTGAACCGTAAAACGGTCACCCTAAGTATCGCCATACCGAACCTCTGTCAGTCAGTATGTGTTAAAATAGGTGTACACAAAGGAGGATCGACTATAAACCTTTACCTTTTGCTTTAAGTTCGTATAACATAATTATTCTTTTTGAATAAAAGTATGTGTACTAGATACCATGCGGTTATGATCAATTTCTTGAAAAATAAATCATTTTTGGGTAGAAAGCATGTTTGGGTATATACCATGATTGGGTAGGTATTATATTTAAATAGCATCTTTTAATTCTATCAACTAGTTCACGTGTACTAACTCATTTCTTTTCTTTTTGTGTCATTTTTCATCTTGTTTTTGCATTGTATCGTCATGACATAATCGAAAGTGTTGATCCGCAAGGAGATAATCAAGTGAAAATTTTCATAAGGAGAGATAAAAGTTTTCAATCAAGCAGTATCGTACACAGATATGCACCAAAGGCCAAAAGAAATTCAAAGAGTACAAGAAGAAAACTTGCTTGAGGATCATGCAATATTCGAGATTGGAAAGATGATCCATTGATCTAACAAGTAATCTAGTAGTAGAGTCTTATCTACGATTGTTCCATCGCTAACCACCAAGGAGTAATGCAGGACTTCAGTACCGCATAGGACATTAATGGAGTTAGGTTACAGGGCGCTTGAGGGTAATCATTTTCAAGGAAGAAGATCAAAGATGAAGCATCGACCCATTTCAGACTCAACGTCCAAGTGAAAGCATATCTGTAAAATGGACTATCTTGCAATGTGAAGACTTCAATCTCTGATGAAAATTATTCTATGATATTCACTGCTTGGATCAAAACTTTTTGCATCTTTGCATTCTGCATGGCATTCATTTAGGCATTTTTATGCATTAATCATGGATTCATGGGTTTATATCGTGGAGCACTCTGAGGAGGTGTTTCTAACTGTGCAACTTCATTCGCACAGTACTGAGAATGGATGAAAAATTTGAGAAACTAAAGAAAGAACTGGAAGAGAATTTTCAAATGATGTAAATAGATTGGGAAGCTAAAATGGAGCAAGCACAAAAGGCCACTTTGGATCGCAACTTGCAAAGACAAAAAAACCTTGTTGACCAAATTGTAGCAAAACTAACTGGGTTCAACCAAGAAAGAGGAAAAAGAGAATATTTCATTGACTATAGAAACATCTGAATGTGTAAGGGTACATGCTAGTTCACAACTACTCATTTCACGTGACAGGCTCCCATGCCACCAAGTATGCTTCTCCGACACTAAAACTCATGCAACTATGTTCGATCCTCGGGATAATCCTACTAATCACAATATGTCAAATCCTGATGAGATGAAAGAGCCAAGAATGAGATCACTGAGAACTTAAAAAAGTGGTGTAGAGAGACATTCAAGGGAATTAGAGGACAAACCTCTCATAATGAAATGGATGCAAGAGAACTAGTCTTAGTTCACGACTCGGTGCTCCCGCTTAAATTCAAAATGTCCGATTTTAAAAAGTACGATGGAACCAGTTGCCCTACTACCCATTTCACGATGTTTATTCGAAGGATGACTGGATACACAACAATGATCACCTATTGATCCATTACTTTCAGGATAATTTGACTGGACCTACTTCTAAGTGGTATAATCAATTGTGTTGTACTCAAATCCGCTATTAGAAGGATTTGGCTCGTGCAATTTTGGGTTAATACAAACACATGATTGATATGGCCCTTGATCGAACAATGCTGCAAAATATGGAGATAAAGAGTGATGAGAGCTTTCGACAATATACACAATGATGGAGGGATGTTGCATCTCAAGTGCATCCACCAATTATTGAAAGAGAGTTCATCACGTTATTCATCGATACATTAAAATCTCCATATATTAACCAGATGATAGGAGCTGTTACTAAGAGTTTCTCTGACGTCATCATGTCTGGAGAAATGATTGAAAGAGCTGTCAAGAATGACAGGATAAGAGGCACTAGCAATATTGACATTGAGGAAAGAGATGAGATTAACATAGTGGGATCGTATCTAGCTAATCAGGGGACCAAACCTTATAAAGTGTTCCGTGAAAAAACTCGCAACTATACAATTCCAATGACGTATGAGGAATTACTCCCAACGTTAGTTGAGAAGAACCTTATGACTCCAGTTCTTTCTAAACCAAGAGAGGCCCCAAATCCTGAAGACCATGATGTTAACGCCATATGCAACTATCATATTGGGACCTCAGGGCACATCACTAAGAATTATGGGGCATTGAAGCACAAGGTCCAAGATCTGATAGATTCAGGGACATGGACATTCTATGTGTAATAGGGCATTCTGATTAGGAGTAGGTTGTGGCATCCATCAGGAATTTTGTTGAACTCTCATCAAATGCATGTCATCTTGTTTGAACTTGTTTTTCTTTTTTCCTATGTTTGAATTTTTGTAAGTTATTTTACGTTCGAACATTTTAAATAAAAAAACTTCCTTCTGAGGTAATGAGTAATGAGCAAATTTTAATCTTGAAATTCTTTGAATATCAACTCAATTAAAAGCTCTTTAATAATTGAGGTTGTAAATATTTGACAAATGACAAGATTGAACCTTTGTAAAACAAGAACCCCTAATCCTACTCCAAAATATACACCAGAGTACATACCCTTCTCTTGCAGGGACTAAGTTAGCTTTCTCCTCATATGTAGAGTCAATCAAGGGATTGGAATTTAGGTATGTGTTAGGAGTGGACAAAATGGGGCATCTGGCACATAAAATTGCAAAGCTAATTGGTTTCTATTTTTGTTGATGACGTTAAATGATGAACATGATCTTCACAGATAGAATAGTCGAGTAGGTGAATCTAGATTAGGCCAGTTATTTGTAATTTGAACTCTAGCGATGAGATTTTCTGACCTTCAACAAACACCTGGACTATAATAGGTTCTTCTTGACAAGCTTAAGAAATTAAATACGTAGACCCATAATATAATTATATATGTATACAATAAAGTTGGGTTGTTATGCTAAAGTAATTGGTTATAAATGAAACTCAAAAGCCCTGGCTTTACAAATATATTACATTTAAACCATGACATTGATTGGGCACTTGTCAATTCGGTGTTTGCTCCACTGTGATTGTCAAGTCATAGACTTTGTGACGATATGAATCCTTCAACTAGCCAAACAAAGGCAATTTTAATATATGTACAATAAAGCTAAATTCATCTATCCAAACAATGTCAAATTAAATCAAATTTATTAAATAAGGAGTTTCAGTGAATATGGACTAAGGGAGTTGAGAAACACCTGTTATAATCAATTTCACACGAGAACTCAGGAATCTCATTTTTATACCGATATTTCTACACTGCCTTGGCTAGAGGAGTCTACGAAGCTTGAACAAATAGAAGATCTCAGAGAACTGAAATAGAAGTGTTCTAACAATGCTATGCTAACAATTGACTATGCTAGTTGAGTCATTTAGAGAGGCATATCCTAATTTTCTCAATAATCGAGAAAACAAAAAAGGATGAATTGATTAAACAAACCTCAAAATATAGGTAGCTAACCTCAAAACAAACCTGTTGATCTTGATATTTGTCAAAGATTTGTAGCTATGATAGATTAAATAACAGTTGATTCTTTTGATATTCAATGAACTCATGTTTTGTGATTTACTTCAATTATGAGACCGAAGATGGAACACTATTTTTGTTCAAATCTTTCTTCATTTGACAATAAAAATTCACATATTCTTTCTTCATTGAATTTTTTTCAAAGTAAGAAAAACATTTTCAAAAAAGATGATTTCTCTCGGAACATATCTTGGAATTCAACAAATATCTCTCCGAAGTTCATGATTGAAGCTGGGGCAAGGGAAGTCAATTTTTTGGGGGAAAATTTGATGGGGCAAGAAAGACAAATTGCCGCAAGTCGTAGTTCACAAGGGTACACCCTGGTGGAAAATGAAGACAACTGAATCAGGAATAGAATGAAGATTGCTCACGCAACCATTCCCTTCACAGATCGATAAAACATACATCAACATATACATACATGTTATATGAAATTTTCACCTTTGATGGGGCAAGAAGACAAATTGCCGCAAGTCGTAGTTCACAAGGGTACACCCTGGTGGAAAATGAAGACAACTGAATCAGGAATAGAATGAAGATTGCTCACGCAACCATTCCCTTCACAGATCGATAAAACATACATCAACATATACATACATGTTATATGAAATTTTCACCTTTGAATCATACATTCATCATCACGTGCAATAAAAACTTTGATTTTCCCTCTCATGAAGATACTTTTAAAATTTTCACTAGAAATATTATCTTTCTTAAAGACATTTATCCCCTCTCATGATGAAAAATTCAAAAATTCATCAAATCAAACACAAGAAATAAACTTCGTATTGACATCCATGAATACATTCAATATAAGTATTCATAAATGCATCATTTTGGTCTTTCAGGAAATAAAAGTTTGATGATGACTAGACATCCTCAACACATAAGAACAATGTCGTCCACAGATTTGACATCCTGAAGAGAACGATTAGATCTTCTAATGGAAACATTCCTCAACATGTAGGAGCAGAAAGTCTATAAGCATTTGAGATGGTTTTTCACAAAACAAATTTCGTCTCGCTTGAGACATTTTCCCCTTCAGGTGCAAAGTTTAAATTTGTTTCACTTGAAACAAATTTAATCTCACTTGAGATTGTTTTTCTCAAAACAAAATTTATCTCACTTGAGAAAGTATTCCTTAAGACACGAACATTTGATATTGTTTTTCCTCAAAACAAATTCATCTCGCTGAAGACAATTTTCCCTCAAAACACAATTTGGAAATTGTTTCATTTGAAACAAAATTGATAAACCTTTGAGATTGTTTCTCTTGAAACAAACTTTTTCTCGCTTGAGACAGTTTCTCTTGAAACATAAACTTTGAGATTGTTTCTCTTGAAACAAATTTTGTCTCTCTTGAGATAGTTTCTCTTGAAACATAAAATTTGAGATTGTTTCTCTTAAAACAAATTTTGTCTCGCTTGAGACAGTTTCACTTGAAATATAAACTTTGAGATTATTTCTCTTTAAACAAATTTTGTCTCTCTTGAGACAGTTTCTCTTGAAACATAAACTTTTAGATTGTTTCTCTTGAAACAAATTTTGTCTCTCTTGAGACAGTTCTCTTGAAACATAACCCTTGAGATTGTTTCTCTTGAATCAAATTTTGTCTCTATTGAGACAGTTTCTCTTGAAACATAAACCTTTGAGATAGTTTCTCTTGAAACAGATTTTGTCTCGCTTGAGATGGTTCCTATTGAAACAAATTATCCCTAAAGATGGCTAGACGTCCTCATTACGTACGAACAATTTCATCCACCGACCAGATCTCCTCATCACGTAGGAGCAGATTCATCCTTAGATAACCAGACTTCCTCATCACGTATGAACCATGTTGTGTCCCATATTATCCCTAAAGATGGCTAGACTTCCTCATTACGTAGGAACAATATCATCCACCGACCAGATCTCCTCATCACGTAGGAGCAGATTCATCCTTAGATAACCAGACTTCCTCATCACGTATGAACCATGTTGTGTCCCATATTATCCCTAAAGATGGCTAGCCGTCCTCATCACGTAGGAACAATGTCATCCACCGACCATATTTCCTCATCACGTAGGAGCACTGTCACCCTTAGGTAACCAGACTTCCTCATCACGTAGGAACCGTGTTGTCTCCAAATTTACCTAAAAACGACAATAACTCATCATCGCGGATGAGCAGTGTCGTCTTTAGCAACAAAATCATCTCCAAATTGACCTGATTTTCTCAACGAGAAGGAACAACATCATCTTCAACCAACAATCTATCTGAAAGCAGCCAGATCTCTTCAACATGGATGAGCAGCGCCGTCTTTAATATCAAGTCTCAAAGCAAAAGAGAGAACTGGACAAAAACTCGTTATCTTGTTATATTTTCCCTATTCTTGTTAACACAAGAATGTGCAAAGAAGGGCAGTTGTAGACACCCGTTTATGTCCGGGTTATTATTATTATTATTATTATTATTATTATTATTATTATTATTATTATTATTATTATTATTATTATTATTATCACTATTATTATTATTATTGTTATTATTTTAACAATATTTTACATTTTTTGCAGACCCAAATACAAGACCCGGTGCCCACCAGAAACCGGCCCACTACAAAGACCCAAGAGAATACAATAAAGCCCACCCAATTTCAACCCAAGATTAAAGACTAGTACAATCCAACCTGACCCAGGATCCGACCCATGCATAAGAGCCTAGAGTCGATTAGGGTTTTATCCTAACTCTTCAATTGTCTATTTGCCCAACCGTTAGATCTGTTTAGATCCAACTATCCATATCACATCAAGGTTATGGGAACCCTAACTGCCCCTCAATGTCACCGCTCAAGCCGAGCAATACCCAGCTCCCACTTTTGTTGTCTTCCGAGCCTCTGACGTTGTCGTCGTTTCAGGTATATGTAACAAATCAAACAAACAAAGAAAGTCAGTCAGAGAAGAAAAACAAATATAAAATTTATTTGTACAAAAGATATCCCAAGGAGAATTCAGGGCTGTCAACCCACCGAAGCAAACATCAAATCCATTAACATACAAGGGGATAAAAAGAGAGGGGAGACCATTCGCAGGGGGAAAGTAAACAAAGAAAGAGAGAGAACAAGAAAATCGAAAAAAACAAATCAGATTCGAAATAATAAACAACAACAAAAACAGAGAGGAAACAGAGTAAAAACAAAAAGAAAAGAAAAGAAAAGAAAAGAGAGAAACCCCTTACCTTTAATCGAAAGAACGTCAGGAAACTCGAGGGTCGCCGAGTCTTTGGTTTCTCGAAAAGTAAATCCTATATCTAGGGATCTAGAGTTTTTTTTTAAGTTAAATCGAGTTAAGGAGGTTGAGAAGAATGTTCGGGGAAATGTTGCTTATTATGGCCGTCGTGAATGACCATGGAATGGCACCGGTGAGCGGCGGTCTCCTCCTGTCAGCTAAGGCAGGTTGAGAGAGTTTGGGAAACTCTCTCTTTCTCTTTCTGAAACCAAGTGAGAATGAAGAAAGGATGAGGGATATGCCCTAAATTCGAGCTTAAATACCCAAAGCAAAACTGTGTAGTTTTGCACTCCCTCACCTTGTTTTTCAATTTTTAGGGGTTAATTATCATTTAGGTCCCTACTTCTTTGTAATCTCATGATTTGGTTATCGAATGAAAGTATGATACTCTGTTTCAGGCATTTTTTCCAATATTTATGTTTAAGTCACCAGTTCCTATATTGTGATATATTTATTTATTTTTGAATCTGGTCCTAAGGTTTATGATTATTTTGTTTTAGTGATTATTAGGTATGAATGCGTTTACGTTTAATTATTATTTTCCCTTTTATATTTCTTCTTTAATTTATTTTTGTCCTTAACATTATTTAGGGATTATTTTCATTTCTGGTACCCATATTATTTAATTTATTCAATTATGGTTCTAGTGTGTTTATATTTGTTGTTTAGCCCTTCAAATTTTTGTTAGTGCCATTTTGATCCCTTAAATCATCAAACATGATTATTTTTGTTATTTGTATGTTGATCTGTAATATTTTTATTTTATTCTATTCCTTCTTGTATACATATATTTTGTATATTGCAGCTCTATGTATTATATTAGATAAATACTATTAGCTTTATTGTTGTTTTTGATTTATCTAATATTTTATCTATATTTTTTTAGAGCACCAATTTGTAGAATGGGCGTGGAAAGCATTGTTTGGTCAAAGTAGTGTGATCCGATACGATGTTCGAACGAAATGTTAACTTGAATTAAATCAAGTTTATTTTGCTAATTAATTCATTTTTATTTCAAGTCAAATAATGCAATGCATGTTTCTCTAAATAGCAACTTATTTTATTTTATGCAAATGTCGATGTACAATTTATATTCGATTTGCGTTTTTTAAATCTAGGAGGGAATATTCTTTTTAGGAAATAAATTAGAAGAGATAGCCTTCCCGTCGGAGGATGAGCAAATCTAGATATTTCTTTTCGAATTAAAGAATTTTCCCTAATAAATAACTCTAAGCAAATTATTTAAACTTTAATAAATTGATAATATTTTGACTCTATATTCGATTTATTATTTTCACTACCGTGATAATGTATAAGCGATTAAGTACCAATTTTGGGCGTTATGGGAGTGTTAATCCTTCCCCACGCGTAACCGACTCTCGAACCCGTTAAATTAGATTGTTGGTAAACGCAGACCGATTTTTGTCTTAAAAAATGATTTTTCTTAAAATTGTTTTAAAAGATATTTTTAGGTATTCGATCTACCTTGACCAAAGGTCGATGGTGACTCTTATTCAATTTAATTCAAATTAATTCAAAATCAAAAAAATTTCAAATATAGTCACAACTATTTTTTTAGACTTAATGGTTTTCAAAAAAAAAAAGTTATGACAACATTTATATAATTGACCGTATTTAAATATAAGAAACTAAATCCGCCTATGCGTACCTTTGTAAAGGCCTAATTTTTCATCTAGGTCTTTCTTCCTCCATAGAACATTGTGGAGCTGATTGTTGTAAATAAGTAATCAATTGTGAGTTTCAGAGCTAGACTGATGAGTATATTCAAGATAACGACAAATTTAATGATCACACAAAAAATAGATACCAAGATTTTACAAGGAATCCCATTTCGTAAAAACTTACGGGCAAAAGATGAGAATTTTCACTAATGTCGAAATATAAGAATAAAAGAGGAATTATCATTAAACAACTTGACATCTATCAATAATATCTATTATTTATTTATAGGGATAACCACTTTATTACAAAAGATAATTATATTACAATAGATCTACTCAAATTATGTTTACTACTCTCATTCAACAAAAAAATATAATAAACTTCTTACTTTGAATCAAACTAAGTTTCCTATTTTTCCCAATCAATTTGAGTCAAATCAAATTTAGGTCAAACTCTAACAATCTTTATATTGATATGAATTCTTAAAGCGTATGGAGTTCGAGACAAAAATAAAAATTTGATGAAACACCCAAACTCAACAAAAATTAATGGGTAAACTATGCGAATAGTCCTCCATGTTTCTGGTTTGTCAGATTTTGATTACCGGTTCAAAAAAAGTAGATTTGACCCCTTATGTTATCGATTTGTTAAATTTTGGTCCCTCAACCATTAACTTCCGTTAACCCATGAACGGAAGTCTAAGTGGGCAATTAAAAAAATCCACTTCTTCTTCTTCTTACTTCTCCACCATAAATATAACTTCCATAGTCACCACCTTCACGTCCATACCAACATAAACTACCACCATTAAGCCCAACACCATACGAATAAAAGCAACCAGAATAATTAAATGATGGATCGAGAAAAAAAACTTGGCTAAAACATTGAATAGAAATTAACAATAAATTTCATAATAAGAAATCACCGCGACAGCTACAAGCTAAGGAGATTAAGCATTTAACAACACATGGAATTTTTTAATTACCAACTCATTCTTTTGTTAATGAGTTAACAAGGGTTAATAGATGAGGGACTAAAATTGAACAGATCGATAATGCTGGAGATTAAAACTATTTTTTTAACCGATGACTAAAATCAAACGGACCAAATAAATAAGGGATCATTTGTATAATTTACCCAAAATTAATTCTTCACATCGGTATAAAAGTTCTCTATCTTGAGAACATATTCTTCACTTCTTCAATGAACCCCTTTATATTCTTCAATAATGATTGTCAACTAAATCCAAGTATTGCAGAAGCTTAGATGTATGGGATAACGTAATCTTTACATCATTGATGATGTAATAAGTGCCAACTTTGCTCACAACTATATCTCCATGAGCATTCTCATACACGGCATGATCTAAATCATCAATAGTAATTCTATCTTTTTAGTTGTTATTTCATGTGATGAATTGGACTCTCTTTTTCTTCTCAAATTCGTTATGCTCATGAAATGGAATTATGTTTTGCTTCTAAAATTGTTATACGATTGTCTTGTTTAACATGAAAATTTATTTTCCTTGATTCAGTCAAGACATTTTCACTAGTAATATCGTCATTTCACATGAATGAGGAAACAACAAATTTATTGTCTAAAACTATTCAACCCTGCAAAACATAAAAATTGTAGCATTTTCCCGCCCTTTCATCATAAGGAGAGAATACTTACAAATTTTTCATAGCCCCACATTTACAATAGCATATGTATCTTTTTGAATTCATAATACCTACTGAAATTAGTCTTCTTTTCCAATATGCTCCGGTTCAAATCTGTATTATGATCCAATAATGAAGTTTCATACGTTAAGGATGTTATTATCATTATCAAGACAAATAACTTGGATACTCTATCATCAATAAGCATAATCATCACACAATCAAATAGACATTGAGATTTTATATGAAAACACCTTTTGAGAAAAACCAAAGGTGGAAGAGGAGAAAAATGCAAGAGAAATTCTCATCAAACAACTTGATATCTAACTCTAATCTCTTGTAGCTATTTATAGGAATAGTTACTCGATTACAAAAGAAATTGTTGCTTATTCTCAATCATCATAAATTAGAATATAGTTCTTACTTTTAATCAAACCAAACTTTACTAATTTCCGCTATCAATTTGAATCATATTGAATTCGAGTCAAACTCTAACATCATATTATATATTTATCCTAATTGTTGACGGAATTGAAAGTACTAATTTCATAAAAACTTTCCTTAAAAAAATTGTACTGATATTAAATTGGGTTAATATTCAATTCATTATTTTTAATCCAATAATTTCTAATACATGGATGATATACTGACATTGAATCAGAGTGCATCCACTTCATTTTTTCATCTATTATTAAACAAATTTAATAATTATATTTTGTGATATTACTTTGTAGAGGAAATGTGATGATGAGAAAATTATTAAGAGAGTGTCTCTAATTTGTACACTCATACTAATTGATTTAAGAAAAAAAAAATACTAAATGATTTAATAATAGCCTTGAATTTTATTATGATTTAAATAATAATTTATCATAAGTTGAAAATTAAATTATATAAAGTATAATTAATTTTTATAATATAAAATAAATAATTCATATTAACTTAATGAAAAATTTAAAACAACAAATACATTTTTTCAAACATATTGAGAAAACAAAAAATCTAATTTATTAAAACTATTTGAATTTGATTCAGATTGATTGAGCCCTCTATATTTTTTTTAGCATAGCAATAAATTTATTAATAAAATATCACTAAACATTGGATAATAAGACCCTAGATAAAGGAAAATAAAAAAAAAAACATCGAACGTCCAAGAAAAAAATATAGAAACACCTCAAATGGAAACAAACAATAATAGAGATAAAACCCACAAGTCAAACACAGGTCACGAAACTATCAACCCAAAGATAATCCCAAAATTTTACTACACTTAACAACTCAAAACAATGACAATCACCCTGGTTCCTCATGAATAATATAAATTGATCAAAATCAGAAAGCTAATAACCGCTAAACACCTTCTCCAAAACCAAATTGACTAATTACATCCATATTCAAGCAAACCTCAAAAGAAAACAATATTAAATGAACACATTATATATATTTCACAATCATATTTTGAGTATCAATTTTCAATGAATAATAACTTTGTGTACATAGTTTAGCTTTCACAAACGACTTCAACAAATTTCTTTGAAAGTGTTCTTTTAAGTAAAAAAATAATGTTTATGAATAAAAGGAGTTTTCTAAACCCTACCAATAATGTAACCTTTTCATTGTCTCACAATTTTAATTCCCGTCTCTCAGCAAACAGTTTCCCGGTAACCTCCTTGTTGGGAAGCAAAGCAAGCCAGACACCGGTGTCCGCC
Source organism: Hibiscus syriacus (assembly GCF_006381635.1). Taxonomy (NCBI): domain Eukaryota; kingdom Viridiplantae; phylum Streptophyta; class Magnoliopsida; order Malvales; family Malvaceae; genus Hibiscus; species Hibiscus syriacus. The sequence goes on along the minus strand of NW_024063487.1, from coordinate 255,353 downwards.
GCATGCTCAGCCGAAACATTGCCAGACCAACCAGTCATGGCAGTTCTCACCCATCCGGGACAATAACAGTTTATATATATCTTTTGGCCTTCAGCTCGTTCCGCCAGTTGGTTCGCCATGAGCACACTGTAAAGGTTAACAGCAAGCTTAGATACGGCATAGTCTGTAAATTTCTGAGGCCATCCACCCGATTGCCATGTATTATCTTCAACTTGTATAAGAAATGTGGACACCATGTTGTCAATTAGTTCCTCAGATAGGGTCTCTAATTTGCTGAGCTTTTCCCTCAAAGCTTCATCTTCAATCCTCTATCAAAGAAAAGTTATCAATGTAAATTCAATTTGCACGAAAAATAAATGATAAATAGAAATTGGGTAAAGTACACAAATGGTCTCTAACTATAGCGTATTGCTTTATAAAGTCCCTCGAATATTAAAAGTTATAAAATTATCCTTCTACTATAGGGTGTTGCTTTGTTGAGTCCATCAACTATTAAAAGTTACAAAATGGTCACCCGACTATTCATATGTTACAAACTCGTCTTTCTCCAACTAAAAATTAGTAGTTGCCTGAGTTTGACGTTAACATGATAACTGAGATATGATATTCATTTAAAATTATGGTATCAGATTTTATCATATTATTGTTAGCAGGTTAACATTCAACTCAAACTTTTGTCAAATTTTTAATTGAAAAGAACGAGTTTAGAACGTATGAATAGTCAAGTGACCATTTTGTAACTTTTAATAGTCGAGAGACTCAACAAAGCAACGTATTATAGTTGAGGGATCATTTTGTAACTTTTAATAATCGAGGGATTCAATAAAGCATCACCCTATAATCAGGGACTATTTGTGTACTTTACCCATAGAAATTTAATCAAATAATAAACATCTCCGACCCGAAATATATATTAGAATACGAAGAGAAATCATAAAACTATACACGAGAGATGATTTACTTACACTGCGGCGGCCATTCAGTTTACCTAACCGTGAGCTAACGTTAACAATACGAGCACCAGCAGCCGAAGGTCTCATCAATGGAATCATTGCTTTAACCATATTTTTGGTGCCATAATAATTGGTCTCGATCATCTGCTTCGAAAACTCCATTGAATTTCCAGACCCAAGATTGTAGTTAACACCAGCGTTATTTATCTGCAAAAACAGTACACTTCTACCTCACAAAGAAATGAACCCTAAATGATGGAAAGAGTTTAGATGTTATACCAGAATATCAACGCCACCATATTTTTCTTTTATCCACTTTGTGAATTCAGAAACAGATTCATCGTCCAAGATGTCGAGCTGATGGACATCCACATTGAAACCACCTTCTTGCAAGACCTTGGCTGCTTCGATGCCCACACTGGTGTCTCTTGATGTTAGTATTACTGTCAATCCATGGCCCGCAAGTTGTCTTGCAAACTCAAACCCTATTCCTCTATTTGCACCGGTTACTATTGCAATTGTTTCCGCTGACCACCACCTATGTTATCATTACACTAAAAACATGTAAATCTTCGCAAATACTATGTCTGCATGGGAGTGTACATTATAAATGAGTTAAGAAAAATTCGAAATATATTATTTTGTAATTACCTAATAGGCTTGTCCCTGAGCATGGCCAAAAGGGGCACTTGACCAGCCCCTTCTTACCTGGGGCCTAAAATTATAAATTCATATATAATTAAAAAAAGGATAAATTATCTATTTAGTCACCCATCTATTATTTTATTTCTGTTTCTACCATCTAATTTTTACTTTTTTTAAATATCGTACGTAACGTTACATTTTGTTTTTTTACTCACCATTAAAAAATTAACGACGATGCCGATGTGGTATTTTTAAATTATTTTTTATTTTCCTCTTAGTTATTCTTTTATCTTTTTTTGACAAGATGAAAAAGGCTAAAATCTAACACGTACCATCTTGAAAGAGGAACATGCTTGTTTTATATGTGTAGTTGGATTTAACAAAATTTCTTAATGTTTTTTATTTAAAATTTGATGTATTTATTATATAGTTTATTAAACGTAATAAAAATAATTTACAAAAAAAATTATTTAATTTCGCTTGTTTTTATGATTCAATTTTCTCAATACTTGTTAATAGTTCATGCGACTAAAATCTCAAAAACGGGCATATCACCTGGACCATTTAAAACTGTTTTTAATAGAATATGTAATGCCAAGATCCAAGAAAAGGGAACGAAAAGCACCTTTGATGATCAGAATAAGGAATGGTTCTGAGAAGGGAAATCTCTTGGAGTCTCTTTTCCCTTTTCTCAATTGATTTTTCCTTTTTCCCTGTCATCTCCTTGCCCTCTTGATTAATTTTCATGTATTTTAGGAACAATTTTTAGGAAAACATTAATTAAAGAAGAAAAGGTAGGAATAAATCTGTATCTACGTATGTAAATGGTATAGAAACACAACGAAAGCAAGGCATGAAGGTCTGCAACAGCTCATTTGGTGTCTGGTCTCTCTCATCTTAACTATGGAGATGTTGGGGTCAAATGTTTGAGCTTATTTTCAGGTCAAATATTGCAATTTTTATGCCTTAACTAAGAGGCCGTTGCTCATTTATTTCTTTTGCACCACTAATTCACTCTTGGTTGAATTTAGACCAACCAATTCTTATTTTAAAACTAGAAATAGAAAATTATTGCTTTCAAAATGTTAAAAGAAGGATAAAAAAATTCTAAACATATACTACTTAGAGGATTTGAGTTAGAATAGTTGTGTTTGTAGAGCGTATTGTCAATAGGGTAATAAAATTCTAAACAAATATTACATTTCCAAATTACTATAAAAAGGGATAAACCACATAAAACGTCAGTCATGTTTGTGTAAGTTTTTTTTTTTCTTCACTGATGTTTCAAAACTAATGATTTGATCACTAATATTATAAATTTACAATAAATCAATCACTCGACGTTAACAACCATTACTAGGGTGACAAAATGTTGGTGTGACACGTTAATCGGGCCTAACATTATTTGTGCTATGCGAGACAACCAGGGATTGTCTTCCTCTCCCCTCTTTAAAGACTCCAACCTCTAAAATCTCAATTTACCCATTTGAGTATGCAAAAGCTTTCCTCAATGAAGTTGGTGGGTTTTTGTTCTAAAGTGTAAGTTTTGGCTATCAAGAATGGACTCATTTTATTCTAGTTCATTTATATTGTTTTATAATCTTGCTTTTACAGTGTAGTTCTATGATCATAGCAACAACCAAACATACTTGACTTGAACATCGATATTTAAAGAATGTAATTTCTTTGAATTTAAACATTTGTCCATACAATTTTAATTCTCACTTTACTTTTTCAGTAACTTGTTTAATATCTTGGCAACAACTAAGTGTTTTTAATGCTCAAAACGTAATACATTTTTAATAGTTTTAAATTGTGTTTCCAAATGATATTTTTACCCTCACTATATAGCATATAAATACTGGATAATTTTACTCATTTGATTATCCCTAGTAAATGAAACTTGCTTTGAAAAAATCTCTTTGGTTTTCATAAACATTTTCTGAATTTTGTTTCTAGTTGAGAGAAAAGTAATACCACCCAAGTCCACTTTATTTTTCGAGTATACGAAATTTGGAGAGACCGTGCTAACCTCAAGGGTTGTTTGTCCATTGTAACGATTACACACATCGTAGTGGATTCGCTTCTAAGGCAGTGGATTACCATGACACGGTTATCATTCTATTTGGCTATTTTTTTAACATTTTTCAGAAAGTGCTAACGTCTCATTTTGCAACAATCAATTTTACCAACACTAAGTATATCTAGTTCAATGTCTATGGAAATTTCCAAACATATATATGCTTTGGGTGGTTTTCTTTGACTTTAAGCACTTATCCAAATTATGTTTCAATCCAATCTTTCTTTTGTTGTGAGTTAGTTCAAGGACCATGGTAATTGTCCAACATAGTTCAGAGTTTAGCAACTGCAGGTAGATATACAAGGAGTACACATTCAAGCACGCATTCGTGACAGAAAGGTACACAAACAAAGCTCATGCCAAAGAACATAAAAGATATGTGCGGCAAAAACCCTTTTTCCTTGCCATTAGGGGTATAAGTAAATAGAGCGTTCGATGAAATATTCGTAAATCGCTCATATAACATTTGTTTATGTTCATTTATTAAGTTAAAAAAATGAATATGACAAATTTTTAATGTTCATTTACTAAATAAATGAAAATGAAGATAGGTGTGTTTGATTCATTTATATTCATGAACAAACTTGTTTGAAAACTCTAAGATCATTTATTGACTCGTTTATTGACTTGTTTATAAACTCATGTACCCAGTTCATGAAAAAACTTAATTTTAATTTTATAAACAAATGAAAATGAACAGTTGTGTGTTCAGATTGTTTATGTTCACGAATAATCTCATTTGAAAGCTAGTTTATAATATCTTTTACCCAGTTCTCCTTTTCCTTTATCGTTTTACATTTTGAATATTGGTGAACATAGGGACTAAATTGAATACATGATGAACTTTGGAGTTCAAACTATGAAGCTTAAGGACTTGTGGTGTAATTTCACCATTTTTGAACATGTTCATGAACGTTAAACGAACATGTTCACGAATGTTAAATGAACATATTGATGAGTATTAAATAACATATTCGTGAATGTTAAATGAATATGTTAGTGAACGCTAAACGAACGAGCATTAACACTTTCAAAAGAAAAAAACAAATACAAACATATTATTGAAAATTTAAACGAACACGAACTAAACATGAACACTTATAAAAATAAATAAACGAACACAAACACAACCTTATTCATTCAGGCTCAATTCATTTATACTCCTACTTTCCGCTTCAAAACTATAATATTTAGCTTTAAGACTATCATATTAAGCACGCATTTATTTGGAAAACCTTACAACAAAGACTTCAAACTCATATTATTTAACAAATTAATATTCGAAAATATGATAAATTGGAAACTTTGAGCCATTTTTCTAAAGGTAAAGGTGGAAATTCGAAAGATGAATTTATTAATTTATTTTCTATTCCATGGGACCTTTACAACGACATCTCATATGCTCAAAACGGTTAAGTGATAAATGAGAAATTGATGGTCAAAGTGGCATATCATTTTGAATATGCCAAATTAAAATGATATTTTATGATTTCTTCAAATTCGGATACTAATAAGATACAATTCATGAATTTATATTTGATTAAAATATGATATTATAGCTTTGATAGGATTGTTATACCTTAATTTTGAAATATATTACTCATGAATTTATACTCCATTAAAATACATACAATATTATAGTTCCGGTAATATTGGTATACCTTAATTTTAAAAATATATTATTCATGAATTTATATTTGATTAAGATACAATATTATAGTTCATGTAGGGTTGTTATACGTTATTCTCATAGTTTATTTTTTCCACTTATACTCCTATGTGAAACTCCTATAAATATTGTGCAAACCTTATATGTTAAAAACAACTTAGTAAGTCGAAAAAATCTTTTACTTCTCCTCTAGTTTTATGTGATAGGCACGGACAAGAGTATAGTTCGTGATCTCTACAATTGTACTACTATAACTGATCATCTGGTTGTTGTATCCTGAGAGACAGACAACCAACGATCTCAAACAAGGAGTGGTTGAAAATATATCATAAGGAAACTATTTATATTGTCTGCAATCATTTGATCTATTTAAAATCATGTATTTATTTATATACTATTTTCTTTCAATTATTTAATAAGATTTTCTTTTTATTTTAACATCTTGGATTGTTATAATATTAATAGTAAATTTTGTAGCCAAAGGCGAAACTGGGGTCATGCCCCCCATTTTTAGGGTAAAGTACATATTTAGTACTTAAATTATCATTTTTGTTTCGTTTTAGTACGTAAACTTTCATTTGTTTCAAAATCATGCCTAACATTTACCTTTTGTTTTATTTGAGTACACGCCGTTAAAAATTAAGGTACTTAAATGAAACAAGAAGTTAACAGGGGGGTAACAACCTTAACCCATATACATCACCGCATACGAGTTAAATATATAACACCAATCGTATAAAACATTTTTTTTTGAAAACCAATAAAATTTTGTTTCTTTAAAATCTTAAAATATATTTCTTTATTTTTTAAGCTAATAATCACATAAAACCATATTAAAAACATAATTTAATATTCTACTATGCATATATATTATTTATAGTACTTAATATTTTCTATTTTAAAAGAATTTTAGATATTACATCACAAACTATTATATAACTAATTTGTTGAAGTTTCCACCCATATACGTCACCACATATGAGTTAAAGATGTCACACCAAACGTATAAAACGTTTTTTATTTGAAAACCAATAAAATTTTGTTTCTTTAAAAATCATAAAATGCATTTATTTATTTATTTTAATTAATAATCAAATAAAACCATAATGTAATATTTAAAAACATAAATTTATATTGTACTATTCATATATATTATTTATAATGCTTAATATTTTATATTTAAATCATTTTTAGATATTACGTCACAAACTGTTATATAACTAATATAAATATTAGAACAGCTAAAAACCTCATTAATATACATGTCACTAATGAAAAATACAACAAAACAAGTTGTCCTTACTGATTCTGATTGTAACACCCTCAGACCGATGTGGGTGACCCGATCCGAGGTGTCACATTAGGGCCACCGGAACGACCTACAGTAAAAATCCAGGAAAATTTTAAAATTTTTATTAATCCATTTAAAACTGTAAAATAATTTATGGATAAAATACAAGTTTAGAAAATCATTTATATATTAAAATAAAATCCTCCAATATTCAGTAATAAACAAGTTTCAAACTCGAATATAGAAGCATAATATAACCTACATGCCCCCTAATCACATGCACCGTACTCCGCAAGCAATGCCGATGGAACTCTTTTACTGATGTCGATAGCTACATTAAATCGATTCTTTTAACCTAAAATGGTGAGTAAAGAGTGAGCTTTAGGAAGCTCAGTAATACAAAACTACCAGATGAATGTGATACATCATCGGGTATATGGTAAAGCATAAATTCCTTAGCAGGAAAGTCATCATCATATTTTAGCGGTGAATTCAAATTCCATTAGCTAAGTCTTCAATTACAAATATGAATTTACAGTATGAAGGAAGTATTAAGAGAGTGATGATTCAAATGATTGAATTGGGGAGTCTAATGTGTTCCAACAAAATAAATAAATGTGTATAGATCCTTTAAAAACATTAGTAGTTTAAAATATATTTTAAAACCACAGTAATACTCTCCAACCAGACATTGATATGGAATTCCCCAGAACTGCATCCATAAGGACTTACCCTAGTCACACAATAAATGAGTCACCTTAGGGGAATACCTTAGGGTTCATAAGGTCTTACTACTAGGCCCCATTGCGCCCAAGAGCCCACCTAAGGGTTGCCTTAGGTCCATAAGGAATTAAAAGCTTATCAGTGTTGAACCTATATAAAGAATTACTAGGTTAATTAGGACAGAACCTGTAATAAATAATTACCAATTAATCGGTGTTGAACCTATATAAGGAATTACCAGCTTGTTCAAAATTGAACCTGTAGAGACTTCATACCATATCCAGAGTTCCACGAAGAAAAACATTTTTCAAACAGTAACCAGTGGTAGCAGGAAATCATAGCTCAGGCATATTTATATATCAATAAAAATAGTAACTAGAGAACATATATCATGTAGCCATAGTTCATAAACAGTAAATCAATACTTCAGTAAATATGTAATATCAGAAAATCACATTTTAAAATAGGTAAAACAATTATATGGCACATAAGGAACACACTAGAGGATCCAATTATTTTTCGAAGGTACTTGGTATTTATCCGGTAGGGAGCCACGAAATTTCTACAAATTGATTGAATTTCAGTACGAGATCCCTATAAAAAGGGGGTTTGATAGCTAACGGATTCATAAGTCATTCAGGAAGTGATTTTTCAAGATCATATAGTATTTAGATATTTTTCGGAGACGTTAAGTAACCAGAAAGAGAAAAAAAGAAGAAAATGATTCAAAAAACATTGATTGATGTTTACGTTTATATGTTTGCTTGTGGTATTTATTTCATGAAGTTAGCATTTATTTGTACATCTCTTGTCTTGGTACTTAAACCCATGATTATAACATTTTCCCTACCTTAAGCTAAGCCTTATTACACCTTGTTTTAAAGAGTCATTGATTATTGCATTATGTTCACTTTTAGTAGTGGAGACTTGATTTGATTCCAAGCTTATGATAATATCTTGATTAGTCTTGGCTTGAGCCATTTTCTTTTACCTTAAAAACGTTGAGCAGGAATGAGTGAATCTTTGTGAGGTATTGAGTCTTGTTTCATTGATGTTGGCAAATAACTAGGATATCTTGCTTTGCTTAAAATTGTTCATAGTTGTGTCTCTTCTTGATTGTATCTTAATTTCGTCAATTTTATGGTCTTAATTCATTTGAAAGTTTGAGGAATAAAGTAATATTGAAGATGGCAACTTATGATTTTGATGTATTGATTGTGGAATACTTGAGGACAATCATTGAATAAGTGAGGGGGAATTTGATAAGTGGTTTATTTAGTTACTATTTTATCTTTAATTACTCCTTGTTTATTAGTTTATGTTGTTGATTTGTGTGTTTAAATTCATTTTCTGTGTAGGAAATCTTCTTCTAGAATTGCACTAAAAAGTTCTGCATTTTTTATTTATTTTGGAGTAAAGGTTGGATTAGCGGGCATGACACGTCTGACGTAGCATCCAATTAGCTATCCTTTAAGTTTTATGAGTTGTCATGTCCTTCGTTAGATATTTGAGAGCTAACATGGTTTTGCAAATAGTATTCCATGCTTTGCCAAATAAGCTAAACAAGAATCAAGAGATCTTGTATGAATGTAAAAGCTTGATGCCACCTATGTATAGATAGATGTGAGCTAGGAATGAATACAAACAAGCCAATATAGAAAGCATGCAATGCTAATGAGCTAATGAAAACATAACATGAACTAAGATAACATAACATGAGTTAGGAAATGATTACATGCTGCCTAGCTATGCAAATGATATGAAAACATGATGAAATAATATAAAACATATAAAATGCATGAAATAAAGCTAAGTAAAGATTTGTAACTAATGACATGTTAGAATTCAATATGTAACTTGTTATATAGCTTGTTTTGTATGGCTGATAACTTATCAAGGGAATTGAAAGCATTAGTGCAATTGAGTGAAGGACTTCCCTGAATTGTTTAGCCTTTGAACAAGTGATGGGACCTTGATGTTGATAATAATAATGCTACAGCACAGTACAAATATACACTATCGTATCATAGTAATAAAGTGGAAGTTGTTAAGCTTCGGATGTCAAACCCACAGAGAGCTAAAAGTTTACAAAAGAGATGTGTAAAAGAATAATAGGAACTTGATTGTAATTATTGAAGAAAGACCCAACAGCAAGGTAAAGAATTCAAAATGATAAATGTACAAAATTTAGGAGAGCAACAAATCAATGATTAAATAGATGTGAGTAATATTTGGCAGTTTCTACTACGCATATATTTAAGATTGTGCATTCATGGGTCTCTCAAGGATTAACATCATTTAATTAACAAGAGTCAATTTTCATTAATTCTATTTAATCAAATAGTTAACAATACTTAACAATGGACAACATATATTTCTATACACCGATGTTGCTTTTCAAAAAACACCAAAGTTGCGCAAAAATAGTATGAAAAAACCATAAAATTCATCTAAAACATTATAGAAATCACATACATAAAGATAACTTTATCTCTAAAATTATCTCATAAGTACGACATCATATTAAAATAAAGTTAAAATATAAAACATAGCAAAAACATTTAATCAAACAACTTATGTTAAAGAACCAAATATAATCCAGAATGGAATAACATTCAACTAGAAAAACCATCACTTCACTATCTCAACAAAATGATGGAAAATAAAGTTGAACACTCTTGATCGCCGTCGCTACACGTCGTCACTCCCTTGCCGCTGTTGCACTCCCCGGTGATGGGTTTAGGCTTCCATGGAAGGTGATAAATAGAAAAGTAAAAGGAGGTCATGGAAAATTAGGGTTCCAAGAGATGAAGAAAATTTTGTGTTTATAGCCTCATAGGGTTAAACTTTCTACAATATAAAAGTATCCCTTCTTATATAAAATTCCTTTTATTTAAAATTTAAATTTTATCCATATCTTCAGCAACTAATTAAATTAAAATTCCAACCTTATCCTCAGTAGCTTATCAATTCCTAAATTTTCTCTAACTACCTTGTGATGCGTCGAATGCTACAACAACGACTCAACAATTCTGTCTCATATCAACTCACAACAACACCTACAACATCAGATAAAGTACAACATCGGACTACCAAATTCACAACAAAGTCATGAAAATCAGTCCAACTATCAACAATCTCTCCCAATATGCAAAATGATGTAAAATATGCTAAAATTATTGATAACTCCGTAAAAAAACTAAAATTTTAGTCTTTTCACTTAAGTTATTGCTCGTCTAAACAAAGTATGCACAATATTTTAGTTGCATATTGGTTATATTAACTTGTGGTGGATAAGTTTCTCTTAGGCAAGATTTATTTGGTCTGACTGATGCTGCTAAGGAGAAAGGGTTATTTTGGATTATGTTTGTGCAGGAAACTTATAGAGGAAGAACATTTCAGTTGTGACAACGTAAATTTGCAAAGGCCAATGGAACAAATGATAACGTGAGGAGCAGATTTATCTCACCGAGGTAAGATTTATCTGAAGAAGTTTGAAGCAGGTGTGACAAAACCGCCTATGTCACACGACAGCTGGATGACCTACTCCACGTACAAGCAAGCCTTAATTATTCTGATAACCGCCAGACGCCTTTCCTTTTTAAGTCTGGACATTTAATAACGGTTATTTAAGAAAACTCCAAAACATGCAAAGCCCTAGGAGATCTTTCCTTATAAATAATCAACCGTAGCCGCCAAGAGGAGGTAAGGGAAGAAGATAGAAGAGTTTTATCCAAGACATGAGCAAGCAACTACAGTTCTTTCCCACCATCAACCAACCAACCTTCCTTGGTGTCCTCCATAACCAGACTTTAGCAGAGCGGTGATCAGGTCTCGAGAGAGGCTGATCACCAAGGCAGGCGCGGTGCTTATCAGAATTGTCGCGACAGAGCCCCCGGTTTTGGGAGTCATTCTTCCTTTGTTCTTAACTCTTTATTTATTTGGGTTTGTATTAAACGTTGAATCATGGATGATCTTTGATAGCACCATGACTGTCTTACTTGGTGTTAAACTTTGTTTTTCCTGAATAATATTTTTATATTTTATGAATGATGAATTATGTTTTGCTTATGGCTGTTTTGCTCATCGTTTAAATATTTTACCTTATGTTGTAAGAGCATCGAGAGATTGCCTGGGGTTTTGGTAAAACATGTCTTGGCAATGTAGGAGCATTTTGTAATAGCCTTTTGTCTAGATAATGATTCTTAGATTCGAGAGAATTAAGATAGATCCACGTGAGCAATGGAATAAATCTGGGATGGTGAAGTTCTAACTTGTTTTCCTTAGAGATAAGAAGTGAGTTTGAAATGACTAAAATGGGTAGACGCTAGAGTAAGATAGACAACGCCTATAGTTCACGCTGAGAGGTATTGCTACAACAGCAGTTTGACAAACCAAGGGTTGTAGTTAACATTGAGGAGTATTGCCATAGTAACCATCTAAGAATACCTGGTAATCCTGTCTGGAAGCTTTAGCAAGACATAGTAATTTATTCTAGACTTAGAATAATTGTTGTCAAGACAAAATTTTAGCATAAGTGCTACGTGATACGTCTGAATATGTGAGGTTGTTTGCATTATATTTAAACCAACACTTGTCTTATTTTATTCCAGTATTCTGCATACTTATTTTGCCTTAACCAAACTTTTCTGGAATCATTAAATAACTTCTTCGTTTATTTAATATTAGTTCTTAAGCTGACACTAGTAGGAATTAGTTCGTGATACTAGTTCTCGTTTTGATAAAAATATATTTCCAATCCAATCCCTGTGGAGACGATACTCACTTACCCTATATTACTTGAATCGATTGTGTATACTTGCACATATTTGCTTGCCTTAACATATACATTTATAAACGATCAAGTTTTTGGTGCCTTTGCCGGGGATTGGCAACTAACGAAATGTTTAGCCATAACAAGTTCTTTTTGTGTCACCATATATTTATTTAATCTAACATAGTTTATTATTTTCTTTTGTATGTTTTATTCTTGCATCACCATGAGATCTGCTGATAAGCCTTTGGAACCATTTGACCCTGAAGTTGAGCAATCGTTCAGACAAAGGTTGCGTGCCCAAAGAACCAGAGAACATTTAACCCAACTCCAAATGCAAGACAACATGGGAGATTTAGGACCTGATGCAGCTATCAATCTTCAAGTTGCAAGGCCAAGAGTAATACGAGATCATTTAAACCCGATTCTTGATGACCTCAATCCAGGCATAGTGCCACCTGAAATACAAGCTACTCATTTCGAACTTAAACCGGTGATTTTTAACATGTTAAACTCGATTGGACAATTTGGTGGTTCACACAATGAGGATGTTAGGCAGCATGTTTGCACTTTCCTTGAAGTGTGCGATTCATTTCGACAAAAAGGAGTACATGAAGATGTGCTCAAACTAAAACTTTTCCCTTACTCCCTACGCGATAGAGCAAGAGCCTGGCTCAGCAGAGTTCCTTCTGGCTCAATGGAGTCATGGGCAGATTTATGCAAGACTTTCCTATTTTGATATAATCTTCCCAATATGAATACACAGCTTCGCAATGACATTGTGAGTTTTCGCCAAGGATATGATGAATCAATGTACGAATGTTGGGATAGGTGCAAAAGCCTACTTCGCAAATGTGTTAACTATGGCTTTCACGATTGGACAAAAGTGGTGATGTTTTACAACGGAGTCAATGCACCAACTCGAATGATGCTAGATGCCTCAATAAATGACACCTTACTGAAAAAATCACCCGAGGCAACTTTTGACATCCTCGACAGGATAACAAATAATGATTATCAATTTCCAAATACAAGATTGGGAACCACATAAAAACATCTGGAGCATATGAATTAGAGGGAAAGGACTCGATAGCATCTCAACTTTCTGCCATAAGCATATATGTTGAAAAATTTACAATGTCCTAATGAGGTAAGAGAAGTCAATGTGACCAATAACGCATGCATATTTTTTCATGGCAAACATCATGAGAGTGAATGCCCAGAAAACCATAAGATAACCAATTTTGTGGGCAACTATAATCAGAGTAACAATAACCCCTATTCAAACACGTACAATCCTAGTTAGAGACTACACCCAAATTTTTCATGGAGTAATCAAGGAAACAACAACAATCAAGCAGCAAATTACAGGCCACAACAAAATAATTCTGACCATCAACATTTTCAGAATCAGCATTATCAGCAGCCCTGGCAAAACTATAAAAGTATAGCTTCTTCCTCTAATACTAATTCCAATACTAATTCCTTTGAGTTATCATTGTAGGAATTTATGGCCTCGACGAAAGATTTCATGGCCTCTACAAAGACCTTGATGCACAAACATTCTAAAACAATGAAAAATCAAGGAAATTTGTTACAAAGCCAAGCAACACTTTTGAAAAGCCATAGTTCATCTCTAAGAGCATTGGAGATTCAAGTGGGACAAATTGCTATAGCATTACACTCTCACCCACAAGGAAATCTCCCTAGTGATACGGAGATCACTAAACATCATGGGAAGAAACAATGCAATGTACTTACACTAAGGAGTGGAAAACAGGTCAACCAAGATGACAAGTTTGGGGGAGAACATCTGAGCATCCCTCGCCATGGCATAACACAACCAGAGGATCGAGCTGAAAATGTTGAACGAGAGGAAGCGCCTGAAGAGAAGGAAATAACTAAAGGTTCAAAAAGGCATCGTTCAAACAACGAGAAATTCATGGTCAAGGCCAGAGATTCTTCAGCAACAACAGCAGATAATGTGAGACCTCCACCACCATTCCCTCAACGGTTAAATAAGCATGATGATGACATCCAGTTCAAGAAATTTGTTGATGTTATGGATCAGTTGTGTATCAATATACCCTTACTATAAGCCATCAAACAAATGCCTTCCTATGACATGTTCCTTAAGGACATTGTTACAAAGAAACGAAAGATAGAACGTGTTGCCACAAAAACAGAAATCTGTTCGGCAGTAAGCAAACTCCCACCAAAATAAAAAGACCCTGGTAGCTTTATAATACCATGCTCAATTAGTAATGACTTCATAGGACGAACTCTTGTTGATTTGGGATCAAGTGTAAACTTGATACGAAAGTCCATGTTTATGAAACTAGATGGGCATCACGCCTGTCCAACCTCAGTCATCCCACAGCTGGCCGATCTGTCATATGTGCGACCAGAGGGTAAAATATAGGATGTCATAGTAAAGGTGGATAAATTCGTATTTCCATTTGATTTCTTCATCCTGGATTACGAAGCCAATGAAAATGCACCAATCATTCTGGGACGACCCTTCTTAGCCACTGGGAGAATCTTGATAGATTGTGAAAATGAAGAATTCTCAATGCGAGTAGGAGAGCAAAGTGTCACAATCAATGTATTCAACTCCATGAAATATATGGATGATTCAGAAGAGTGCCAATACATTAGAGAAGTAGAGGAGAAAATAATCCTTGGACGAGGTGAATCTCTAAGAGTCGATGAATACAACGCTTTGTACCATGACCTTAAAATCGAGATACACGAACAAGACACTTTTGGCCCAAGCGAATTATCCTCATAAGATGATCAAAGAATCATGGCCCTGACAACGGGAATCTGAACAATGAACGCCCTGAAAATAATACCAATGCACGATACAGAGGAAATACAAAGGATCAACTAATGCTTCTTCATAATAAATCAGGTATGAATTTTGAACCCTTAGATTATAATGAAGTCAACTCTCAAGCATCATCCTTACAACATGCACTGAAACTGCAACTTAAAATTTTGCCATGAAACTTGAAGTATGCTTATCTAGAAATTAATGAAACTCTACCAATGATAATTTCTGCCAACCTAACCTCCGAACAGGAGAATAGTTTGTTGAATATTTTGTCACAGCACAGAAAAGCTCTCGGATGGACAATGGCAGACTTGAAGGGAATCATTCCGACCATATGCATGCACAAAATCAATCTAGAAGATAAGCATAGCACTTCAGTAGAACCCCAAAGAAGGCTCAATCCAATCATGAAGAAGGTAGTCATTAAAGAAATTATAAAATATTTGGACACATGAGTAATTTATCCTATATCCGATAGTTCATGGGTCAGCCTGGTGTAGTGTGTGCCAAAGAAGGGTGGTGTGACCATGAATAAAAGGGAAAATAACAAATTTCTCACCACAAGAACAGTCACGGGCTGCCGCATATGAATGGATTAAAGGAAGCTCAACAAAGCCACAAAGAAAGACCATTTTCCCCTTCCTTTCATCGACCAAATGCTTAATAGGTTAGCGGGAAAAGCATTTTACTGCTTCCTCAATGGATACTCAGTATATAACCAAATAACCATAGCACCGAGGGATCAAGAGAAAACCACTTTCACATGCCCGTATGGTACCTATGCATTTAGACGAATGTCGTTTGGACTGTGTAACGCTACAAATACATTTTAAAGATGCATGATGGCAATCTTTTCAGATATGGTGGAAAAATGTATTAAAATATTTATGGACAACTTCTCCATCTCAGGTGATGATTTTGACCGATATCTCAGCAATCTATCCAAGGTACTGGAACGATGTGAAGAAGCCAACCTAGTGCTGAATTGGGAAAAATGCCATTTTATGGTAACAGAGGGAATAGTGTTGGGTCACAAAATTTCATGTCGAGGCATCGAAGTTGATAAAAGCAAGGTAGAAGTGATTGCAAACCTTCCCCCACGTACCAACGTGCGAGGTGTACGCAGTTTCCTTGGATATTCATGCTTCTACAGGCGGTTCATAAAAGATTTTTCTCAAATCTCTAAATCCTTGTATCTTTTGATTCAACAAAATCATCCATTTGAATTTAATAATGATTGTTTGAATGCCTTCACATATTTGAAGAAAAAACTTTTGGCAGCACCAATCGTTACCCCACCAGACTGGAACGAACCTTTTGAGCTCATGTGCGATGCTAGGGACTATACAGTCGGAGCAATGCAAGGGAAACGAAAAAGTAAAATATTTCATGTTATATACTATGCGTGTCGTACTCTTAATGATGCACAAGTAAACTATACCACCACTGAAAAAGAACTCTTAGAAGTAGTATTTGAATTCGATAAGTTTAGGCCATATCTAATAGGCACTAAGGTAATTGTGCACACATATCACTCTGCCTTTAAATATCTGATTAATAAAAAAGATGCAAAGCCTAGAATAATTCGGTGGATATTATTACTACAAGAGTTCAATTTAGAGATCAAGGATAGAAAAGGTATAGAAAATCAAGCGGCAGACCATTTGTCTAGGCTAGATAACAAACCTGATTGTCTAAACATCACAGAAATTAAAGAGGATTTCCTTGATGAGAAAATATTATTTGTCACGTCTGCGTCGTAGTATTCTAACATAGTTAATTTTCTTGTTAGTGGTATTGTTCCTCCTGATTTATCTAGTCAGGGCCGAAAAAAGTTTCGACATGATGTGCGACATTACTACTGGGATGAATCATTCATATTCAAGCAATGTAGAGACCAAATAAACTGAAGATGCATTCCAGAAGAAGAGCAGAAAGATATTCTACACCAATGTCACTCGTCACCATATGGAAGGCATTTTGGTGGAATGAGAACAACAGCGAAAGTGCTTCAGTCTGGATTTTATTAGCCAACCTTGTTCAATGATGCATATAAATTCTATAAGTCATGTGATAGATGCCAACGAATAGGAAACATATCGAAACGGCATGAGATGCCATGGAAAAATATTTTGGAAATTGAACTCTTCGATGTATGGGGAATAGACTTCATGGGACCCTTTCCCACATCATTTGGAGATTTATACATTCTCTTGGCAGTGGATTATGTATCAAAATGGGTAAAATCCATCGCAACACCTAAAAATTATTCCAAGATGGTGTTAAAATTTTTGCACAAAAATATATTCACCTAATTTGGAACACCACGAGCTATCATTAGCGATAAAGGAACACATTTTGACAATAAATTGATTGCCAAGGCACTGAAGCGATATGGAGTACGACATAGGATTTCTATGGCGTATCACCCTCAAACGAATGGACAAGCTGAAGTTTCTAACTGGGAAATTAAATAGATCCTTGAAAAAGTGGTCAACCTAAGTTGAAAGGACTGATCACCGAAGCTAGATGAAGCACTTTGGGCTTATTGCACAACATTCAAGACACCGTTGGGAATGTCACCATTCAAACTGGTCTATGGAAAAGAATGTCATCTACCTGTTGAACTTGAACATAAAGTCTATTGGGCCATCAAAAAGTTAAACATGGATGCTCAGCTTGCTGGAAAAAGAAGACTCTTGGAATTGAACGAGATGGATGAATTTAGAGCACACGCATACGAGAATGCCCGCTTATAGAAAGAAAAAACAAAATGATGACATGACATAAAAATATTACCAAGTCAATTTTATTCTGGACAACAAGTATTGCTCTATAATTCACGTCTTAAATTATTCTCAGGCAATTTAAAATCACGATGGTCAGGGCCATTCATCATACACCAAGACCATGACAATGGAGCAGTTGAAATCCAGAACCAAAATGATGGTTATATCTTCAAGGTGAACGAACAGAGAATCAAGGAGTACAAAGGAGCCCCAGTTATGCATGACAAACCGATATCGTTGGCACACGATGCCCAAGAGTTTGCTTTATTCACTTGAACAAAATTCGTTGCCTAGGTAACGAAAATTTTAATTATGTACATAAATAAATTAAGTTATTTTATGCTTTCATTATTCATTTTGTAGGCATACAAATCACACGTGGCAGTATGGGGAGTTGCAGTATGCATGAAAAGAAAAATAAACCCTAGGGTGCATGGTTTTGGCAGTAAAATAAAGAGGGAAAGAGATCTTTTCCCCCACTTTATGTCCTATCATATATTTCTCATTAAATGCAAAAATCTTTTCCCTTTGTGTAAAGACAAAACTACCCCGAAACCGCCCATTACTTTCTAGAGAAAAAACTGCCCAACTTCTTATTCTTCATCGTGCCTCATTCTTTCTCTACAAAACAAGAAAAACTTTTTTTTCTCTCAAAGAATTCCTCCCCATCGCCATCACTGATTTTAGCACACCAACCAAGTACAATGGTAAGAGTAAGGAAAGCCCCATCCTCAACACAGAGTTTTAAACGTTTCCAAACGGCCTGAAGCAGAAGAACACTTCAAAATCCTCTAAAAATGTCAAGTGTATTTGGAAGATGGGTTTGTTTTCCCAGCCGAGGATGAAGAACCATTTGGACCAGAGGTGATGAACGTGATAAAGAAACACAACTGAGAGAAGTTTGCTTGTCATCATAAAGCCGTAGCACCGATGATGGTAAGGGAGTTGTACGCCCATCTCGAAGACCCGTCTAACCACATAGTGTACGTCCAAGGGAAGCTCCTTCGATTTTTCCCTTCATAACTCAACAGATACTTTAAGTTGAGGAAAGTGGAGGAGTAGCACAAGCGATTCGTGACTGAGGCAGATCAAGAAACGTACAGTGGAGTGTTGGAAGATTTATGCTTCGGGTGGGCCAAGTTTAAAGGGAATTCCCCAACGAGGAAAAGATTATATCACCGAGCCCTAAAACAAAACGTGTAGTTGTAGAACCATTTTCTCAAAGGCAAGCTGATGCCAACATCTGACAACACCACTGTCCTCGTGAAAAGATTGATGCTCTTGCACTCAATCATATATGGGAGGAAGATTGACGTTGGATAACTCATCTTTGAACAAATCCATGAGTGTGCCAAGAGAAACCGAGGTAATCTATTATTTCCCAACCTGATAACCGCAATGTGCAGGAAAAAGAAAGTCGTCGATGAGCCTTTTAAGGACTTAATTAAATCAAAGGAGAGTATCACCAAGAAGAAGGTATTCGGGTTGATAAGTTTTGATGATAACGCCCTGCATGAAGGGTTGGAGCGAGGAGCAAAATCGGTTGATGCAGCTAGAATGGCCACTGTGGTCACGCACACTCAAGAAACGCGTGAAAACATCGAGCTTCTAAAGGATCACATGGAGATCTACTTCGAGTATGTCAAGGCTAGGGACACGCAACTCAATGCTTTCTTCAAGGAGTTACTCCCGAACACTAACACCAGACTACCGACATTCCCCAGTGTCATCCTTAAATACAATGCAGGCTGCAGCACATTCCATGCCTCAACATCGCAAGTCCCTCTAGAAGTCCCCCAAGAATTCCTACTGATGTGCCACCACTAGCAACCCATGTCCCACCCGTACCAGAGGAAGGCCAAGGTGAAACAGAAGAGTTCCTCGGCTTCTCATCCTTTTCCACCTCCGATAGCAGTCAAGATACCCCACCCAACTTCTTCTCCGATGAAGATTTCACTCCAGCACCGAAGCAACCCGAGTAAAATCCCATTCCTTCCTCGGTTCGTCAAGTTCCTAGCCCAGCACCAGTTCTAGTACAACCAACTCCTACTACTGAGCAGTCAACTCCTGTACGAGCCTCGACCAGTAAAAAAGTGCTATAAGAGAATGGTAGGTCGTATACTTCATTCGTCTCCCTCGAGGATAGCAGTAGTAGACTCGGGATCCGAGTGTCCCTCTCCTCCTAAACGACGTCAAACGAGGGCGTCCAATCAATCCACCCCACCACAGTGAGTTTCTATTTTAGTTTTAGTTTTTATATTTTCGTATCCACATTTAGCATCATGTAGTTTTAGTCTTCATGCATTGAGGACAATGCGTCCCTCAAGTTTGGGGGAGGTATTGTATCATATTCTGTCATACTTTGTTAAAAAATAGTTGATGATAATTGGTTGAAAATCTTTGTAGTCATAACATAAACATGTTAAGATTATTGTTAGGAATGAATTAGGGATGCCCAATGATGAATGCATAATTTGATTGCCTAGGCCAGAATTATTGTTAAGACTGTCTAAAGAAGAGAACCAACCCTAGGCTTGATTCTTTGAAATTTATAAACACGATTGTAGGATGTCCTTGTTTCAGGTAATCTAAAAAAAATAGAAAAGAACTTTCTGTTTTTCGAGACTTCAAAATATTTTAAGGGTAAAGTGAAAACTCTCTAGTGTTTAAAAACTTGAAAAATATAAAATAAAAAGGGACACTCCTCTGTGCAAAGGCATAAACAAAAAAAAGTACATAAGAAATTAAGAGTAGCCAAGGCATATGAGTGAATGAAAGTAGTCATAGGATGACTCTGCTCGACTAGCTTGGGGGTGGAAGGTATGCTCCCTTTCACCTAGAGTGTGGAACGGTAGTTGTGATGAGTTGAATCCCCTGCTAAAAAACTTGATAAATAACTAGGAGCATAAACTAAGACTGACAAATAATTTGATGCCTTGACAAACCAGAAGTGTTTACTTTAAGTTTTCTAATTACCTTTATGCATAGAGTGGTTACAATCACACATACACAATAGCAAAGAATCCTGACTACGGAAGGGACTTAACTGATATGACTGTCGAACATGTTGAGGCCAAACATTTTTGCTGAGGGTTGAAATCTCAAACCATATGATTTTCTTAACACTGTTTTTCTATGAACATTTTGATTTTCTTCTAGCTATTGTACATAGCTTGAGGAAAAGCAATAGATTAAGTTTGGGGGTGTGATAACTCCGTAAAAACACCCAATTTTCAGTCTTTTCACTTAAGTTATTGCTCGTCTAAACTAAGTATGCACAACATTTTAGTTGCATATAGGTTATATTAGCTTGTAGTGGATAAGTTTTACTTAGGCAAGATTTATTTGGTCTAACTGATGCTGCTAAGGAGAAAGGGTTGTTTGTATTATGTTTGTGGAAGAAACTTACAGAGGAAGAACATTTCAGTTGTGACAATGTAAATTTGCAAAGGCCAACGGAACAAATGATAACGTGAGGAGCAGATTTATCTCACCGAGGTAAGATTTATCTGAAGAAGTCTGAAGTAGGTGTGACGAAACTGCCTATGTCACACGCCAGCTGGATGACCTACTTCACGTACAAGGAAGCCTTAATTATTCTGACAACCGCCAGCCGCCTTTCCTTTTTAAGTCTGGGCATTTAATAACGATTATTTAAGGAAACTCCAAAAGAATACAAAGCCCTAGGAGATATTTCCTTATAAATAACCAGTCGTAGCTGCCAAAAGGAAGCAAGGGAAGAAGAGCTTTATCCAAAGTGTGAGCAAGCAACTGCAGTGCTTTCCCACCGTCAACCAACCAACCTTCCTTGGTGTCCTCCATAACCAGACTTTAGCAGAGCGGTTATCAGGTCTCGAGAGAAGCTGATCACCAAGGCAGGCACGGTGCTGATCAAAATTATCGCGATAGAGCCCCTGTTTTTTAGAGTCATTTTTCCTTTGTTCTTAACTCTTTATCTATTTAGGGTTGTATTAAACGTTGAATCTTGGATGATATTTGATAGCACCATGACTGTCTTACTTTGTGTTAAACTTTGTTTTGCATGAACAATATTTTTATGTTTTATGAATGATGAATTATATTTTGCTTATGATTATTTTTCTCATCATTTAAATATTTTACCTTACGGTGTAAGAGCATCGAGAGATTGACTGGGGTTTTGGTGAAACATGTCTTGGCAGTATAAGAGCATCGAGAGATAGCCTTTTTTCTAGATAATGATTCTTTGATTCAAGAGAATTAAGATAGATCCACGTGAGCAATGGAATAAATCTGGGATGATGAAGTTCTAACTTCTTTTCTTTAGAGATAAGGAGTGAGTTTCAAACGACTAAAAGGGGTAGACGCTAGAGTATGATAGACAACGCCAATAGTTCACGCTGAGAGGTATTTCTACAACAACAGTTTGACAAACCAAGGGTTGTAGTTAACGCTGCCATAACAACCGTCTAAGAATTCCTAGTAATCATGTCGGGAAACTTTAGTAAGTTATAGTAATTCATTCTAGACTTAGAATAATTGTTGTCAAGACAAAAGTTTAGCATAAGTGCTCTGTGATACGTCTGAATATGTGAGGTTGTTTGCATTATATTTAAACCAACGCTTGTCTTATTTTATTCTAGCATTCTGCAAACTTATTTTGCTTTGACCAAACTTTTCTGTAATCATTAAATCACTTCTTCATTTATTTAATATTAGTTCTTAAGATGACACTAGTAGGAATTAGTTCATGAAACTAGTTCTCGTTGTGGTAAAAATATCTTTCCAATCTAATCCCTGTGGAGACGATACTCACTTACCTTATATTACTTGAATCGATTGTGTATACTTGCACCAATTTGATTGCCTTAACATATACATTTACAAGTGATCAATTATTCTAAATGTGATCCTCAACATGCTAAATTTCAAGCTTAACCTAAGTAAAAAGGCTCTGAATAATAACTCTTTTGGAGAGTTATCATACCTATTGGAAATATTTCTAGATCCTCGTTGGGCATGCTTGTATCATCCCTCTTATTTTAAGTGATTTTCCATAAAATCATCATTGTCTTCATATAAAGAGAGCTCAGATACATTGAAGGATGAGCTTACTCCGTAATCACTGAGAAGGTCTAATTTATAAGTGTTATCATTCATTTTCTCCATAATCTGAAAAGGCGTTTCTCCTCATGGTAAAAGTTTAGATTTCCTTTTATTTGGAAACCTCTATTTTCAGAAGTGAACCCATACCCAATCTCTAATCTTAAATGTTACATTTTTTCGTCATTTGTTTACTTTTGTTTCATATTATTGGGGTCTCTTCTAAATATTCTGTCAATTTTGCTAATGGAGTTTCTTTATATATTCAGCCTTGTTCTTTCCATATTTATTTATCATATGTTCATAAGGAATAGGAAGTAAGTCCAAAGGAGTTAGAGGCTGAAAATGTACTCTACCTCAAATGGTGAGTGTTTTGTTGCTGAAAGAACAGATCGATTGTATGCAAACTCCACGTGACACAAGCATTCCTCCCAAGTCATGATATTGTCTTTAATAATGCATGGAAAAAATGTAAATATGACTAGGTTCACCAGTTCAGTTTACCCATCATTTTAAGAATGGAATGTGGTAGAAAACAACAATTTCGTTCCAACTTTACTCCATAGGGTCCTCCAAAAGTGGCTTAGAAACTTGACATCTAGATCAGACACAATTGTTTAAGGAATCCCATACAATCTTACCATTTCCTTGAAGAATAAATTGGCTATATGTGTGGCATCATCCATCTTGAGGCAAGGGATGAAGTGAGCCATCTTGCAAAATCAATTAACCACCACGAATATAGAGTCACATTCATTCCTTGTGTTTGGCAAGCCTAGCGCAAAATCCATTGAAATATCTACCCAAGGTATTTCTGGAATGGGAAGAGGCATGTATAATCAATGAGGCATAACTTTTTATTTGGCTCTTTTGAAAACAAGACACCTTTCACATAACTTTTCAACTTCCCTCCTCATCTTTAGCCAAAAAAGGTGTTCTTTCAATGTGCTTAGTGTCTTATCCACTCTAAAATGTCCCATGAGACCTTCTTCATTATATTCCCTTATTAACTCTTCACAGATAGATCCTCGTGGTATGCATAGTCTCCATTCCTTGAAAAGAAATCAATCGTGCATGTAGAACTTGTCATGCGCACCTGTTTCACACAACTAATACATTTCCCCAAAATTGAGATCTGCAGCATATTGTTCTTTAAGAAATGAAAAACCAATAAGTTTGGAGTTTAAAGTTTTGATAAAAGATGCCTTCTCAATAAGGCATCAACAATAATGTTGTCTTTTCCTTTCTTGTAGTGAATGACATAGGGAAAAAACTCAAAGAACTTAACCCATTTGGCATGTCTCATGTTTAATGTTTTTTTCTTTTGATGTGCTTCAATGCTTCATTGTCGGTATGTATCATGAACTCCTTTGGCTATAAGTAGTGCTCCCATGTTTTCAACGCCTAAATGAGTGCACACATCTCTTTATCATACGTGGGGTAGTTCAGTGTTGCACCATTCAACTTTTCACTAAATAATGTGAGGAGACGCCCTTCTTCAGATAAAATAGCACCAATGCCAATTCCCAAAGCATCACATTCCACTTCAAACATTTTGTCAAAGTTTAGTGACACTATAAAGGGTACCTCTGTCAAGTACTTTTTCACTTCTAAGAAGGCATCTTCTTGTTCCTTGCCCCTTGAGAAGTTAGAATTCTTCTTTATAATCCTAGTTAGAGGGCAGCAATAGAATTGAAATTATGAACAAACCTTCTATAGAAACTTGCCAATTGATGGAAACCCCGCACTTGGTTGATATTGGTTGGTCGTGATCAGTCTTGAATAGCTTTAATCTTTTCAGAATCAACCTCCCATCCCTGTTAACTACCAATGAATCCTACGAATGTGACTTGGTTAATACATAAATGAAAATTGTCGATTTGATATCAAAATAAATTCCTTCTTCTCAATAATATATAAGAAATAAATATTTAGTAAAGAAAAGTAAGGGTCGATCCATAGGGACTTAGAAAATTCCCAAATTTCGGTTTGAATTACTTTTACCAGACTATATGCAGAAAATAAAATGGGGGCTTTTGATAAAAAGGATTAAATAAGAAAAAGTAATTTAAAGTGAAAATAAAGAAAATAGAAAAGTTGAAAATAAATATGGTAAAAAGCAGCCTCAAGCCACGCTTTGACTCAATTCGTTTCTGATCATCGAAAATGGATTTTCACTTCGGGATTCACACCTATTACAGTCTACAAGGCTCTTTCCCTTGTAACTTGCTTTTCAGCTTAGTAACCAATTTTTCCAAGAAAAATCTTTCGAAATATATCTTTTAATTGAACCAACTACGACAATCATCATTAGTGAAAAAACAGTTTTAGTTTAGGAAAAACATGACTCAGATTATGTTGTCTCTGTGAGAATCAAACCCGATCTTAGTTTCCCTTAGTATATTACCGCAAAGTGTGTTCACAGAAAGTCGGATTTCCTATTCACATATCTTTCCTCCCAACTTTAAATCAGAACAACATCTAGATCAACATCAACTTTTTAAAATGAAAGTGTTTTGACTTTATAGGATAGGTCGATTACTTATCCAAGTTTCCAGAAAACTGAGAGTGACATCCTGAAGATGTTAAGAGCTTTTCAATTCTCACATATTAAATTGAGTCATTGCTTAGCCTTTCCTCTTATGAGAAAATTACCTAAACATGGCTAAAGTCATACTTAGAATGTTTAAAATAAAAAGAGAATAAAGATGAAAACAAAGAATTTTTTTTATAAAATCAAATAATCGAAAGTTGTTCAGTCAAATCTAAAACAAGTGTATATTGAGCCTTACCCTAAGGGGAGTATTTATAGCTTCTAAAATCCTAGACATAAACATAGAAATTAAAATAAAAATAATCCTAAAGATAATTACAAATGGTTTTTTTTTCAAATTCAATCTCTAAAATTTAAAAATAAATCTCCTAAGATATCTATGCCCGTCCACCTTCCAGAAGGTGCTGACTAGATCTTTTAGAAAATTGCTATTGATTAGGTCTTTTAGAAACTGCCACATCAAATCGTTTCATGATCAGAGTCGTGCCTATGTCTCTAGTCATGACCGAATAATAAATAAAATTGCAGAATGTGCCTTTTTTACTGTTAATTCTGAAAAATAAGATTTTGCATGAAAATAAGAACAATACAACCAATAAACATTAATAAATCCATACGATGGAATAATTGACAAGCAAATATTATCAATTAAAAATGCTCATCAAATTCCCCCTCACTTATCACATGCTTGTCCTTAAGTATGTTTTAATGAAATCAACAAAAAAGTCCATTTCCCTTTCTTTGTCAAGTCTCACATCAAAGGAAGCAATGTAAGTAGAGACCACAATAAACATCCAAGTCAAGACACCAATCAATTGAACAACACTAATTGGAACAAGGTAAATATAATTGTGACATACAATCATTCATCAATCTCAATGCCACCTTACCAGGATTCACTCAATTTACTCAATGAGCTTAGGGTATAGAAAAACGCAATGTCAGAACCGACATGATATTATGATAGACATGCAAGTAAATCAAATCTCTACCAATAATAAGAACAAGATGCATAAATCAAATGGTCTTTTATTGCTTGTAACAAGGCTTAGGTAACGGTGGGGAAAAAGGCTAATAATATGGCTAAAATTCAAGACAAGGAACTAACAAATAACAAGTTCAACTCTATCAATCGACTAAGTACAGAAAGATAAAAAGACATAAACCATCAAACAACATATTTTCTTTCGAATTGAATTTGACTTTTCCGCACTTTTGTTGTTGTTTTGTTTTTTTCCACTTTTTCTCATGTCTTTTTCTGTTTATTTAAGTGTTTTTTTAAATAAAGAAAAACTTTTTTTTCTTTTGCACATGACTTCTTTTCTAACACCACAAAAATTCTTCTGTTCATGGAGCATGATCATACACCAGATAAATTGTTTACTTGTCCTGAAAAGAGTAAAAAAGAGAGATAAAATAAAAAGACTCAGGTTTATAAATGTGGTGAAAAAAAGAATGGGAAACGACTCAAGAGTGGTTAACTAGGGAAAAATTCACGGATATGTAATTTATTGGGGGAAATGGAGTGGTTAATGCCAAGGTGCCGAAATCATTTTTAAGCATGGCATTCATGTGTAACATCAATAATATTTAAAATGCAGGTTCTATAATACCAATGTCAAATTTGACACACTCAATCTAACAAAATGAGAGAAAAATGATATGTTCATAAAGGCTCAAATCTCACCAAAGTGTTTTCATGCATTGAGCTAAGCACATTCCAACCAACAAAATCATGGAATATCACAAGAAATCCAACTTGATCACAACTCATGCTATCCACTACCAAGAATATCTTAACCTAAACAATTATATGTTCCCAAATAAGAATGACATGCCAAAAACATTCAACATGACAAACAAATTCAATTGAACTTTCCGCAAATCCAACCAATACATACTAGTATCAAAACGTAGAGATAAGCAAGGGAAAATTCAACTTAGACTCTACTCCCCCTCTTAAGGCATTTTTTCCCTAAAATTAAAAGTAAAATGCAAGAGAAGGAATAGAGTACTCCCCATATTTAATGTTGATCACGACCACCGTAACGGCCACGTCAGGAGGCATAGGGATGAAGATATGAAAGGATTTTAGCAATGTTTTTCTCATTGGTGTTAAGATGATTGTAGACTTCATCCATTTAAGTTTGCATGTCTGATTGAAGTGATGCAGATGGAGGTTGTTGTGAATTGCAAAGAATAAAGACATGCTTGCTGCAAAGAGTAAGGATACCAGGTGGAATAAAGAATGGTGCGTTCGGGGTTTTCGTAAGTAAGCCCATCGAATCCAAGCATTGTTCATCCAAAGAATCTATGGAAAAAGAATAAGTAAACCTGGTAACATCAAAATTAGCAATGTAAGAAGCTAAATGAGTAATATAAGAGCCAATGATAAGCAGGCGATTGGATCGATAATAATCTCAAAATCCTGAGCAAACCAAAAAACTAAGTTCACCCGCTGACCGACTAACATACATCATAAAAAAAGTTCAACTTAACTCAAGGAATAAGACGAGTCATTTGTTCCTAAGTAATTGTAAGCGAGGAAACGATGTCTACAACATAAGGTCAGATCGTGTATATGATGAGCTCGAGTCGAGCGAGTGTTGAATGTATGACCAGCCAATCTGGTGATTGCCTCGTAAGCGATATAGGCATCAAAGTCCTACGGAATCTCAAACAGAGTAGCCAGATACTCATGATTAGTGATATCCATCACGAATCCCATAGCAAGATTAAAATCAGAAATAGGCAAGGAAAAATGATTTTTGTATAATAGAAAGGTAACGTCATTAGGAGAGGAAACATTAATAAGAAGGTGATGTTAATAATTAAAAGTCTCATTAAATTCAAAGATAAGTTCATAAAACATTCTACAGTTAATCATTGGATATAAATTCCAACCAATGACAGCAAAGTAAGCATGTACAGATTCACGTAAATGCATAGTTTCCAAAGTTTGAGTCAGAATATATTTACCTACACGAAAAGGAAAATGCCTTACCAATTCAAAATGCACTTATTCTTTATTGTTGAACTCTAAGTAACCTTGCAGAGATTCTTCAGCAGGGAAAGCATACAAGCGGCCACGTCGGTTACTTTCTAGATTCTCATGAATAGGCGATGGACTCTCATGAGGGAAAATCATCCGGGATGAAGGATTGGGATAGAGAGCAGTGCTCAGCTTGATGTCATAAACTATAAGCATTATCAAATGGTATCGTTGGTGAAAAATCGACATCTAAATCCTCTATAAAATAATAAAAGGGACGGTACATTAGTAATGGTTAAACGAGAATATGATCAGAGTTTACCTCAGGATTATGGTCAAATGCCGTTGAATGCATGGAACACGAGGGGAATGGTGAGTGTTATGGACGAGAAGAAGAAGTGGCCACGATTTTCATGCTCTGGAATGACAGAGACAGTGAGCACGGTGGATAAAGGTGGTGAACTGTACTCGTTCAGGGGTAGAGGGAGGAGGTTAGTGCGAACGCCAAATGGTATGATACGGGAGGATAATTTGGTGTGTGGCCTCAGCCTCGCGTCGGGCGAGGAGCAAGTGGCGAAGGGAGTTGCTCAAAATCGTTGGGCACTTCAACAAAGGCTGGTGCACTTAGCTGGTGACGCCTACTGAGGACGGTTGGTGGTAGTGCAAAATTATTGTTTTGTTGGTTCCTTATACGTACCATCATGGATAGTACAATGCCCAATTAAGAGTACAACGGTGTTGTTTGGTTCAGACAGGGAGGCGTTCGGTGCGGTGGAGGTAAGGCTTGTTGATGGTAAGTAGAAATAGGGGAAGAGAGATGATGGGTGTACGATTTATGGGTGGAAAATATGAAAGGTTTTTTTCTTTGTTTTTTGTGTAAAAAGAAGAGCACGTGGGGTTTTAATTTGAGTGAAATTAGTTTGGTTTTAAAAATTAAAATAAGGGATAAGTGATAAGGTAAGGTGTTTTGATTAAAATAGGGTTTAAGAAAATAGGATAAAGTAAATAAGATGGTGGCCCGTAGAGGAAAAAAATGAATGAAAGAAAGGGAGATGGTATAATGGGAAAATGGTTTTTGGGTTTGGCTAAAATGAGTCAGCCTTAATAGGGAAATGGTAACGTGCGTCATTTTTTTAATGAAACGGTTTGCACATCTTTGGAACATATTTTTCCAATGCCTTGCGTGATTGCTACTGCTCATGGGTCTGAATTTTACACTATTCGAATGAAAATTTTAAATTTTTTCTTCTTTTAAGTTTGATCAAAAACATTGGGTTCAGAAAAAAATGAAAAATTAAACGAAATAGATTACTAACCAAAAATGATAAAAATAAGAATAAATTAAAGAATCAGAATTGAAAATGGGTTGCCACCCATAAAGCGCTTTGTTTGATATCGTTAGCTCAACGACCTGGTTCAAACTACAGGTTCTAAGAGAAATACTTCATCCACTTCATACGTTTTTCCAATTGAGAACTTCCTTATGAGAAATTCTACGATCATATAATTCTTTTATTTTCTACCTGTAGAATTTGGCATTCTCATAGGTTTTCCGTCGGATCGTTTTTAGATTTGAACGCTTATCCGAAATAATAACTGGCGAAGTAGCATTTTATCCTAAAAAGGAATTCTTCAAGTGTTTCGGCATTTGTTTCAGTTCTATCTTAGGTGCCTGAAAAACAGAATGTAGAACTTTAGACTTAGAAAGAATCAAACGTAAATCAAAATGAATATAAAATAAATTTTCCATCTCCATGATTTCATCATTGTAGTCTTTTAACTCCCTGTATAGATCAAAAGATACATTAGTTTCTACAAACTTATTTGCCAAAAGATCAATAATATAAACATAGTTTATGCTCGCCACTTTGTATGGTGTTTCATTGCCTTATACATATCAAATTTAACGATCTCACCATCAAACTCAATGGTTAAAGTCCCACATCTTACACCAATTCTTGTGTAATATGTACTTAGAAAGGGAAGCACTGATGCAATCATTCTCTATGTCAATTACATAAAAATCAGCGGAAAATATTAAGTCAATTACCTTTACTAGAACATTTTCCAAGAGTCTTTCCGGGTAGATGACAGATCTTTCGACAAGCTGAATTGATATTTCTGTATCCTTCAAGCGCTCATTAGTAATCATATTATAAACAGAGAGAGGCATGACATTAATAGAGGTGCCAAGATCACACATGGCTCGCTTTATCCCAACCTT
Source organism: Hibiscus syriacus (assembly GCF_006381635.1). Taxonomy (NCBI): domain Eukaryota; kingdom Viridiplantae; phylum Streptophyta; class Magnoliopsida; order Malvales; family Malvaceae; genus Hibiscus; species Hibiscus syriacus. The sequence continues at coordinate 224,741 of NW_024063487.1, read as the reverse complement.
ACCAATTTTACAAGGTATTGCCAACATACCTTGATCTTTCGGTTTTAGTGGCAACTTTAGTTCGAAAATAGCTGAGGCATGTTCTCCCAAATTTACCTTTTCAATCTCGGTAAGTTTCCTCTTTGTTGTGCAAATATCCTTAAAAAATCAGTCATATCTTGGAACCTTTCAGATAACCTCAATGAGAGGTATATTAATTTCCACCTTCCGAAATACATCTAATAGTTCTTTTCCCTCAGCTTCTTTATCCCTTTTTATTAACCTTGATGGAAAAATATGGTGGCACAATATAGGGAGATGGTGTTGGATCCATTTATAATTCATCTCTCTTCTTTTGGATCAGGAGTCAACAACCTTCTTTTCTTTTTGGATTGCTTCATCTTCTTGATCAGGTGGCACGACAACTGTACCACTCCAAAGAGTGATAGCACTGACATTCTCTCTTGGATTTAACTTAGTTTGATATGGAAGTTTACCTTGTTATTCCAAGCGTCCCACGGGGAGAGCCAGTTGGATTGTATTCTTGTCTATCACTTGGAAGTGGGCTTCAGTATAAATCTGGAATTTTTCCTGGGAAAGAACTAACCTCTTGATGATTGATTCTAACGATGACTTTTACGGTTGTTGGGGTGGTGGAGGTGGACTTGATTGATAAGCTTAATTTGGCCCTGAGTTTTAAGGGTAACTAAAATTTGGATTATCCCTCCATCCTAGGTTGTAAGTATTATTGTAGGGATTATAAGACCTTTAGGAGGTCTTGGAAAGTTCCCTGCTGCATTAACTTGAGCAGATGTGTCATCTTAAATCAGTGGACAATCGTCTGTTGGATAATCAGGTTATGCACATATTACACATAATCTTTGGGTTCCAATCTTTAATGCAACAAGAGAGTTGACTACTTCGGTTAATTTATATATCTTATTTTCTAAGGAATGTGAACTTATCTCTTGAATCGTTCGAGGAGGTTCATTAGTTGCCCAGAACTGTTGAGAATTTACGGCCATATTTGAAATTAAATCCCTAGCCTCAGTAGGAGTCATGTTCACTAAAGCTCCTCTACTAGAAGCATCGATCATCTTCATTTTCAGGGGAGTCAATCCTTTATAAAAGTATTGAATGAGTGTTTGCTCAGTTAACCCATGTTGTAAGCAACTATTACATAACTCTTTGATTTTCTCATAGTAGTCATAGAGTGACTCTCCCTCTAGTTGCTTGATTCCAAGTATTCTTCTTCGTAACTCATATTCTTTCGCCGCTTGCAAAAAACTGTCAAGTAAAAGACAAGTCATTTGAGCCCATGTGGTAATAGAATTTAGGGGTAAATAAAATAACCATTCCATTCGACTAAGGAAAAAAGAAAAGCTCTAAGTTTTATTTGGTCCTGAGATACTCCTTATGGTTTCATACTGGAGCAGACCATGTGAAATTCTGTGAGATGTTTATGTGGGTTCTTGTTTGGTATTCCACGGAAGGTAAGGAAGAGATGAATAAGGCTAATTTTTAACTGGTATGGAGTTTCTCCTTGGGGAAAATCAATGCACAAAGGTTCTTGTTTAGTAGGAACTGGGACTAACCCTTTGATAGTTGGATGAAGCATCAGATTTGGTTTTGTATTAAAGGATTTTCCTGAACTTGATTATGAATTTGATTTTGAACTTGATTTTGGATCTAATTGTTGTTGTCTCTTTTTTTCTCGAAGTGTTTGTGCCTAAAGTCTTCGAGCTCTGGCTTTGATTTTCGGGTTATAATCCACTAATTTGCCCGAGTTTGTCCTAGTAAAAAAATCTTATTCTAAATAATATATAAGAAAGAAATATGTAGAAGAGAAATCAGGGTCGATCTACAGGGACTTAGAAAATTCCCAAATTTCGGCTTAAATTGCTTTGACCAGGCGATATGTAGAAAATAAAATAGGGTTTTTGATAAAAATGACTAAATAAGAAAAAGTAATTTAAAGTGAAAACAAATAAAATAAAAAAGTTGAAAATAAATATGGTAAAAAGCATCCTCAAGCCTCGCTTTGACTCAATTCAATTCTGATCATCGAAAATTTATTTTCACTTCGGGATTCAGGCCAGTTAAAGTCTACAAGACCCTTTTCCCTTGTAACTTGCTTTTCCCTTTAGTAATCGATTTTACAAAGGCTAATCTTTGGAAATCCAATTTTTAATTGAACCAACTACGACAATCATCACTAGTGAAAAACAATTTTAGTTTAGGAAAAACCCAACTCGGAATATGTCGTCTCTTTGAGAATCGAACCCGGTCTCAGTTTCCCTTAACAGATTACCGCTAAGTGTGTTCACAGAAAGTCAGATTTGCTATTCGAAAATATTTCCTCCCAACTTTAAATCATAACAACATCGACTTTTTGAAATGAAAGTGTTTTGATTTTATAGGATAGGTCGATTACCTATCCAAGTTTCCAGAAAATTGAGAATGATATCCTGAAGATGCTAAGAGCTTTTCATTTCTCACATATTAAATTGAGTCATTGCTTAACCTTTTGGCTTAGGAGAAAATTAGCTAAGCATGAACGAAGTCATACTTGGCATGTTTAAAATAAAAAATATAATAAAGATAAAAACAAAGAAAAACTTTTATAAAACCAAATAATCTAAAGCTGCTGAATCAAATCTAAAACAAGTGTGTGTTGAGCCTTACCCCAATGGGAGTATTTATAGCTTCTAAAATCCTATAAATAAACATAGAAATTAAAAAAAAAAAATCCTAAAGATAATTCCAAGTGTTTTTTTAAAATTCAAACTTTAATATTTTAAAATAAATCTCCTAAGATATCTCTTCTCATCCACCTTCCAGAAGGTGCTGACTAGATCTTCTAGAAAACTCCTATTGATTGGACCTTCTAGAAACTATCACGTCAGACCGTGTCATGACCAGAGTCGTTCCCATGTCTCCCGTTGTGATCGAATAATAAAAAATTGCAAAATACATTCGTTTTACTACTAATTCTAAAAAATAAGATCCTACATGAAAATAACCACAATACAACCAAATAAGCAGTAATAAATCCATAAGATCGAATAATTAACGAGCAAATATTATCAATTAAGAACACTTATCAAGAAAACACACTTCTTGAGGTTTATGTATAGTTGTTTCATCCTTAAAGTGTTAATGACAGACCTTAAGTGCTCTACATGGTCTTTTAAGGTCTTATTATAAATCAGAATGCCATCAAAATCAATAACACAATTCTTACCGATGAAGGGTCGAATGATATAATTCATCAAACGCGTGAATGTACTAGGTGCGTTGGTTAGGCTAAAAGGCATGACTAACCATTCGTACAAACCTTGTTTCATTTTGAAAGCAATTTTCCATTCATCCCCTTCTCTCATTGTGATTTGTTGATATCCACTCTTCAAATCAATCTTTGAGAATATATGTTGACAACATTTTGATATTTCGATATAACAAATAAAGTGTTAATTAATTTTAATATTTTATTTTCAATTTAAATATAATATTTGATTCAATTAATCGAATATCACAAATATTACTCTAATTTTTCAAATATCAAATTTTATTCCTTACTTAAATGAAAATTTGTGTTTTACTCTTAAAATATTTTTGAAATAATTTTTACTAAGTATTTTAAATGATAATAGAGTCAAAATTGAGTTTTTAATAGGGAGGTACTGATACTTCTTTAACGAGTATCAATACCCCTCAAACATCAGATGAAAAAGAGGTACTGATACCCTAGAGGGTATTGATACACCTTTACATAATAGTACCGATACCTAGCCAAAAAGTACTGATACCCCTCATTTTATTTTGACTCCGAGAAATAACAGAATGCAAAATGGGTACCGATACCATGATAGGTATCGATACCTCTTTACATAGTAGTATTGATACCCCCATGAGAGGTACTGGTACCATTGGATTTGCAATGGTCAAAATATTTGAATTTTATATTGATACCCCTATTAAGGAGTATCGATACCCATACGCTCCCAACAGCTTTTTGAAGTGGATTTCACATCATAATGACTATATTGACTTCACCAAGATTCCCAACATTCAAAACTCATCTAATGTGTATTGAAACAAGTTCTGAAGCTATTGGTGATTAAGAATTACATAAGAATTGAGATAGAAACAAGGGAGAAAGAATCAAACCTCAAGTTTGAGCAATTTAAGCCAAAATCCTTTTAATATTCATTTTGCTTTCAATAACACACTTTGTGCTCAATTGTATTTATCTTTGAGTGTTCTTTCTTTGTTCTAGAATTGTGTAAACATCTTACCTTGTGAGGTTTTTCTGTAAGTTTGCAAAATTTGTAAGTTTTTTCTTTGAGAGAGAGTGTTCTCAAGAGTTTTGGGTATAATTCTTGAGGGAGTTGTAAGGTTACTCTTTGTCCTAAAAACAAAGAGAAATTAGTGAATTTGTGGAAAATCCTTAGTGTGGATATCTAAGGTAGTGGACGTAGACTTTAGTTAAGAAATTTGAACCACTCGAAATCGATGTGCAAATATTTTCAATTTTCTGTTAAAGCTTCAACCAAAATTTTAATTTCCAATTCACCCCCTCTTAGTCGATTCATCCGATCGATTAACTTAACAATTAGTATCAGAGCTACATTCATTTGAAGGTTTTACCACCTGTTGAGTAGATTCGAGAAGAGCTCCATTAAACTTCGACTTCATTCTTGATTCTCAACCCATCATCAAGCCTCTTTTCTCCAATAGAGCTAATTATGCCTATTGGAAGAATAGGATGAAGTTCGACATTCAAGCTAGTGACATAGGAGCATGGAAAATCATGATGAGAGGATAATCTGAACCATCCACAAATCCAAAAATGTGGAGTGAAGAAGAAACGAGATTATTCTAGCTCAACTCAAAAAACTATCCATATTCTTTTCTGTGCACTTGGACCAGATGAATACGAGAGAATGTCATCTTGTTCAACCACAAAGGAGATATGGGACAAACTTGAAGTCACACATGAAGGAACCAACGAGGAAAAATAATCCAAAATTAGACTTCTTACCATAGCTATGAAAATTTCAGTATGAAACCAGATGAAGATATCAAAGCTATGACGAATAGATTCTCGGTGGTTGTCAATGGCCTCAAAGCATTTGGGGAAATAATCCCTAACGAGAAACTTATGAGGAAGATAATTTATTCTCTTCCAAAAGCTTGGCAATCAAAGAAGACTGCAATTATCGAAGCTAAACACCTAAAGTCTTTAACTCTCGATGAGCTCATTGGTTCTCTCCTCACTCATGAAATGATGATGAAGATGAGGTAGATCTCGAGAAGAATGATGATACAAAGAATGAGACAGAGAAAAAGAAGAATGTTGGTGTTACTTTTAAATCCACGAAAAATGAGAGTGAATCTGACGATAACAAAGATGAAGAAATGGCCTTGCTTTCCTGAAGACTAAAAAAATTAATAAAGCCAAATAGAGGAAGAAAATTCCAACGAAATGAAGGCTTCAAAAATGAGTCAAAGGAGAAGGATCCAATCATTTGCTATGAATGCAAAACTCTTGGGTATGTTAAATACAATTGCCCACATTGAAGAAGAATTGTCTTTCAAAGAAGAAACATAAAGCACACGTAGCTACTTGGAGCGATGATGAATCATCCGATGAAGATGAACAAGAAGTAGTAAACTTGTTCTTGATGGGCTTTGGGGAGGATTCTTAGGTAACCTCTAACTCATCCAATTTAGAAGATTATTCATTTGATGAGTTATTATAGGAATATAATGGGTTGGCTTCGGATTATGAGAAATAATTTTTGAAATACAAGAAAGATATTTCAAAATTGAAAAACGAAAAAGATGTCATATCCAAGACCAGCAATGATCTTGAAAGTAAATTAAAAGAATTGCAAATCAAAATAGAAGATTTTGAAAAGAAAATTTCTGATTTGCATAATTTACTTTCAAGAGTAAATTATGATCATCAAAAGAAAATTGATGATCTTAAAGCCTCTTTCAATAGAGTTAGACCAAAACATTTTGAAAAAGGGGAAAATTCAAAATCCAACTATATTAGAAAGAACCTTAAATCTTACAATCATAGAGGTCCCCAAAGAACCTAAAATGGTAAAATCGTTAGGAGTATATGAGTTCCTAAAAGACTCAATACTAATCAAGATAAGGATATCCTAAACAAATGGATACCTAAGTGGATAAGGCTTTTAGAGACTAATGAATATGGACCCAAAAGAATTTGGGTACCAAAAATTAGAAATTAATCTATGTTTGTAGGAAATGAGCATTGCTTCAAGGCACAAAATTCAAGTTTAAATTCATAGTACCTTGATAGTGGATGCTCGAGACACATGACCGGAGACAAGAGCCGATATACTAAGCTTAACGACAAAAATGGAGGAGTGGTAACCTTTGGTGACAACTCAAAATGTTACATTGAAGGTATATGTACTATAGGTAATACCTCTTCCATACAAATAGAAAATGTGTTATATGTGAATGGGTTAAAGTATAATCTATTAAATATTACTCAATTATGTGATAAAGGATACAATGTCTTGTTTGAAACAAATGATTGTAAAGTTATTGACATTGCATCTAATCGGATTATGCTTATTGGCCATAGAATAGGAAACATTTACATGGTGCATTTAGATTATATTAATATGACTAATTTATTCCTAGTTGCCAAGGATGAACATGATAGTTGGTTATGTCATAGGAGACTAGTACATACTAGCATGAGTGTTTTACAAAGACTAATTCAAGGCGATTTAGTAAGAGGGTTGCCAAAGATAAAATTTGATAAAGATAAAATCTTTGATGCATGTGCAAAAGGAAAACATAAGAAAGTTTCCTTTAAATCCATTAACGATGTATCAACTAGTAGAGTATTACAATTTATCCATATAGATCTTTTTGGGCCAATTAGAACTACTAGCTTGGGTGGAAAACAATATGCCTTTGTGTTGGTAGATGACTATTCTAGGTATACTTGGGTTCTATTTTTAATTACTAAAGATGAAGCATTAGAAAATTTTATCATGTTTTCAAAAGTAATCCAAAATGAAAAAGGTTACTCCATTTCAAGTGTTAGGAGTGATCATGGTACTGAATTTGAAAATCTTGGATTTACTGATTTTTGTAATTCAAATGGGATTAGCCTAAATTTTTCATCACCTAGAACCCCTCAACAAAATGAGTTGTTGATAGGAAAAATCGAACTTTAGAAGAAATGGCTAAAATCATGCTTTGTGAAAACAATTTGCCAAAATATTTTAGGCCGGAAGCCACAAATACCGCTTGTTATGTAATTAACCGTGTAATGATTAGGCCTATTTTAAAGAAAACTCCATATGAAATTTTCAAAAATAAAAAGCCTAATATTAGCTATTTTCATCATTTTGGATGTAAATGTTTTTGTTTTAATCAACGGTAAAGATAATCTTGGCAAATTTGATGCTAAAAGTGATAAAGGAATTTTTCTGGTTTATTCCTTAAATTCTAAAGCTTATAATGTATTTAATAAAAGAACTTTAGTGGTAGAAGAGTATATTCATGTTGTTTTCCATGATAATCCCCTTATGAGGAATGATGCTTATGTTGATGATGACGTAGGTATTATAAATACAAATGACGTTAAAGAACCATCATCAAAGGAAGAAGTGAAGGATGAGAAAACTCAAGATGCCTTCAAGAATCTAACCATTGAAGAAAGGGCAATTACCTACCCAAGAGAGTACAACTATGTCAATGATGGTGAGATTTTAGGTGATCCATCCAAAGGGGTAACTACTCGATCTTCTCTTATGGACATTTGTCTCATGCATAGAGCCTAAAAATGTTAATGAAGCATTAACCGATGAAAATAGGATTATGACTATGCAAGAAGAGTTAAACAATTTAAGAGAAGTAAAGTATGGGCATTAGTTGAAAGCCCTAGTAATAAATCTACTATAGGTACTAAATGGGTGTTTAGGAATAAGCTAGATGACAGTGGTAATATAGTGAGAAACAAGGCTAGACTTGTTGCTCAAGGGTATACTCAAGAAGAAGGAATTGATTATGATGAAACATATGCTCCCATAGCTAGGATGGAAGTAATTAGAATGTTGTTGGCATTTGCATGTTTTAATGAATTTAAACTATATCAAATGGATGTTAAAAGTGCATTTTTAAATGGTTTTATAAAATAAGAAGTGTATATGGAACAACCTCCTGGATTTAAAGATTCAAAATTTCCAAATCATGTTTTTAAATTGACAAAAACACTATATGGTTTAAAACAAGCTCCTAGAGCTTGGTATGAAATATTGTCAAATTTTTTAATTGTAAAAGGTTTTTCAAAAGGGAAGGTTGACATTACATTGTTTATAAAAAGAAAAGGTAAAGATTTATTAGTAGTTCAAATTTATGTTGATGGTATAATATTTGGTTCTACAAATGATGCTATTTCCCAAGAATTTTCTAAGCTAATGCAAAGTGAATTTGAAATGAGCATTGTCGTAACTGGTTTTCGTCCGGGCACGAAATATTTATTTGGAGGGAAAAGTGATGTGAATAAATGGTTTTTAAAATAATTTGGGAGTCGCCATCGGCCTTTTGGGTCAGGTAGGTCGAATACCTAAAAACCATCCTTTAAAAGAGTTTTTAAGAAAACATCGATTAAAAGATAAATTGATCTGCGTTTTAACCAAAAATTCGTTCTTTTTAAAAATAAAAAGGGATTCGTGGTCGGTTACGTTTAGGGAAGGATTAGCACCCCTACAACGCCCAAAATTGGTACTTTTTAATTATAAATTGTCTCTATTATTAGAAATTTAAAAATTCAAAATATATTTAATTTATAATCCTATTATTTCAAAATTATAATTATGATTTTAAGTAAATTTATTAATTTATATAAATTTATAAATAAAATATTTATTTATTTAGAAATATCAGAAAAGGACTTCTAGGTGCCTTAAGACAGCTCTTTTCTTCGATATTAAAAAATAAATAAATAATTAAAACAATTAATATATAATTTATAAAATAGGATATTTATTTATTTAAAAATATCAGAAAATGGACATCCAGTTGTTTTAAGACTGCCCTTTCTTAATATTGAAAAATAAATAAATATTAAAACAAGATTAAAATAAGTTAAAAGTAATTAAATAAGATTTTAATAAATAAAATAAATATTATAAATATATATATTTATGGCTAAATAATAATAATAATAGTAATAATAATTAAAAGTAAACATATAAAATTAACATATAATGAACAAAATTAAAACTATATATTTAAAATAAATAAAACTTGTAAAAATAAATAAAAATTAAAATTAGTGACTAAATTATAACCTAATAGAATTAAATACCTAATTCATAATTAATTATTTAAAAATATAGTGGCTAAACATACTATATTACCTATTTATTAATGTAGTGACTAAAATAAACATATATTGAATTCAAATATTAAATTAAAACAAATTAAAACATGATGTTTGTGATTAAAATAATAATTACTAAACTATAAGGGACTAAATTCAGTATTCATCATAAATATATAATTATACTGGACATGACTGAAATAAAATAAAATAAACTTCGAAGACTAAATTATAATAGGCAAGAATTACTTTCAGTGACTAAATTGCAAGGTATACAAACTTGGAGCACTGCGGACAGGGTTTACCCTTTATGAAATTACAGAAACACCCTCCCCCAAAACGGCATCGTTTGGGAGAGGGTATTTAAATACCCTAAACAACTGGCCCTTCGGGCCTACATCCTCATTTCTTCTTTCTGTCTTCTCTCTCTAACTGAGAGAGAATTTTTAACTATCTCGCCTCTCTCTAAAACTGAGAGAGAGACCACCGGCCGGCAGCCGTGCTCCGGCGTTGGTAACCACCGTCGGCCACCGCTGTCGGTGGCTGGAAAATTTCAAAATTCCCAAAATAAAGATCAGAACGTCCTAAAGACGAATCCGGTGTCCTTTTTCTCTAAACAGCCTTGTAGTTACCTAGATCTACAGAAATACTCTCGGTATTTCAATTTCTTTTGCGGCGTGTAGAGGTTCTGACGACGGCGTAGCTTCCTCGGTGGTAAGTTTTCTCCCTCTATTCTCTCTTTGCTTTTTGATTTGTTGCTATGGGTTTTGTTTGGCTTGCTGTTGTGGTCTGTTCGGGTTATTTCTCTCGTTTCTGTTATCTCCGGTTCTTCCTCTCTGATTTTTTTTATTTTGCAGGTGTGGTGGCTTTTATAGCCACCACCGAGGCTTTCGTCGGATCGGTCCCTTAGGAAGATTTCGGTGAGTGACCATAACTATGGTGGTGACTCACCATAGGCAACAACGTGGATGACCAAAGTCGTGGCAGCAGAGCTTCTAGAGGCTTCGGCGGCGAGGTGGCGTGGCACTGGAGTGTCGGCAGCTGGACGTTGGACCACCTGGCAGAGGCGACGGCTGGCCTTCTGGAATCTTGGAGGTGGCTGGGGTGCTAGGGTTTAAAAACCCTAGTTAAAACCCTAAATTGGTTTAGGGTTTTAGTTGGGTCGTCTGGTTGGGCTTCCAGATTTGTAATTGGGCCCCGATTTTGGCCTGTTTGTAATAATAATTTTAATAATAATAATAATAATATCAATAATAAAAAAATGGGTAAAAAATTAGTATCTTCAGCTGCCCCTCTTTGCTCATTCTTGTGTTAACAAGAATAGAGCAAAGACGAAAAGATAATAAATTTTTTATCTATTTGACTTCACTTGATTATGATGGCAATGTTGAATAATTTCTTCTTTGGGATTAGTTCTTCTAATTATGAACTTTTTCACTAGGGATGACAATTTATCTCCTTCTGTGATGTAATCTAGCAAAGGTTGAACAAGCTCTTCTCATTGTGAACTTCTTCTTCTTCAGATGAGTTCTTCTCATTATGAACTCCTTCTGGGAATGCTGATGATGATATATCTCCTTCTGTGATAGAGTCATGCAAAAGGTCGAACAAGCTCTTTTTATTATGAACTTCTTCTTCCTTCTTCAGATGAGTTCTTCTCATTATGAACTTTCTCTGGAAAAGTTGATCCATCGAGTGATGAATTCAAACTAAAAGTTGAACAAATTCTTCTCATTATGAATTTCTTCTTCCTTCTTTAGACGAGTTCTCATTATGAACTCTACCTGGCAATGTTGATCCATTAAATGATGAATTCAAACAAAAGGTTCAACAAATTCTTCTCATTATGAACTTCTTCTTCCTTCTTCAGATGAGTTCTTCTCATTATGAACTATCTCTAGAAAAGCTAATCCATCGAGTGATGTATTGGAGCAAAAGGTTGAACAAGCTCTTCTCATTATGAACTTCTTCTTCCTTCTTCAGATGAGTTCTTCTCATTATGAACTTTCTCTGGAAAAGCTGATCCATCAAGTGATGGATTTGAGCAAAAGGTTGAAGAAGCTCTTCTCATTATGAACTTCTTCTTCCTTCTTCAGATGAGTTCTTCTCATTATGAACTTCTCTGGAAAAGCTGATCCATCAAGTGATGGATTTGAGCAAAAGGTTGAACAAGCTCTTCTCATTATGAACTTCTTCTTCCTTCTTCAGACGAGTTCTTCTCATTATGAACTCTACCTGGCAATGTTGATCCATTAAATGATGAATTCAAACAAAAGGTTGAACAAATTCTTCTCATTATGAACTTTTTCTTCCTTCTTCAGATGAGTTCTTCTCATTATGAACTTTCTCTGGAAAAGCTGATCCATCGAGTGATGGATTTGAGCAAAAGGTTGAACAAGCTCTTCTCATTATGAATTTCTTCTTCCTTCTTCATATGAGTTCTTCTCATTATGAACCCTTCTGGAAATGTTTTAAGAAAAAAAAATTCTGCACTGTAGGGCTTACAGCTGACCCGAAGGTTTTTTGGAAACATCATGCACTGTAGGACTTACAGATGTGAGAAATAATTTACTAAGTAAGAAACTATGAAAATCGTTTTCTCATTATTTTTCAAAATAACATGTTGATTGGGTAACATGCCCCAATCTCAAGATAATGCTCATTCTTGTGGATTGTGTCCATCTCTCTTTCAGATGTTTGCATGATTCCTGTATTTGAGATTTTGAATTCTATCTTCTTCTTGTAAGGTATTTTCCATCATGAATATTCTTTTTCATACGAAAATCTGAAAAAACCTTATGTTTGAATGCAATCAAATGTATCAATGTAATGCATTGTCTATTGTGCAAATGATGTTCTTATGAATGGATAAATATTGATGGAATCTTCATTTGACTTTTAAAGTGGTGAACTCGGTCTTCCTTTACCTCATCATTTATTTTCAGGGTTACTTCTGGAGTGTAGCAATTTATGCTATCAAGCTTTCATTTCTGAAGAATTATCTGATCAATCTGCATATTTGTATCTTTGTGTTTTCTTTGCTTCATGAAAGTCTCAGAAGAAATGTTTCATTTATGGAACTCTTGCCGTAGTCAGAATTATGACTTTGATGCCCCATTTTGTCTTGGATAAAACCAATTGCTTGGACTTGTGCAAAATTCCAATAAAGCTTTCATCTTCGAAAAGAGAATATATCATCTTTAAAAAGAGAATTTATCATCTTTGAAGAGAAAATCTATCATCTTTGAAGAGTGTAGATGTATATATGCCTGACTCATCAGAGATTAATTAGAAGAGCAATGTTTGTTCTGATTTGACTCTTGAAATGCATCACAAGGAGGATTTATCCTAATTCTTTTCATGTCTTCACATCTAATCAGATCTTGAATAAGGCAACTTGGACCATATCATGTCGAGATGTTTAACAACATCCTGTAGTTCAACCTTAGTTTCTTGTTTGTTAAAATTTCAGCTCTCTTTCTGCGGAAAGAAATCTTCATCATATCTCAACTTATAATCTTGAAGTTGAAGAAGACAAACTTCATCTTGGATCAAAAATGAAAACCATATGATCACAACATTGGTTCAACATCAGAATAACTAGTTCGTAAAACATTTGACAACACATTCTTCATCTCATGTGGTTTCAGCTCAAATGTTCGTAAAGCATTTGACAACACATTCATCCTTTTTTTGTGGCTTATGCCAAGATTTCTCAATCATTGAATCTCTTTGCATGGTGTTCAAAGTTTTTGTATGATGTCACAAGACCATTTGAGAACAAAACTCAATGGGGATTCAAGTGTGATGTTGGTATGACCAAAAAGTTGGTCAAATTCACAAGATATGCTGGTGTCGAATTGAATAGGAGATACCAACAAATCTTGATATCATCTCTGGAAAAGGAAAATGTGATATTGATCATGCTTTCTTTCATAATGAGCATTGTAGAAAGTAGAAACACTTTAGCTATAGGATCAATGTACAGAAAGATATCCGTGGAATTCTTGCAGCTGGGGATGAAACGCACATGATAAACCAAATAGATGAAAACTCGGTTCAGTCTAGTTGGCAATGATAACCCCAGTAACATCGGGAAAGAGCAATATACATGAGCTTCTCTCTTCGATGTCATCAAGTAAACAAAACTGATGTGAAAAATAGCTTCGTAACCTCAACAGTATGGTTGAAACTAACTGACAAGAATCTCAAAGAAATATTTTCAATTATCAACGACACACAAAAGGCCAAATTCAGATTTCGATGTCTCGAGGAACTGATCCTTTGATCGAATGGTCTACAAAGGGACCATCTTTATTCATGCAACCATGATGTAGCTTAACAAAGAACACACTGTCATGTGACACATGGTTTAAGAAGATTGGGTATTTGAAACCATACTTGCTGAATAAATATTTGTTCAACAACAGGACCCTAATGCAACTACTTGATGAACAAAGCAATTATGTATGGTTAGCTCGACTGTTACTGTTTCACCATTTTCATTCTTCATATCTTTATGTCTCATTGGAAATATTTGTTCAAGTCAATGATCTTGACACATGATGATGTGGGCCTTTAGCATGCCCCAACAATTGCTGATACGATCGTTCAAAAATGCATCAACAGTCCTAATTATGATTGAAATGGGCTTTCAGCATGCCCCGATATTTGCTTCTTATTAATCTGAGCCTTCAAAATGCCCACATGGATCTGTCTGAAGGAACCTTTAAAATGCCCCAACATTTGCTGATACAGATGTTAAAAGTGTGCTCAACATTACTTCTTGTTGAGATGAGCCTCTAAGAATGCCCAAATATCCATATTGTTGTGAGCCTTCAAAATGCCCCAATATTCTAGTTCTGATTGAAAATGGGCCCTCAAGATATCCAAAATGCCCCACTATTCTATTTCTGTTTGAAATGGGTTTTCAAGATGTCCCGCATGAATCTGTCTGAATTGGACCTTTAGAATGCCCCCAACCTTCTAAACTGTAAGGCTTACTTCCAATGTTTGTTTGATTTCAATACCATAATTCCCACGAGGTTCAATTTTGACAATGTACTGCTGTGGGTACTTGTAGCTTTATTCATGCCTCAAATATATTTATCTTGAATACTCTCATTCTGGTGTCACTAAACAGCAGTTGTCAAGTAACTTGAGGAAATCTCTTCATGTTGTCACAAACTTAAGAAGTGCTCAATCATTCTGACGGAAATGAATGAGACATGTTTCTTTTGAATGAGGTGACCTTTTTCTGTATCTGGACGGATTTAGTCAGACAGAGTAATATAAATAGTTTGGTGATCCGTTCCAGGCTGACACAGTAGTTTATCATCTTTCAGTGAAGGCCATCTCTGAAATATACTTTTCTGTGGGAGAGTAACCAATTTATGCAAACAGTAATCTGATGCAATAGCAAGACTACATATACAGTGGTACAGGCTCTTGAAAAATCCATACCCATGCAACATGTTGATTCTGATAACAACTCATCTGATTATGAAGCGATCTTTCAAGTTGATTTCACAGATATTGATAGTTCTTCTGATATCGAGGAAATCCTGAATTCTGATTCTGATGAGGAGAATAAACTGTTATACTTGACAAAAATGGGATTCTCAGAGGCTGAGACTTTAATAACCATGGAGAGATGTGGTCCAGATTCATCAATTGCAGAATTGACAGATTTTATATGTGCTGATCAACTGGCTAAGGCTACTGACGCACTTCTTATGGTAGAAGATAGGAAGTCATTATGCAATGATCCCAATTACAAGCAAAGGCGAAACTTGGGCTATGATTTTTGAAAAGGAAGAAGCAGAGGAAGCTTGAAAAGAAGCTTCTTAATGAAGACGATCATGCAGTTCATCTTTCAATTCCAATGATTGGTTCTGGGGTTCCTACCGAACCAGATCAGATAACTCAAAGAACACTTCCAGAAGATGCTATTGGGTCTCCTTATTTCTACTATGAGCAAATTCATCTTTCAAATCTAATGATTGGTTTTGGGGTTCATACCAAACCAGATCAGATAACTCAAAGAACACTTCCAGAAGATGCTATTGGGTCTCCTTATTTCTACTATGAGAACATGGCACTTGCTCCAGTTGGTTTGTACTGAAATATCACAGTACTTATTCAATGTAGAGCCAGAATTTGTAGATTCAAAGCATTTTCATACTGCTACACTGAAAAGGGGCTATATTCATAATCTGCCAATTGAGAACAGATTTACTCTTATCATGTTTTCTCCACGCACTATACATGATATTTTTCCATTGACAAAGAAATGATGGCCTTCTTGGGATCCAAGAACAAAGTTAAACTGTTTACAAACATGTACAGGAAGTGCCAAATTGACAGAAAGGATCTGTAAGGCTCTTGAAGCTTATGACGATGAGCCACCTTCGAGTGTCCGGAAGTATGTTCTTGATGAGTGCTGAAAATGGAATCTGGTATGGGTTGGAAGGAATAAAGTTACTCCACTTGAACCTGATGAGGTGGAAATGCTTCTAGGTTTCCCTAAAAATTATACATGAGGAGCTGCTAGAGACAAGTTCCCAGTGATATCAATGTCCTATCTCTTTTCTATGGAATCAGTGATGCAGAGATTGCCTTCTATTGTCTTGGCATATCTTTGAAAATAGATGTGTAAGAACTGAATGATAATCAGTTGGAGTAATTGATGAGTAGATTTGTCGAATTCAACCTTGTTGTCGGTGGCATCCAGCGTAACAACCTTACTGGAAGAAATAAACATCATCAGGATGAACTAGAATATTTTTGTTGGTGCATTTTCTTGAAATGACTGCTATGACAACTGTATCTTCTGCTGCTCCAATATATCCCACTTTTTTCGAATCATGGAACGGTTTAGTTGACGGTAAAACTGGTCATCTTCAATTTTTGGAATCTTGTAACCAATGTTACCCTATATAAAAGGCCTATAAGGGTAGATTCTGTTCCAATGTCTTATTCTGTGACATAAGTCCTCAAATTCAAATTCAACAATCTTCTGAAGGACATAATGAATATCATCTTGACAAAGAAAGTGATTGGCATAGAAGAAGCAGCAATGATGTATCAAGACTTGAGCCAGCATCACGGTATAACCAGAGTGCAGGTAGTGACTTGTTCATGGCTCTATGATGTAATCTTCTAGAGAACATGAATTGATGGTAGGGAAAAATAATTTTTCTGGTGATGCTTATCGACCTCAACATGAGATAAACAATAATCTTTCTTGATGAGCTGCTAATAATGTCATAGGAGAGTGTCACAAGTTCAATTCTCCAGACTTTCTGGCTTCTTGGACCACTGGCTTTCAAAAATGTGAAGTGCTTCATTATTCTGGCCTCGTTCATTCTTTTGTTTCTACAACAGAGGTAGAATAAACAACAATTGCTTCAAGGACCTTCCTCATTTGAGACTGTCCTGTTTGAAAATGTTTTTTTCTTCTCCTTTCTTTATCGAAGAATGAAAGAATTTTGCAAAGTAATGCACTTCTCAAGTTCACAATAGAATCAAATCATAAATAATGAGTTTAATGAATATCAAATAAATCAACTACACTTTTAAATCATTCAAAAATCATAGTCCTATAGCAAGTGTCAAAAATATTGACTGATTTAAGGTATAGGTTGGTTCTGGTAAAGTAGGTTCTTTCAAGTTAGTTCAGTATGTCGCTTCAGGCTTTCACTAACTTGAAGAAATGGTTGTTATGCTCATCTTGTAGAGATACTTCTTGATTCCAGAATCTCAGGAACATCTTTGGGATGTGAGGTGCTTCATTTAAGAGCTTAAGATCATCTCTTATGTCGTTTGTTGCACCATTCAATATTCGAGCCGCCTTTTCAGGTTTTCAACTCGAATCCTCCTTTGGTTCTAAGATGTTATTTAAAAATTTATATCTTGAACCCTCCTTTTATCATTTTTCATATCATGCATTAAAGATTTTAAAAACCAATTTTTGCAAATAAAAATCAATCTTGAGAGGCGGAATGAATTCTGAAGATATTCTCTTTTACTTATAAATCCATGTATGATTAAAATGGACTTTTCAGGTACGTAACGTAGGACATGGCTTATGGTTACGAAAGAAAGGGATAAAAAGGCCCAAATAAGTGTTTAAGGGTAATCAAACCAAGGATCAATTCATTCTGATGCCATCAATCTTGTTTTGTTTGACTTGGATCTGCCTTGCTGGGGATTTTTCCATCATCTGGATCCCTCTAGACTGCCAAATTTTGGATTCATTTCCATTTTCTCATATCTCTAGCATTTCTTGCTCTTCTTGTTTGTACTTGATCAACCTTGTAACTTGAGGCTCAATTAGTCACCCATCTTGATTCAATTTTCCTTCTTCTTTTTTTTCCTTTTTGTTTTTTTCTTTTCTTTTTTTTTTCTTCTTCTTTTTTTTCCTTCTTCTTTCTTTGCTAGATGAGTATAATACTTCAATTGGTTTGAGCACCTCCTTTTCCTTTTGCATTTTGGATATTTTCCATTATTCTTGATTGGATTGATCTTCAAGCACTCTGTATTTGACATACCTTGTAGTTCAAAACTTTCTTGACTTCATGGAAACTTGTCTTCGTAATAAAATTGTATTGACAATCTTTATTCTTGTGAGCAAATATCCTTCACTTTACCCCCCAATGTAGAGGGTGATCCTTGGTTAGGGTTGAATCAGAAGAAAAATCATTCAAGTGGGGACAACAAATTATATATATATATATATATATATATATATATTTAAAAGGATAAATGAAACAATGCCGTTCATCATCTCATACACAGAAACCTTTGTAAAAAGAGGTATCTCCAGGGGGAATGAATATTCAAGATTAACTTTATTTACATGAAAACAATGTAATTAATGCATGATATATTTATTTCAATCAATCACCTCTTCTTTGAGTATGTCCTAATCACTTGAAATCATCTTCGATAAGTTGGCCCATGATGCCTCATCTCATCTCTTCTTGCAGGAAAATTCACGGATACCTAAAAGTTTGGTTCTTTTGAGGTTTTTTTTATGATGGCATTGTATTTGGAAGGTCAAATGTGTGACTTTTGAGGTCATATATATAGTGGAAGGGGTAATATCATAAACCAACCAACTCTATCCGAGAAGGTAAACATCTAGAGTTGGTGTCTCAAAAACAGGTAGAGACATTTCTTTAGAGTCTCAGATAAATGTACGGTCAAAATTTGGTTTTAGTAAGGATCAAGTAATTGGCATTGGATGGAAGGTATAATTGTATCACTTGCCAAAGATATATAATTCTTGAAAAATTAAAAGAATATTTAATCTACTTGATACTCAATAATCTCAAGATTAAAAATTGATTCCTTGCTCATAACCATAAAAGCAACACACATTTATTTATTGCACAAAAGCGGAGAAAAGAAACAAAAAAGAAGTTCAAACAAGATGCTGAAAAATAGAAAGTACTACAGTGGTGGATAACACTTCCACTTGTTTCTGCATCATTACTCCTCTAATTTTGGGTGTGTACTTAGCCCAAGATTTTTATCCTTATTTGCCCCCCATTTATTGATCATTTCTTGTGTCAAGACTCCCTTGTCGACGAGCGTCTCTATTTCCTTTAACAGTGACCAACAATTCCCTGTTGAATGTCCAGATACCCCCAAGTGAAAATTATAGAAGCTATTTTGATCATAGCAATGGGCATAAGGCTTTGGTGACACCTTCACCAATCTTGGTGTAATATATTAACCTTTAACCAAATGAGGGTACAGGTCTGAGATAGATTCTTGAAACACCTTCAGAGTTTTTCTCGCTCGCGAGGCTATCACCTTCTTTGATCGTTCTGAACGACTGAATGCTCTCATGTTATCGAGGGGGTTATGGGTGCTCATTTCAGCTATAATTGGGGTAGTGTTCATCAGACTCCTTAGATTGCCCCTTGGGACCAAATCTTGAATCTGTCTTGAATTACCATGCTCTCTAATAGGTTCTTGATCATCAGACACTATCACATCGAACTCATCATTATCATTCAGAACCTTATTCACAGCCTTCACAGCGGGATCCTTTAAGGGTTTCTCTCCATGGAGTACAACATTTATCAGGTCCATCAGTTTTGTCATTTGCTCTTTTGAATCATTATGGGAATTTTTTACTTGATCAATCATCTCTTGTTGAGTCTTGATAAGTTGCTCTTGTAGTTTCTCAATTCTACCAACCCTTGCTAAAATCTCATTCATGGTTCTTATCCTTGTTTAGGAAGACCAAGTTAGCTCCACTTTGATTTAAGAAATTCTGTCATGGAATCCTCCACGAATTACTCTCATGTTTTCATCTTTAAATGTATGTAAAATAGTTTAAAACCAAATGTAATTATGTAAAAATGAAAATGTAAATACAAACGTAAAAAATGCAAATGTAAATGCAAATGTAAATATGTGAATGTAACAATAAAAATGCAAATTGTATAGTACAAAAGCAAATATAAAAGTATAAATGCACAATGAAAAATGCAAAGATGCAAAATGCAAATGCATGTATGAAAAGGTGTTTACTCAAGAGTGATCATCTTAGAACAGATTTCATTGAACACAAAAGTTTTGGTACATCAAACAAAACTTTACATATAAGGATATCTTTCACTCCTAACTTCTCCAAAGCCCAGTTAGTTTCCATTCATGCTCAAAAAGTTGAGTCTTCAGTCTGCTTCATCTCCTTGTAAAATCAGCTAAATCTATTACTTAAGAACCATATTATTTGTCTGGACTGCAACTTCTTCCATGACATTCTCTTTCATCTTCTGTGTCATTTCTCGGAGTTGCTCATTTTCCCTTGTAAGAGAACCTTTCTGTCCAAGAAGTTCTTGAACAAGATCTTCATATATGTTGCAGTTCTTTTTCAGCTTGGTGACCCCTATGATCCACTCTTCTGGGGTGTTTCCTATGCCAGCATTTCGAAAGGCTTAACTGATCTTCTGGAAATGTTCATGCATGGCTTCCATTTTTGTGCTTAATTTCTTGTTTTGATCATTCAAGTCCTTCAAATAACATGCTTGAGCTTCATAAAAACCTCCACTACTCTGAATGCCCTGACTGATGCTCTTACCATAGACTGCTTTTGGTATCAATCTGGTAGGATCTTTGTGTAATACTTTTGGTATTAATATAACCGGTTCTCTGTGTGCATTGCTTGCTTCTATCCTCGAAGTTTCCTCAGGATGTCTTTCCTTGGCCGCATCATATTTTGTTTGATCATAAAACTTTTTGTCCATTTACGATTTCTTTCCAATATGATGAACAGTCTTTCCAATAAACACTTTTTGGTTATGCCATGATCATGCAATGCAAACAAAAGAAATCAATATAAACAAGTTTAGAGCAAACAATATGTATGAAAAAAATGAGAAGTGAAAAAAGAAATTGGTTAGTACCAATTAATGGAAAGAAAAGTCTATCTATCAAGGTATAAATCTTAACCTCATGCTTTCTAGTTCCATGCTTTGTTTGGAAAAATTAACCTAACTGCATGATTTCTAGTTCACATGCATTTATTCAGAGAGGAAAATAATAAATTAAATAAATTAAAAGCTAGAGCTTATTTCTCCTTTGTGTACACCTATGGCCATGGTTTTAGTATTGTCTTAGATTAGGAGAATTTCTAAGGTTTATTATATGCAGGTTTTTAGTTCTAGGAGTAAAGGTACTCGAATTGTCCTTGTTGATGCCCCCTTGGGCTATCAACCCTCAATCCTAGTCCATTACAGACTTAAGCAAATCGAGTTCAATTCGAGGGGACACATTTCTCTATGCCTGACACGGAGAATAAATTCTCGCGAAAACATAGAGCATATGAACCCCGAAAGTTACTTGCTAGGTCTGACACGGAGAATAAATTCTCACGAAGACGTCGCTTTCACTCCCACTTGAAAGGGACAAGCTTGATTAGAAAGCTTATGTTATGGAATGCAAGTGTTGTGTGTGAGGAGAAATGTTCAAACCTCTAACAAATAAATAATAAAATTTAATATTTGAAAATAAAGCATTAATTAAAATAACATATAAATATTATGAAAATAATAAGTGTATATATATAAATTTTGAAAAGAAATAATTAAAATTAAATATATTAATTTTTTTCTAATTAATAGAGACAATTTATAATTAATTTCAAAGCATGACTAATCCCCAGCGGAGTCGCCAAGTTGTCGTAACTGGTTTTCGTCCGGGCACGAAATATTTATTTGGCGGGAAAAGTGATGTGAATAAATGGTTTTTAAAATAATTTGGGAGTCGCCATCGGCCTTTTGGGTCAGGTAGGTCGAATACCTAAAAATCATCCTTTAAAAGAGTTTTTAAGAAAACATCGATTAAAAGATAAACTGATCTGCGTTTTAACCAAAAATTCGTTCTTTTTATTAATAAAAAGGGATTCGTGGTCGGTTACGTTTAGGGAAGGATTAGCACCCCTACAACGCCCAAAATTGGTACTTTTTAATTATAAATTGTCTCTATTATTAGAAATTTAAAAATTCAAAATATATTTAATTTATAATCCTATTATTTCAAAATTATAATTATGATTTTAAGTAAATTTATTAATTTATATAAATTTATAAATAAAATATTTATTTATTTAGAAATATCAGAAAATGACTTCTAGGTGCCTTAAGACAGCTCTTTTTTTCGATATTAAAAACAAATAAATAATTAAAACAATTAATATATAATTTATAAAATAGGATATTTATTTATTTAAAAATATCAAAAAATGGACATCCAGTTGTTTTAAGACTGCCCTTTCTTAATATTGAAAAATAAATAAATATTAAAACAGGATTAAAATAAGTAAAAAGTAATTAAATAAGATTTTAATAAATAAAATAAATATTATAAATATATATATATATTTATGGCTAAATAATAATAATAATAGTAATAATAATTAAAAGTAAACATATAAAATTAACATATAATGAACAAAATTAAAACTATATATTTAAAATAAATAAAACTTGTAAAAATAAATAAAAATTAAAATTAGTGACTAAATTATAACCTAATAGAATTAAATACCTAATTCATAATTAATTATTTAAAAATATAGTGGCTAAACATACTATATTACCTATTTATTAATGTAGTGACTAAAATAAACATATATTGAATTCAAATATTAAATTAAAACAAATTAAAACATGTTGTTTGTGATTAAAATAATAATTACTAAACTATAAGGGACTAAATTCAGTATTCATCATAAATATATAATTATACTGGACATGACTGAAATAAAATAAAATAAACTTCGAAGACTAAATTATAATAGGCAAGAATTACTTTCAGTGACTAAATTGCAAGGTATACAAACTTGGAGCACTGCGGACAGGGTTTACCCTTTATGAAATTACAGAAACACCCTCCCCCAAAATGGCGTCGTTTGGGAGAGGGTATTTAAATACCCTAAACAGCTGGCCCTTCGTGCCAGCATCCTCATTTCTTCTTTCTCTCTTCTCTCTCTAACTGAGAGAGAATTTTTAACTCTCTCGCCTCTCTCTAAATCTGAGAGAGAGAAAACCGGCCGACAGTCATGCTCTGGCGTTGGCAACCACCGGTCGGCAGCCGTGCTCCGGCGTCGGCAACCACTGCCGGCCACCGCTGTCAGTGGCCGGAAAATTTCAAAATTCCCAAAATAAAAATCAGAACGTCCTAAAGACGAATCTGGTGTCCTTTTTCTCTAAAAAGCCTTGTAGTTACCTAGATCTACAGAAATACTCTCGGTATTTCAATTTCTTTTGCGGCGTGTGGAGGTTCTGACGACGGCGTAGCTTCCTCGGTGGTAAGTTTTCTCCCTCTATTCTCTCTTTGCTTTTTGATTTGTTGCTATGGTTTTTTTTTTGGCTTGCTGTTGTGGTCTGTTCGGGTTCTTTCTCTCGTTTCTGTTATCTCCGGTTCTTCCTCTCTGTTTTATTTTTATTTTACAGGTGTGGTGGCTTTTATAGCCACCACCGAGGCTTTCGTCGGACTGGTCCCTTAGGAAGCTTTCGTTGAGTCACCATAACTATGGTGGTGACTC
Organism: Hibiscus syriacus; assembly: GCF_006381635.1. Taxonomy (NCBI): domain Eukaryota; kingdom Viridiplantae; phylum Streptophyta; class Magnoliopsida; order Malvales; family Malvaceae; genus Hibiscus; species Hibiscus syriacus. The sequence continues at coordinate 201,312 of NW_024063487.1, read as the reverse complement.
ACCATAGGCAACAACGTGGACGATCAGAGTCGTGGCAGCAGGGCTTCTAGAGGCTTCAGCGGCGAGGTGGCGTGGCACTGGAGTGTCGGCAGCTGGACGTTGGACCACCTGGCAGAGACGACGGCTGGCCTTCTGGAATCTTGGAGGCGGCTGGGGTGCTAGGGTTTAAAAACCCTAGTTGAAACCCTAAATTGGTTTAGGGTTTTAGTTGGGCCATCTGGTTGGGCTTCCAGATTTGTAATTGGGCCCCGATTTTGGCCTGTTTGTAATAATAATTTTAATAATAATAATAATAATATCAATAATAAAAAAATGGGTAAAAAATTAGTATCTTCAAGCATGATGGAGGAGCTTTCATTTTCTTGGGACTCCAAATCAAGCAAATGAAAGATGGCATCTTTATCAATCAAGCAAAGTACATTCAAGATATGCTCAAAAAGTTTGGCTTGGAGAATGCAAAACCCCAAGTCACTCCAATTATTTCTTCTACAAAGCTTGACCAAGATGAATGAGGTAAATGTGTTGATGTTAAACTTTATATGTCAATGATTGGTTCTTTACTTTATCTAACCGCAAGTAGACCTGACATTATGTTTAGTATTTTTTTATGTGCTAGATTTCAATCATGCCCTAAGGAATCACAAATACAAGCCATTAAGAGAATCTTTATATACATTAAGGACACTCATATTATAGGACTTTTGTATACTATAGACTCTAACATTAGCTTGTATGCCTTCTCTAATGCGGATTATGTTGGGACCGTCGGTACACCCCATGGCGCAAAGAAAACAAAAACTGGACGATCTCACTAGCGATCCAAGTACGTAAAACATAAATTGGGAGGAAGGGATGCAAATACTTACAGTGGGTTCCTTGAAAACAACAAGAACATCAGTGAATATTGGTGGTGTAGATCAGTTTGAATCGTAAGCCTCCACGAAATCACATCTCGGCCTTTACTCAGTTCACCCGATTGAGAGCAATATTTATTTTCCCCAAAACTATTTTGAGAGAGAACATCTGAAGGTTTATATGTGTGTGTTCCAAAACAGCTGCTAGACCAAACACACCCTTTTATATCCATTACCCTAACATCTTAGGGTTTTCAAAGTTATTTCGAATTAACAATAAGATAATATTTAATTAATTTAATTAAATATATATTAAAGACTTATAATCTGAATTGTAATCTTTAATGTTTATTTAAAAACTTATTTAATTATTCTGAATTATATATACCAATTAAAAGAGTTGTAATCTAAATTACATTTTTTAATGCTTACTTACTATATTCGGGATAATTAAAATCATATGTATATCAAATATACATATCGTAACTCTATATATATTTTAGTAATATACAACAAATTGTATATTTTTTCTCATTTCAATCTTAGGGTGTGACCCTGTAGGTTCTTGTAACGTTAGTAGGAATTATTAGAACAATTCTAATATTACATACAATGAGTGACATCTAGCAATATATCATTGTCACCTAAGTTACAAGAAATTATGATTCGACATATCATCTTCGTGATTAACTCTTTTATGTATTACATCCTTTTGTCCTTTATACCTAGAATTGGCAAATGTCTTAGAATTGTCACACTTGTATAGCCCATCTATTGTTTCTTGATATCTAGAGTAGACTATAATTAACGAATATGATTTCACATATCAACTTATTCGAGCATGGCCATGCATTTCTATTCTCATTCAATCAAGTGACCTGTGATATATTTCCTATTATATAGGAAGGACAAATCCTATCTTAACCATATACACCCCACTACATATATCGAAATATATTCAATAACAGTCTTTATAGTGCAACTAGTTACGGAGCATGTTTAACTGTATCAAAACATACAACAATATATGTTGGGATGACATTGATCTCAAGTTTGAGGATCATACATACAGTCATCACCATGAGCAATTTTATGACCGTTACATAATAATTCAAGACATATACGCATGATGGGTCAATCCAATACATTGTTCTCTAACAAAATAATCATGTATCAATTCTAATATCTCTATGCAATGACAACTCCTTTTCATCAATCAATAACATGTTAGTCTTAAGCGTATTATTATTGTCCATGCCCATAATAAAACTTGACTATGGATCTTTTAATATTTTTTTTATATGGACTTTATTATGTTTTAGTTTATTTTAAACACAGACACATAACTGAAAATAATAGTGGCAATGCCTTTATTCAATAAAATTGGTAAATAAATATATTATTACAATCATCATATGATTAGTCTTTAGGCATACTCTAACAAATTATGGAGGATGAAAAATAGATAGGAAAAGCACCTCCGGTACTTGTCAATTCCTAGGAAATATGTTGATTTCTTGGTTTTCAAAGAAACAAAATAGTGTTGCATTATCTACCACTGAAGCGGAATACATATCAGCCGGTAGTTATTGTGCACAAGTTTTATGGATGAAATAAAAACTTTTAGACTATGGAATTGAAGTTGGTACCATTCATATCAAGTGTGACACTACTAGTACTATTTGTCTCACTAAAAATCCCATCCAACACTCTAGAACTAAACACATTGAAAATCCCATACAATCATGGAATGCAGCGAGCAAGATCCGGATGGACTTAAACATAGCTACAGGGGAGAATGTTTCATCATAGTCTACACCATGAACTTGTAGAAAACCTTTAACGACTAGAAGCCCCATGTATGTTTGTACATTACCATCTATGTCAGTTTTCTTCTTGAAAATCCATTTACACCCTATAGGTTTAACCCCTTCAGGTGGTTCAACCAAAGTCCATACTTGGTTACTGACATGGAATCCATCTCAGATCTCATGGCTTCAAGCCATTTCTCAGAGTCTGAGCTAGACACTGCCTCTTGATAAGTCTTGGGCTCATCTTGATCCATAAGAATAACATATCCATATGTCGTAATGATAAATCCTAATCTCTCAGGAGCACAATGTTTTCTTGTGGATCTACGCAATGGTTGTGTTTCTAAATCTATTGAATGCCCCTCAACAACTTGTGAAACATGCTCCACTTCAGGTTCATTTATCTGTTGCTCTTAAACTTCTCCAAGTTAAATATTTCTACCCTTTCCTTTCTTTGAGAGAAATTCTCTTTCAAGAAAAACTCTTGTTCGAGCAACAAACACTTTATTCTCGTTAGGGTTGAATAAATAGTATCCCTTAGTTTCTTTAGGATATCCAACAAATATACTTATGAGATTTAGGTTTGAGCTTTATAGACATCTGATGTTTTATATAAGCTTCACAACCTTAAATCTTTATAAAAGACATATTAGGACGTTTCCCAGTCCATATCTCATATGGTGTCTTTTGAACCGATTTAGATGGAACACAATCTAGTCTGAAAGTGGTTGTTTCAAGTGCATGTCCCCAAAAAGATATCGGAAGATCACTATGACTCATCATCGATCGATCCATGTCTAACAGTGTTCGATTTCTTCTTTCAGAAAATCCATTCCACTGTGGTGTGCCAGGTGGTGTAAGCTGTGAGACAATCCCACATTCTTTTAGGAGTTCATCAAACTTTATGCTTAAGTATTCTCTACCTCGATCTGATCAAAGTGCCTTAATACTCTTGCCTAGATGATTTTTTACTTCATTTTTAAAATCCTTAAACTTTTCAAGGGTTCAGATTTATGGCGCATAAGATAAATACACCCATACCGATTGAAGTCATCGGTAAAAGTAATGAAGTAATGGAATCCACCTATGGCTTTTGTATTCATTGGTCCACATACATCACTATGAATTAACCCCAATAAATCACTTGCTCGCTCACCTTTACTATTAAAAGGAGATTTAGTCATTTTTCCCAACAAGCAAGATTCGCGTACATCATATTGTTCGAAAACAAATGAATCTAATAAGCCATATTTATGGAGTTTTGATATGCGTTTCTCACTTATATGGCCTAAATGAAAATGTCAAAGATAAGTTTGATTTGAGTCATTTGTTTTTGATCTCTTAGTATTTATGTTATAAATGGTGATTTCTTGATCCAAAATATAGAGACCATTAACCAATTGTGTCAAACCATAAAAAACACTATCGAGATAAAAAGAACAGCAATTCTTCTTAATAATAATCTTAAAACCAATCTTGTTCAAACAAGAAATAGAAATAATGTTCTTAGTCAAACTAGGCACATAATAATAATCCTCTAAATTTAAATCAAGTTCACTAGGAAAAGATAAAACATATGTCCCAATAGCTAATGCAGCAACTCTTGCTCCATTTCCCACTCGTAGGTCCACGTCTCCTTTAGCCAGATTCCTTCTCTTTTGCAGTCCCTATACAGAAGTACAAATATGAGAACCACAACCGGGTATCTAATACCCAAGAAGTATATGTTGACAAATTAACATCAATAACATAAATACTTGAAACAAACGTTCTGTTTGCTTTTGCCTTCTTGACCTCTTCAAGGTAAACATGGCGGTTTCTCTTCCAGTGTCTGGTCTTACCGTAATGGAAACATTTTCCTTCTTTGGTAACTCCCCCTTTGTCCGTTTCAATGCATTTTTTCCTTTTGGTTTGGTCTTACCTTTGCCCTTAGACTTTGCCACTACCTTTTTCTTTCCCTTTCCTTTGTCCTTCTAGACTATCAGAATGGGCTTAGGTCCAATCTTTTTCATGTTACTTTCAGTAGTTCATAACATACCAAGTAACTCTGGTAAAGTCTTGTTAATTTCATTCATGTTGAAATTAAGGACAAATTGGATAAAGCTATCTGGAAACGATTACAGGATAAATATCGGTAGCCAATTCATCTTTAAGATGAAATCCTAGCTTTTCTAACGTTTGGATGTAACCCATCATCTTGATGACATGAGCTCCTACAGGAGTTCCCTCTACCATTTTGCATTGAAATAGAGATTTAGAGGACTCATATATCTCTTGACGTGCTTGCCCTTCATATATTTCTTTGAGATTTTGAATCATCTCATATGTAACAATGTCCTCATGTTCCTTCTGAAGATCAGGAGTCATGGTGGCAAGCATGAGACATCCAACATCTAACATATCATCCATATGTTTCTTGAATTTGTCTTTATCAACTCTTGAAGCATTAGTTGTCAGTTCATCAGGAACAGGTTCCTCAATGACATATTCCTTCCTTTCCTGTTTGAGAACAATTCTCAAATTACAAAACCACTCAAGGAAGTTTATACCATTAAGTTTATCCTTCTCAAGGAGTGATCGCAGTGATAAAGTGTTGTTTGCCATTAAATCTACAACAATGGAAATATTAAAGTAAGTAAATTTACCGAATTAAAATTTATAAATAGGACTTTATTTACAAATTACTCCTATTATTTTATTCAAAATTAAAAACCCTCTTTGTTTTAATTTTGGAAAAATTCAACGAAAAAATTTGTAGTGGGTGAGGATCCATAATACATCAATTTCCTAAATCAGCTTTGGCTTTTCTTTTAGGATAGTGATTATTTAGGTAAGTAACACTTTACTAGTTACATCTCATGTAACTCCTCATTTTGGTGAAAAACTTTTTTTCAAGTCATCTCATGACTTATCCAAATATTTAACCTCTAGGTTTCTAATCCTATTAGAATAACCTAGCCAAGTTATTACCAATATTTTAACCGGTGAATATCACTTGCTTATTCTTCGCGTTTAACCAAGATAGATTTATGTGCCAATGCTTTGGCAAAGCCCACACAATATCGATCGAAGCCTTAACGAGGTTAAATATTGGACGATTAAGTTAACTTGAATTATAAAGAGAGATTCGTGTAATTATCTCATCATTGTTCGTTTTAATATTAGGCCCTTATTGATCTCATCAATATTCATTCTTATTTTATCATTTGATGAATTGCATATATAACAAATATAACAATAAATAAGATGCAATGATTATAGCCCAAAATAATGACTAAGATGGCCTATCCCAAGCCAATGGGAGAACTAAGAACCCTAAAGCCTAAGACTACTCTCTAGGTATATTCTCGACATTCTTCTGCTCCTTGTGAATCTTTATAGGTTTACAATTTTAAAAGAAACTCGTTTTACATTCGAGGGAGTAAGATGAGAAGAGAAATACAACAGAGATATAGAATGGCACTACTCGGAGACCGTATTTCAAATTAAACCATTATAAAGTGAACAAGGGCTATAACCATGCATGTCAAACACCATGCAAAGCAAACATATTATATATATATATACACTTTCTTAGGCTTTTGTTAAAAAATAGTACTTACGTTTCTATAGAAAAACCTGACGATTTGATAACATTTATCAACAAAATCGTGCTTTTGGGATTTTCAATCCTAAAGGTTTTCTGCATCGGAACAACCTTTTTTCCACTGCCAAACACGATCTGCTATCGCACTCATACGGATCATCATGTCAATGATTGACATATGGATTTCGTAAAATCCTTGCAGTAACAATCGATTGAAAAACATATTAACAAATTAACATATTAATCATTGCGGTTATCGATTTGAACAATGATATCAGTATATTTAGCGAAATACATAAAACTACAACATGCATCTCATACATATCGCATCATCCAATAATTTAACTCAAATTCAGATCGTACAAGTGGCTTTGATACCACTGTTGGGACCGTCGGTGCACCTCATGGAGTAGCGAAAACAAAAACTCGACGGTCTCACTAGTGATCCAAGTACGTAAAGCCGAAATCGGGAGGAAGTGATGCGAATAATTACAGTGAGTTCCTTGAAAAACATCAAGAACAGCAGTGAATACTGGTGGTGTAGATCGGTTCGAATCGTAAGCCTCTACGAAATCACGTCTCGGCCTCTACTCATTTCACCCGATTGAGAGCAATATTTGTTTTCCCAAAACGGTTTTGATAGAAAACAGCTGAAGGTTTATGTGTGTGTGTTTCAAAACGGTTGCTAGACCTAACACACCCTTTTATTTCATTACCCTAAATCTTAAGGTTTTCAAAGTTTTTTCGAATTAACAATAAAATATTATTTAATTAATTCAATTAAATATACATTAAAGACTTATAATTTGAATTATAATCTTTAATGTTTATTTAAAAACTTATTTAATTATTTCGAATTATATATACCAATTAAAAGAGTTGTAATCTAAATTACATTCTTTTAATGCTTACTTACTATATTCGAAATAATTAAAATCATATGTATATCAAATATACATATCATAACTCTAGATATATTTTAGTAACATACAACAAATTGTACATTTTTGCTCATTTCAATCTTAGGGTCTGACCATGTAGGTTCTTGTAACGTTAGTAGTAATTATTAGAACAATTCTAATATTACATACAATGAGTGACATCTAGCAATATATCATTGTCACCTAAGTTACAAGAAACTATGATTCGACATATCATCTTCGTGATTAACTCTTTTAAGTATTACATCCTTTTGTCCTTTATATCTATAATAGGCACAAGTCTTAGAATAGTCACACTTGTATAGCTCATCTATTGTTTCTTGATATCTAGAGTAGACTATAATTAACGAATATGATATCACATATCAACTTATTCGAGCATGGCCATGCATTTCTAGTCTCACTCAATCATGTGGCCTGTGATATATTTCCTATTATGTAGGAAGGACAAATACTATCTTAACCATATACACCCCACTACATATATCGAAATATATTCAATAATAGTCTTTGTAGTGGAACTAGTTACGGAGCATGTTTAACTGTATCAAAACATACAACAATATATGTTGGGATGACATTGATCTCAAGTCTGAGGATCATACATATAGTCATCACCATGAGCAATGTTATGATCGTTACATAATAATTCAAGACATATACTCATGATGGGTCAATCCAATACATTGTTCTCTAACAAAATAATCATGTATCAATTCTGACATCTCTATGCAATGACAACTCCTTGTCATCAATCATTAACATGTTAGTCTTAAGCATATTATTATTGTTCATGCCCATAATAATACTTGACTATGGATCTTTTAATTTTGCTATTATATGGACTTTATTATCTTTCAGTTTATGTTAAACACAGACACATAACTAAAAATAATAGTTGCAATGCCTTTATTCAATAAAATCGGTAAATAAATATATTATTACAATCATCATATGATTGGTCTTTGGGCATACTCTAACAAATTATGGAGGATGAAAAATAGATAGGAAAATCACCTCCAGTACTTGTCAATTCTTAGGAAATATGTTGATTTCTTGGTTTTCAAAGAAACAAAATAGTGTTGCATCATCTACCACTGAAACGGAATACATATCAATCGGTAGTTGTTGTGCACGAGTTTTATGGATGAAACAAAAACTTTTAGACTATGGAATTGAAGTTGGTACCATACCTATCAAGTTTGACAATACTAGTACTATTTGTGTCACTAAAAATCCCATCCAACACTCTAGAACTAAACACATTGAAATTAAACATCATTTCATTAGAGATCATGTCACAAAGGGAGATGTAGTTCTAGAATTTGTAAATACTTTGCATAAATTAGCGGATATTTTTACAAAACCTTTACACAAAGAGAGATTTTGGACACTTAAGAGAGAATTAGGTCTTACAAACCTACCTTGATTTAGTGTTTAAAATAATCTTAGCACTTATAATGATTAAGGAAAAATGCATGTAAAAATAACATTTTTTAATGCCTTCTATGCTAATAGTTAGGGGAGTTTATGATCTTTAGTGAAAATTAATAATATGTTCAAATAAAATTCAAGGGTAGATTTGATTGATTGAGCGTAGTTAATTTTCGTGATATGAGTTGCCAATACCACTAGAGCTGATTAATTTTGCATGCTAAGTGTTTAAATACAGTTTTTTGACATTTATGTGCACCAAGTATCGATACTGGTCACCCAGCACCGATACCTCTCTTGCTAGGTATCGATACTACTAGCATAGTATCGATACTGATTTAATGGGTATAGATATTGTTCATACAGTGCCGATACTCTCCTTGAATGTGTATCAATACCCCTCGATGGGTACCGATACCCCTTGTTGTGTTTAGGCTTTAAAGTCCCTAAAATTTCATTATATTGCCAAAAACCTCAAACTCTCTCTTGCTCGTCGTTCCTTCCCTCTCCTCTACCAAATCACTACATTGCTCAAAACCTTCAATTTAAAGTCAGAAATCTTTAGTTCTTCAATTCCTAATCATGCTACACTCATCAAAATCGTGCAAACAACAATAAATCTCACTCAATCTCGATTTTTCAAGGTAAATTTTTCTAAAACACTATTTTATTGATTTTTGAACATAGGACTAGTTTTAATTAGTTATAATTCAAATTAGTGATTGGGCATTTCATATATTATGGTTTTACACTAGAATATACAACAAATTTTATCAAAAACACAATTTTTCAGAAATTTTTCATGAATTTCAAAGTAAAAACGTTTTTTGACTTTTTTGTTGTTTTTTATTTAATTGCATTGTTTTAATAAAAACTATATACTTTATTATTTTTCAAACTTAGTTTTCAAAATTGTTTTCAAATTTTGCCCATTAGACTAGTTTTTAGAACCTTAAATATTGAGGACTCATGTTGAGTTTTGGGATTAATTGTGTTGTACACATATATTGTTTAATTGTAGGTTTACCATTTTGAATTCCTAAACCATGTCTAAACGAGCTAGGTCATCTTCTAGTTGATCAAACCCACCTCCTATTCCACCACAAAATCCTATCCCTAATGAACCCAAGATGATAATTCTAAACTCTTGTTTTAACGAACCTAACCATAGAGGTCTCTACTCTAGGTTCGTAAATCATTTCGAGTCATATAACATTAGGGAAGAACGTATCCCGTCTCTCCAAGATATGGAAGAGATGAAATTCAAATATCTCCCTACCCTCAAATCATGGAAATTTGATAAACTTTTTAAGATTAAACCAGTTGTTTATCACCAACTAGTTCGTATTTTCTACTCCAATACGGTGTGTGTACAAAATGAGTCCCAAACTGAAACCAAAGGTATTCGCTCCTATCTCTTAGGGCAATACATCTTTACAGACTCGGACTATATAGCTAACGCATTTGGATTAGATAATCGAGGGTTAGATAATGAGTGTGATTTAGTGCCTACCCCTTATAAAGGAAAGTCTAGTGCGAGTGTTTTAGATTATCACGAACATTTTCTTTATCTTATCATCTCTTGGTGGTTTAGACCATCTAGAGGAAAATACTCCACTCTTAGAGAACTTGACTTATGTTGGATACAATGTATTCAATAAAATAAGAAAATAAATCTCCCTCAAATTATCTTTGGGGAACTCGAAGAATCCGTAAACAACATTCCTTTTAAACATGTTGAAACATTAGTTTACGACTGTCTACTTAGTAATATGTTTATGAAAGCTTCTCTTAACGTAGAATTAGATGTAGCCATCCCTCTAACCTTATAAATCAACAAAACATCTTTACGAAAATCGGGATGGAAGGGTGACAAAGACCAATGGGTTCGCGCAACAAAGAAAACACCCGGTGCTAGCTCTTCACAAGCTGCTCCTGCTCCGGCTGCTGATCAAGAGCTTGTCAATCTTCTACGGGATATCGACGATCCCGTAAACCAGACCGAGAATGAGCCAGCCAGGCAAGACAGTTCAATGCCTCCATACTTTCAGTCTTTTATGGAGATATTGGATTTGAGGTTCATATCCTTAGAGACCCATTTAACTGTTATGGGAAATCAATAGTTGGAGAATCAAAGGGAAATTCGAGCTCAACGTTACGTAATGGATATTCGATTCAATGCTGTAGATGAAATACTATGCACTAAGACGTGATATTGCTTTCCTTAGAGGACATCGATTTGATCATGATCCTCCTACGAATGATTGACCACTCTTGCTAGTTTTCTTAGGTTGCATTATGAACTTAGAATTGTTAAACATCTTGGATATTTGAATATTTGGTTTGAGTGTTTATTTTTTTGGATGTTTTTGTTTGATTATGAATGATATTTAGTTTTTGAACTTAAATTAAATTTTTATGTTAAGTTATGCATCATTTCCATTTTAGATCAATTATGACCAATTCCTATCACATATTATTTATGAATATTGATTATATGGACTAATGGCTAATATTTATCTTGACTTTGATCTTAGCAGCTATATACATATATATATACATCAATTTGGCAAACTTGTTTTAAAATGAATCATAGAGTATTTTTGATTTAACAAAAAAGGGGGGGGGAATATAGTAAGGAGGAGTGGGGAGTAATTTTTCAAAAATTATTTTTCAAAACAAAATCTTAATATTTCAAAAATATTTTGTTATATCAAAAAGGGGGAGATTGTTGAAAATATTTTGATATTTCGATATAACAAATAAAGTGTTAATTAATTTTAAGATTTTATTTTCGATTTAAATATAATATTTGATTCAATTAATCGAATGTCACAAATATTACTTTAAGTTTTCAAATATCAAATTTTACTTTTTACTTAAATGAAAATTTGTGTTTCACTCTTAAAATATTTTTGAAATAATTTTTACTAAGTATTTCAAACCATAATCGAGTTAAAATTGAGTTTTTAATAGGGAGGTATCGATACTTCTTTAATGAGAATTAATACCCCTCAAACATCGAATGCAAAAGAGGTGCTGATACCCTAGAGGGTATTGATACCCCTTTACATAGTAGTACTGATACTAGCCAAAAGGTATCAATACCCCTCATTTGATTTTGACTCTGAGAAATAACAGAATGTAAAATGGGTACTGATACCATGACAGGTATCGATACCTCTTTACATAGTAGTATCGATACCCCCTTGAGAGGTACCGATACCATTGGTTTTGCAACGGTCAAAATATTTGAATTTTATACAGGTAGTATCGATACCCCTATGAAGGAGTACCGATACCCATACGCTCCCAACAGCTTTTTGAAGTGGATTTCACACCACAACGGCTCTATTAACTTCACCAAGATTCCCAACATTCAGAATTCATCTAAGGTGTATTTAAACAAGTTCTAAAGCCATTGGTGATTAAGAATTACACAAGAATTGAGATAAAAACAAGAGAGAAAGCATCAAACCTCAAGTTTAAGCTATTCAAGCCAAAATCCTTTCAATATTCATTTTGCTTTCAAGAACACACTTTGTGCTCAATTGTATTTATCTTTGAGTGTTCTTTCTTTATTCTAGAATTCTGCAAACATCTTACCTTGTGAGGTTTTTCTGTAAGTTTGCAAAATTTGTAAGTTTCTCTTTGAAAGACAGTGTTCTCAAGAATTTGGGGTATAATTCTTGAGAGAGTTGTAAGGTTACTCTTTGTCCTCAAAAGAATGACAAATTAGTGAATTTGTGGAAAATCCTTAGTGTGGATAGCTAAGGTAGTGGACGTAAACTTTGGATGAGAAAGTTGAACCACTCTAAATCGTTGTACAAATATTTTTAATTTTGTGTCCAAGCTTCCACCAAAATTTTAATTGCCAATTCACCCCCTCTTGGTCGATTCATCCGATCGATTAACTCAACAAGATACATGCTCCACTAATTTCATCAAGAATGTCATCCAACTGAGGTATAGGATGTCAATACTTAATGGTAATTTAGTTCACTACATGATAATCTACGTATATCCTCCAAGTTCCATCCTCCTTTGGAACCAATAAGACTGGAACGATACATGGGCTCAAACTCTCTTGGATGTACCCCTTGTACATGAGTTCTTTAACTTGTTTCTGCAACTCTTTTTTCTCCTCGGGAATGCTTCTATATGCTGGTAGATTTTGTATAATAGCCCTTGGAATGAAATCAAATTGATGCTCAATGCCCCTAATAGGAGGCAGTTCATTCATAATTTCTTTAGGGAATATGTCTTTAAAATCCTACAAAAGTTAAGAAATAAAAGAAGGCAAACCTTCGTTAGGGTTAGTGAGAAGGAAACTTTCCTTGTACATAAGTACAAGAAGATCTTTTTGTATAGCAATGTGCTTTCAAATTTCTCCTCCCCTGGCATATATGTTCATCATTATAGGATTTTTCTTTTTCTTTTCAATAGGTTTCATCATGGATACCATACATTTGCAAATGGTAGTTTGTCCTTCATTGATTTGGATCGATGAAAGCGGCACCAGTGGCACCTTTTTACCTTCATGTTGAAAAGATAATATGTTGTTGAATTCGTCATGAATGGCTCTCTTATCAAGTTGCTAAGGTCGTCCAAGTAATAGATGACTTTTGTTCATTGGCACTACATCGCACAACACTTCGTCTTTGTGCTTGCCTGTAGAAAATGAAAAAAGTACTTGTTTAGTAACCCTTGTTTCATCCACAACATTGAGACATTGAAGTTTGTATGGATGTGGATGTTTGGTTGTTTTAAGCCCCAATTTCTCCACCATTGGTGTGCTGGCCACATTTTTGCAACTCCAACCATTGATAATCATCAAACATACCTTGTCATTTATATGACATCTAGTATGAAAGATGTTATCCCTTTGTACATCTTCACGAGATTTCATATTGAGAGTACTTTTGACAATAAGGACGTTGTAGGAAGTAGAAGGAAAAGAGTTTTGCGACATGTTAGAATAAGAAAAAATGAGTAATAGGACCTTACCAAAATGCTCTCACAAATCCTCACAATGATCACTACAAAGAACTTTGAAATGTTTGCACTTAGTACTTGTTTGGCTTTTCCACGTCCTCTTCTAGTCTCACTTCTCTCAATGCCATTTATCGCTCCTCTAAAAACTTAATTAAAATTATCTTAAGTATAATAAACTATGTATATGCCCGCTAAAATAAGGGTTAGGTAGGAAAAACAAAATAAAAATGCAAGGGTGCATTAGAAATAGGGAGAAAATAAAGAAATGCGTTACTTACTATACAGGTGCTCACAACCTTCTAAATCACCATAATCAAGTTCTTTGAAACAACTTACTCAATTTGATAAAGAAGATGATGTTGAAGACTTGTTCAACCTTTGCTTGTAGTGCTTCTCTTTTCTTTTTCTTTTTTGAATTTCTTTTTGAACTCGTTGAATGCTTTTGGAGTCATTTTCTTTGTTGTTGTTGTTTTTGCACTGCACTTGCACTTTTTTTGTGTTTGTAGGGCTTCATTTGAATGATGTTGTTGTTGTTTCTTCCATCAATGCTATGATTATCACATGATACAGGTTGGGGCACGCCTCATTGCTATTGAAGATAGTGACAACTTGATTGTATGACCTAGGAATGAAGCAATTACCAACAAGCAAGTGAAGGCTTCAAATAGAATGATTTGGGTGGGTAAACGTAAGGTTTGATAAGGTGAGCTAGAAATATAAAGAGTTGTAGCGGAAGAATGATGAAGTTTGGTTAAGTGTTTAGGAAAGGTGATGGGCTATCAAACAATGGAAATGGTTTAAGGAAAGTATCTTAAGAAAGACTCAAAGAAGAACCAATGCTAAAGAGAAAAGACCCAACCTTTATATTGCTTTCTTAAGGGATGGTAAATCAGACTTGGACCCACTATCTATAAGATATAGGAACCTCAAGTATTAAGGTGAATAAAAGAAGGTTGATGCCACAAGTATTTCTACTTGATAAGTCGATAAAGTCACAAAAGGAATATGAAAAAAGAATAACTCTCACTTGATTAATAATTAAACAAAGGTTGCCTATAAATGAAATATGTAAGCCTATTTATAGTTTGTGAGAGAGAATAAGCTAAAAAGATATAAGCATTTTCGACAGCCTTGATTTCACTTCATAAAGACATAATTAATTAATTAATTACAAGGGAGATGAATGTATAGGTTAGTTCGGCCAAAGGGTGAAGGAAAATGTCTTGGCCGAGTAGGCATTTTGGTTTTTCATCTTGGTGCCTAACTTGGGTAGTTGCAAGCCTTGGCCGAATTGTCAAAGTGTCTCTTCATATTGGTTCCTAATTGAAGAAAATGCAAGGCACATGGTGTTGAAGTCACACAGCTAGCACATGGAGTCTTCATTCGAGTTTTTGTGAGGCCTAGGCTATAGGATGATAACATAGTCTCCATGATAGCCTTTGATTAAGCCTCGGCCATGGAATGACTAGGAGCAGTGCTATGGTAGTTAGCTAGGTGGGTTGTAGATAGTTGAACTCAAGTTAGCTAACTAAGCTCTTGTCAGCTGCTCAGCTACCTTCCAGCTAACATTAGTCCACATTTCAGCATAAGTGTCCTTAGCCCCTCTCTAGCTGAGTTTAGCTCCTTGCTAACTCCTTTAGCTAAGGCGAGCTATCCTTAAAGTGCTATGAGCTGACATGTCATTTGTTAGTTATTTGTGAGCTGCCATGTTTTGCCAAATAGTCTTCAAAGCTGCCATATGATGCCTCCCTAAATCAAGAAATAAGCTAAATAAGAATCAAGGGAGCTTGTATGAATGTAAAAGCTTGTTACCGCCTATGTATAGATAGATGTGAGCTAGGAATGAATGCAATCAAGCTAAGATAGAAAGCATCACATGTAACAACTAACAAGTCTACAAATTATGTTCCTATTTTTTTTTTGGCTAGATAGCGGAGACGTCTACAAATTATGTTCCTATTTTTTTTTTGTTGAATGTTTGAGACAACATCACATGTAACAACTAACAAGTCCTGGACTTGTGCATTTTATTGATGACTTTGGTGCTCGCTTTTTTGAATCATTATTTAGGATTTTCATAGATTTGGAAACTATAGGTTTGCTTCAATGATAATCGATCTATGTTGTACTTTTTGCACTTTTTGGAAGTGATTCCTTCTTGAATTTCGCTGTTGGCACCGTCGACGTACCCCATGGCGCAGTAGAAACAAAACTCGACGGTCTCACTAGCGATTCAAGTACGAAAAACTAAAATCGAGAGAAAGGGATGCGAATACTTACAGAGGGTTCCCTGAAAAACAACAAGGACATCAGTGAACACTGGTGGTGTAGATCGGTTCGAATAGTAAGCATCCACGAAATCACGTCTCGGTGTCTACTCAGTTCACCCGATTGAGAGCAATAATTTCCTTCCCCAAAACCGTTTTGAGAGAATAACTGCTGAAGGTTTTTGTGTGTGTGTTCTAAAACGGCTGCTAGACCTAACACACCCTTTTATAGCCAAGTTACCCTAATCATATTAGGGTTTTATTATTTAAATTAATTAAATCTATATTTAATTAATTAGAATTTAATAATCCTTTTATATCTAAGTTACCCTAATCATATTAGGGATTTTATTATTTAAAATTAATTAAATCTATATTTAATTAATTGAAATTAAATATTCGGGATTATTAAAACATATATTTAATTAACTCTATATATATGTTTTAGTAACGTACAACAAATTGTACATCTTTGCTCATTTCAATCCTAGGGTGTGACCCTGTAGGTTCTTGTAACGTTAGCAATAATTATTAGAACAATTCTAATGTTACATACAATGAGTGACATCTAGCAATATATCATTGTCACCTAAGTTACAAGAAAATATGATTCAACATATCATCTTCGTGATTAACTCTTTTATATATTACATCCTTATGTCCTTTATATCTAGAATAGGCACAAGTCTTGGAATAGTCACACTTGTATAGCTCATCTATTGTTTCTTGATATCTAGAGTAGACTTTAATTAACGAATAATTTATGATATCTCATATCAACTTATTCGAGCATGGCCATGTGTTTCTAGTCTTACTCAATCAAGTGGCCTGTGATATATTTCATATTATGTAGGAAGGACAAATCTTATCTTAATCATACACATCCACTACATATATTGAGATATATTCAATAACAGTCTTTATAGAGCAACTAGTTACGGAGCTTGTTTAGCTGCATCATAACATACAACAATATATGTTGAGATAGTATTGATCTCAAGTATGAGGATCATACATATAGTCATCACCATGAGCAATGTTATGACTGTCACATAATAATTCAAGACATATGCTCATGGTGGGTCAATCTAATACATTGTTCTCTAACAATAGAATCATGTATCAATTCTGACATCTCTATGTCAATGACAACACATTGTCATCAATCAATAAAATGTTAGTCTTAAGCATATTATTATTGTCCATGCCCATAATAATACTTGACTATGGATCTTTTAATAATAACAATTATGTCATTATATGACTTTACTATCTTCCAGCTTATGTTAAACGTATATATATAACTGAAAATAATAGCGGCAATGCCTTTATTCATTAAAATTGGTAAATAAAAGTATTATTGCAATCATCATATGATTGGTCTTTGGGCATACTCTAACAATCTCCCACTAGAACTAAGACCAATCACTCAAATATCTAATACCGAGTGATTCAGTGTGATGATCATGCCTCTGCTGTGTAAGAGGCTTCATCAAGGGATCAGCAATGTTATCATCCGTGTGTACTCTACATATTTCAACATCTCCTCGATCAATGATCTCTCGAATGAGATGAAAGCGCCTAAGAATATGTTTGGATCGTTGATGAGATCTAGGTTCCTTTGCTTGTGCAATGGCTCCATTATTGTCACAACGGAGTTCTACAGCATCTGATATGCTGGGAACAACCCCTAATTCCGATATGAACTTCTTGATCCAAACAACCTCTTTTGTTGCTTCACTGGCTGCTGTATTCAGCCTCTATTGTAGAATCATCTATTATGTCTTTCTTCAAACTTTTCCAGCTCACAACACCTCCATTAAGAAAAAACCTGATTGCGATCGTGAGTCATCCTTGTCAGTTTGGAAGCTGGCATCAGTATAACCTTTTATACTAAGCTCTTCCTCCCCTCCATAGACAAGAAATTTACCCTTAGTTCTTCTTAAGTACTTAAGGATATTTTTAACTGCAACTCAGTGATTTTCACCAGGGTTTGCTTGATACCGACTCGTCATGCTTAGAGTATACGATACATCTGATCGAGTACATATCATGGCATACATTATAGAACCAATAGCCAAAGCATATGGAATCTTATTCATCTGTTCTCTTTCTAGTGGAGTTGAAGGACACATTTCTTTAGAAAGAGAAATATCTTGTCTCATGGGCAAAAATCCTTTCTTGGATTCTTCCATACTGGACCTTTTCAGCACTTTGTCTATATATGTACTTTGACTCAAACCTAGAAGTCATCTTGATCTATCTCTATAGACCTATCTCTATAGATCTTAACTCCTAAGATATACGTTGCCTCACCCAAATCTTTCATAAAAAAAACAACTACGTAACCAAGTCTTAATAGACTGTAAAGTAGGTATATCATTTCCTATTATGAGTATGTCGCCTACATATAAGATTAGGAAAGAAATAATGCTCCCACTAGCCTTCTTATAAACACAAGGCTCATCTTCATTTCTGATAAAACCAAACTCTTTGATTGCATCATTGAAACGAAGATTACAGCTTCAAGAAGGTTGCTTTAGTCCATAAATAGACCTCTGTAGCTTACAAACCTTTCCAGTATTTCCTGGAAAGACAAAACCTTCTGGTTGTGTCATATACACATCCTCTTCAAGTTTTCCATTAAGGAAGGTGGTTTTGACGTCCATTTGCCAGATTTCATAATCATGGAATACAACTATTGCAAGCAAGATCTGAATGGAATTAAACATAGCTACAGGGGAGAATGTTTCAACATAGTCTACACCATGAACTTGTCGAAAACCTTTAGCGACTAGTCGCCCCTTATATGTTTGTACATTACCATCTATGTTGGTTTTCTTCTTGAAAACCCATTTACACCCTATAGGTTTGACCCCTTTAGGTGGTTCAACCAAAGTCCATACTTGGTTTACTAACATGGAATCCATCTCATATCTCATGGCTTCAAGCCATTTCTCAGAGTCTGGGCTAGACAGTGCCTCTTGATAAGTCTTGGGTCTTGATCCATAAGAAGAACATCTCTATATGTCGTAATGAGAAATCCTAATCTCTCAGGTGCACGATGTTCTCTTCTGGATCTACGCAATGCTTGTGTTTCGAAATCTGTTGAATGCTCCTCAACAACTTGTGAAACATGCTCAACTTCAGGTTCATTTATCTGTTGCTCTTGAACTTCTCCAAGTTCAATATTTCTACCCTTCCTTT
Organism: Hibiscus syriacus; assembly: GCF_006381635.1. Taxonomy (NCBI): domain Eukaryota; kingdom Viridiplantae; phylum Streptophyta; class Magnoliopsida; order Malvales; family Malvaceae; genus Hibiscus; species Hibiscus syriacus. Next base: position 182,217 of record NW_024063487.1, on the reverse strand, counting down.
TCTTTGAGAGAAATTCTCTTTCGAGAAAAACTCCGGTTCGAGCAACAAACACTTTGTACTCGTTATGGTTGAAGAAATAGTATCCCTTAGTTTCTTTAGGATATCCAATAAATATACACTTATGAGATTTATGTTCGAGCTTTGTAGATATCTGATGTTTTATATAAGCTTCACAACCCCAAATCTTCATAAAAGATATATTAGGACGTTTCCCAGTCCATATCTCGTATGGTGTCTTTTGAACCGATTTAGATGGAACACGATTTAGTGTGAAAGCGGTTGTTTCAAGTGCATGTCCCCAAAAAGAAGTCGGAAGATCACTATGACTCATCATCGATCGAACCATGTCTAACAGTGTTTGATTCCTTCTTTCAAAAACTCCATTTCACTATGGTGTACCAGGTGGTGTAAACTGTGAGGCAATCCCACATTCTTTTAGGAGTTCATCAAACTCTACGCTTAAGTATTCTCCACCTCGATCTAATCGAAGTGCCTTAATGCTCTTACCTAGTTGATTTTGTACTTCATTTTTAAATTTCTTAAACTTTCCAAGGGCTTCAGATTTATGGCACATAAGATAAATATACTCATACCGACCGAAGTCATCGATAAAAGTAATAAAGTAATGGAATCCACCTCTGGCTTGTGTATTCATTGGTCCACATTCATCACTATGTATCAACCCCAATAAATCACTTGCTCGCTCACCTTTACTATTAAAAGGAGCTTTAGTCATTTTTCCCAACAAGCAAGATTCGCATACATCATATTGTTCAAAAACAAATAAATCTAAAAATCCATCGTTATGGAGTTTTGATATGCGTTTCTCACTTATATGGCCTAAACGACAATGCCAAAGATAAGTTTGATTCGAGTCATTTATTTTTGATCTCTTAGTATTTATGTTATAAATGGTGTTTTCTTGATCCAAAATATAGAGACCATTAACCAATTTTGTCGAACCATAAAAACACTATTGAGATAAAAAGAACAACAATCATTCTTAATAATAATCTCAAAACCAATCTTGTCCAAACAAGAAATAGAAATAATGTTCTTATTCAAACTAAGAACATAATAACAATCCTCTAAATTTAAATCAAGTCCACTAGGAAAAAATAAAACATGTCCCTATAGATAATGCAGTAACTCTTGCTCCATTTCCCACTCGTAGGTCCACGTCTCCTTTAGCCAGATTCCTTCTCTTTTGCAGTCCCTGTACAGAAGTAAAAATATAAGAAACACAACCGGTATCTAATACCCAAGAAGTAGATGTTAACAAATTAATATCAATAACATAAATACCTGAAACAAACGTTCCATTTGTTTTTGCCTTCTTGGTATTTTCCTTCTTTGCTAACTCCCACTTTGGGTTTCAATGCATTTTTTCCTTTTGGTTTGGTCATACCATTTCCCTTAGACTTTGGCACTACCTTTTTCTTTCCCTTTCCTTTGTCCTTGTGGACCATCAGAATAGGCTTAGGTCCAACCTTTTTCATGTTACATACAGCAGTTCGTAACATGCCAAGTAACTGTGGCAAAGTCTTGTTAATTTCATTCATGTTGAAATTAAGGACAAATTGGCTAAAGCTATCTGGCAACGATTGCATGATAACATTGGTAGCCAATTCATCTTTGAGAGGAAATCCTAACTTTTCCAACGTTTGGATGTAGCCCATCATCTTGATGACATGAGCTCCTACAGGAGTTCCCTCTGCCATTTTGCATTGAAATAGAGCTTTAGAGGTCTCATATCTCTCTTGACATGCTTTCCCTTCATATATTTCTTTGAGATTTTGAATCATCTCATATGCAACCATGCCCTCATGTTGCTTTTGAAGCTCATGAGTCATGGTGACAAGCATTAGACTTCCAACATCTAACATATCATCCATATGTTTCTTGAATTTGTCTTTGTCAGCTTTTGAAGCATTAGTTGCCGGTTCATCAGGAACAGGTTCCTCAATGACATATTCCTTCATTTCCTGTTTTAGAACAATTCTCAAATTACGAAACCAGTCAAGGAAGTTTATGCCATTAAGTTTATCCTTCTCAAGGAGTGATCGCAGTGATAAAGTGTTGTTTTCCATTAAATATACAACAATGGAAATATTAAAGTAAGTAAATTTACCGAATTAAAATTTATAAATAGGAATTTATTTACAAATTACTCCCACTATTTTATTCAAAATTAAAAACCCTCATTGTTTTAATTTCGGAAAATATTCAACGAAAAGTTTTCTAGTGGGTGAGGATCCATAATACATCAATTTCCTAAATCAGCTTTGGTTTTTCTTTTAGGATAGTAATTATTTAGGTAAGTAACACTTGACTAGTTACATCTCATGTAACTCCTCATTTTGGTGAACAACTTTTGTTCTAGTCATCTCATGACTTATCCAAATATTTAACCTTTAGGTTTCTAACCCCATTAGAATAACCTAGCTAAGTTATTACCAATATGTCAACCGGTGAATATCACTTGCTTATTCTTCGCGTTTAACCAAGATAGATTTATGTGTCAATGCTTTGGCAAAGCCCACACAATATAGATCAAAGCCTTAACAAGGGTAAATATTGGACAGTTAAGTTAACTTAGATTATAAAGAGGGATTTGCATAATTATGTCATCATTGTTCGTTTTAATATTAGACCATTATTGATCTCATCAATATTTATTCTTATTTTATCATTTGATACATTGCATACATAACAAATATAGCAATAAATAAGATGCAATGGTTATAGCCCAAAAGAATGACTAAGGTGGCCCATCCCAAGCCAATGGGAGAACCAAGAACCCTAAAGCCTAAGACTGCTCTCTATGCATCTTCTCGCCATTCTTCTGCTCCTTGTAAATCTTCATAGGTTTACAATTTTAAAAGAAACTCGTTTTACATAGAGGGAGTGAGATGAGAAGAGAAATACAAAAGATATATAGAAAGGCACGACTCGCATACCGTATTTCAAATTAAACCATTATAAAGTGAACAAGGGTTATAACCATGCATGTTAAACACCGTGAAAAACAAACATATCATATATATATACATGTTCTTATGCCTTTGATCAAAATATTAGAACAATTTTAATATGGGCCTTCAATTTGTACTACTGATGAGGGGTCAATGGGCGAAGCCCCTTGCGGGGTCTAGGGGCTTTTGGGAAAAACTTCACGATTTGATAACAATTATCAACAGAATCGTGCTTTTGGGATTTTCAATCCCAAAGGTTTTCTACATCAGAATAACCATTGTTCCACACTTCCACTTCCAAATGCGATCTGCTATCGCACTCCCACAGATCATCCAGCAATAAATCAATTGAAAAACATATTAACAAATTAACATATTAACATATTAATCTTTGCGGTTATCGATTCAAACAATAATATCAACATATTTATTGAAATCGATAAAACTAGAACATGCATCTCATACATATCGCATCAACAAAAAATTTAACCCAAATTCAGATCCTATAAGTGGCTCTGATGCCACTGTTGGGACCGTCGGCGCACCCCATGGTGCAGCGGAAACAAAACTTGACGGTCTCACCAGCGATCCAAGTACGAAAAACTGAAATCGGGAGGAAGGGATGCGAATACTTACAACGGGTTCCTTGAAAAACAGCAAGGACAACAGTGAATACTGGTGGGGTAGATCGGTTCGAATCATGAGCCTCCACGAAATCACGTCTCGGGTCTACTCAGTTCACCCGATTGGGAGCAATAATTTTCTTCCCCAAAACCATTTTGAGAGAAGAACATCTGAAGGTTTTTGTGTGTGTGTTCTAAAACGGCTGCTAGACCTAACACACCCTTTTATAGCCAAGTTACCCTAATCATATTAGGGTTTTATTACTTTAAATTAATTAAATCTATATTTAATTAATTGAAATTTAATAATCCTTTTATATCCAAGTTACCCTAATCATATTAGGGATTTTATTATTTCAAATTAATTAAATCTATATTTAATTAATTGAAATTAAATATTCGGGATTATTAAAACATATATTTAATTAACTCTAGATATATATTTTAGTAACGTACAACAAATTGTACATCTTTGCTCGTTTCAATCCTAGGGTGTGACCCTGTGAGTTCTTGTAACGTTAGCAGTAATTATTAGAACAATTCTATTATTACATACAATGAGTGACATCTAGCAATATATCATTGTCACCTAAGTTACAAGAAAATATGATTCGACATATCATCTTCGTGATTTACTCTTTTATATATTACATCCTTATGTCCTTTATATCTAGAATAGGCACAAGTCTTGGAATAGTCACACTTGTATAGCCTATCTATTATTTCTTGATATCTAGAGTAGACTTTAATTAACGAATAGTTTATGATATCTCATATCAACTTATTCGAGCATGGCCATGCGTTTCTAGTCTTACTCAATCAAGTGGCCTGTGATATATTTCCTATTATGTAGGAAGGACAAATCATATCTTAATTATACACATCCACTACATATATTGAGATATATTCAATAACAGTCTTTATAGAGCAACCAGTTACGGAGCTTGTTTAGCTGCATCAAAACATACAACAATATATGTTGGGATAGTATTGATCTCAAGTCTGAGGATCATACATATAGTCATCACCATGAGCAATGTTATGACTGTCACATAATAATCCAAGACATATGCTCATGGTGGGTTAATCCAATACATTGTTCTCTAACAATATAATCATGTATCAATTCTGACATCTCTATGTCAATGACAACTTGTTGTCATCAATCAATAACATGTTAGTCTTAAGCGTATTATTATTGTCCATGCACATAATAATACTTGACTAGGAATCTTTTAATAATAACAATTATGTCATTATATAGACTTTATTATCTTCCAGTTTATGTTAAACACATATATATATATAACTGAAAATAATAGGGGCAATGCCTTTATTCAATAAAATCGGTAAATAAAAGTATTATTACAATCATCATATGATGATTGGTCTTTGGGCATACTCTAACATTCGTTGCATCCGATGAAAACATATGATTGTTCCCGTGCATCATGATTTCTCAGATTTAATCCTTGTAAATGTTTATTGTGGAAGGGATGATAGAACACATGGTTGCAATTAAACAGTTGTTTTCTTCTTATTAGCCCTGGCAGTTTGTATTTTGCAGGAATTCAAATTGATGATGAGGAGCTTGCTCGATTTGTAGAGCATGTCGATAAGGACAGTAATGGAATTATAACATTTGAAGGATGGAGAGATTTTCTTCTACTTTATCCTCATGAAGCTACTATCGAGAACATCTATCATCACTGGGAAAGGGTTTGCCACGTAGATATTGGAGAACAAGCTGTTATTCCTCAAGGCATTAGTAAACATGTTAAGAGAAGCAAATATTTTATTGCAGGAGGATTAGCTGGAGCAGCTTCTCGCACTGCAACGGCTCCTCTCGATCGCTTGAAGGTGGTTTTGCAAGTGCAGACTACACGTGCTAGTATTCTACCAGCTGTAAAGAAGATATGGAAGGAAGATGGCGTGTTAGGGTTTTTTCGAGGTAGGTTAAATGTTGTAAAGGTAGCCCCAGAAAGTGCTATCAAGTTCTATGCATATGAGATGTTAAATAATGTTTTAGGAGACAGAATGGGGAATTAGAAAGGTGATATAGGAGCCAGTGGGAGACTTATTGCAGTTGGCGTAGCAGGTGCAGTGGCGCAATCTGCTATCTACCCAATGGATCTCGTAAAAGCTCGATTACAGACTTGTGCTTCTGATGCAGGAAGGGCTCCGATTCTGGGGAAATTAACCAAGGATATTTGGGTTTAGGAGGGACCTCGAGCATTTTATAAAGGTCTTGTGCCATCTCTTCTGGAGATTATCCCATATGCTGGCATTGAGCTTGCCGTCTATGAGACTTTGAAAGATTTCTCGAGGGCATATATTCTCGAAGATAGTTGTAGGTTTCCGTTTGCTTCTCGTGTTTTACACTTACTGCTTTTTTTGGTTCCTAATTTTTTCGTTAACTTGGGAGCTTCAACTGGATTCCTTTGATTTTTTTTTCTTTCTGTAGAACCTGGTCCTCTTGTTCAACTAGGATGTGGAACAATTTCTGGAGCTTTGGGAGCAACCTGCGTTTACCCTTTGCAGGTTATTAGAACGAGGTACAATCATAATGCACACAAGTCCCTTGTTTTCAGGTAATTCAAGCTCATCTACATCATCATATACCGAATTTGGTATTTGTATTCCTTTTTCTTTTCATAGACTGCATGCTCAATGTTCTACCTCAGAAGCTGCAAATAGGGGAATGTCCGATGTATTTTGGAGAACCTTTCTGAATGAAGGTTGTAGAGATTTCTACAAAGGCCTCTGTCCAAATCTTCTGAAAGTTGTCCCAGCTGCGAGCATTACGTATATGGCTAATGAGGCTATGAAAAAGAGTCTCGATCTGGACGGTGAAAAGTTTCCGAGCACAGAAGCGAAAGTAGAGGTAATGACGAATATATTACGATAGTAAGATAATTAAACAAGTAACATTGATTGTTTTGAGTTATATGATAGATGATAATTCCCCTTGATAGAATTGGGTGCATAATTTTTTCTGTAAACATTTTTCCCCAAGGATTATCTACACAAAATGATGAGAATCGGATTTATATTGCGTAATGATGTCCGACTTGCAAGCTTATAGGTATGGACATTCCTTTTTTTCTTCTTTGGCCTCTATTGTTCGTAATGTGTTTGAGCGGATATACGATATGAAAGATTTAACAAGTTACAGGTTATAAAAAGATTGGTGTATGTAGGGCTGTAAACGAGTCGAGTTCGAGTACGAGTATTGTTGAGCTCTACTCGACTTGAAAACTCTAAAATGGAGCTCGACTTAATTTGAAAACTCGCGAGCCTAAAATTTTCAAGCTCAAACTCGAACTTGAAACCATGAATTATTTTAACTATTTACAATATAATAAATAATTATAAATATATTATTTTAACTATTTTAAAATATTAATATATTTGAATCGAGTCAGATGATATTATGTATAAATAATATATTTTCAAGTTGGGGTCAAGGCGGCCAAAAAATCGACTTGCCCTACCCCGTGTCTATCCCTAGTAATAAGCTAAGGTTCAAGTTGTTTTATTGTTACTTTTGTTTTTATTTTTTTAGGCCTTCATTATAGTATAAGATAAATAATAAACGTCGTAAATGTTAAATCAATCATTAATGTTGATGCAGTAGTAGAGGTTGCTTAATCCACTTTGGAGATCCAAGTTCAACTTTCCTCAATGGCTTGGAGGAAAAATTATTAAAATTAAATATAAATTATATTTAAAAAAGCCCTCAAATGATGTCATATCACGTGTCATCATATGATTAGAGGATTAATTATATTGAATTAAATAAAATTATGACCAGTTTGATAGATTATGTAAGGAATAAGAACTAAATGTATAATTATACCAATTTTGTTAACTTCCACGGCATCTCTTTCGTTAAATGTTAACGGCAAGTGGTTTGATTGAATACATTAGATATAGTTGGGTGACTTGATTAACAAAATTTCAAAAATGGTGGTTAGAATGGAAAGTGCAATAGTCAAGTGGTCAATGATTTAGTTCACCCCAAAAAGATTATGAAAAATAATGTAATTAATATTCTATTCTAAATAATTTACCTTTAAATTTTTAACTAATTTATAATTATGCGTTGAGTCCTTTAGGATTTTAATTTTTTATAAATTAAATTAATGATGTTAATGTTTAATAGTGTTTAGCTATGCTCATCAATATGACATTCTGATCCTTTATAATATTCAAAGCACAAAAAGATTAGGAATAGAAACTGTAGAATTTAGTGTATGTCTTATTTTATACATAGCACACAAGAAACATGTATTAATATTTTAATTAGTATTAACGTACATAATTAATTTAGCTAATATAATATTCAACTATAGTTCTTAATAGTTAGTTGTATAGACTTAAAAAAAGTGAAACTTATATGAATTAAAAGAATTCAGTGATTAAAAAATTTATTGTTATCTTTTGAAGTCTCAAATTCGAGCATCGCAAATGTTAAGAGTGTGAGCATTTATTTTTAAATGGTTGATAGTATTTGAAAAAAATTATCTTATATTTAGTTCATATTAACAAAAAAAAGTGAAACTAACTCATAATCATATTGTCCTCCTATTTTTATTGGGAAAATAAACAATAGAGATAAAGATGAATTTATTTAATTATCTTTTATTTAATTAATTTAAATAAAAAAAATATTATAATAATATTTATTTATTTTTAAATTTACTAAATAGTAAAATTATTTAATTAAAAATTTTACGTATCGTATTTTTAAAATAAATAAAATTAAAACCATTCACTTAAAAAGTGTTAATAAAATATAGACCAATGGAAATAAAAATATTATTGACAATAATAATAAACATTGAGCTAAATTATAGAATTAAAAAATAAATATAAGTTAATTTAGGATTAAATGAAAAAGTAAATAATAGAATACCATGAATATTAATATCGAATAAAATTATAAATATTAAAAAAAATAAGGTTAATTTTTAATATTAAATAAAAAAAATATTAAATTGAAAAAATAATTTGGATGTCTTAAAATGCCATTTAATTTTTATTAAAGTCATGATTTTTTTTAATTATAATGGTTATGTTATGTGACATGCTTTTATTGATGAAAAAAATTCTAATGGACGTTAACGATTTAGGATAAAATATAACAAAACCAAATGTTATGGGTAATTTTTTAAAAAAATAAATGATAGGAGCATAGTTAAAAAATTTATTTTGTAGTGTTAAATTTAGAGAAAATTTATTTTGAAGTGTCAAATTTAAAAATTGTATGAAGAATTTTTTTTAAGTGAATGAAAATGAATATAAGTGTCAATTTATGTTTAAAAATACTAATATTCTATCAAAGATGTTTATTTTCAAAAAAAAAAATTAATATTAAATTTATAAAAAAATAAATCAAAATTTTTTATGGTGTCATATGACACCCCTAATTATAACTTGGATCTTCCTGTGATAAAAGACATTTGTCTTATTGTTGAGGGGGAAAATGATTTAGTAAGGGTTCATTGATTAACTGTAATTGATTTTTTGGAAAATAAAAATAGGTTATGTTTTTTGAAAAATAATTTATAAAAAAATACTTTACGGTGTTCGGATAATAAATTTTCAAAATTTTATTTATTATAAACATTTAATATTGAATAATATTAATATTATTTTATTAAAAAAATTATTGTCACTGTTTTAAAAATATTAGAATAATTTAATTTTTTATTTATCAATATTACTATTAAAATATTATTATTTATAATTTTATAAATAAAATATTAAAATTAATATATTTTATTGAAATAACATATATTATTAATTATATTAATTACCTACCAAAATAAGAGTATTATATTGTGTAATTAAAATTCTAATTATTATTAATCATATTAATTACTTATTAAAATAAATAAATAATAAATATGATATTAAAATTATATTTCTAAAATATAAATAAGTATATTTTAAATATTTTATAATTAATATTTTCTTAAAATAATTATAAAATATTATATTAATATTAAATACATAAAATAATATTACTTATTATTAATAATTCAATAATATTATTTTTAAGAAAATAATAACTAAAATTACTTATTTTAATAAATTATTATATATTATTAAAATAAAAATATTATAATATAATTGAACATATTATAATATTTAGAAATATATTATTAAAATAACTAAATTAAAATTTATTAATTAAAATTTTTAATAAATATAATTTAAATATTTTAATAATGATTATTTTTATTAAAAATAATACTAGTTTAACATATTTATATTGAATGTATAAAATTATATTACTATTGTGAAATAAGAAAGAACGGATCAATAAGAAGAACAAGAGATATAAGAATAAGGAGAAAAAAATTGTATTATTATCTCAATATGAGTTGTTTACAATGTTTTCTCTAAACTCCATTTTTATAAGGACTAAGAATAGATATCATATAGAACTCTAAATCTAATGGATATTAAAGTCCTAATAATAAAGTATATTAAAACTCTATTTTATAGATAGAGACATAAATAAATATTCATAACACTTCCCCTTGAATGTTTATGAAGATAATGTGCTTCGTTAAAACCTTACTAGATAAAAATCATGTGAGAAAGAAATCTTAATGAATGAAAAAGAGTACACATATCTTTATTACACATAATATGTTGCCTCATTAAAACCATTATCAAGAAAACTCAATGGGACAAAACATTGGTTAAGGGAAAAAGAGTATGGCGTATATTTACCCCCTCATGATAATATCACATAAGATCTTTGGTATTACAATTCAATATTGAATACAATCTTCAAATGTTCAAGTAAACAATACATCAATGAATAGATCTTTTCAAATACCACTTGAACAGATTCATTGAATATTTATATTTCGATTCTTCTGAAGATAACGAGGGAGGAAAATTTAGGAAAATATGTTTCATTTGATGTGTTCTCTTTTCAACTGAGCAATACATTCATCTTTGTACAAGATAGTTCACATCTTATCATGTGGAATCAAATCTCATATCTTCTATATATGTTAGGCCAATAGTTTTATTTAAATATACTTTCTCAACATACCTTGTGTATAGCAATTATTTCTACATTATTTGTACAAACATCAAATAGTATATGAGGACTTAAAGATAATGATCTTGTTGCATTTAGATAGTGCTTTTGGTCCAACTATTATGTGATGCTTCTAGACCAGCTAAGATATTGTGATTACATATTAATTAAGATTTTCTACTTCAAAATGAATGATTTCTTTTCTCTTCTTTTCAAAGGAAAAAATTTTTATTCATATTTCGATAATCTTTACATCATTGGGATATTCAATTATTTTATTCATATTGAATCTCTTTAAGATCTTTTTAACATGTGTTCGTTCATAGACAACATCCTTATTAACTATTCAAACTACAAGTCGAGAAGAAAACTTGGTTTAAAATTTTGTATCTTAAATATCTTCTTTAAACAATCAAGATGCCCTTGAAACTCTTTAAGAATTCTATTTTAAACTCTTCAGAAGTTCCGATTCAAAGTATATAATAATTATCATAAATTGATTCTGATGTCTTTATACTATATACATTTAGATTGACTCATTCCATCCAAATATTTAAGTAAATATATTTGTATAGATTTCCAAGGAAATTCCAAATACTTCTAGCATTTTTAAATCCTCCAGAGATAAATATAGAGATCCAAAAATAATTAGATGCATTATAAAGTTTTTTGTACCTACCAAAGTAATAAAATAATTGCATCCACCACGAAATAAAATCTTCATAATTCAAGTCGTACTTTATACCTTACTACTACTCATTTATACCCAACTTGCATTACACCTTTAGGTGTTTGAACTACTTGAATAATGTCTTTCTATTTTGGTCAATCATTTTCATATCTATATTCCTGAATAGATTTCAATTCAAGATCCTCATTTTAGAAATATTGTTTGTACAATCGTTGTCGACAATTTTTCTATTTTGGTTCCATTCATTTCTCGTAATGACATAACTTATCGATATCTCTTCATTATTTCTATTTTCATTTTTCAGGTACCTAAAACTCTTCTAGAGTTGTATTATTAATTATGTCTTTGGTCTCTTCAAGAGCAGTCACCCCCGCCATATGATCATCTTATACTATGTTTTGTTTATGATAAATTTTAATCATTGGAACCAATTCAACTATCATGCTTCGATTATGGTTTACATTCATTTGTTCTTACATATTATCCTTCTATGATTTCAATTCAAATTTAGAGCATTTTCAGTTGGTATATGAGACATGATTACTCTCATTATGTCAGTAAATATTTCTAGCAGTTAAATTGTAATGAATTATGTTATGAACTTCTAGTTCATATCACTATGTATGAGAATCCAAATAAAATGATAATTCATTTTTATTTTTCATCCAATTGATTCTTCTCTACCGTTGATGAAAAATAATATGCAATTTATGCCAAAATTGAATCTCAAAACATTCAATAAAGTGAGACTCATGCTCAACATGTATATATATCTATTCTCAATATACTTCATATACCAATTTTGTACATTTGTGATGGATCAATATGAACATATAATGCACAACCAAAAATTTTGTAATGGGAAACATATAGCTTATGATCATAAACCAATCAAAAGGAGTATAATTTATTGACTTGATGTGTATGGTACTATATGTAAATTACCATATAGATACTAGATGTTTTGTTCTCATAGTTTAGTTATTAAAAAGGAGGTAATCAATCAAAATTTGCCTAAACTAATTATTTATAAAACAATATGCTTTTTATACAATATAATCTTAAAAAGTCTGGAATATAAACTCATTAAGCTTAGCAAGACAAATCATATTAATTGCATTATCTAAAAAAAATTCTTTTCTAATCAAGTAAACAATCTCACAAACTACAGGTTATGAGTTAATAACATATATGTGATTTATCTTGTAGTTGCATCTATTGAAATCATATCAAAATATTCCACTTTATGAATAAATGGATCCATTATTCAATCAGATATACAAGACATGCAATCTCAACTTCAATTAGTGATGTTCTAAATTCCTTTTGAGAACAAATAACACAAGAACTTTATGTTTTTTTAATTAATATTTATGTAAATCTAAACAATTTTTGCATCATTATTGGTTGGGATGGTTTAAGCAATCATACCAACTAGTTAATATGTTAAACTTGTAAACTTTTGGTTTACTATAACATGTGATTCTGTCTTATTCGTACAAACTTGTAAACTCCCAGTTCACCATATGATTTAATCTCATTCAAAACTTCTATAATTAATTGAGTTCAATATTTAGTACATACCTTAATGAAAGTATGAACTCTGAATATACCATTTGACCATATATTTGAACGTATTAGTTATCATCTCTCATTCCTAAAAACTTATTATTTATCTGAAAATTTACGTAACCATTAATCAAGGATTATATATACAAATTAACAATATATAGTCAAAAGATATGTATGCATTAAACTGATTTTCATATCCATCTTATATTTTGTTGCTTTTGCAATCTGCATATTTTTAGGAAGCAACAAGTACTTAAATAGAACAAATAAATAATAATAATAATAAATTAAAATTTCAAATGTTCGCATTTCTAGTGGGTGTAAGTATTCTTAAAATTATCACATCGTCTTGTGATCATGACTATGGCCACATCCATTACCACAATCACGATTGCTTAAAGTGATTTTTATTTTCTGTTATAAGATGTTACATTCACTTCAAGAAATGAAGTAAATCCAGTATGACGAAACTTGTGATTTTCATTAATAATTCATTTTTGCTCAACCACAAGAAACCAAAATGTTACTTTTTTCAATTAATGGAAATATGCCAAGAGGGGGTGAATTGGCCTTTTAAAAAATTGATGGAACCAATCGAAAAATAAAACTTAGTACAATGATTTTAGAGTGGTTCGACTTCTCAACTAAGTCTACATCCACTAACTTAACATCCACAGTAAGGATTTCTCAAATCCACTAGATTGACTTACCTTTAAGGACAAGATGTAACCTTACAAATACTTCAAGATTTATACCCTAAAACCTTGTATACACACTCTCTCAAAGAGTAATTACAAATTTATCAAACAAAAGAAAATCTCACAAAATTTAAGCACACCTAAACACACTTGAGCAAAATAAACAATGTAGCTCACAAGTATGTTTACAAGAATATGATAATTTTAGCTCAAAAACTCTTTTGATGTTGGTAAATTCTTTCAATAATCTTCTTGTTGTTCTCCATTTGAATCTTGGTCCCTTTTATGTCTTTTAACATCCTTCTAGTCTTTTGGAGTCATTGGTACTTGATTAGAGCTAGACCTGGCAAACTTGACCTGAATCTGATTACCCGAACCGATTTACCCGACCCAATACTCAATATTAACCCGAACATAATGATTAAATTTGATCTGAAACTCGAACCATACCCAATCCAAAATCTAGTTGAACCAATATGGACCCATATCCAATTTGACTCGAATCGAAAATAATCCAAACCAAAATTAACCCTAATCGAAAGTAGCCCATACTAAAAAAATAAGAATCGAAAGCAACCCAAACTAAATTTAACCCGATCTGAAAGTAACCCAAACTTAAATTAATTTAAACCGAAAGCAATCCAAACCGAAAATAACCCAAATCGAAAGCAATCCAAATTTAATTTACTCAAATCGGATTTGAATTGAACATTGACCTGATTATTTAACTTGATAAATGAGTAAAAGTGGATGAATGATTTATTGTCATTATATATATTTTTTAACAATGTGATGAATAGTAAAATAATACATGTTTTATTTTATTTTTAAATTATACTCCTAAGTAACCACCACCTTTAGTAATAGTTTAATGAATACCCATATCCCCTTTGATAATAGTTGTCATTATAAACTTTCCATACAAGATCAATATAAAATTTTGGTAACAAGCTCTAACACACATTATAGGATCGTATTTGTGTCAAATTATCAATTTATCATCTCTAAATGATGGTTTAATTCAAAATATTAAACGATTGAGAATTAGAATCAAGTATAAATGATAAGATTAACAAAAGAGAAGACATATTTTTTTATAAGAATATATTAATAATTCTATTTATACTTGATTATACTCATAACCAATTCAACCCGAATTGACTTAATCCAAAGTTTGACCTAAACCAAAAATCAACTGATCTGATATTGATTCGGTCCGATATTGATCCCACCTGATATTAACCCGGCCCAAAACTAATTGATTTGGTATTAACCCGACCCAAAAATCAATCGATCTGATATTGATCCGAACTGAAAAACAACCAATCTGATAATCACCCTACCCAAAAATTAACCCGATCTGACCTGATTTACCGTACAGCTGAACTAAATCCGAACCAGATCCAAACTAACCCGAATAAAATTAAATCGAATATAATCTAAACCCAAAATGACTTGACCCAAACCCGATTTGAATAACCCATTTGTCACCTCTAATTAGAGTCGTTGGAAACATTAATTTTGAGCATTAAATTCTTACTTGCAACTTTGATGTCGAGACCAAACATTGTAACTGTAAAAAATATATTCGTTGAAACCCTCGGTATCGATATCATTTATCGAGTATCGATACCAACACCTTATTATCAATACTAGAAATTGGAACAAAGATATCGATATTGATGGAGGCTTTTGGACACAATCAAATGTTTTTGAGGTTTGAAACATATTTTAAATTTTAATATGATTTAAAAACACTTATGGTTATTTTTTACATTTAAAAATCACTTGAAAAACTTTATGACAAATTTATTAGAATTACAAAATACAAAATTTAATAAATTAAATTATTTAAAAATTCATGTTATATTAAATCCAAATATTGGTTCAAATATCTCCCCTTTTTTAAATAACAAAACCCTTTGTAAAAATTTGATTTTAAAAGAATTTGTCATGTAGAATTTGTGAAAAGTAAGATCTACTCCTTAGTAAAAATATTTTTGGCTAGAAGCAAATTTACACTTACACATATTTATCCCCCTTTTTAATATAACAAAATCAAATTAAGCTTCAAAAGAGAAAATATGTAAGTGTAATAGGAAACTGAATAAATATTCAACATTTAAAGATAAAATCAAAATATGCTTAACATAAGGTAATGAAGTTCATAAAGCATAAACCACCAACAAGAGTATTTCAAATAAAAGTGCAAAAATAGATAGTACCAAAAAAATAAGTGCCAAGTGCATAAAATGATAAGTCATAACGCAAATGTCCTAAAAGCAACATAAAATGTCTATTCTTCTAGAGGAGGTGTCGAAAGCGAGGGGGCATCAAGTGATGACACATCAAGTGAACATCATTTTCAATTTTTCCCAAGAAATAATTGAATGAATCGATTTGAGCACTCAAGTTCCCAAAGTTTTGAGCCATATAGCTATACATGGTCTTCGTGGTGATCTCCTCTTGAGGTAAGGGCATGAGAGGTTCTTCTAACTCATTTTCCTTTTCCTCAACATCGTCCAATTATTCTTTTCGGCATGGAAACCATGCACCAGAATGTTCGTCAAAATCTCATTGGCCTTGTGAGCCAATTTGAGATCAATGACTCTAATGAGAACAATGGAAGGGTCAAAGGAACTAGACACTTTAAGTTTATTCCTAAAGATAAAACTAATGATGCAACCATAAGAAAGAGTTTTGGCATAGTTCACTCCTTTTGTGACAACATTGATAAGCTCTTAAAAAAATGATCATGGAAAAATTAGGACGAATGTTTTTTTTTTGACATGATAAAACCATTAATAGTCACATGCATGCATGTTGGTAGCTTTAACACTAGAAGGATCGAAAAAACCATGTAATGAGAAGCAAAAGTAGATGATCGAGGAACTCAAGGGAAGTGGGGCTATCACTAAGGAACTTATCCATATCTATTGATTGATTGTCCATAAAAGGATCATCATTGTTAATGTTTGGAAGCTAGCTATGTAACCCCCTCAGACCGATACGTGTGGCCCGATCCGATCCAGGGTGTCACATTAGGGCCACCGGAGCGACCCACCGTAGAAAATCTCAGAAAATTAATTTTTTTATTAAAACATGTAAAATCATAAAATCATTAATAAATACAAAATTAAAATTTACAGTATTCAGAAGTAAAACAAATTTTAGACTCATATGTAAAATAAATTACAACCTATATGCCCTCAAATCACCTGCACCGTACTCCGCAAGCAACACCGGTGGAACTCCCCTACTGAAGTCGATAGTCGCACTGGTACGATTCTTTTAACCTGAAATGGTGAGTAACAGAGTGAGCTTTGAAAAAATCAGCAATACTATACTACCAGTTGATGCTATAGGACATGCAGATAAATATAGAACAATAAATTTTCCTTATTGAATCAAACGTATACAGATTTTCAGAATAAGTTGGGGTTTCATTGATAGTTCATCGAGTAGAAGCCATGGAGATCTCATTTCATAAGAAATATTCATAGTATCAAGTTTTCATGAGATCGAATAGGATGCCTAGTGTGTTCCAACCAAAACCAGTGAAAAGATATAAATCTTTTTAAAACAGTAATTGTTTACAACATATTTTCAAAACCATAATAGAATCCTCCAACCAAACATCGTTATGCAGTTCCCCATAACTGCATCCATAAGGGCTTACCCTAAGAAAACAAAAAAGCTATCCAACCTAAGGGAATGCCTTGGCCTACCCAAGGGTATCCTTAAGTTCGTAAGGATTTACCAATTGGATCAAGGTTGTACCTCCATACTCCATAATCCTACCCATTTAAAAAAATCCAGTATAAATCAGTTTTAAATGTAAATCGTAATATCTAGATCGTGATCCAGTCATATGTCATAAATGTGATAATAAAATAAATCGTATAACTGATCTCCACCTGTACACCATAAGTAGTCGCATGATTAACCCAATGGAGTGCCTTGGGGCCTGAGAGCCTACCTAAGGGTCACCTTAGGTCTGTAAGGATTAACCAACTTGATCAGAGTTATACCTCAATACTCTAGTCTACCCAGATAATCCCAATAACCAGTAAAAATAGGAAACCATATTTCATAAACCAGTAAATTTTATGATTCCATAAATCAGGAATAATTCATATTTTTTGGTGAAAACTGAAATCGAAGAACACATACCATGTTGTCATGGTTCATAAACTAGTAACTCAATAATTTTGTTAAACTCATTTCAAAACATATAAAACTCTCATGTGGTACATGTGGAACACACTAGAGGATCCAAGTATTTTTCAGAAATCACTTGGTAGTTATCAGCAATGGAAAACATGAAACTGATGTAATTTGATCGGATTACAGGAACGATGTTATATTGAAAGTGATCGATTACTAATGGATCTAATCAGACATTCAGAGTTGATACTTTAGAATCCCGCTATGATCCAGGTGCATCATGAAGGTGTTCAAGAACCTTTATACAAAATAATTCTAGATTCATATTTACGGAGAGTGATTCCATTACTCAATCAATCAGAGGTATTTAGGATTATTAATTAATTATCAGGATTTTAAGTCCAATTGAACCAAATGGGGTATTCATGATCCTTTGCATCTGAGTTACTTATGTGATCAGTTATGATCGAAGAGATTTGAGCTGATAAGGGAGAAATGAAGGTTCAGGACATTTATTATCTGTGTCGGTCTATCATATTATTTAAATAACTCAAGCTGAACAACTCCCAGAACTAATGCATATCGACCGGTCCATTAGTTGCCCTTCCAGGGTATTCTCTCTTTAGTACCAACAATTATTATCCATATATAACCTTTAAAATCATCGCTGAATATATCTTAAAGAGACGAATAGATATTCCAATGGTATTTATTTCATTTCCACATTGCAACAATATCAAGAATTTTTTACGTACTTTAATTCATGGTTCATAACCCATAGGGACAGTAAAACATATAAGATCGTCAGTGTTTCTAGACTTATCCAAGTTATTCACTTAATTCAATGTCATCTGAGTACTTAATTCAAATAGAATTCAAATTAATCCTGGTCGCTTACAAGTTTCCTGAGTAATTCGGTTGTTTCCGCAAATTCGAATACATACAGTACTTCTATTCTGTTTAACTTGGTCAAATAATATATTCATATAGGTATTCGAGGTTGATTTATTAATTTCAGAGCTTGAGGGCATTAGTCATTCTAGGTCTTGGAAATACTTTAGATCATTTTACATTTTAGGGTCATTTTGGTCATTGTACACTTTAGAGCATTTCTATAAATCCAATATAGATTTGGAATTTAAATCAATGATTCCAACGGTCAAGTATATCAAGATATGAGCACTCAAGTCATCCCCATTAACATAGTCATACATATTGTTTTTTACTTTTTAAGGGTATTATTCAATTCCGTCAGTGACATTACTTCGGGTAACTTAGGTTTGAAAGTAATCCAGTTCCATTAAAGTTCATAGTACTTTTCTTATTTTCTAATTGGAAGTTAATTTCACCACTAGGGAAAGTCTTGGTCCTTTTTCAATACAAGGTTATTTTTGTAATTTTACTCCTTAGGGCTATTTTAGGTAACATATTATCCAAATATTCCCGGTATTTAACCTTAAAAAATTAATCAAAATTTACAGATCTTGAAGTCAATTTATTCATTATTGAATCACCGAGCTTATTATTATTTCCGATTGATTTCCCACTTTCTTAAGTGAACCATATAAGTTATATCCAGTTATCGACATTTTATAGTATACAGATCGAGTTTAGGAAATAATCACTACATATATGTGACCAATTATACTTATCCATGTAGGAATTAATACTAACATGTTCCACAAAGCATGAAACATGTAGTAATGTATTACCTCAATTTTTGTATCATATCGATCGACCATTTAACTCCATTCGATTGCCCTCAAACTTTAATTCAACTTCCAATAATCCCTCAGATACAGAGCAACAAAATTTACGTTAGAAGTTGAACTTAATTTAAAAATCATATTGAATCCGAAGGTAAATCTCTGAAAAACGGCTTATCGGGTGCGAATTTGGTCAAACGGACTTCGGATTCAGGCACAGAACGTCAAAAAACATAAAATGGGACATTTTTTTAAACAAATTGACAATTTGGTCAAAGTCAACGAGTTGACTCAGACCGAGTTGACTTGGTGATTGGACCGGACAGGCGGGTCGGGTTGACCGGTTCTGGAAATTTCCTTGGACCCAAAACAAGGCCCACGTGCACCCGGCGGCGCGTGGGGCGCATGGGGCGACGACAAGGGCCATTCCGACTGGCCGTTCACTCTCGAAGCATCCTAGCATCATTTCAAACCAATTCAGACCAATAATATCAACAAAACCAAGACAAAATTGGATAACTTTAAATAATCAAACGATCTCGGTTTACCTACAGCGACGGACGGTGATGGCATAAACTTAGGTGATGAGATGGGTCTGGTTCTGATCGGAATCACCTAGGGAACACCATGGTGTGGGCAGTGAGACTCACTGGTGGTTGTAACGGCTGGAATTATTGAAATGAGCGGTAGTCGGCTTGGGTTTCTTCGAAGCTTTCCACGTTCGATTCCCGGTAAATGACGGCCAATACGAAGTTGATGATAGTCGGGGTTTGGTTGGGGCAGGATATTAGTTTGATTGGTGGTGATGACGCACACTAACGATGGTACGACGCACACTAACGACGGTCGGACGACGATGGATTGAAGTAGGAAGGTGGTCGACGGGGGTTGTGGTTTAGGGCTAGGGATTTGGGATTAAAATTGGGGAAATTTTTTTGGATTTCATCGGGGAAGGGATTTAATTTTCACAAACCAACAAAAATGGGATAATTCGATTTCAAGTCCTTGAATTTCTCACAAGTTTTAAAACCGTACTGAAACTTTGAAAATTTTATAATTTGGTCTAATTTCTCCCTTGATACAACTTTAGTTTGATACTTAAAATTATAAAAATTTTGCCCCTAAATCGGGGTGTGACAATTCTCCCCTCCTTAAAAGAATTTTGTCCTCAAAATTTATTCAAGTCATAGAATTACAGAAATGAGGTTTCTATCAGTTCCTCCATATCCTCCAGTAGCTTTTATAATAGTAAAAGTCCTCTACTAATCCTTAACTAGCTGAATGTACATTTTCTTCAAACACTCTCTCATACCCCATAAGGGATCTGAACAGAATTATCCTTGTGGAATCAATTGACCTAGGCTAGGAGGTTAGGTTCATAAAGCGGTAACATATTCCATTTTATTTCTGGAGTAGAATCAAAATTTCTCGGATGAGTAATTCTCACATTACTCGAGAGGCAATTTACATAATTTGGAAAAACGTTATTATATCCCTTTATGCATAGGTCGAACCCTAACGGATAGAAAACTTAGGTTAACTCGTTTCAAAGAGGGACTCGACCTTGGAGATCCGACTTAGAGAAGTACGGTTATGGTCTAGGGGCATGTATTGACCAGACATCTTTTGACTATCGATCGGTCGGTCTATCTAAAAACATTTTACTCAACCTAGGCTCTGATACCACTAATGTAACCCACTCAGACCGATACAGGTGGCCCAATCCGATCCGAGGTATCACATTTGGGCCACCGGAGCGACCCACCATAGAAAATATCAGAAAATTAAAATTTTTATTAAAACATGTAAAATCATAAAATCATTAATAAATACAAAAGGAAATTTTACAGTATTCAGAAGTAAAACAAATTTTAGACTCAAATGTAAAATAAATTACAACCTACATGCCCTCAAATCACCTGCACCGTACTCCGCAAGCAACGCCGGTAGAACTCCCCTACTGAAGTCGATAGTCACACTGGTATGATTCTTTTAACCTGAAATGGTGAGTAACAAAGTGAGCTTTGAAAAACTCAGCAATACTATACTACCAGTTGATGCTATAGGACATGCAGATAAATATAGAACAATAAAATTTCCTTATTAAATCAAACGTATACAGGTTTTCAGAATAAGTTGGGGTTTCATTGATAGTTCATCGAGTAGAAGCCATGGAGATCTCATTTCTTAAGAAACATTCATAGTATCAAGTTTTCATGAGATTGAATAGGATGTCTAGTGTGTTCCAACCAAAACCAGTGAAAAGATATAAATCTTTTTTAAAACAGTAATTATTTACAACATATTTTCAAAACTATAGTAGAACCCTCTAACCAAACACCGTTATGTAGATCCCCAGAACTGCATCCAAAAGGGCTTACCCTAAGCACACAGCAAAGAGATCCAACCTAAGGGAATGCCTTGGGGCCTAAGGCCTACCCAAGGGTATCATTAGGTCCGTAAGAATTTACCAGCTAGATCAGGATTTTACCTCCATACTCCAAAATCCTACCCATATAAAAAATCCAGTAGAAATCAATTTTAATCGTAATCTGTAATATATGGATCGTGATACAGTCATATTTCATAACCGTGATAATGAAATAAACCATATAAGTGATCTCTATATGTACACCATAAGTAGTCCCATGATTAACCCAAGTGAGTGCCTTAGGGCCTGAAAACCTACCCAAGGGTCACCTTAGGTCCGTAAGGATTTACCAGCTTGATCAGGTTGTACCTCCATTCTCCATTTTACCCAGATAATCCCAATAAAACAGTTCGAGTATAACCAGTGAAAATAGGAAACCATATTTCATAAATTAGTAAATTTTATGATTCCATAAATCAGAAACAATTCATATTTTTCGTTGAAAATCGAAATCGGAGAACACATACCATGTTGACATGGTTCATAAACCAATAACACAATAATTTCGTTAAAACTCATTTAAAACATATAAAACGTCATGTGGTATATGTGGAACACACTAAATGATCCAAGTATTTTTCAAAAATCACTTGGTAGTTATCAGCAATGGAAAACATGAAACTGATGTAATTTGATCAGATTACAGGAACGAGGTTTTATTGAAAGTGATTAATTACTAATGGATCTAATCAGACATTTAGAGTTGATACTTTAGAATCCCACTATGATCTAGGTGCATCAGGAAGGTGTTCACAAACCTTTATTCAAAATAATTCTAGATTTAGATTTACGGAGAATGATTTCATTACTCAATCGATCAGAGGTATTTAGGATTATGAATTAATTATCAGGATTTTAAATCTGATTGAACCAAATGGGGTATTCAGGATCCTTTGCATATGAGTTACTTGTATGATCAATTATTGAACCAAATGGGGTATTCAGGATCCTTTGTATATGAGTTACTTGTGTGATCAGTTATGACCGGAGTGATTTGAGCTGATAAGGGAGAAATAAAGGTTCAGGACATTTACAATCTATGTCAATTTATCGATTATCGAAATAACTCAAGCTGAACAACTCCAGAACTAATGCATGTTGACGGTCCATTCGTTGCCCTTCCATAGATCACCTTCATAATCATCGTTGAATATATCTTAAGGAGACAAACAGATATTTCAATGGTCTTTATTTCATTTCCACATTACAACAATATTAGGAATTTTTATGAACTTTAATTTATGGTTCATAACCCATAGGAAAAGTACAACATATAATATCGTCAGTGTTTCTAGACTTATCCAAGTTATTCACTTAATTTAAGATCAGTCGATTACTTGATTTAAATAGTATTCAAATTTATCATGGTCGCTTAGAAGTTTTCTAAGTAATTCGGTCGTTTCCACAAATTTGAATACATACAATACTTCTATTCTATTTAACTTGGTAAAATAATATAGTCATATAGGTATTCGAGGTTGATATATTAATTTCAGAGCTTGAGGGCATTAGCCATTCTAGGTCTTGGAAATACTTTAGATCATTTTACATTTTAAGGGCATTTTGGTCATTATACACTTTTGAGTATTTCTATAAATCCAATATAGATCCTGAATTTAAATCGATGATTCCAAGGATCAAGTAAATCAATATATGAGCTCTCAGGTCGTCCCCATTAACATAGTCATACATATTGATTTTTACTCTTAAGGGTATTATCATAATTTTATTCAATTCCGTTAATGGCATTACTTTGGGTAACTTAGGCTTGAAAGTATTCAGTTTTATTAAAGTTCATAGTACTTTGCTCATTTGCTCACTGGAGGTTAATTTCACCACTAGGGAAAGTCTTGGTCATTTTTCAGTACAAGGGTATTTTTGTAATTTTACCCCTTAGGACTATTTTAGGTAACTTGTTATCCAAATATTCTAGGTATTTAACCTTAAAATAAATTAATAAAAATTTACGGATCTTAAAGTCAATTTATTCATTATTGAATCACTGAGCTTATTATTATTTCCGATTGATTTCCCACTTTCTTAAGCGAGCCATATAAGTCCTATCCAGTTATCGACATTTTATATTATTCGAATCGAGTTTAGGAAATAATCACTACATACATGTGACCAATTATACTTATCCATACAGGAATTAATACTAACATGTTCCATAAAGCATAAAACATGTTGTAATGTATTACCTCGATTTTTGTATAGTATCAATCGACCATTTAACTCCATTCGATTTCCCTCGAACTTTAATTCAACTTCCAATAATCCCTCGGATACAAAGTAACCAAATTTATGACAGAAATTGAACTTAATTTAAAAACCATATTGAATCTGAAGTTAAATCTCTAAAAAATGGCTTACCGGGTGCGAATTTGGTAAAACGAACTTCAGATTCCGACTCATGATGTTGTAAAACATAAAATGGGACCTTTTAAAAAAATTAACTTTTTGGTCAAAGTTAACGGGTTGACTCGGACGAGTTGACTCGGTGACTAGACCGGACCAGGCGGGTTAGGTTGGGTCGGACAGGCGGGTCGGGTTGACCGGTTCTGGAAATTTCCTTGGACCCAAAACATGGCCCAGGCGTACCCTGCAGCGCGTGTGGCGGCGACAATGGACATTATGGCCTGTCGTTCACTCCCGAAGCATCATATCAGACCAATAATATCAATTAAAACCAAGACAAAATTGGATAACATTAAATAATTGAACGATCTAGGCTTACCGATGGTAACGGACGAGGACGACGTAACCTTGGGTGACGAGATGGGTCGGGTTCTGATTGGAATCACCTGGGGAACACCATGGTGTGGGCAGTGAGACTCACTGGTGGTTGTAACGGCCAAAATCGTCGAAATGAGCGGCGGTCGGCTTGGGTTTCTTCGAAGCTCTCCACGTTCAATTCCTGGTGAATGATGGCTAATACGGGATTGATGAAAGTCGGGGTTTGGTCGAGGTGGGACACCGGTTTGATTGGTGGTGACGACGCATACTAACGACGGCCGGACGGCGACGGATTGAAGCTGGAAGGTGATCGACGGGGTTGTGATTTGGGGCTATAGATTTGTGATTAAAATTGGGGAAACTTTTTGGGATTTCATCGGGGAAGGGATTTAATTTTCACTACCCAACAAAAATGGGATAATTCGGGTTCAAGTCCCTAAATTTCTCATAAGTTTTAAAATCGTACTAAAACTTTGAATATTTTATAATTTGATCCTCAATTTCTCCCTTTATATTACTTTAATTTGATACTTAAAATTATAAAAATTTTGCCTCTAAATCGAAGTGTGACAAGCTATGGATGAAGGACTAAGATTAAAAGTTTTCCCCATAAGGTATGATTCAATCCTGATTAATTTGTTGACATCATTCACTTCGTGGACAAGGATAACATTACAAAAGAATGCATGTACAAGGTTTGGATTCACCTTGGGAGGGATCCTAAATAAGTCCAACCAACCCCAAGAAACGAATGTCTTAAAGATAGTAAATTGATAAGCCTGTGACATAAGAAAAATTGGGTCTATGGTTCTCTCTGTTCAAAGGGGTTTAGTTTTGAAGAAACGGTTGTAAAGATCAAGGGTGTTTGAATCCCTAGAGCAAGTATTTTCAAAATTTATAGAGTTTGAGGTTTGACTTGAATGAGCCACTAGTCCTAAGACACTTAAGGTTCATTATAAGAGGCATTTTGAATCAAAACCAGTGGCTTTGAGAGGAAAATACTCATTTGAAAATTTTGACAAACACTTGGTGGGAAAACCTAAAAGCAAGTGTTCTAAAGGAAAAATGATTGGGTTAACTTCATATATATATATATATATATATATATATATATATATATATATATATATATATATATATATATATATATATATATATATATATGTAACCAATTATCAACCCAATTGCACCAAAATATTCATATTTTTGCATAAATAAAAAAAATCAAAACCCTTATATAAGAAAATTTTGAAATTTGCTTGAACAAAACATGTAGTAAAAGTAATAGGAATTTGTTCAAAAGACATGTAAATCATTTTTAGAACCAAAAACAACTTAAAACATGATTAAAAACAAATTACGAACACAAATTTTGAAATATAAAAATTTGGGGTTCAAGTGAAATTACCTTGGTTTTTGATGAAAATGATAATTTCGGGGAAGGCTTGATGCAAATTTGAGTGAGATGATGAAAGGATGAAGATTTTGGGTGGAAATTTGAGTAAAATCAAGCTTGAAATTAGTTTATTGGGGTGTCGATTTAAGGTTTAAAAAGAAGTGATAAAAAGGGGAATTTTGATATTAAAACATCCTTTTTAACGCATAAAAGAGCCCCGATCTCGATACCAAGAAGGGAAATCTCGACACTATCTGAATGGTATCGATACTGATAGGCGATATTAATATTGAAAATGAATACTTGAATTTTGGGTCTCGATACCAAACACCTAGAAACAAAATTTTTGATGATCTAAACCCTCAAACACTTCCGAAAAAAGCACCTAATGATTTTAAGATCATGAATTGCATTAGAGACTTATTAAGGCACTAAGTATTAAAAATAGTACTAAATTAAAGCATTTTGCTAGGCACCTTACTAGAGTGTATATTATGGGCTTTTTGAAGAGATAGTTAGCTACAGCAAGCAAGTTCTAAAATATACCACAAAAAGTAATTTAAGGCCAAAAATTAACAACATAAGTATATAGGGCCATAAAAATACAATTAATGTAATATTAACTCCCCCTAACTTATTGCAATATAACACTATGTGGAGACACTAAATCATACATATAAACGTATAAAATCTTATAATCAACACGAAATTGCATGAAATTAAATTTTTTACCACTTGAATCAAGGTTAATTTGCTAAGTCTTCCTGGCATTCTAGAATAAAGGTATCGATACTGACATGCTGGTTTCGAGACTTATAAGGTTATTTTAGGTTATTTTTCACAATTAAAAATCACTTGAAAAACTTTATGACAAATTTTCTTAGAATTACAAAATGCAAAATTTAACAAATTAAATTATTTGAAAATTCATGTTATGTCAAAATTAAATATTGGTTCAACAAAAAATATTAACTTATAATGCTTCTTAAAATCCATTTCACGATATTATGTATGTTGGACAATATTATTCGAATAAAATGCATTTAGCTCTTCTATAGCTTTCAATGAAATTTTCACTACAATATTGATTTATTATGAGAATACAAAAAATAAATATATGGAAAATTCTACAAAGCTTGGTTAAACACCACTAACGATAAGCACCGTTAATTTAATTTATAAAAAATTAAAACTCTAAAAGACTCAACATATAATTATAAATTAATTAGAAATTAAAGATAAAATATTTAAAATAAAATATTAATTACATTATTTTCCATTATCTTCTTTGGGTAAATTATACAACTGACAATTTAACTATTGCCCCTTTTCATTTTGAAACCATTTTTGAAATTTTTTCAATTAGGTCATCCAACTATTTAAATGCATTCAATCAAGTCACTTGTTTTTAACATTTAACACAAGTGCAGACGTGGCAGTTAATAAAATTGGTATAATTTCATATTTGATCCTCAATATTTTATAAATTCTATCAATTTGGTCATAATTTTAATTCAATTAAATAAATTTAATCTCCAATTAGGTGGTGACACGTGTCATTACTAGATTGAAGGATATTTTATTAATTTTAATTATATAATTTATTTTATTTTGTATCCAATAAGGTGGAGACCACCTGATTTGATAAGCAAAACACAATAAAATATAATCTACTCTTGGAAAGAATCAAACAAATGTGTAAGAGCACACAGGGCACACCTGAACCACTGGGCTACACCCCTTACTTTTTAATATCTTACAACACTTTATAGTTTCCAGCTAAAGACCATATGATATAAAGAAAACAAATTGAAAGGAAAATAAATAATTGAAGAAATTGAACTTGGTCTCATGAGATGTTTGAGTGAGTTCTTACCATTGTACCAACAATTAGTTTTAGCTTCATATTATGTTTACCTTGTATTATAACGAAAACAATAAAATGAATCAAACTTTAATTTTTTTGTGTGTGTGGAGAATATAAGCACCAAAACTATTTAAGAAACTTTAGTTAGTAATTTATAAATATATTCATTTTAAAATATAGTTAATACAAAATTTAAAACAATATATAATAAATTTATTATGTATAAAAAAATTTAATATTTTTAAAATGAATTTGAAATTTAAAAATCAATTTCATGAAATTCAGATTCTAAACTATATTTATTTATTTAATTTTAATTTTTTTAACATAATTAATAATCTTTATATATATAATTTCTTTATATTTAATCATTAATTAAAATTAAAATTATTAATTATATTGAAAAGGTTAATTTAACGATTATATATAAAGAATAAATATATTTTAAAAATGTAAAAATATAAATTTTATTTTTATTTAAAAACTCAATTTAATAATTATATATATAACATTATAAATTTAATTAAATATAGGATTTGAATCCCTTTACAAGTATGTTGGTTTTTTTCTCTCTGTCATTAGTTATAACAACTTATATATAAAACTTTATAGACAAATACCAAGTGAAGGGCTTAGCTTTGTGGTTTAGTTGTGCTTCGGTGTGTTACAAGTCATTGGTTTGATGTCCCTCAGAAGTAGATTATATTACATGCATTTTTCTTATTAAATAAGGTGGTGAAATGTGTCAAAACCTGACTAGATATAAAATAAAATAAATTAATTAATTAAAATTAATAAAATATTCTCCAAACTAGTAGTGACACGTCACCACTTAATATTCTGATCGTCTCTCCTCTGGATCCACGGTGTTTTTCAATTTTGTGAGTAAGAGGATTCTCGTCTCCTCTCTTAAGAATGCTTTCCAGGCCTATGGGATTGTGTTGGATGTTTTCATTGCGTATAAGAGTTCGAAAAGAAGATTGATGGGGTCTACATTCATTTTCGTTAGGTTCAGGAATCGGTTTGAAACTAATCAAGCGATGTTGAGAGCTAATGGTAGGGTGATGGATGGGTTTAAAATCAGAGTTTACCATGATAATAAGTATGTTGGGCTAGGTAAGAAGGCTGAAGAGGAAAGAAGTTTTAAATAAATATGGAAGCCAGCCTTAAGATATTATCCGTGTTTTCGTTACGGATGGTAGTGAAGCAAGTTCCTCTTCAAATGCGGTTGTGGATAACAGGAATATGTTAATTCCTAAGAGTGAGCTTTCATGGAGGGATAGAAGTTTGGTTGGAAAAGTTAAGAACATGTATAACGAGAGTATTATTCAATCAGCTTTCAAAGCCGAAGGTCTGGATGTTAAGGTGAGCATTTGGCACGATCTGCTGATAGTTATCCAATTCAAGAATAGCAAAGATCGTCAGTCTTGCTGGTTAAATAGAGATGATTGGATTCAAATCTGGTTTGATGAGTTAAAGCTGATGGAGGGTTACAAAAACAAGCTTAAAATAAAAGTTTGGGTGTCTCTGATAGATGTTCCGCTTGCTATATGGTGTGATAAATTCTTTCATGATGTTGGAAGTTTTTGGGGGAGAGTTGTTTTGATAGACAAAGAAACTACTGATCGAGTCAAGTTTGATGCTGCAAGAGTTCTATTAGAAGTCCAATCCGTATCATCTTTACCTAAGAAATTCACCATTTTGTTAAATGGTAACTTATTTTTCATTAAAGTTCAATCCAAAGTTAAGGAAGAGGATAAAACTCTTATTGATGGATCCACAGTATGGGAGGGAGCGTGGTATGCGGATGTTGTAGACGATTCAATCGCTCCTATTGTCGAGGTTGAGGGCATGACGGGTGTTGGGCTCGAGGATGGTAAAGTTTTCCAGGAACAAGTTGAGGTGGTATGTCAGAGGCATGTTATCGATAATGCTCCTTTGGATGGTGGGGTGGAGTCTGCTGAGAATATCGAGGTTGGTGGAGATGATAACATAGTAGGGCTGTTTGATGTTCCTAACTCTTCTCAAATTGGGCCATTGGTGTAGCCTGTTTCGGATTATAGCTCTGGGCTGATTGGTATTAACAAGGATAAGGAATGTGATTTGTCGACCCATTCTATATCCCATTTCTCTAGGCTATTAGACGTGCCTCTAGTTGAGGTGTCTTCTTCTCGTGTTGTGGACAAGGTTGTCCCGGTCGCTAACCGTGATTGCAGTATTGGGTCTTCGCTGAAGAGGTCCGAATTTCCTCTGATCTCTGGTACTGGTAAACCTAGAAAGCAAAGCGCTAAGGGAGTAGTTGGGGTCAGCCTCAAGGTTTCGAAGAGATTTTCCAACGGAAATAGGAAAAAGCAGAGCCAAATTGATCGGGCTGGAAGGTCAAATGATAGAAGCAATCGGGTTGCTAATGGTGCGGCAGGTGGGGTGTCTTCTGAGGATTTGCAAAACATTCAAAATGAAGTGGTGGAGATGCTCATGGTTGCTGATGATTTGGGGTTGGAGTTTGCAGGATCGAGGGATATTGTGTTACAAAGGTTGGAATCTACAGGGTAATCTAGTTAGTGGTGTTTTTATGTTCGGTTTCTCCACAGTGGTTTGGAGGTGGGTGGTTTATAATTTTTGCATGGATTCTAGTCTATCAGTTTTGTCTTGGAATGTTCGTGGATTAGGCAAACCAGAAAAAATTAGACATGTTCATAGGGTAATGGAGTCGAGTAAGGCTACAGTAGTGATGTTTCAGGCGACTAAGGTTGTAGATATGAGTGGCCATCTTAAAAGAAGAATGAAAGGAAAAATGATATGGAAATAGCTTTTGTGCCTGCGGAAGGGGCATCAGGTGGGCTGATTTCTCTGTGGGACAAAGGAGTGTTGGATGTTAACATTATTTCAGTTCATAGAAGATTTCTAGCGCTTAAAGGAATTTTATTTGGGGAGAATAGGGTGATATGGTTTATTAACGTTTATGGGCCAAATGTGCAAGGTGAAAGAAGAGAATTCTTCGAGCAACTGAGTACTTTTATTTCCAATTTGAATGATCCTGTGATAGTGGGAGGGGATTTTAATGCTGTAAGGAAGGTATTCGAAAGATCAGGTAGGCATTCCTCCTTGGCTGCGTCAAGCATATTTGATGATTTTATTTCTTCTTGTGAGTTGAGGTGCCGAATCTGGGTGATTCGTTTATATGGTACAGGGGTGGTGATGATGTTGTGGCAAGTAGGCTTGATAGATTTCTAATACCTGTCGATATTTTCAGCTTGTGGCCTAAATTTGTGCAATCTGTGCTACCAAGATGCTTATCAGATCATAATCCAATAGTTTTGAAAGATAAGACGGTAAGGAGGATTTTCAGACCGTTTAAATGGTTTAATTACTAGGCTGATGACTGTGTACTGGCGAATAAAATCAAAGAGATTTGTCTGCGTTACAAAGTGGAGGGTTTAAAAAAAAATTTGTTGCTTACAAAAAGTGCAACCAAAGTCAGAAACAGAGAAGTTAAAGAGAGCTATCCTGATAATGCGTTAGAGATTGCCAAAAAAATTGAATTGTTGGAAGAAAGGTGGTTGATGGATCCGAGTGATTTTATCCTAAAGCAGGAGATTATTTCGTTGAAATCTAGGCTTTGGGTTGTCGAGAGAAAGGAGGAACGTGAATGGTTACAGAAATTTAGGCTCAGGGGTTGAAAAAATTAGATTAATAAGCTGAAATTTCAAAATTTGATTTTTAAGAATCATATGAGTATTCAGAAAGCGTTTGTAAATTATTTTAGTGCTGGATTTAATGAGGTGAAAACAATCCCTTTGAAGAGATTTGATGTTCTGCTAAAGAGGTTAAACGCTGTTTCTAGAAGATTCATTGAGAGCCCTTTCTCGGAAGAAGAAGTTTGGTATGTTATTAACTCGTCCGATGGAACTAGAGCACCAGGACCGGATGGTTTCTGTTTGGATTTCTTTAAGAGATTCTGGATACATATAAAAGGTGAAGTTATGAAGTTTATGGAAGAATTTTTTTGGGGCAGAGTAGTAGATTTTTCATTCAATAAATCCTTCATTGCTCTTATTCCGAAGAAATCGGAGGCTGTTTGTCCAGAGGATTTTAGACCAATTTCTTTAGTTGGTAGTATGTACAAGATCGTTTCTCATTTGCTGGCTAAGAGGTTGAGTTGTTGTATTGCTGAAGTTATTTGTGAGAATCAATTTACTCTCATAGCGGGGAAACAGATAGCCGATTGTAGTCTGATCGCGAATGAGGTCATCGACGGGTTGCTAAAAAGTAAAAAAGAAGCAGTGCTATTAAAGGCTGATTTTAGTAAAGAATACGATACGATGGACTGGTTGTTTTTGAATTTGATCTTTAAGAAAATGGGTTTCGACAATAGATGGAGAAAATGGATTAATCTATGTATCTTTACTCCGTCGGTTGATGTTCTAGTCAATGGGTGTCCATCAAGCAGTTTCTCAATCAAGAGAGGTCTTAGGAGTATCCATTGGGTTAAAAGGGATAGCATTTGTGGGCCTAAATCGTTTGGGGATTTGGGAAATTTTGATGTTAAAATTAGAAATCAATCACTAGAAATCAATCACTGCTAAACAAATGGATTTGGAGGTTTAGTTTGGAAACTGATAGTCTTTGGAGGAATATCATGGTGGCTAGGTATAATTATGACATAGATTCGATTGTTCCTAAAGCACTGAAGAGTAGAAATTCCTCTTGGTTTTCGCGTTATATTATAAACTCAGCAGGGTGTAAACACCCATTTTTGAACGGGATTAAAAATATATATTATATTAATTATTATTATTTTTATTATTATTTTTATTATTATTATTATATTAATATATTATTATTATTATTACTAATAATTTATAATTACATATTTTGTAGCTCAAGCCCACTACAACAAAAGCAATCCCGGAGCCCAATGCAGGCCCAATAAAAATCCAACAGCCCAAAATAATTACAAGTAAATCAATTAAGCACAGGAGATGTTCCCATCCATGTGCATGAGCGGCAGCCAATCACGGCAACATCTCAAGCTATCACCATTGTTGGAGCCAATCTGCAACAATAGCCAACTATTATCTCCAAAGTCAAAGAATCATTCATCCACCACCGAAAGATAAAGCAAATGTCAAAAGCAAGTTACCTACCTTCACTATTCTTACCAAATAAAGCAATGAAGAAAAAAAGGAAAGAAAGAAAAACGAATTTGGTGAAGAAAAATGGTAACATGTGAGTTTTCTGCTACCTAGAAAAGGGAGAGAAACGATTAGCAAATGGAGGGAGAACAGACAGAAAAGAAAAGAGGATGATCATCAACACCGGGAAAAAAACAGAGTGATAAATAAAAAAACAGTGAGTGTAAACTCTCTTGTATTCTGGAGTCAAGGAAGTGTAACAGGGGTCTTCCCGATTTTATTCGAAAGTAATGAAAATTAATTTTGAGGTGTTCTTCGGATTCTTTTTGATTCCCAGTATGTGTTAGGTATATGTATGCTTTTTTTTGTAACAAAGTCGAAGAAAAACAGCAAATGAGAGGGGTTCATCAACAACAGAAAACGAAGGCAATATATCATTTCCATTAACAATCCAACGACAGCAGCCAAGACAAACAACATACCAGCAGTAAAATAATCTTTTTTAGGTATTTAACCATGTTTATATTTCAGCAGTAACTTTACCATTATTATTCAAAGCATGCTCGAATTAATAAAGATGAAATAGAAATAAGCAATTAGACTTACCTTTTGATTCGGTTTCGTCATCGGAGAGTTGGGGTTTGTGTGGTGTTTCAGCCTTTGCATGTTAGATTTAAGAACCGGTCTGAGTGTTAGAATGTAGGTGAGCAGGGGTCACCAGTGAACGGTGGCCGAGCGTTGTCTTTGGGAGATTAGGAGCACTGCCATGCGTTGAGATAGGCAAGAAAAAAACGAGAGAATACCCAGAGAGAAATCGAAGAAAACAAAACGAAGGAAAGAAAAAAGTGAAGCGATTACCTCATCGGTTCGGGTCCTTCACCACAAGTAACCACCACGGTGGTGGTCAAGGAGGTGTATCGTGCCCATATAGGGCATTTAGGGGCATCAACCGTGGTCTTTGTGGCAGTGATCGAGTGAAAGGAGAGCTAATTTGTTTGCGTAGGTTTGATTTTCATTAGGAAGTTGACGATCAGAGTGAAAAACAACCACCAAGGAGGTATGGTCGGCATTGTTTTGCTGGGTTTTGAAGCGATGGTGACTCTTGGTTTCGATCAAAGAAGAAGATAAGAGAGTGGTCGTGAGTCCCGGCGCTGATGTGGTTACCGGAGCAGGGGAAAGATGGAGGCATGGTGGCGATGGTTTGGCAAAGGTTTCGACCAGAGCTTGCAAACAGAGTGTGGAGAGATTTGGAGATGCGGCTGAAAGGGGATGTAGTTAATTTTTAGGGTTTAATTATGAAATGAAACAAAAAAAATTTAAGTTAAATACTTAAAGTTAAGGGTAAAAACGACAATGTCATGAGAGGTGAGGGAAATCAAGCGTGTGGTCCCTTTGGGTTTTAATAGATTGCGTTTTGGTCCCTAAATTAATTTCTGAAGTTTCTGTTTATGGTTCCTAAGTTGACGCGTATTCCATGTTAGTCCTCAAAGCGAGTCTTTTAAGTTTTAATTTGGTCTTTATATTTTACGCGTATTTGATTTTCATCCTAATATATTTATTTTCTTTCGTTTACACATTTAGAACTTCAATTTCCAAATGTTATTTTTTAGTCCTGGGATTACGTTGTTTAAGTTTCCATGATGTTGCATATTAAGCATGTTTTTTTTTCTTGGTTTTCATTTTGGTCTTGTGTAAGTTTAGGGTTTATTATAATTTTAATCCTATACATGTTTGGGGTTGATGTTGGTTCTAGTACATTAAATTTGGTTAAATTGCATTTTAATCCATCGGTGTATTAGCACATATTAGGTTTTTTTACGTGCATTAGGGTATATATATATACGTGCAGTAGTATATTAGCATATATGTTGTGCATAATTTGTAATGTATATTTATATGTATATATGTACTAGACTTTGTTTATGGTATTCTATATACAATGCATTCTTTTCTTTTCTTTTTTTAATCTCCATATTATTTTAATTAGTATAAAATCATGTAGATTTATTGCTACCTTATAATTTTAATCGCATGTAGTTTTAGATTCTAAAATACAATACCCTCATAAGCATGTCTAAAATAATATATAAAGTTCACACATACTAATTCATGGGATATGTATAGGTATTTTTTCAAATTAGCTGTAAACATTTGTTCTTGTATATTTACATGTTTATGTACGTTCGAGTATACAATTGTTTCACTTCCAATATTACATGACATTAGTTTGCATAATTCGACATAATTACATAATTGAATTAAGGGTAATATACATTTAATTTAAAATTGTTTTAAGTGGTTTGTCTTAACTGATTAGAGATTCGCTTTTGACAATTTTAAATTAAAAGTGTATCTCATTAGTGACATCTAAAAATTGATTCATCACTTTAAAGTTTGGTAACGAAAAAAAAAGAAATGTTCGGCTATTTAAATTTTTTGAGAAAAGGTCGTTAGAATTGACCTAAAGATCTGGTCTCAATATTTTTAAATAATCGAATATTCTTTATCTTTTTATTGGTTTGGTAATTTTAATTTAACATATTTCGTTGCTTTTAAATGTTATAAAATCCGCAATTGTTGTTTTAAGGGATCATAAATCAATTTAAATTTGAATTTGTAAATTTCGTTGTAAAGACATTAATTAATCGATTAGGTACCGATTTAGGGCGTTGTGGGGTGCTAATCCTTCCCCACGCGTAATCGACTCCCGAACTCAGATTTTGATAACGCATACCTCAATTTGCTATTTTAATTAAAATTATTATTTTATTTAAAATGATAACGTTTTTGGGTGCTCAATCACACCCTAATCAAAGATTGGTGGTGACTCCTCGAACCACATATTTTATTTTAAAAAAGAATCCCAAATTTTTCGAAACGAGAGGCTTTTTTAAATCACATATTTTTTTAATTAAAAATCAATCAATTAAGAGATATAATTAAAAATGACGTGGTTTTCCAAATCTCACCTCCACCTGAAAAAAACCGTTTCGACACGGGTTTTGGGGTCTAAATTTTTTTCTGATTTGAGATTTGTTATGGGTGATGGGGAAAAATAGATTTATGGTCTGATTTTTGGACTGAAAAAAATTTCTTTCCCGAGAATTTTTGGTGTAGCAGTTAAAAAATGTGGTAAGTTAAAGGAGTTTGGTCGTTGGTGGCATGGCTCTTGGGAATGGAGGATTGAGCTGAGAAGAGTTTTATTTGATTAGGAGAAGCCAATCTGGCATGAGTTCATCCTTGTTTTAAATAAAGCGATTTCTGCTAATCAAGGACGAGATAGACTATTTTGGTCGGGTGCGCAATATTGAATCTATAACACAAAATCTTTCTGTCTAAAAGTGGCTTGTGAAGGTAGATTGGAAGATCCTGTGGGGAAAATGGTTTGGGTGAATTTTGTTCCTCAAAAGGTTTCGACCTTTGTGTGGAAAGAAGTCCTTAATAGATTGCCAGTTATGCTAGAGTTAGCTAAAAGAGGTGTCAACTGCTCATATCAGGTATCTTGTCTATTTTGTAATAGCGAACCGGAAGCAATTAATCATATATTATGTCATTGTGTTGTAATCTGGGTTGTTTGGCAAAGGTGGTGTAGAATGTGGGAAGTAAATCTGGTGTTTCCAAATAATGTTAAACATTTATTGGAAACTTGGTTTTCTCAAAAAATTAGGAAGAGGCGTCGAAATCTTTGGAAACTTGGTTTTTTTGAACTGCTATGGGTTATTTGGCTTTGCAGGAATAAGATCAGATTCCTAGGAGTGTCTCTGTCGGTTGATCAGATTTACCATAAAGTAATGTTGCAGATTGGTATCTGGGCGAATTTCCTTTGGCCGCATTTGATTCCAGTGGTAAATGACTTTGTCTGCAACCCTGAAGCTGTTGTGTGTGGTCCCTAATCCAGAACCAGATGCTGTGTCTACTGCTTTTTTATTACTGTCCAGGTGTTTGTTTCTGGTTTGAGTTAGGCTTGAATTTACGTCTGCTGAGTTCCAATGATCCTCTGTCATTGTTTTGTTTGCTAATCACCTATTTTCCATGGCTGTTTGGTATGGTTGATAAGGTGATTCGCTATGGTGTGTGGGTTGTTTCCATGTTTGCTGATTATTGTTGTATCATTTCCTGCTTTATGGTTAATTCCCATCCTATGGCGAACTCTTTTTCCTCCGTATAAGTTTAGAGAGGTTTTTTTAATGAGGCGTTCAGGATGTTTACTTTGTAATTTTCTTAATACAAAGTACCTTTTATTAAAAAAAATATGTAACTATATTAATTTTATCAATTGATATGTCAGCACTTCTGTTAAATGTTAATGGCAAGTGGTTTGTTTGAATGATTTTAAATAGTTGAATGACCTTATTGAAAAAATTTTAAAATGGTGGTCAAAATAAAAAAGGACAATAATTAAATGGTCAGTAGTATAATTTGCCTAAAAAGGATTATGGAAAAATAATGTAACTAATATTTTATTTTAAATAATTTACCTTTAGGTGCTCATCTACCCGAACCCATGGGTTTCAAATCGAACTGACCTTGTAGGGGTAATTTTTTATAAAATTTTAGATTCGGGGTTGAGCTTAAGGTAAAAATTTATCGACATGACCCGACCTGATTTAAATTACTAAAATACCCTTTATATATAATATATTTAAGTTTTATCATTTTAGGGTTTTTCCCATTTTTTTATTTTGCCTCCCCTCTACTCAGTTACTTGGTACTGATAAGGAGGCTGTAAAATTTACTTCATTCTATTATTTATTTCAAATATTAGTTATCTTCTTTCATTAATTTTCTAAGGATAATCATTATTAGGCTTTGTTCTTATTCTTTATTCTTCATTTGATTTTTTTAATTTTTTCAGGACACTGCTAGACAACTGGTGTTTGCATCTAACTTACTCGTTTATCTTATTCAACATCAACCTTCACTGTCTGTCACACCCCAAAATTTTGGGATAATAATAATTAAGAGGAATATTTTGACGATGTCTTAAAAATTTTGAACCTATCTGAAATTCAAAGGGAAACTCAAGGACTATACTATGGATTTACCCATCTCTTATCAATCCAAATAAAATGAAGAAAAATATGTGGTTGAGAAGGGAAGATGTCAGTAAAAACAAAATTATTTCCCCGTGAAACAACCCTTTTCCCTAAACCCATCATCCTTCACACCTTACATGTCGCCCCACGGCCAATTAACCCTCTTCGGACCTGCGTTGCTTCCAACGCTGCCACCATTGACTTTAGAGTTAACTGATAATCCATCTCCAGCCGTTAACCACCTAGATCAGTCGTGGTTCGATGCAAGGGAAGAGGAAATCGTTCGGCTTGCCCCTCTTCATTCGACGACACCATCTGCCAGTGAATGACACCGCCCACACCAACTGAAGCGTCGCCTCTCTCCTATCGAAGCCTAACCAGTCACTCTAAAAATAACCAGCCATCCTCTGTGGAGGAGCATTCGAAGACCCATCGAAAACCCAAGGTCGCTGTTGTTTTCGTCTATCACTGTTTTGGGTAATTTCCAGTCATATTTTGGTTGTTTATTGAAGTTTTTGGCTATTTTTTGGATTAATTTTAGTTGTCAATGATGTTTGGTTTCCTTGTGAGTAATCAACCGCCATCCCTTACCCCGTCTTCTCCGTCACACTTTGTCACATTTCATAAGTACGCATGGGGCTCTCCCATTTCAACCCAAAACGACTTGAGTCAACTCGAATCGGGCTAAGTCAACTTAGACCGAACCGAGTCAACCTGAACCAGCCTAAGTCAACCCGAATCGATTTGACTTGTTAACTTTGACCTAAACCATTGACTTTGACCTGCCCTTTGACATGCCCCTTGAACGTTGACCAAACCCATTGACTTGACTTTGACCAAGTTTAATTGTTGACTTTGACCAAAAAGTCAAAAAATTTTAAAAGTAATAATTTTTATTTTTCAACGTCATGAGTTTGTATTCGAAGTCCGTTTTGCCAATTTCTAACCCGAAAGCCTCTAAATTGACCTGTAAACCTTAACATGAATATTTATTTAAGTGTTTTAATTAAGTAAATTTAATTTAGGAACGATAACTGAATTTTGATATCGTTTAATTAAGGTACCCGTGATTCTCACGATCGTTCCTCCGCTTGACCCGATACCTCTCGACCCGCTCATTTGCGAAAGCCTATGATTACTTGTATATTTCTGTAACCCTATTAGATACTCAGCTTAGCATACTACTCCGATAATAACCCTATTCTAATTTGAGCTAGGTTATCGTATAGCAGAAGAGCTTAGTGAAGTCGGTGCTCGGTAGATTTTCTGGACTGATCACTTTTTTGCGAGGTGTGTTCCTTGTGTGCCATATACATGTTTTAAATATTTGTTTGAAACGTCATGTGCACATGATTGCTTTATCTGATTTACAATATGGC
Source organism: Hibiscus syriacus (assembly GCF_006381635.1). Lineage (NCBI taxonomy): Eukaryota > Viridiplantae > Streptophyta > Magnoliopsida > Malvales > Malvaceae > Hibiscus > Hibiscus syriacus. Next base: position 142,739 of record NW_024063487.1, on the reverse strand, counting down.
TGCCTGATCTTTTCTTAAACTTTTGAATGTTTTATATGATACAAGTCTGATTTCTGATTTACTGAAGTTTTAAAGCATGGTTGTCTGATACATGTTCTCTAGTTATTATTTTTATTGATAAATAAATATATGCTTGAACTCTGAATTTCCTGCTACCACTGTCTACTATTTGAAAACTATCTTCTTCGGGATACTCTGGGATCATTTATGAAGTCTATGTAGCTTCAGCTCTAATCAAACTAGTAATTCATTATGGACCTAAGGCGACTCTTGGGTGGGATCCTAGGCACAATAGGCTTTGTGGTAAGACCTTATGAACCCTAAGGTATTTTCTTAGGATAGCTCATTTGCTTTGTGCATTGGGTAAGTCATTATGGGCATGAGGGCACTCCCCTTAGGTGGGATCCTAAGTTTCAGCTATGGTAAGACCTTATGGACCCAAGGTGCTCCCTTAGGTTGGCTCCTACGCCCTTTGGGCCTAGGGTAAGTCCTTATGGATGCAGTTTTAGGGAACTGCATATGGTGTTCGATTGGAGGGTGATTCTATATATTAAACTAAAAACTCCACTGACGTTTTCATAACTTTTATAATGAATACTTTTGGAAACTTAATTGTATGTTTTATTTATGCACTGTTGGAACACACTTAACTCCCTATCTCACTCCTCCAAACTTTTTCCCTTTTTAGATACTTTTGGATTGGCACCCCGGACATGGCACTTGGAGGATCGACACATTCGTACAATATTATTTTATTGTAATGTTTTTATCTTCCAAACTACCTTTATTTTCAGTGACATGTGCCCATATTTTGAAATAATTATTTTACGACTTATATTGTTTTTGCTACTGAAGTTAGATTTACTTCGATACTGATTATGGAATATTTTATTTTACTCAGTCACTCATCGTTTATTACTCGTTTGGGACTTTATTGTTATTAACTATGTTTTCAAAGATGTTTATTCATAATATGGTTTTAAATTATTGAAAATATATTAGAAATTTTTATTGTAATCCGTTAGATCTAGTCGTAACACATAGGTTGGGTCTATGGGGTTACACTGCCATTCCATTTTCAAATTGTTCTATAATGTAATGATTTTTTTTGTTATTTTTCCATTTTTGCGCATGTTTATGTATTTTTTTTAACATTGAATGCTTTTGTTCTAATTGAGGAAGATCAAATGGTGAAATGGTATTTAAAATGCATAAATTTGTAATCATCGGGTCGGGTTAGGGGTTTTATTCTAAAAACTAGAGTCGGTTTCAGAGCAGGAGAAAGGCTAATGATCATCAGAGCGGGGCGGGGTCGGGTTGAAATAACTTATTTTTAAATCGAGGTTATGGAGGCCAATAACCCGCCTCGCCCCGTACCCATCCCTACTCATCATTAGTGTTACTTAGTGATACTCGTTAAGCATAGCAGACTTATCCTAAATATAAACTATAATAAATATACCCGAAGACTATTAATAATATCATCATCATCATAGTTGTTTTCGCATAAACTATCACAAACACTCATACAACCTTTCATGTTATAACCACAAATAAAATTTAAAAAAATGTCGAGTCTCATAAGCAATAGAAAATAACATTGGATAATCAACCTTCACGATTTATCTTTATCTCATAAAATAATATCCAATCATTACAAATCAAATACGCTAATTAAATCAATACTATCAAGACTCATGATCCATATAAAATTTCGACCATAATTAATATAATATTCACTTATTCATAGTTCAACATGTGTCAACCGTCTTAACAAGAAACAAATGTAAACAAAATATAGCACATAGACATGTCGACCTTATCATATCATTGAACATATTAAAATAATTTTCATCATTAAAGTCTAGGCAACATAAATAATTTGCATATATTATCTCTAAGTATCAGTTTTAGAACTATAGATATCACATCGAAAATATATTTTTCTAGGTAACTGAAATTATACTTAAAATGTATACATGAACAGTTTGGAATGAAGGAAAATTGAATAGATCTATACCAAACAGCTACCTACATCAGCTGTGACATCAAAACCAATAACCATCTAATCACATTACATTAAATAATCTTCTTTTAATAGTCATTCATTATTATAATATCATTAAAGATCAATTTAAGATTTAAATCAAACACTAATATACAATCAAACGAAAATAAATATAAGGTCGATATCTTAAACAAAAAATAGAATGCACTTAACATATCAAAAATCAGTGTAGAGTATACTTATATGAGATTGTGGTGTATTAAGATCTTGAATGAAGAGTCGTGGATGATAGATCAATTATTCGACGTAAATAAATTATTGTTTCTGAGCAAGTCATGCTGACAACATGTTGTGAAATAAAAACTAACTAAGAAACAAGAACAAGAAGAAGAGATATAAGAATAAGGAGAGAGAACTATATTATTGTCTCAATATGAATTGTTTACAATGTTTTCTCTAAACTCCATATTTATAAGAACAAAAAACATATATCATATAGAACCATAAATCTAACGGATATTAAAGTCCTAATAATAAAAGTATATCAAAACTCTATCTTATAGATAGCGATAAACATCCACATAAATAAATTTTTATAACAATTACTCATTATTAATAATTAATAATAATAATTTTATAAAAATAATAAATATTATTAATTATATTGATAATTTATTATATATTATTAAAATAAAAATATAATATCATATATTAGTATAATATAACTGAATATATTATTATAATATTAAAATTATTTAATAAAAATATTTTAGATATTTTATTAATTTTTATTTTATTAAAATGATCTTAAAATATTATATTAATAATAAATATACATATAAAATTATTATTTTATATGTCTGTATTTTAAAATAAAAAATTAAAAAAATTTACGAAAAATTAGATTGTAAAACATTAAAAAAAAGTTAAAAATACACAAATTAAATTTAAAAGATATTTTACATAAATCAAATACTAGAAAATGAGAAAAAAGTTTAGGGGCGTAAAATATTATTATCAAGGGAATAATCCTCTCTGGAATTGTATTCCCATGTATGGCTCATAGAAAAGATCATTACCAGGTACAACTTATTACCAATATTAGCAATGTTTGGTTAAAATTATGAGAATGTCATTACCTCCAAATTTTTAGATATTATACAATTCCCATCACTTTGGATAAAAATACTCTTGATATAATAAATTCTTTTCATATGGATAATTCTTAATTCTTATTCTTCGTGCTTTATTCAAAGCTATAAACATAATAATATACAAAGAATTTGATTTAGTAAAATATTAATAAATTTGAGTAGTAAAAATTATTTTATATTTTTAATATTTAACATATTAATCATTTATAATTTTATAAGGTGAAAAATGTAATTATTGTAAAAATGTAATTATTTAAACTAATATTTTACTTTGATTTATTAAAAATATAGATCTTATACATTGAAAAACAATATCTTTGTTGATTTGAGATCACAATATTATTATATAAGTTTGATATAATAATTATACTAATTATATGCAAATACATTTTTCTCAAAATCTAAATAATGTAACAATTAAAATATTTATATGAATTTTCATTCGAATATTTATAATTTAATATGAAAATTGAACCTTTTGAAAATGCATATATCACAATGATTATTTGGTAAAATATACATCCAAATAATCTTATATTCTTTCAACCAAACACATTAATATTACATTTCTGTTAAACTAAACAATATAATACAATATTCTCAAATAATATTGTATCTCAATAATCTTATTCTAAAAAATAATCTTATATTCCATAAGATAAATATTGTATTTCAATAATCTTATTCTAATAATTAATCTTATACTCTATGAACTAAATGTTGCATTTCAATAATTTTATTCTAAAAATAATTTATATTTCATGAGCTAAACGTCTATTTAAGGTAAAAACCATAAATCTATCGAATACAAATATTTATTTAATAAGTCGAGGCAGCATAGAAATAAACACCGTCGAGGAGAAGGAGCCAGCGAGCTTCTTCATTGGGGTCTATTTTAAAGACAATTTGACAAAGATGGATTAGGCCTTTATATTTTATTGGCCCCAATGATGAAACCGAATGGAATAAAAGATAACATAAATAAAAAAGATAAGGGTAAATTACGAGTTTAATAATTAAACTATCAATTTTAATCTGTTTTAGTATTTAAACATTCAATTTTTTCAAAATCATATCTAATTTTTAGTTTTTATTTCATTTTGATATCTGGTTAAAAATTAATGTTAAGTTTTGAAAAAAAAATAAAAATTAGGTACCAAAATGGATAAAAATTGATAGTTTGGTATTAAAACGTTAAGTTTTTAATGAAAAAGTATTAAAATAAAATAAAAACTAAACGTTAGATATGATTTTGAAAAAAATTAAAAAATTAAATATTAAAAAGGACTGAAATTGTTAGTTTATGTACCAAAACGTTAAATTTTTAACAACAATATACAAAAATGAAACAAATATTAAATATTAAATATGTTTTTAAAAAATAAAAAATATAAGTAGTAAACCGGATTAAACTGATAGTTTAAATATTAAATTATTAGTTTTCCCAAAACTGAATACTGTAGTTGAAAGACCTGTGCCTTCATGAAGCTTCTATGCTAGAACTATACACCTGAAAATCCTGACAAATGTCACTGCACTTCTCTGCTCCAGAACTCTCTCCGCTTCTCCACTCTCATCTCCTTTCTTGTATAAATCCGCACAAGATTCCAAGCAACTTATCAGTTGAAAAACACACTTCATCAGTTTCTACAATCCTGAAACAAATCATGGCGTTTAGATCAACAGTGAGTCTTCTCTCTTCCCTTTTTATTTCCATTATACTTTGCTTTTCTCCTCTCGTTTTCATTTAAAATAATCTTGTGATAATTCCAGGGTTTTTTGAAGCAATTAACCAATCATTTGCGAGGAAAAGCGACGTACGCGACCTCGACGCCACCGAAACTGAAACCCTACGCACCAACAGCTGATTTCGGGCACTCTCAGCCGGAGAAGAAAGTGAAGGGCGATTTGGTGGCGGCGTACGTTGCAGTGGGCATGATAGCTGTGTCGACTTCACTGGGGCTCTTCACGGTGGTGCAAGAGCTGAAGAACTCACCGAATGTTCGACTTAACAAGAAGAGGAGGGAGAGTTTACCGGAGGTGGAGGAACCGGAGCGAGTGCTGGATGAGGCTGACAAGTTCGTGAAGCAATCGCTTTTCAGGAAAGTTGCTCATATACAGAAGAGTGATGATGAGTATGCCATTGATGATCCCACACGGGCAGATATGTTCGCTTACAGCCCCAAGTCTCGGGCTGAGACTCTCGAGTCCGTTGGCGTTGATCCTAAGTTTCGTGTTTATGGTGGTTAAGGTTTTCTTTTCTATGAGCACAAATGGAGAATATTCTAGATTTCTCACTATAGCTCATGAATTGATGTGACTATACATTCTCTCTATGGCTCATGACTTGATGTAATTATACAACAAAATATCAATATAAAGACGTAATTAATAGTTGGTATATCTCACCGTTTTATATAAATACATGCATACCTTAGAAAATCAAATGCAAATTATCCACACTCATATTTTCTACTACGTGTGAGACTAGAAACAAGATCACCACTGTCAGCAACACTAGTTATCGACGTCACAAGAGTAAAAGGTAATATGCATGGAGAGTCGTGATCTTTCTCTACCACAACACATGGATGGATCATGGCCGTCCCTTCACTTTTCTCTCGTTAACATTGCTTTCCTCATAATCATCATTTTTAGTTTGAGCGTCTTCTTCTTTTGTTGCTATCACTTGGATAAGCTTAGATCACTTTGTGGAACTTTCACCAACGATGTTGATATCGAAACATTCCCTTCTAAACCCATGCCTGATCTAACTTAAAAATTATATACCTTGCCTGTAAGAATCCAACTCGAAAATTATATACCTGAGATGAGAACAGGATTTGAACTCGATGAGTTCTGATCCGATTTTATCGGTTTAATTTTCTTAGAAAAAAATTAAGCTTGGATCGAGTCGGATTTTTTTAAAGGTTATGTTTGAGTCGAGTTATGCTCGGTGTAAAGGTAAAAATATCCGACCACATCTAATTCAAAAAATATTTTATCTTATATATTTAAAGATAATTATAATAATATATTTCTATATATTATTATTTTTTAATTTAATACATATTTTTTATAAAATAAAAGTAAATTTTTTATAAATATATTATTTTAGATTGAGTTGGGTCGGGTAAAGGGTGTATAATTTTTGAGTCGAGTCGGGTCAATCGAAAACCTAACCCATGCCCATCCCTACCTGAACTCGACTTGTCTTTTTTAGATAAAATCTTAATCCGATCTGACCTAACTAGTAATAGTATATTTTTAAAATTATTACTTGTATTTAATAAAATATAGGGATTTAATTAAAAAATTATACATATAGGGATATTATTATAATTATCTCTAAATATATAAAGTAAATTTATATTTTTTTGGGTCGGGTCAAGTTGAATATTTTTCACTCTAAATTTGAACCTCAACCCTATAACTTTTAAAAAAATCCTGACCCAACTAAAACATAATCTCTAAAAAAGCATGAGCTGACTCAAAAATAGCCTCTAAAAAGATTTCTCGACTCGAACTCAAATTCGAATCCGATTTTTTTTTAAAATCTGACCTGATATAATCAGATATGTTCGAAATCCATCGAGTTTGAATCTCGTGTACAACCCTACCGATGACTAACGACACTAAGAATTTTCTCTAAAACAACATTACAAATAAAGCGTTTTATATTAGAAAATAAACTCTAATGGTGAAAATATGTGATGGAAGGACTCAATATTTTATTCATGTGCTTGGAAAATATATATAGTCCGACTTACAAAACAAATAGCTAAAGGATAATCAATTAAATCAAATAAGTTCCAAATGTGTTTGGGAGGATATAAGATATGAATAGGTTATAAAAAAGATTGGTGTATGTAGGGTTCTAAATGAGTTAAGTTCGAGTACGAGTATTGTTGAGCTCGACTCAACATGAAAATTCTAAAATAGAGCTCGACTTAGCTCGAAAACTAGTGAGCCTGAAATTTTCAAGCTCAACTTCGAAACTATGAATTGAAGCTTGAAAAAGTTTGAAATAAAAAAAAATCTTAAATTTAACTCAGTTGAAGCTCAAACTAGACCTTAAAACCATGAATTATTTTAACTATTTACAATATAATAAATAATTATAAATATATTATTTTAACTATTTTAAAATATTAATATATTCAAATTGAGTCGAATGAGATTAGATATAAATAATATATTTTCAAGTCGGGGTCAAAGGAGGACAAAAAACCGGCTTGCCCTACCCGTGCCTATCCCTTATAATAAGCTATGGTTCAAGTTGTTTTATTCTTACTTTTGTTTTTATTTTTCAGGCTTTCATATGATAAATAACAAAGGTCGTAAATGTTAAATCAAGAACTAATGTTGACGCAGTGGTAGAGGCTGCTTAATCCACTTTGGAGATCCAAATTCAACTTTCCTCAATAGCTTGGAGGAAAAATTATTAAAATTAAAAATAAATTAAATTTAAAAAAGCCCTCAAATGATGTCATGACACGTGTCGTCATATGATTGGAGAATAAAATATATTGAATTAAATAAAAATTATGACCAGTTTGATAGATTATGTAAGAATAAGGACTAAATGTATAATTATATCAATTTTATTAATTTCTACGTCATCTCTTTCGTTAAATGTTAACGATAAGTGGCTTGATTGAATGCATTTAAATAGTTGAGTGACCTGATTGACAAAATTTCAAAAATGGTGGTCAGATGAAAAGGGCAATAATTAAGTGGTCAATGATATAGTTTACCCAAAAAAGATTATGAAAAATAATGTAATTAATATTTTATTTTAAATATTTTATCTTTAAATTTTTAATTATACGCTGATTACTTTAAGATTTTAAATTTTTATAAATTAAATTAATGATGTTCATCGTTAATAGTGTTCAGTTATGCTAATCGAGCATGACAGTCATCCTTTATTGTTGAAAACATTTTGATGTTTCGATATAACAAATTAAATTTAAATGAATTTTAAGATTTTACAAATAATTTTCTAAGAATATTTGATTTAATTAATCGAATATCAAATTATTACTCCAAGTCTTTCAAGATCAATTTTAAACCTTACTAAATGTGTAAAATTATGTTTTATACTTAAACTATTTTTTAAGCAATTTTCACAAAGTATTTTGAACCGAAATCAAGCCTAAAATCAATTTTTAAGAGTGATGCACCGATGCACCAATACATGCATCGATGCACCAATTAATTTTTCAAACATCGAATGCATATTATTCATCGATGCACATACCATGCATCGATGCACTCAGTGCATTTGATGCATCGATGCACAAGATCATGCATCGATGCACTCAGGCTTTTTCAAAACATCGAATGCATTTTATGCATGGATGCACTCTTAGTGCACCGATGCACTAAGGGTCCAACAGTCAAAATATTTAAATTTTTACACTGATGCACCGATGCACCATGGGTATGCATCGATGCACTGACGCTCCCAACTGCTTTAATTAATTGTTTTCACACTTAAACGGCTCTATTGACTCCACTAAGCATCCCCAACGTTCAGAATCATTTGAAGGTGTATTTAAACAAGCTTAGAAGCCATTGATCAACAACAAGAAACAACAAGCAACTAGAATCAAGAGAGAATCAAAGAGAAAGCATCAAACTCATTGTTTGAGCAATTCAAGCCTATTTTTCATTCAATATTCATTTTGCTTTCAAGAACACTTCTTGTACTCAATCATATTCATTTTTTAGTGTTCTTTTCTTTGTTCTAGAATTGTGCAAACAATCTACCTTGTGAGAATTTCCTTGTAAGTTTGCAAATTTGTAATCTTCTCTTTGAGAAAGAGTGTTCTCAAGAATTAGGGTATATTCTTGAGGGAGTTGTAAGGTTATCTCTTTGGCCTCAAAAGAAAGAACAAATTAGTGAATTTGTTGGAAAATCCTTAGTGTGGATAGCTAAGGTAGTGGACGTAGACTTTGGTTGAGAAAGTCGAACCACTCTAAATCGCTATGCAAATCTTTTCAATTTTCTGCAAAAGCTTCTACCAAAATTTTAATTGCCAATTCACCCCCCTCTTGGCCTATTCCATCGATCTATTAACTAAACAATTGGTAACAGAGCCTCACTCATTTGAAGGTTTAATCGCCTCTTGAGTCGATTCGGGAAGAGTTACATCGATTATCAAGTCATCAATGGCCTCTACTTCAAATGTTGACTCCGGTCTCGATTCGATGCCCGCCAACAAGCCTCCTTTCTTAAATTGAGCTAACTATGCCTATTGGAAGAATAGGATGATGTATTTCATTCAAGCAAGTGACATGGGAGCATGAAATATTGTAGAAGACGGTTATATCAAGCCTCTCACTCATCCAAGATTGTGGAGTAAAGGAGAGACAAAAATGTTCCAGCTCAACTCCAAAGACATCCATATCATATTTTATGCTCTTAGACCAGATGAATATGGAAGAGTTTCATCTTGTACAACCGCCAAAGAAATATGGGATAAACTAAAAGTCACTCATGAAGGCACCGATGAGGTAAAAGAATCTAAAATTAGTCTTCTAACACATAGCTATGAAAATTTCAGGATAAAACCAAAAGAAGATATCAAAGCTATGACGGATAGATTCTCTACGATTATAAATGGTCTCAAATCATATGGAGAGATCATTCCAAACGAAAAGTTAGTGAGGAAGTTAGTTTACTCACTTCCAAAATCATGGCAATCCAAGAAGACGGTATTCATCAAGGCTAAGAACCTGAAGTCCTTAACTCTTGAAGAGCTAATTGGTTCCCTCCTCACTCATGAAATGATGCTTGAAGATGAGGTGGACCTCGATAAGATTGACGAGACACCAAAGGAGAATGAGAAGAAGAAAAACATTGGAGTTGCTCTCAAATTCATAAAAGATGAGAGTGATTTAGATGAAGATGACGATGATGAGGAAATGGCATTGTTTGCCAAACGGTTCAGAAAAATGATGAGACCTTACCGAGGAAGAAAATTCAAACGAAATGAAGGCCTAAAAAATGAACCAAAAGAGAATGACCCTATCATTTGCTATGAATGCAAAAAGCCGAGGCATGTAAAATATGATTGCCCATAATTGAAGAGAAAGGGTCAATCAAAGAGTAAGCACAAGGCTCACGAGGCTACATGGAGCGATAAAGAAGGTTTCGATGTAGAGGAACAAGAAGTAGCTAACTTGTACTTGATGGCATTCGGGGAAGATTCTAAGGTAACTTTTAACTCATCCGAATTAGATGATTTGTCTTATGATGAGTTATTAGAGGAATATAATGGGTTGGCTTCGGATTATGAGAAATTATTTTTAAAATATAAAAATGATATTTCAAAATTGAAAAATGAAAATAAACTCATATCCAAAACCAACAACGATCTTGAAAGTAAAATCAAATATTTGCAAATCAAACTAGAAGAGTTTGAAAAGAAAATTTCGGATTTGCAAAATTTACTTTCAAAGATCAATGATGATCATCAAAAGAAAATTGATGAACTTAAAGCTTCTTTTGATAAAGTTGGAACAAAACGTTTTGAAATTGGAGAAAATTCAAAATCCAACTTTGTTAGAAAAATTTTTAAAAACTACAATCATAGAGGTCCCCGAAGAACCTCTAATGGAAAAATCGTTAGAAGTATATGGGTACCAAAAATTAGAAATTAATCTTTGTTTGTAGGAAAAAGAGCATTGCTACAAGGCACGGGAAACAAATTCAAACTCATGGTACCTTGATAGTGGATGCTCAAGACACATGACCGGGGACAAAAGCCGGTTCATAGAGCTTAACGCCAAAAATAGAGGAGAAGTGACTTTTGGTGATAATTCAAAAGGTCACATTGAAGGTATAGGTACAATAGGTAATACATCTTCCATACAAATTAAGAATGTTTTATATATGAATGGATTAAAGCATAATCTTTTGAGCATTGGTCAATTATGTGATAAGGGATTCAATGTCATGTTTGAAACTAATGGTTGTAAAGTCATTGACATTGCATCTAATCGGATTATGCTTGTTGGTCATAGAATATGAAACATTTACATGGTGCATTTAGACTCTATTGATATGACTAATTTATGCCTAGTTGCTAAGAATGAGCATGATAGTTGGTTATGGCATAGGAGACTAGGACATGATAGTATGAGTGTTTTGCAATGGCTAATTCAAGGAAATTTAGTTCGAGGCTTGCCTAAGCTTAAATTTGATAATGATAAAATCTGTGATGCTTGTGCTAAAGGAAAACAGAAGCGAGTTTCTTTTAAATCCATTAACGATGTATCAACTAGTAGAGTATTACAATTGATCCATATAGATCTTTTTGGGCTAGCTAGGACTACTAGCTTGAGTGGAAAACAATATGCATTTGTCTTGGTAGATGACTATTCAAGATAAACTTAGGTTCTATTCTTAAGTACTAAAGATGAAGCATTAGAAAAATTCATCACGTTTTCAAAAGTAATCCAAAACGAAAAAGGTTACTCTATAACTAGTGTTAGGAGTGATCATGGAATTGAATTTGAAAATCTTGGATTTACTGAGTTTCAGCAGGAGATGCGTGAACATATAGACGCGCTCACTTTTGAAGTTCGAGCTCATTATCCTCCTCCTCCCGATCCTCCGATGGAATGAATTTGTTTCCTTGTTATGATTTCTTGGATTTTCAAACTTGGATTGATTTTGATGTTTCTGGATGTTTAAACTTGATGTTTGTTGGATGTTTTGAACTTATTTGTTGTTTTATAGATTTTTGAACTTAATATTTATATATATTTGGTTTGAATTTTCATTATGAATTTAATGTTTATTAATTTTATTTTTGCATCATTTACATACTCGTTACATTATGACCAATTATGTCATTTCACATTTGTTTATGAATATTGATTATGAAACTAATGGCTAATCTCTCTTTTGATTGTGATCTTAGCAGCTTAAGCTATATTTACTTATAATCAATTGGCTATGTTTTTTAAAAAAAAAATTGTTTCACAACGTTTTAAAGTCTTTTTGATTTAACAAAAAGGGGGAGAAGAGAAGTGTTACAGTAAGGGGGAGTAATTTTTCAAAATTTTAGAAAATCTTAAAATAACACAAATGTTTTGTTATATCAAAATGGGGGAGATTGTTGAAAGCATTTTGATGTTTCGATATAACAAATTAAGTTTAAATGAATTTTAAGATTTTACAAATGATTTGCTAAGAATATTTGATTTAATTAATCGAATATCAAATTATTACTCCAAGTCTTTCAAGATCAATTTTAAACCTTACTAAATGTGTAAAATTATGTTTTATACTTAAACTATTTTTAACCAATTTTCACAAAGTACTTTGAACCAAAATCAAACCTTAAATCAATTTTTAAGAGTGATGCACCGATGCACCAATCCATGCATCGATGCACCAATTAATTTTTCAAACATAGAATGCATTTTATGCATCAATGCACATACCATGCATCGATGCACTAAGTGCATTTGATGCATCGATGCACAAGATCATGCATCGATGCACTCAGGCTTTTTCAAAACATCGAATGCATTTTATGCATCGATGCACTCTTAGTGCACCGATGCACTAAGGGTCCAACGGTCAAAATATTTAAATTTTACACTGATGCACCGATACATCATGGGTATGCATCGATGCACTGATGCTCCCAACTGCTTTAATTAATTTTTTTCACACTTAAATAATTCTATTGACTCCACTAAGCATCCCCAACGTTCATAATCATTTAAAGGTGTATTTAAACAAGCTTAGAAGCCATTGATCAACAACAAGAAACAACAAGCAACTAGAATCAAGAGAGAATCAAAGAGAAAGCATCAAACTCATTGTTTGAGCAATTCAAGCCTATTTTTCATTCAATATTCATTTTTCTTTCAATAACACTTCTTGTACTCAATCATATTCATTTTTGAGTGCTAGAATTGTGCAAACAATCTACCTTGTGAGGATTTCCTTGTAAGTTTGCAAATTTGTAATCTTCTCTTTGAGAAAGAGTGTTCTCAAGAATTGTGGTATATTCTTGAGGGAGTTGTAAGGTTATCTCTTTGGTCTCAAAATAAAGAACAAATTAGTGAATTTGTTGGAAAATCCTTAGTGTGGATAGCTAAGGTAGTGGACGTAGACTTTGGTTGAGAAAGTTGAACCACTCTAAATCGTTGTGCAAATCTTTTTAATTTTTTGCAAAAGCTTCCACCAAAATTTTAATTGCCAATTCACCCCCTCTTGGCCTATTCCATCGATCGATTAACTCAACAATTGGTATCAGAGCCTCACTCATTTGAAGGTTTAATCACCTTTTGAATCGATTCGGGAAGAGTTACATCGATTATCAAGTCATCAATGGCCTCTACTTCAAATGTCGACTCCGGTCTCGATTCGATGCCTGTCAACAAGCCTACTTTCTTCAATGGAGCTAACTATACCTATTGGAAGAATAGGATGATGTATTTCATTCAAGCAAGTGACATGAGAGCATGGAATGTTGTAGAAGACGGTTATATCAAGCCTCTCACTCATCCAAGATTGTGGAGTGAAGGAGAGACAATAATATTCCAGCTAAACTCCAAAGCCATCCATATCATATTGTGTGCTCTTGGACCAGATGAATATGGAAGAGTTTCACCTTGTACAACCGCCAAATAAATATGGGATAAACTACAAGTCACTCATGAAGGCACCGATGAGGTAAAAGAATCTAAAATTAGTCTTCTATCACATAGCTATGAAAATTTCAGGATGAAACCAAGTGAAGATATCAAAGCTATGACGGATAGATTCTCTATGATTGTCAATGGTCTCAAATCATATGGAGAGATCATTCCAAACGAAAAAGTTTGTGAGGAAGTTAGTTTACTCACTTCCAAAATCATGGCAATACAAGAAGACGATAATCATCGAAGCTAAGAACCTGAAGTCCTTAACTCTTGAAGAGCTAATTGGTTCCCTCCTCACTCATGAAATGATGCTTGAAGATAAGGTGGACATCGATAAGATTGACGAGACCCCAAAAGAGAAGGAGAAGAAAAAAACATTGGAGTTGCTCTCAAATCCACAAAAGATGAGAGTGATTCAGATGAAGATGACGATGACGAGGAAATGACATTGTTTGCCAAACGGTTCAGAAAAATGATGAGACCTTACTGAGGAAGAAAATTCAAACGAAATGAAGGCCTAAAGAATGAACCAAAAGAGAAGGACCCTATCATTTGCTATGAATGCAAAAAGTCGGGGCATGTCAAATATGATTGCCCACAATTGAAGAGAAAAGGTCAATCAAAGAGTAAGCACAAGGCTCACATGGCTACATGGAGCGATGAAGAAGGTTCCGATGAAGAGGAACAAAAAGTAGCTAACTTGTGCTTGATGGCATTCGGGGAAGATTCTAAGGTAACTTCTAACTCATCCGAATTAGATTATTTGTCTTATGATGAGTTATTAGATGATTTTAAAATATAAAAATGATATTTCAAAATTGAAAAATGAAAATAAACTCATATCCAAAACCAACAACGATCTTGAAAGTAAAATCAAATATTTGCAAATCAAACTAGAAGAATTTGAAAAGAAAAATTCGGATTTGTAAAATTTACTTTCAAAGATCAATGATGATCATCAAAAGAAAATTGATGATCTTAAGGCTTCTTTTGATAAAGTTGGAACAAAACATTTTGAAATTGGAGAAAATTCAAAATCCAACTTTGTTAGAAAAAGTTTTAAAAACTAAAATCATAGAGGTCCTCGAAGAACCTCTAATGGAAAAATCGTTAGAAGTATATGGGTTCCTAAAGGACTCATTACTGCTAAAGATAAATATATTCTAAACAAATGGATACCTAAGGGGACTAGGATTTTGGAAACTAATGAATATGGACCCAAAAGAATTTGGGGTACCAAAAATTAGAAATTAATCTTTGTTTGTAGGAAAAAGAGAATTGCTACAAGGCACGGGAAACAAATTCAAACTCATGGTACCTTGATAGTGGATGCTCAAGACACATGACCGGGGACAAAAGCCGGTTCATAGAGCTTAACGCCAAAAATGGAGGAGAAGTGGCTTTTGGTGATAATTCAAAAGGTCACATTGAAGGTATAGGTACAATAGGTAATACATCTTCCATACAAATTAAGAATATTTTATATGTGAATGGATTAAAGCGTAATCTTTTGAGCATTAGTCAATTATGTGATAAGGGATTCAATGTCATGTTTGAAACTAATGGTTGTAAAGTCATTGACATTCCATCTAATCGGATTATGCTTGTTGGTCATAGAATAGAAAACATTTACATGGTGCATTTAGACTCTATTGATATGACTAATTTATGCCTAGTTGCTAAGAATGAGCACGATAGTTGGTTATGGCATAGGAGACTAGGGCATGCTAGTATGAGTGTTTTGCAACGGCTAATTCAAGGAAATTTAGTTCGAGGCTTGCCTAAGCTTAAATTTGATAATGATAAAATCTGTGATGCTTGTGTTAAAGGAAAACAGAAGGGAGTTTCTTTTAAATCCATTAACGATGTATCAACTAGTAGAGTATTATAATTGATCCATATAGTTCTTTTTGGGCCAGCTAGGACTACTAGCTTGGGTGGAAAACAATATGCATTTGTCTTGGTAGATGACTATTCTAGATATACTTGGGTTCTATTCTTAAGTACTAAAGATTAAGCATTAGAAAAATTCATCACGTTTTCAAAAGTAATCCAAAATGAAAAAGGTTACTCTATAACTAGTGTTAGGAGTGATCATGAAACTGAATTTAAAAATCTTGGATTTACTAAGTTTTAGCGGGAGATGCGTGAATGTATGGACTCGCTCACTCTTGAAGTTCGAGCTCATTATCCTCCTCTTCCCGATCCTCCGATGGAATGAATTTGTTTCCTTGTTATGATTTCTTGGATTTTCAAACTTGGATTGATTTGATGTTTCTGGATGTTTAAACTTGATGTTTGTTGGATGTTTTGAACTTATTTGTTGTTTTATGGATTTTTGAACTTAATATTTATATATATTTGGTTTGAATTTTCATTATGAATTTAATGTTTATTAATTTTATTTTTGCATCATTTACATACTAGTTACATTATGACCAATTATGTCATTTCATATTTGTTTATGAATATTGATTATGAAACTAATGGCTAATCTGTCTTTTGATTGTGTTCTTAGCAGCTTAAGCTATATTTACTTATAATCAATTGGCTATGTTTTTCAAAAAAAATTGTTTCACTACGTTTTAAAGTCTTTTTGATTTAACAAAAAGGTGGAGAAGAAAAGTGTTATAGTAAGGGGGAGCGATTTTTCAAAATTTTAGAAAATCTTAAAATAACACAAATGTTTTGCTATATCAAAAAGGGGGAGATTGTTGAAAACATTTTGATGTTTCGATATAACAAATTAAGTTTAAATGAATTTTAAGATTTTACAAATGATTTTCTAAGAATATTTGATTTAATTAATCGAATATCAAATTATTACTCCAAGTCTTTCAAGATCAATTTTAAACCTTACTAAATGTGTAAAATTATGTTTTATACTTAAACTATTTTTTAAGCAATTTTCACAAATTATTTTGAACCGAAATCAAGCCTAAAATCAATTTTTAAGAGTGATGCACCAATCCATACATCGATGCACCGATTAATTTTTCAAACATCGAATGTATTTTATGCATCGATGCACATACCATGAATCGATGCACTCAGTGCATTTGATGTATCGATGCACAAGATCATGCATCGATGCACTCAGACTTTTTCAAAACATCGAATGCATTTTATGCATCGTTGCACTCTTAGTGCACCGATGCACTCTTAGTGCACCGATGCACTAAGGGTCCAACGGTCAAAATATTTAAATTTTACACCGATGCACCATGGGTATGCATCGATGCACTGATGCTCCCAACTGCTTTAATTAATTGTTTTCACACTTAAACGACTCTATTGACTCCACTAAGCATCCCCAACGTTCAGAATCATTTGAAGGTGTATTTAAACAAGCTTAGAAGCAATTGATCAACAACAAGAAACAACAAGCAACTAGAATCAAGAGAGAATCAAAGAGAAAGCATCAAACTCATTGTTTGAGCAATTCAAACCTATTTTTCAGTGAATATTCATTTTGCTTTCAAGAACACTTCTTGTACTCAATCCTATTCATTTTTTAGTGTTCTTTTCTTTGTTCTAGAATTGTGCAAACAATCTACCTTGTGAGGATTTCCTTGTAAGTTTGCAAATTTGTAATCTTCTCTTTGAGAAAGAGTGTTCTCAAGAATTGTGGTATATTCTTGAGGGAGTTGTAAGGTTATCTCTTTGGCCTCAAAATAAAGAACAAATTAGTGAATTTGTTGGAAAATCCTTAGTGTGGATAGCTAAGGTAGTGGACGTAGACTTTGGTTGAGAAAGTTGAACCACTCTAAATCGTTGTGCAAATCTTTTTAATTTTTTGCAAAAGCTTCCACCAAAATTTTAATTGCCAATTCACCCCCTCTTGGCCTATTCCATCGATCGATTAACTCAACAATTGGTATCAGAGCCTCACTCATTTGAAGGTTTAATCACCTTTTGAATCGATTCGGGAAGAGTTACATCGATTATCAAGTCATCAATGGCCTCTACTTCAAATGTCGACTCCGGTCTCGATTCGATGCCTGTCAACAAGCCTACTTTCTTCAATGGAGCTAACTATACCTATTGGAAGAATAGGATGATGTATTTCATTCAAGCAAGTGACATGAGAGCATGGAATGTTGTAGAAGACGGTTATATCAAGCCTCTCACTCATCCAAGATTGTGGAGTGAAGGAGAGACAATAATATTCCAGCTAAACTCCAAAGCCATCCATATCATATTGTGTGCTCTTGGACCAGATGAATATGGAAGAGTTTCACCTTGTACAACCGCCAAATAAATATGGGATAAACTACAAGTCACTCATGAAGGCACCGATGAGGTAAAAGAATCTAAAATTAGTCTTCTATCACATAGCTATGAAAATTTCAGGATGAAACCAAGTGAAGATATCAAAGCTATGACGGATAGATTCTCTATGATTGTCAATGGTCTCAAATCATATGGAGAGATCATTCCAAACGAAAAGTTTGTGAGGAAGTTAGTTTACTCACTTCCAAAATCATGGCAATACAAGAAGACGATAATCATCGAAGCTAAGAACCTGAAGTCCTTAACTCTTGAAGAGCTAATTGGTTCCCTCCTCACTCATGAAATGATGCTTGAAGATAAGGTGGACATCGATAAGATTGACGAGACCCCAAAAGAGAAGGAGAAGAAAAAAACATTGGAGTTGCTCTCAAATCCACAAAAGATGAGAGTGATTCAGATGAAGATGACGATGACGAGGAAATGACATTGTTTGCCAAACGGTTCAGAAAAATGATGAGACCTTACTGAGGAAGAAAATTCAAACGAAATGAAGGCCTAAAGAATGAACCAAAAGAGAAGGACCCTATCATTTGCTATGAATGCAAAAAGTCGGGGCATGTCAAATATGATTGCCCACAATTGAAGAGAAAAGGTCAATCAAAGAGTAAGCACAAGGCTCACATGGCTACATGGAGCGATGAAGAAGGTTCCGATGAAGAGGAACAAAAAGTAGCTAACTTGTGCTTGATGGCATTCGGGGAAGATTCTAAGGTAACTTCTAACTCATCCGAATTAGATTATTTGTCTTATGATGAGTTATTAGATGAATATATTGGGTTGGCTTCGGATTATGAGAAATTGTTTTTAAAATATAAAAATGATATTTCAAAATTGAAAAATGAAAATAAACTCATATCCAAAACCAACAACGATCTTGAAAGTAAAATCAAATATTTGCAAATCAAACTAGAAGAATTTGAAAAGAAAAATTCGGATTTGTAAAATTTACTTTCAAAGATCAATGATGATCATCAAAAGAAAATTGATGATCTTAAGGCTTCTTTTGATAAAGTTGGAACAAAACATTTTGAAATTGGAGAAAATTCAAAATCCAACTTTGTTAGAAAAAGTTTTAAAAACTAAAATCATAGAGGTCCTCGAAGAACCTCTAATGGAAAAATCGTTAGAAGTATATGGGTTCCTAAAGGACTCATTACTGCTAAAGATAAATATATTCTAAACAAATGGATACCTAAGGGGACTAGGATTTTGGAAACTAATGAATATGGACCCAAAAGAATTTGGGTACCAAAAATTAGAAATTAATCTTTGTTTGTAGGAAAAAGAGAATTGCTACAAGGCACGGGAAACAAATTCAAACTCATGGTACCTTGATAGTGGATGCTCAAGACACATGACCGGGGACAAAAGCCGGTTCATAGAGCTTAACGCCAAAAATGGAGGAGAAGTGGCTTTTGGTGATAATTCAAAAGGTCACATTGAAGGTATAGGTACAATAGGTAATACATCTTCCATACAAATTAAGAATATTTTATATGTGAATGGATTAAAGCGTAATCTTTTGAGCATTAGTCAATTATGTGATAAGGGATTCAATGTCATGTTTGAAACTAATGGTTGTAAAGTCATTGACATTCCATCTAATCGGATTATGCTTGTTGGTCATAGAATAGAAAACATTTACATGGTGCATTTAGACTCTATTGATATGACTAATTTATGCCTAGTTGCTAAGAATGAGCACGATAGTTGGTTATGGCATAGGAGACTAGGGCATGCTAGTATGAGTGTTTTGCAACGGCTAATTCAAGGAAATTTAGTTCGAGGCTTGCCTAAGCTTAAATTTGATAATGATAAAATCTGTGATGCTTGTGTTAAAGGAAAACAGAAGGGAGTTTCTTTTAAATCCATTAACGATGTATCAACTAGTAGAGTATTATAATTGATCCATATAGTTCTTTTTGGGCCAGCTAGGACTACTAGCTTGGGTGGAAAACAATATGCATTTGTCTTGGTAGATGACTATTCTAGATATACTTGGGTTCTATTCTTAAGTACTAAAGATTAAGCATTAGAAAAATTCATCACGTTTTCAAAAGTAATCCAAAATGAAAAAGGTTACTCTATAACTAGTGTTAGGAGTGATCATGAAACTGAATTTAAAAATCTTGGATTTACTAAGTTTTAGCGGGAGATGCGTGAATGTATGGACTCGCTCACTCTTGAAGTTCGAGCTCATTATCCTCCTCTTCCCGATCCTCCGATGGAATGAATTTGTTTCCTTGTTATGATTTCTTGGATTTTCAAACTTGGATTGATTTGATGTTTCTGGATGTTTAAACTTGATGTTTGTTGGATGTTTTGAACTTATTTGTTGTTTTATGGATTTTTGAACTTAATATTTATATATATATTTGGTTTGAATTTTCATTATGAATTTAATGTTTATTAATTTTATTTTTGCATCATTTACATACTAGTTACATTATGACCAATTATGTCATTTCATATTTGTTTATGAATATTGATTATGAAACTAATGGCTAATCTCTCTTTTGATTGTGTTCTTAGTAGCTTAAGCTATATTTACTTATAATCAATTGGCTATGTTTTTCAAAAAAAATTGTTTCACTACGTTTTAAAGTCTTTTTGATTTAACAAAAAGGTGGAGAAGAAAAGTGTTATAGTAAGGGGGAGCGATTTTTCAAAATTTTAGAAAATCTTAAAATAACACAAATGTTTTGCTATATCAAAAAGGGGGAGATTGTTGAAAACATTTTGATGTTTCGATATAACAAATTAAGTTTAAATGAATTTTAAGATTTTACAAATGATTTTCTAAGAATATTTGATTTAATTAATCGAATATCAAATTATTACTCCAAGTCTTTCAAGATCAATTTTAAACCTTACTAAATGTGTAAAATTATGTTTTATACTTAAACTATTTTTTAAGCAATTTTCACAAATTATTTTGAACCGAAATCAAGCCTAAAATCAATTTTTAAGAGTGATGCACCAATCCATACATCGATGCACCGATTAATTTTTCAAACATCGAATGTATTTTATGCATCGATGCACATACCATGAATCGATGCACTCAGTGCATTTGATGTATCGATGCACAAGATCATGCATCGATGCACTCAGACTTTTTCAAAACATCGAATGCATTTTATGCATCGTTGCACTCTTAGTGCACCGATGCACTCTTAGTGCACCGATGCACTAAGGGTCCAACGGTCAAAATATTTAAATTTTACACCGATGCACCATGGGTATGCATCGATGCACTGATGCTCCCAACTGCTTTAATTAATTGTTTTCACACTTAAACGACTCTATTGACTCCACTAAGCATCCCCAACGTTCAGAATCATTTGAAGGTGTATTTAAACAAGCTTAGAAGCAATTGATCAACAACAAGAAACAACAAGCAACTAGAATCAAGAGAGAATCAAAGAGAAAGCATCAAACTCATTGTTTGAGCAATTCAAACCTATTTTTCAGTGAATATTCATTTTGCTTTCAAGAACACTTCTTGTACTCAATCCTATTCATTTTTTAGTGTTCTTTTCTTTGTTCTAGAATTGTGCAAACAATCTACCTTGTGAGGATTTCCTTGTAAGTTTGCAAATTTGTAATCTTCTCTTTGAGAAAGAGTGTTCTCAAGAATTGGGGTATATAGGGAGTTGTAAGGTTATCTCTTTGGCCTCAAAAGAAAGAACAAATTAGTGAATTTGTTGGAAAATCCTTAGTGTGGATAGCTAAGGTAGTGGACGTAGACTTTGGTTGAGAAAATCGAACCACTCTAAATCGCTGTGCAAATCTTTTCAATTTTCTGCAAAAGCTTCCACCAAAATTTTAATTGCCAATTCACCCCCCTCTTGGCTTATTCCATCGACCGATTAACTCAACATTTAAATATTCAAAGCACAAAAAGATTAGGAATAGAAACTGTAGAATTTAATGTATGTCTTATTTTATACATAGCACACAAGAAACATGTACTAATTTTTTTATTAGCATTAACGTACATAATTGATTTAGCTAATATAATATTCAACTATAGATCTTAATAGTTAATTGTATAGACTTAAAAAATGCGAAACTTGCACGAATTAAGTGAATTCAGTGGTTAAGAAATTTATTGTTATTTTTTGAAGTCCCAAATTTGAGCATCGCAAATATTAGGAGTGTGAGCATTCATTGTTAAATGGTTGAGAGTATTTGAAAAAATATTAACTTATATTTTGTTCTGATTAAGAAAAAAAATTGAAACTATCTCATAATCATATTGTCCTATTTATATTGGGAAAGTAAACAATAGAGATAGAGATGAATTTATTTAATTATATTATATTTAATTAATTTAAATAAAAATATTATAAAAATATTTATTTATTTTAAATTTACTAAATAGTAAAAATATATTTAATTAAAATGTTTACGTATCATATTTTTAAAATAAATAAAATTAAAACCATTCACTTAAAAAGTGTTAATAAAACATTCACTTAAAAAGTGTTAATAAAATATAGACCAATGGAAATAAAAATAATATTGACAATAATAATAAATATTGAGCTAAATTATAGAATTAAAAAATGAATATAAGTTAATTTAGGATTAAATGAAAAAAAAAACCTAAAAGACCAAATTGAACAACTATAAAAACTTAAGAGACTTGATTATGATATACTCTATATTTATTATACAAAAAGTAAATAATAGAATATCATGAATATTAATATCGAATAAAATTATAAATAAATACGGTTAATTTTTAATATTAAATAAAAATAAATATTAAATTGAAAAAATAATTTGTGTCTTAAAAGGCCATTTAATTTTTATTAGAATTTTTTAATTATAAGGGTTATGTTATGTGACATGCTTTTATTGGTGAAAAAAAGTTCTAATGGACGTTAACAATTTAGGATAAAATATAACAAAACTAAATGTTGGAGTATAGCTAAAAAAATTATTTTGAGGTATTAAATTTAGAGAAAAATTATTTTGAAGTGTCAAATTTAAAAATTGTATGAAGAATGTTTTTTAAGTGAAAATGAATACGAGTGCCAATTTATGTTTTAAAAAATACTAATATTCTATCAAAGATGTTTATTTTCAAAAACTATATATTTTTATATTAAATTTATAAAAAATAAATCAAAATTTTTTATGGTGTTATATAACACCCCTAATTATAAGTTGGCTCTTCCAGTGGTAAAAGACATTTGTCTTATTGTTGAGGGGAAAATGGTAGTAAGGGTTTATTTGATTAACTGTAATTGATTTTTTGGAAAATAATTTACGTAAAATGTGTTATATTTTATGAAAAATACTTTACGGTGTCGGATAATATTGTAGAAATAAGTTTTTATTTATCGATAAATTTTTAAAATTTATTATGAAGTATGACTCTCATTTTAAATTGATTCTTAAATTTTAAAATGTTCCAATTTTACCTCACTATGACTATCATTTCTAAATTAATCTTCAACTTTTGAACATTCATTTTCATCCAAATTATGACCTTCATTTAAATCGGTCCCCAAACTTTTTGAACATTCTAATTCATCCCAAACTATACGTACATACTAATTGCATCCCTTGTCAATAAAATTATTAGGCCCAGTTATTATTATATGTTTGAAAAAACAAATTTGTGTTAAATTATGGTTAATACTAATATATATTTGCATGAATTTGGGGATGAATTGGAATATTCAAAAGTTTGTGGACTAATTTAGAAAGAAGGTCATAGTTTAGAGATGAAATTAGAATGTTCAAAATTGAAGAACTAATTCAGAATGAGAGTCTGCTGTGAGGATGAAATTAAAATATTCAAAGTTCAGGATCAATTTAAAATAAAGATTATAGTTTGGGGACATATGGTGCAATTAACTCCAAGAAATTCACTAATTTGTCAAAAAATTGCAACAATTTTAATTTAAAATGGCAACGTTAAATGCTATTAACGTTTCATTGTAACATCCACAAAAAATATTGCAACATAATTGATTTGAATCAGATCAACTTCAACTCAGTTTAGACTTGAATTTATAATTTTCAAATCGTTCAAAACAAGGTTACAAGGCTTTTTTTGTTTAAGGTGATTACAAGATAGCATATGTTCACAATTTTTTAACTAATTGTAATGAACGCATACACTTTGCAGACTCAACTACTCAAATTTGGAACTTAAAAAAAGAATAAAATTCTCTTTTTATCATTAAAATCACTTAATGGGTTTTAAGCTATATTACTTAGATACAATTGAACTAACAAAATTAAAGGCCAATTACAAGAGTGTATATCATTATTATTTTATGCCAAATAACTCATTTTCAATTTTATAAATAAATTATTTTTAATAAAAGAATTTTTGTTGATACTCTTGTAAAATTTATTTATGGGTAAAATATTTATCTCGTCATACATTTATTTATGTTTTTTTCTTTTAAAATCATATCAAAAAGTTTCGTTTTAGTTTTTATTTTGGTCATCTAATATTTAAAAAAATAACATAAATGATTATGTGTCTTAATAATAATAATTTCAGTCCAAAAACGTATACATTCTATCAATTAAATTAATTCAAAATAATGCATCAAATAATTAGACTAAACTTTAGTTTTTCAATCCTTTCTTCCTCTGCAATAACTCTTCCTTTCTCCTTTACAATAATCCTAAACTCAGAACGTGGGATAAACAAAAATCTTTCGATAATTCACTTGGATAAATAAATAAATTATAATAAAAATTTTAATTTTGAAGGACATAAAAAAAGTACTAGATTTAAATCCATATGGTGTGAATCAGTATTTGAATATATATTTAAGCTTACATCACTAATAATACTTTGCTGGTACTTATATGGCCTATGATGAATGTTGGATAATGATTAAAATGTCAAATGGAAGTGTACTGAAGTTCAGTTGTATGTTATTCAAATAGTAGGATGTGACCAAAATGTGAATTGTCCCTTATTGAGTGTATTGATCATTCTACATCTGGTACATAATATGTTAGATCTATAGGAAGTGTGAAATGACCTATAATATACAAAGTGAATAGGTAAGTTATGCACAGTTGACTTTTTATGTAATTATTGACTTTTGATTCCACAAGTATGTTGATTTGTGTAATTGATATTATGAAGCATGTAACATGTGTGTTTTAATATGTACTAAGTATTGTATCAAGTGTGTTCAAGCATGTTTATAGACACTAAGATCAATTGCATGATCATTTGATATCATGTTCATGCATTTTTCATTTTTTTGGGTTTTTTGGAAAATAGACCGATCCTTATCCTTCAAGAAATGATTGATCCTTTCAGGCAAAAGATTTATCCTTCCTCAAAAGGATCGATCTCCTGATGAACTTTGGCTACTAGAATCTGTAGGATCGATTTCCAGTGAAAAACAATTGATCTCTTAAGGTTTAAATGATAAAAAGGGAAAATTGAATTCATTAAAGACCTGATATGTTCCTTAAGTCCTATGATGATCACTAAGCTTTGAAATGAATTCAAGTTGGTCTAGAATTCGGTTTCTTAATTAAAACTTGGTTTTAGAATTTGTATGAGATTTGTTCTGTCGCCCTTTAATAACACCAATTACATAATGAGCCCTTCAATTTTGTATTTTTTTGGTTAAAATGTATATTTTGAAATGTTCATGTTTTATCCCCCATATGTATGTTATGCAATTGAAGGCCCGAATGATTTTTTATTTTGTTGAAATTTGAAACATGATTAATTCATACCCGATAAATTTTCATAATTTAATTAATTGTGGAGATTTGTGCTAATTACTTGTATGTGCAATGAATTGACTATTTTACCATTGTATGTATAATATATTAATTAAGTTAATATGAAGGCATAATTAGATTATAATTAACTATGTATGATGTATGTTATATTCGTTGCTTGTATAAGTATGATTATTTGTTCATTTTCCTTGTTTGTCTCTTAGTATGCATATTTAGGAATTTGTACGTGTTTGAATCGTTTTAGAGTTTGATGTGACATTCATAATACTCAGGTCATTCTTCATGGCCAGATATAAGGTGTTACACAAGAGATGCATCCCAAAGAGAAACATAATTGACATGACCTCTCATCTTCTTCCTAGAATTTCTCTCGATGTACTTGGTTCTTTATGGCTAACGATTACAGATCGAGCTGTTGAACTTGTATTCGTAGCCTCAAGCACCTGGGGCAGCCCAAATGCAGTTGCAGCAACAGGACCAACTAAACTTCCAATGCCACAAGAGCATATGGTGAGGGGAAGATAAAGTTAAGGGGAACAAAAACACATCCTTCTGGCTTACCCCAACATGACTCCCACACAACTTGACTGGATTGTGTGGTATTTGGACCAAGAGAAGAAGAACAAACTAACCACTCAACATGGAGAGATCAACCTGAAGAATGGCCAAACGCTGAAGGTTAACATATGGGATATGCATATCAGTCAAAAAGCTACAAATCTTGCTATTAGGGAACATTAGTTCTAGGATGTTGCCATAACTCCATTGGTAGCTTTGAAAAGAATAAAAGGAGCTCCATAGAGCATGTAAAGAATCACATCTTGAAAGTTGATGCCAAGCCCATAATGGAAGGAAAAGCTCCCACAACATTGTCCTTCGACTATAGGTAACTCCTATTATCATCATATAATCTATAGTTAAAGGAGTAACCTCCCTGGTGGCTCTTTAGACAGCTTCCCACCTAGGTACAAAGCAAACCTTTAGATTATAAATTTCGAAATATCTATTAGTTAGAATTCAAATTCTTAGTCTTATCTCTAAATTAGTTTTGTAGAGAGTTTTACTTTACTTAGGATTATTCTCTAGAGTTCTATAAATCAGGAGTTATTATACTTTTGTATTCAAGTGAAATAAAAATTAGAAAGATTTTCTTTCTTCTCTAAAACTCACATGGTATCAGTCTAGGATTATCGTTCCTACTCTTAATCGATGTCTCCTTCCTCTTCCTCGAAAAATAATTCTGGCAGTGGAAGTTGTTAGATTTGTCTAGAAATTAAGTTGGCAAGTTGGGAAATTTCATCTTGGTTGGTGGCCAACTTATTAGAAATTTCATCTTGGTTGGTGGCCAAACTTTGAACATGTGAATTTCATATTTGGTGGCTAACTTGTACACATTGGAAAATTCTTTGGTAGGCCAAACTTTGAACATATTGTTCTTGAAACTCAACTATAAATAGGCCTAAGTATTTCCATTAGAAATCATCCCAAAAACAAGTTCTCTATTTCTCTTGTATTCTTCATTCTCCCACTTTGGGAATTCTAAAGAATTCCATTTGTTGTAATATTGGCGATATAGTGAAGTTATCATCTGGTGTGGTGCCCGAGGAGTAGACGATATTCTTGTCGAACCTCGTAAATTTGGTGTGTTCTCTCCTTTATTGTTTTTTATTCGGTTCTTTTCCATTGTGTTTCAATATTCAATAGTTTGACAGGTTTATCCGCTGTGTAACCTTTGGTGGTTTTAATCTTGACATTTTAGGTCAATTTTAAAACTACTTTCATGTGGAAAATAACCCGTTTTCCCCAACAATTGGTATCAGAGCTTCGGTTGAGGTTATCCTGGTGGTTCCGTTGCTGAAAAGATACAGTTCGTGATATTGAATATTGTTCGTTAGAATTAAAATGCCAAAATACGGATCAGTTGAGACATCAAGCTCTTTATCTGGACCGGTGATGAGGGTGATGTCAAATGCAAATTTCTCGGTGGAGTTGTTCGATGGATCCAATCATTTTGGCATGTGGCAAGGCGAGGTGTTAGACGCTTTATTCCAATAAGGTCTAGACATCTCCATTGAGGAAGAAAAGCCCGAATATATAGAGGAGAAAGAATGGGGAACAATCAATCGTTTGGCGTGCAGCACGATTCGATCTTGTCTTTCCAGGGAGCAGAAGTATGGCTACAAGAACGAGACTTCTGCAAGTAAGATGTAGAAAGCTTTGGAGGAAAATTTCCTGAAGAAAAGCTCTCAGAATCGTCTCCACATGAAGAAAAGATTGTTCATATTTGATTATCAACCAGGCACCAGTATGAATGAACACATCACTGCGTTCAATTAGCTAATGGAAGACTTATTGGGCATGAATGAAACCTTCAAAGATGAAGATTTGGCTTTGATGTTGTTGTCATCTCTTCCAGATGAATTTGAGCACCTTGAGACAACATTACTTCATGGTAAGGATAATGTTACCCTTAAAGATGTAACTATTGCTTTGTATAGTTATGAACTCAGGAAGAAAACCAAGAAGGAGAGAAAGTACGAAGCAGCAGAGGCCATGGTGGCAAGAGGTCGCTCGAAAAGTCAAAAGCCAAAGTGGAGAGGGAGATCAAAGTCGAAGTCCAGACTGGGAAAAGATGAATGTGCCTTTTGTCATGAGAAAGGCCATTGGAAGAAAGATTGTCCGAAGCTGAAGAAGAAAGGAAAAACTGCTCCATATGCATGTGTTGCAGAGCATGATGCACATGACTCTGACATATCATTGGTTGCTTCATCAACAACATTCCATTCCGATGAGTGGATATTAGATTTGGGTTGCACCTATCATATGTCCCCTAATCGGGAGTGGTTCTCCGATTTAGTGGAACTAAATGCAGGAGTTGTTTATATGGGCAATGACAATGCCTGTAAAACTGTTGGGATAGGTTCAATTCGATTGAAGAATCAAGATGGATCAACCAGAGTTCTGACGGATGACCGATACGTGCCCAATTTGAAGAAAAATCTCATCTCGTTGGGAGCCTTAGAATCCAAAGGCTCAGGAGTCACTATGAGAGATGGAGTTTTAAAAGTCACATATGGCGCACTTGTGATGATGAAGGGCATCAAGAAAAATAATTTGTATTACTACCAATGTAGTACAATTATTGGAGCAGTTACAGTAGCTTCTGGAGGTGATGATTTGGACGCGACCCAGTTGTGGCATATGCGGTTGGGACATGCTGGAGAGAAATCCTTGCAAATTCTGGCAAAGAAAGGATTGTTGAAAGGTGAAAAGGCTTACAAATTGAACTTTTGCGAGCATTATGTTCTGGGAAAGCAGAAGAGAGTGAAGTTTGGCACCACTATACATAATACAAAATGTATTGTAGATTATATTCACTCAGATGTATGGGGTCCTTCAAAGACATCGTCTTTGGGAGGAAACCATTATTTTGTAACTTTTGTAGATGACTTTTCCAGAAGAGTTTGGGTGTATCCGATGAAGTCTAAAGATGAAGTGCTTCAAATTTTCCTAAAATGGAAAAATATGATCGAGAACCAGACTGGTAGAAAGATCAAACATCTTAGGACAGACAATGGAGGGGAATATAAAAGTGACCCATTCTTTGACGTTTGCCATGAGTATGGTATTGTTCGACACTTCACTGATAGACATACACCACAACAGAATGGGGTGGCAGAGCGTATGGATCGAACAATATTGGAGAAAGTTCGATGTATGTTGTCTAATGCTGGGTTAGGCAAGGCATTTTGGGCTGAGGCTGTGACATATGCTGGCCATCTCATTAATCGTCTGTCGTCATCAGCGATAGGAGGAAAAACGCCATTGGAGGTATAGTCTGGAAAACTTGCTACTGATTATGATTCCTTACATGTATTTGGATCCACTGCTTATTATCATGTGAAGGAATTCAAGCTTGATCCGAGAGCAAAGAAGGCTCTCTTTATGGGAATCACCCATGGAGTGAAGGGATTCCGCCTTTGGTGTTTAGACACCAAGAAGGTAATTTGTAGCAGAGATGTTACCTTTGATGAATCTGCCCTAGTAAAGAAGGTAACAAGTGAAGTTGTCCAGACAAGTAGTACTCCGCAGCAGGTGGAGCATACTCCAAAACAGGTAGAGTTTCAGCAGATGATGATCCCAGAAGTTGATGCAGCTGATTCTTCAACTCCAATAGAAGAATCAGAAGATGAAGAGGTTCAAACCCAATAACCATTGGAGACACCAGAAACACTTGCAGTTATAAGGCCAATGAGAGAAATTCGTAGACCTGCTTGATTTGTTGATATGGTGGCCTATGCTCTTCTAGTTGTTGATGATGATATCCCTATCACTTACCAAGAAGCAATACAAAGCTTGGAAAGTGATAAGTGGAAAAGTGCCATGGATGAAGAAATGCAATCTCTCCAAAAGAACGATACTTGGAAACTGGCACAATTACCGAAAGGTAAAAGAGCCATTGGATGCAAGTGGGTATTTGTAAAGAAAGATGGATCTCATAACAAGAAAGATGTTCGCTACAAGGCATGGTTGGTAGCTAAAGGCTACGCTCAAAAGGAAGAAATTGACTACAATGAAGTTTTTTCCCCTGTTGTGAAGCATTCCTCCATTAGAATATTGTTGGCCTTGGTAGCAATGTTGAATTTGGAGCTAGCTCAACTTGATATAAAGACGGCTTTCTTGCACGGTGATTTAGAAGAGGAGATCTATATGACATAGCCAGAAGGATACAAAGATGGTGGTTGTGAGAAATGGGTTTGTAAGCTGAACAAATCGCTATATGGATTGAAGCAATCTCCGAGGCAGTGGTACAAGCGATTTGATAGCTTTATGAGGAGGCAAAAGTATGCTAGAAGCAAATATGATCATTGTGTGTATTTGTAAAAGCTCAAAGATGGATCTTTCATTTATCTTCTCTTGTACGTTGACGATATGTTGATCGATTCGAAGAGTCAAAAGGAGATAGACAAATTAAAGGCTCAGTTGAATCAAGAGTTTGAGATGAAAGATCTAGGTGAGGCCAAGAAGATTCTTGGTATGGAGATAAGCAGAGATAGACAGAGAGGGAAGCTTTGTTTAACATAGAAGCATTATCTGAGAAAGGTATTACAATGTTTTGGCATGAATGAAAATACCAAACATGTAAGTATCCCATTGCCTTCTCATTTGAAACTTAGTTCTCAATTATCTCCTAAAACTAACGAAGAACGAGTGTATATGGAAAAAGTTCCATATGCTAATGTAGTTCTGAGCTTGATGTATGCAATGGTGTGTACGCGTCCTGACATTTCACAAGCAGTTGGAGTTGTGAGCAGGTACATGCATGATCCTGGAGAAGGACATTGGCAAGCTGTGAAATGGATTCTACGGTATCTCCAACAAACCGTGGATGTTGGTTTAGTTTTTGAACAGGATGAAGCACATGGTCAGTGTATGGTTAGATATGTTGATTCCGATTATGCTGGTGATTTGGATAAGCGTCGATCAATTACTGGGTATTTGTTTACTCTTGCTAAAGCCCTAGTAAGTTGGAAGTCTACATTGCAATCTACGGTGGCCTTGTCTACTACAGAGGCAGAATACATGCAGTTTCAGAGGCTGTAAAGGAAGCAATTTGGCTTAACGGGTTGATGGAAGACTTGGGAGTTGTTCAAAGTCACATTAGTCTCTATTGTGACAGTCAGAGCGCTATTCACTTAGCAAAAAATCAAGTCTACCATTCAAGGACTAAGCATATCGACGTGAGGTATCACTTTGTGCGGGAGATCTTTGAAGAATGAAAGATTCTACTTCAGAAAATTGCGACATCAGAAAATCCTGCAGATATGATGACCAAGGTGGTAACAGTAATCAAGTTCAATCATTGTTTGAACTTGATTAACATCCTGAAAGTATGAACACCTTCGAGTGTGTGGCGCTTGTGAACGCAATTTGAGGCACTACAAATTTGGGGAGTTGAAGAAGTTAAGTAGGCCTGGTAATTTCAAGCCAAGGTGGAGATTTGTTAGATTTGTCTAGAAATTAAGTTGGCAAGTTGGAAATTTCATCTTGGTTGGTGGCCAACTTATTAGAAATTTCATCTTGGTTGGTGGCCAAACTTTGAACATGTGAATTTCATATTTGGTGGCTAACTTGTACACATTGGAAAATTATTTGGTAGGTGGCCAAACTTTGAACATATTGTTCATGAAACTCAACTATAAATAGGCCTAAGTATTTCCATTAGAAATCATCCCAAAAACAAGTTCTCTCTTCCTCTTGTATTCTTCATTCTCCCACTTTGGGAATTCTAAAGAATTCCATTTGTTGTAATATTGGCGATATAGTGAAGTTATCATCCAGTGTGGTGCCCGAGGAGTAGACGATATTCTTGTCGAACCTCGTAAATTTGGTGTGTTCTCTCCTTTATTGTTTTTTATTCGGTTCTTTTCCATTGTGTTTCAATATTCAATAGTTTGATAGATTTATCCGCTGTGCAACCTTTGGTGGTTTTAATCTTGACATTTTAGGTCAATTTTAAAACTACGTTCGTGTGAGAAATAACCCGTTTTCCCCAACAGAAGCAATCCCAGTACTGATGGTCTTGCAGAATCTTCCACCTCTGTCACAGTCCAGAAACTGATTGGCCATAACTACCTTCATTGGTCCCAATCAGTCAAGATGCACATTACGGGCAGAGGTAAACTTGGATACATAATAAGAGGGGTTGCTAAACTTGTAGAACCGATCCAGGTTATGAAAAATGGCTTCAAGAAAACAGTCTAGTAATGTCATGGTTAGTCAACACCATGTCTCATGGGATTGGGTATAATTTTTTACTTTATGAAACAACATATGAAATCTGGTGTGCTTTCAAGGAAACTTATTCAAGCGTGGATAATATTTTGAAGTTATTTGGAATTGAGAGAAAAGCATTTGATCTCAAGCAAGACGATCAGAGTGTTACTCACCACTACAACACATTAAACAGGTATTAGCAACAAATAAATTTGTATGAAACTAATGCTTGGAACTGTGTGACTAATGAGGCCCTTTACAAAAATTTAGTCAACCAAAAATGAATTTTTCAATTTTGAATGGCTTATTGGATGTTGTTAATGGTCGGATTCTCAGCACCAAATCACTTCCTTCTGTTAGTGAGGTGTTTTCTGAGGTTCGCAGAGAAGAAAGTCGAAGGGTATTGATGTTGATAGAACCTACACCGCTCGATTCACATGCTCTCTTAAAACATACTACTCCTCCTAGAAAACCCAGACCTGGTAAGCCGTGGCGTGAACACTGTTAACGAGTGGGTCATCTAAAGGAGAATTGTTGGAAACTCCATGGCAGGCCTGCTGATTGGAAACCTCAACGACTGCAGCCATAGAAGTATATTTCAATCAACATTGCAACATCTGAATCTTCACCCAATTTCAATCAACAGTAGTTTGATGAACTAGAAACATTGATTTGACAAACTATGTCTCCCGTTAAACAGGCTCCTACGTCCAGACTCGGTTTGGTAGTTTTTCCTTTCTTTCCAATACTACTCTGTTTTCTTGGGTAGTTGATTTGGGTGCCACTAATCATATGACAGTGAATAAGAATTAGTTCATTAAGCTCACATAACCATCCGTCCAATGATATGTAAAGACTGTTGATGGCTCCTTAAAAGTAGTAGAGGGAACTAGATCAATTTTAATTACTAATGATCTTGTGCTCCAAAATGTTTTATATGTCCGTCAACTTCATTGCAATCTCTTATGAGGTTGCACATTCTCTTCCTTGAAGGTCAATCTCTTCCTCAAAGACAAGTCTGATGAGGCTGCACATTCTCTTCTGTTTGTTTCTCTTCCCCATTTATCGAGTTTGAACTCTAATGAGATCATGTTATGGTATTTTCGCCTAGGTCATTTGAACTTTGTTTTCTTCAAAAATTGTTTCTCAATAATACACAAACTTCTTTTAATTTTGATATGTGTCAACTTGCTAAACATAAAAAGAAAATCTTATCCTCCATCTTCATAGAAACCATCACATCCCTTTTCTCTCATTCATATCGGCATTTGGGTTCCTTCTACAGTAAAAATGTTACTGGGCTAGATGGTTCGTTTCTTTTATTGACGATCATACTCGTACTACTTGAACATATTCAATGAAGGAAAAGCCTAAAACGAAGAGTATCTTTAAAACATTTTTTCATATGATTAATACTCAGTTTTGCAGCCAAATAAAGATTGACCTCAACAAAATGGGTTGGATGAGAGATAAAAACACCTTTAAAAGGTTGCTCGATCCTTGTTGTTTTCATCCAATGTTCTTAAGAGATTTTGGGGAGAGGCCTTACTCATTGCCACGTACCTTATAAACAGACTACCCAACCGAATTTTGGGATTTCAAACTCCTAAATATGTGTTACTTCAAAAATATCACTTCTTTAAACCTATGGCGTGTACTATTCTTGTTCGAATATTTGGTTCCTCTGTGTTTGTTCACATTCATAAGCAATTTCGAAGTAAGTTAGATCTTTGATCTATTAAATGTATTTTCCTTGGCTACACATCCCTTAAAAAAGGCTATAAATGTTATTCTCTTGTCACTCGTAAATTTTTTATTTCCATAGATGTAACCTTTAATGAGTTTCAATCGTTTTTCTCATATTCTGAAATTCATGGGGAGAGTTGGGATGAATTTTAGCCTCAGAAGATTCAATTACCTCTTGATGTTTTGGGTACTTCTTCTTTATCAAGTCCACCTTCATCTTTACAATAACTGATATCAGCCCCTTATTCTTTTATACCCAAAACTCTTCCTTCAATCCCTTCTTATCCTATACCCGAAACTTTTCCTTCAGCAACTCAACCTGAAACAAGGGAACTTAGTGTCTATATAAGGAAGAAAAGAAGACCTATTACACGAGACACTATACAATCTAGGACTGTTCAAAAGCTTAATCCAGTTCCATTGTCCTTGAACAATGATGAAGTTATGAGATCTTTGAATTACGATAATATTGCTCCCTTAACTGATACATCTGACTTGCCTATTTCTCAAAGAAAAAGTGTCAGGAGTTGTACTCGTCATCCAATATAGAAGTATGTGGCTTATGGGATGTTAATGCCTTCATTTAAGGCCTTTACTGCCGAAGTTGATACAGTATATGTTCCTAAATCTTTGGACGAGTCTTGAAAGATCCTAGGTGGAAGAAGACGGTTGAAAAGGAGATTAAGCCGTTATAGGCAAATAAGACTTGGGTTATGAGCGATATAC
The DNA here is from genome assembly GCF_006381635.1 of Hibiscus syriacus. Taxonomy (NCBI): domain Eukaryota; kingdom Viridiplantae; phylum Streptophyta; class Magnoliopsida; order Malvales; family Malvaceae; genus Hibiscus; species Hibiscus syriacus. The sequence continues at coordinate 107,612 of NW_024063487.1, read as the reverse complement.
CTCCGGGGAAAAAGGTTGTAAGTTGTAAATCGTTATTTACGGTTAAATATAATACTGATGGGAGCATTGAACGATTCAAGGCTAGACTTGTGGCAAGTGGATTCACTCAGTTATATGGGATTGATTATCAAGAGACATTTTCTTCGGTTGCAAAATTTAACACCTTCCGCATCTTGTTGTCCCTTGCTGCAAATTTAAATTGGTCGCTTCGTCAACTTGATATTAAAAATGTCTTTCCTAATGGGACTTTGGAAGAAGAAGTGTATATACAGAGACCGCCTAATTTATGTTTGAATTCTAATTCAAGTCAAGTATGTAAACTCATCAAATCTTTATATGGCCTCAAACAATCACTACGTGCTTGGTTCGATAGGTTCACTAAGGACATTTTGAAATTTGTCTATCTACAATGTCAAGCTGACCATACCCTATTTGTTAAAACATTTTTGGAGAACAAGAAGGCTATTTTAATAGTCTATGTGGATGATATAATCGTCACAAGAGATGATTCTTTTGAATTACAAAGTTGAAGGAATTCTTGGCAAAAGAGTTTGAAACTAAGGACCTTGGTTCCTTAAGATATTTTCTTGGTATGGAAGTGGCCAGATCGAGTAATGGAATTGTGATCAATAAGAGAAAGTATGTTTTAAATTTGTTATCCGAAACTGGTATTATGGGCTGCAAACCTGTGGAGACACCTATGGAGCACAACTTAATATTTAGAATTGATGACACTGGACTTCTGGTTTACAAGGGATAATTTTAACGACTGGTAGGTAAGCTTATTTATTTATCACTTACAAGGTTGGACATTGCGTTCTTGGTTAGTATTGTAAGTCAATTTATGAATGATCCTAAAGATGAGCATCTAGAGGCAGTGATCAAGATGTTTCGATACTTGAAAATGAAACTTGTTCATGGAATGATTTTTACCAAAAATACGAGCAGGAAAGTGGAGGTAATCACAGATGAAGCTGGTTTGGAGAACTTACATCCATAAGGTCCACTAGCAGTTATTGTGCTCAGGTTTGGGCTAATTTGGTGACGCGGAGGAGTAAAGAATAGACAGTGGTGTCGAGAAGCATTGTAAAGGCTGGGTTTCGAGCTTTGGCACAAGTGATTTGTGAAGGAATTTGGATACAAAGACTGCTGACGGAAATGAAATTGAATCATAGTGCAGACTTTGAACTCAGCTGTGACAACCAATTAGCAAATAGTATTGCCAAGAATCCGATGCATCGTGATAAGATAAAACAATTTGGAGCTAGATCGCCATTTCATTTCTGAGAAGGATACTAATGGGACAGTTAAACTCAACTTTGTTTCCGCTCTTGAACAGCTAATTGATGTAGTCACTAAGGCACTTCCAAGAACCGCCTTTGATGAGCTCACATCCAAGCTAGGACTCCACAACTTATACTCACCAGCTTGAGGAGTATTTCTTTCTTCACTAAAACTGACAGACCTCCTTATATTATATTGTTTGATATGAAAGCATTTCTAATACTCACGAACGCAGAATTATTCTCTTATGCTAAAATATTAAATTTCTCCAGTATTGAGGCGCGTTCTTCATTATTTTTTTTATCAGAGAACATTTATATAATCTTTTATACTACCATAGTGTTGAGGCGCCTTCATTGTGTTGCCATAGCATTGAATAAAGAAATCAAATTAATATCTTTTTAATTTTCATTTTTGTTCATTCAAACTTTAAAATTTCAAATTCAAATCTAACTCAAAATTTAAATTAATTCAAATAGTTTTAAATTCAAAATTTTCAAATCAAATAAAGTTTTATTCATTCATATCAATAGGTTTAAATTATATCAATTTTGTGAGTTAACTCGCAATACTAAATACTTAAATCGTATATTTCTAAGATTGAAAATCATTTTCAAATGAAATTATTAATTATATTTTTATAAATTGTAATTGATAAATATAATTATTTTATAATGTCTAAATTACTTCCAACTTTCGAACCTTTAAATTTAAGGTTACAGCAACAATATTTTATAAACTTAAAATCACGACTCAATTCAAAATTATCAATAAAAGTATAATTATAAAATTTGTAAATATCAAATATGATAAGATGGCAATGCATCATACAATAATTACTAGTAAATTATTGATAAATCAATAGCATATGCCTTATCCTCCTCGCATTGTTGATAAATGATAAATATGCTGCGACAATGAAGCGTTGTCAAGCTCACGAAACATAAATTACATCAGTTCTTCAATTACTTATTATTGGATAAACTACATCAGATACCATCAAACTTTAAGTGTTGTATCGTTTATACCACTAAACTTTCAATTTTGCTAATTATAGTACTAAACTTTGATTTTTTTATTTCAATTATATTACTAGGCCGTTAAATCATTAATAGTCGGATCAAAATGATGTCGTTTTGGTGAGTTATCTATGTCGACAGCCATCAATCATGTCAGCAGTCGTCAACCATGCCATCGCACTATTAACGATTTAACGATTCAGTGGTATAATTAAAACGAAAATCAAAGTCAAGTGTTATAATTTGTAAAATTGAAAGTTCAATGATATAAACAATATAATGCCAAAGTTTGGTGGTATCTGATGCAGTTTACCCTTATTATTACCCAACCATTTCATTAACAGGTTTTGTAAACGAGCTTCCATTGTTTATTCCTTCAAATACGTGAGAACACCTCGGAGATGAACTTAAGCAAAGAGCATAATCCACCCAGGAAATTATGATCAATAACACCTTCGCCTTCCGCAACATGAGCGAAATCAACGAGTTTAACTTCGGCGAACGGAGTCATTTCTTTCAAAAGTGATTCCTCATCAAACAAGATGAGAAGTGAAGTTGAATTGAAATGATAAATGGTTTGATCCTAAAACCATGTTTTTGTTGAAATATTGCCAGTCGGTGACTGTTAAAATTGAATTCAAATGGGGCTGCTTAGAATTCAAAGGTAGGCTGCCTAATTGTGTTGAAAATGGAAATAGTTAAATCATACAATTAGTCATTGCACTTTAGGGTATTTACAAGATTAGTCCTTAAGCTTCAACTATAAATACCCTAACCCATTTATCTTCAAAATCATCCCAAGTCATTTCTTTCTCCCAATACTAGAGAGTTTTCTTGTGAGTTTTGAGTGTTTGTAAACACATGTAAATTTTCTCTCTTTAGTAAAAGATCTGCAGCAGTCCGGAGACATAGGCAAATTAGTTTAACTCCGTTATCAATTTCGGATATTATTTTTCCGCTTTTATTTCACATTCTCACTAATCTGGTTATAGGAAAATTACTTGTTTTCGTTTATTTCCCAACAACTGGTAATCAGATCTTTTGGTTGTGAATTTTGTCAATTTTTGAGAGATTACTATTCATTACTATTAACGTGATTAGTAAATCTCATGAATAGTAAAAATTTTGTCGGCAATATGAATTTGTCGACGGAGGTGTTCTAATACAAGGTGGATCGATGGTTGCAGACAAAGGGAAGGTGAAAATTGAAAAGTTCGACGGTACAGACTTTGGCTTTTGGAAGATGCAGATTGAAGATTTTTTGTACCAGAAAAATCTATATCAACCTCTCTCAGGAAAGCAACCAGAGGGCATGAAGAATGAAGACTGGGCTCTTATCGACAGACAAGCCCTCAGAGTTATCCGAATGACGTTATCCCACAATGTTGCTTTCAACATAGCAAAGGAATAGACCACGACGGGTCTTATGGCGGCTCTCTCCAGTATGTATGAGAAGTCATCGGCCTCAAACAAAGTTCACTTAAAGAGGCGATTATTCAATTTGCGGATGGCTAAAGGGGAATCAGTGGCTCAACACCTAAATGAACTCAACACAAGCACAACCAATTGAGTTTCATGGAAATTGAATTCGATGATGATGTTCAAGCTTTAATTCTTTTATCATCTCTACCAGACAGTTGGAATGCTACTGTTACAACACTCAACAGCTCGTCAGGAAAGAGCAAATTGAAATTCGACGATGTTTGGAATCTGGTATTGAGTGAAGAAATTCAACGGAGAGAATCGGGTGAAGCATCAGCCTCCTCAGCCTTGCACACGAAGTCTAGAGGGAGAACTTCATAAAGAAATTCAAATTGTGGTAGATCGAAATCTAGAAAGGGAAAATCAAGAACAGGAAAGAAATATTTTACCTGTTATAATTGTGGCAAGAAGGGTCACTTTAAAAGAGATTGCCGAGCATTGAAGAAAGATATCGGCGTACAAGAATCTACCAACATGACAGAGGAGACAGGTGATGTCATGATTCTAAGCGTCAACAGTCTGATTGAATCATGGATCTTGGATTCAAGGGCATCTTTCCACTCCACCCCATGCCAAGAAATCATGGAGAATTATGTCAATTGTGATTTTGGGAAGGTTCATCTAGCTGATGATGAAACCTTGAAGATCGTCGGAAAATGAGACGTCCGATTAAAGTTGCCAAACCAGACCACCTAGAAGCTGACAGGAGTGAGACATATTCTTGGCCTCAAAAGAAATTTGATTTCTATAGGACAGCTTGATGGAGAATGATATAGTACAACCTTTTCAGGCTGTGAATGGAAGATTACCAAAGGAGCACTCGTCATTGCTCTTGGTAAGAAGACTGGTACTCTTTATCATAAGTCTTTGATACATTGAGAAAATGGAAGGCCATGGTGAAAAATGAGACTGATTTGAAAGTCAAGTGGTTAAGGTCTGATAATGGAGGAGAGTACACAAACAATAGATTCAGAGATTTCTGCGCAAACAATGGGATCAAGATGGAGGCTACAGTTCCCATGACACCGTAGCAGAATGGCGTAGTAGAGCGCATGAACAGAACTCTGAATGAATATGCCAGAAGTATGAGGATACATGTCGGCTTGCCCAAATTTCTATGGGCTGAAGCTATCAACACTGCAGCTTACCTGATCAACCGTGGGCCCTTAGTTCCCTTGGATGGTGGAATACCAGAGGAAGTTTGGAGCAAGAAAGAAATAAACCTTTCACACTTAAGAGTTTTTGGTTGTATTTCTTATGTACACATAAATTCTGTTGAAAGAAGTAAACTTGATGCCAAGTCTAACAAATGTGTCTTTGTTGGTTATGGTGGTGATGAGTTCGGTTACCGGTTTTGGGACCGAAAATCAGAAGATCATCAGAAGCAGAGATGTCATTTTCAATGAGAATGTGATGTACAAAGACAGGTCAATCATAGAATCAAGTAGCTCTAATACCAAAACTGAAACAAAGGAATTTGCTGAGTTCGAGGAGATTTCTAGAAATGATGTTCATATCAATCATGAAACAGTTCAAGAAGAACCAGGCACACCAGAACTAAGACGCTCCTCTAGAATTCATAAACCAACCCAAAGTTATTCGCCTTCGTTGCACTACTTGTTGCTGACTGATAATTGTGAACCAAAGTGCCATGATGAAGCAATGCAGGTGGAGGATTCACTCAAGTGGGAGTCTTTCATGAAAGATGGGATGGATTTGTTTATGTCAAATCAGACGTGAGAATTAGCTGAATTGCCACCAGGCAAGAAAGCGCTCCATAACAAGTGGATTTACAAGATTAAAGAAGAGCATGATGGGAGAAAACGCTACAAAGCAAGATTGGTTGTCAAAGGTTTTCAGCAAAAAGAAGGTATTGACTACAATGAAATTTTCTCTCCAGTCGTGAAACTGTCTACAATCAGACTGGTGTTGAAAATTGTAGCTGCAGGGAATCTACATCTTGAGCAGTTAGATGTGAAGATAACTTTCCTTCATGGTGATTTGGAGGAAGAAATCTATATGAGACATCCAGAAGGATTTATAGAGGCAGGCAAGAAAAATCTTGTATGCAGGTTTAAGAAGAGCTTGTATGGCTCAAAACAAGCTCCTAGACAGTGGTACAAGAAGTTCGATAGCTTCATGAGTAGCAGTGGTTTTACCAGATGTCTAGCATATCATTATTTCTACATCAATAAGTTCGACAACAACTTCATTATTTTATTGTTGTACGTTGATAACATGCTTGTTGCAGGGCCAAACATGCAAGAGATTATAAAATTGAAGCAAAAGTTGTCGAATCAGTTTGCAATGAAAGATTTAGGCGCTGCAAAGTAGATTCTTGGGATGAGGATCAAGAGAGACACAAAGTCAGGGAATTTGATACTATCACAGGATGAGTACATCAACAAAGTACTCTTCAGGTTCAACATGCAAGATTCTAAACCAGTAAATACACCTTTAGGTGTTCATTTTAGACTCTCCAAAGAACAGTCACCAAAGACGGAGGAAGAACGTGCACACATAGTGAAGGTGTCGTATGCCTCAGCAATTGGAAATCTGATGTATGCCATGGTTTGTACTAGACCAGATATTGCTCATGCAGTGGGAGCTGTTAGCAGATACGTGAATAATCCAGGCAAGGTACACTGGAAAACATCAAATGGATCTTCAGATATCTGTGGGGTACTAAAAACAAAGCACTTTGTTTCAAAGGTGGATATATGATACTGACAGGCTAAGTAGATACTTAGCCGGAAAAGTTGACATCAGAAGAAATACTACAAGGTATGTCTATACTCTATGAGGTACTGCAATGAGTGTGGTTTCTCAACTACAGAAGATAGTTGCTCTCTCCACAACTGAAGCATAATATGTCATTATTACGGAAGCTAACAAAGAGATAGTATGGCTCCAAAGTTTCTTGGAAGAGTTAGGCAAGAAACAATAAAATAATTTCTTGTATTGCGATAGTCAAAGTACTATCCATCTAGCAAAGAATCCGTCTTTTCATTTCAGGACGAAGCACATACAACTGCGATATCATTTTATTCGGTCTCCTCTGGAAGAAGGGATTTTGAAACTTGAAAAGATTAGTGGAGCTCAAAATCTGGCAGACATGTTGACAAAGGCGGTGACCACGGACAAACTGAAGTTGTGTTCAGCTTCAGTTGGCATGCTAGAATAACAAGACTAGAAATTCTATTGCATTGATCAAGGTGTGAAGAAAGATTAAAATCAGTCTTCAAGTGGGAGATTATTGAAATATTGGCAGTCAGTGGCTATTAAAATTGAATTCAAATGGGGATGCTTAGAATTCAAAGGTAGGCTGCCTAATTGTGTTGAAAATGGTAATGGTTAAATCATACAATTAGTCATTGCACTTTAGGGTATTTACAAGATTAGTCCTTAAGCTTCAACTATAAATACCCTAACCCATTTAGCTTTAAAATCATCCCAAGTCATTTCTTTCTCCCAATACTAGAGAGCTTTCTTATGAGTTTTGAGTGTTTGTAAACACCTGTAAATTTTCTCTCTTTAGTAAAAGATTTGCAGCAGTCAGAGACGTAGGTAAATTGGTTGAACTCCGTTATCAATTTCGGGTATTATTTTTTCGCTTTTATTTCGCATTATCACTAATCTGGTTATAGGGAAATTACTTGTTTTCGTTTATTTCCCAACAGTTTTCATCTCCAAAACCCCTCCAGGACCGCCATATACACTGCGAGCAATAATCCAGTTTCGTATTTGAACCAACAGAAGAATTCGATGAAACAAACTTCCTCAGAACTAATCTAACATTGTCAGTAGTAAAACTCAGGACATCCTTCCTTCCAGGCTTCCAAAATCCTGATTCCTTGCTTTGATATATCTGCAATCCAAATATTCTAAAGCCTAGGGACACAGAAGTAGTTGTTCTATCTTTCTCCAGGCACCTTTGGATGTAATCATCGGATGCTTCGGGGTACCATGTTCTTGAACCCATTTTAACTTCCGAGATAGATGGATTAAGGTGATTCAAGGCTAAATCTTGCAAGACTATGTAGGACATACCCGTCGGAGGCCACCAAGAGTTAGCTTCCATAAAAAATGGGAAAGAATATACGGATGTGGTCTGGAACCAGTGTATCGAAAAATAATGACTGATAGAAGGCCAACTCTTTGGTGCCGCCATTGGCCTGGAGAGGTTTGTAAAAGCGTCCTGAATCATCTACGAGGGGGCCAAGATTTCCATCAATGGCTTGATGACCAGCAACCTGATGCTCTGGAACCTTAAGCATGATGCACAAACTCGAAATTGCGATTCACCTGCATAACAAAAACTTGAACTTTTTGCACTCAATATTTCCCCCTTTTTTAGAAATCAATCAAACAACACAGACATAATATGAAGTCTTTTAATTCTTAAGCAATTATGGGTTAAATACATTTTGTAACATTTTACACTATAGATCAGGCAACTCAAACCCATAGTCACATGGATCGTGGTACGCTCCGGTACAGGAACGTGGAACGGGATCACAATTCGCTAGGTCCCTAAAATTTGGTACGAGGGGGTAGACTCATTTCGGATCGCTCCGGTACGATGTACCATATAAATTGGTACGATGTACTAGTTTCTTAGGTTGCTATTTTTCTACATCAAATTTTATAAGTAACTTCAAGACTTCAAATATCTTAAAATAACTTCAATACTATAGATTTCATTCAGTAACTTCAATACTTCAAAGTTGAAGGACTAAATTTATAAAGTTGAATGACTACATTTATAATTAAACCAATATCTTAAACAATAAAAATACAACAATAAAAAGAGTTGGTCTTTACTTGAGTTTCTGAAATATTAACTTTACTTTTTTTTCTTCTCACACTTCAACGTTTCCTCATCTTCCTTTCTTTTCCTTCTCTAAAATGCAGTCCATCTTTCTTTCTTTTCCTTTACCAAATTACCTATAAAAAAATCTGTCGACTCTACCGCCGACTGACAAGATCGGCCCTTCTACCGTCTTCGTTACCACCCCTTCTCCTACTGAATCCTTACCCTTATATTTGTTTCTTTGTTTTTGTTGTGATGGGCTTTTGTTTCCTTTGCTTCTGCTGTGAGGGTTTTTGTTTTCTTTGGTTTGTTGTGGTGAGTTTCTTCTTTCTTTGGTTTGCTTTCATGGAGTTTATGCTTCTATTATTTTCGCTATGGGTTTTTGGTACACTAATTTCACCGTTCCGGTACGCGAATGAACCGTGAATTGGAACGGACGAACTGAAATGAGATTCATGGGGTGGAACGCGTTCGTACCGCATTTTGGATCGCAACATACAGTAAGTAGATCGTGGGCTATTGAGCGATTTATGTAACTATGCTCAAACAACTAAAAGGCAACAAACAACCTAATTCCATTAGAAAACATGTCTCCTTGGTGTTTACAAAACATGGTAAAATCAATTAAGTAAAGAATCCACACAAAATTATGATCGATAACATCACCAAATTCTTTAAAGAAAACAAACAATAGGGTCAAGGAAAACAAATAGTTTGAATCAGATCAATTCCTTTGTTTTCCCTTGAAATAGATGGATTTACACTCTATATTTTCAACTTAGTTTTCATGCTAAACAAACACCCTTCGGCTAAGAACCAGTATAATGTTCTATGTTCACAGATACTTCAGTGTGAATATGTGGGTATTCTTCCTTTATTAGCCTCTAACTTGGACAATGTTACATATTAGTTGTTATGGAAATTCTTCTTTTACTAGTATCTAACTTATACAATATTTGGATCTTCTCCTCTTCGAACATATCCAAGTTATCACGCTTTATAGTCTTGTGATAAGTCATTTCAAACATAGATTGCATATTAGAATAATATTTTTTTGAATTGTTCATGATTCACCATCAATAAAAGATATTCATGATTATCATATTCGAAAGTTCTTTCCTTGCAACAACTTGATTAAATGAGAAAGTCTTTAATGTCACTTTTCCTCTTTTGATTAGCTTCTAGGATTTGTTATCGAATGTCATCTTAAGCTCGCTTGTTGCACTTTTTTCAAATGATCACTCAAGTGATTTATCCTATTCTTAAAATTACTTGTTGAGTTTCTTTTTGCAATTATTAAATACGATCTTCTACTCATTTTTGGTCTTTTCTTTTTTAATGATCTCACACTACATATTTTAACTTTGATAAGGTGCTTTCACTTGGCTTATTATTTTCAACAACATTAGGTTAACTTAAGGTAGGAATTATATTTCCTTCAGAACTTGGTGATGGACTTTCTTCGGTTAGTAATTGAGGAGAGACAAATGTAAAAGATGTTAATGAAATAGAATTCTCTCTAAATTGGACATTTTTCTGTATAAATAAGATTAAAACCATCAAAAAGATAATATTCACTAGTCACAATAGTTTCTGTGATGCTAAATGCCCAAATATCAATTCATATAGTAATAAACAAATGAAAACTATGCTAAACAATCATGCTGAAATTAATAAGTTAAGAATTAATTACTCAAAAAAAATGTTATCACTCATCACCATATCTTAATATATATATCAATTCTAAATTGTGATTACAAGCCTTAAAAAGATAACTTATTCACATGGAATGAATACACATTTAATGAATCATGTACTTAACTTGCAGTTCCAACAAACAAAACATCAATGGTGGTATTGAATCTTACAAAATAAATTTTATGGTTATAGTTGTTACTTCGTTTCTTCTGTTTAGTGTATGTATCATATATGGATGTTGTTTCATCTTTTGCTGATGAATTATTTAAATAAGCTTGTGCTTGTGTCACTTATACTATAACGATGGTTCTCTTTAGTTTACCACCTTTGCTACTTCTATTTTACTTCTAAAAAGCGAGAACTAATGTTTGAATAAATTAATAAGAGAAAATGTACGAATATGGTTTTACTTAAAACCATAGGCACAACAATTGTGTTTAAAATAAAAAATGGATATGTATTAATGGAATTATTATAAATCCACCAACTGACTTATTTCTTTCACTATTAATGGAGTCATTTCGTAGTTTATTGAATCTGATTATATATTAGGTTTTTACTAGTTGCAAATTTTTCATCAATTTAATATTTTAAATTAATTTAGAGTATAAATTAAAATATACTAATTTCAATAAACAATAATTAAAGAACCTATTGGTTTGGAATGAAATTAGAATCTAATTAGGGGTTGGATAAATAACATAGTTTTCAATTTTCACACATGCAAAATTAACAGAAAGTAAAAGCAGGGAGAAGAAGTGTTTATCTTAAAGAAAGTTGAGGTTTTTCTACTGTTGAATCTCGAGTGTTGCTGTTGTTCAGTGTTGATTACCTATTAATACCAATTGTAGAGAAACAAAAACTATAATATGATGAAGAAGGGTCAAGATTCAAGATTGTTGATGGATGAGGATGAGTCCAAACATGAAATACTGAATCTTGAGCATGAAATTGTAGAGAATTTGTGATAAAATTAAATTTTAGTTAGGGCTTAATGTTCTAGGCTTCCAGCAACCTTCATTCATCGACGGAGTTGGGAAACTGGAAAACTAAGAAAGATAGAACAACTACTTTTGTGTCCCTAGGCTTTAGAATATCTGGATTGCAGATATATCAAAGCAAGGAATCAGGATTTTGGAAGCCTGCAAGGAAGGATGTCCTGAGTTTTACTACTGACAATGATAGATTAGTTCTGAGGAAGTTTGTTTCATCGAATTCTTCTGTTGGTTCAAATGCGAAATTGGATTGTTGCTCGCAGCGTATATGGCGGTCCTGCAGGGGTTTTGGAGCTGAAAACTGTTGGGAAATAAATGAAAACAAGTAATTTCCCTATAACCAGATTAGTGAGAATGCGAAATAAAAACGGAAAAATAATACATGAAATTGATAACGGAGTTCAGCCAATTTGCCTACGTCTTTGACTGCTGCAAATCTTTTACTAAAGAGAGAAAATTTACAGGTGTTTACAAACACTCAAAACTCACAAGAAAGCTCTCTAGTATTGGGAGAAAGAAATGACTTGGGATGATTTTGAAGCTAAATGGGTTAGGGTATTTATAGTTGAAGCTTAAGGACTAATCTTGTAAATACCCTAAAGCGCAATGACTAATTATATTATTTAACCATTACCATTTTCAACACAATTAGGCAGCCTACCTTTGAATTCTAAGCAGCCCCATTTGAATTCAATTTTAATAGCCACCGACTGCCAATATTTCAACAATATCCCACTTGAAGACTGATTTTAATCTTTCTTCACACCTCGATCAATGCAGTAGAATTTCTAGTCTTGTTATTCTAGCATGCCAACTGAAGTTGAACAAAACTTCAGTTTGTCCGTGGTCAATGTCTTTGTCAACATGTCTGCCGAATTTTGAGCTTCACTAATCTTTTCAAGTTTCAAAATCCCATCTTTCAGAAGAGACCGGATAAAATGATATCGTAATTGTATGTGCTTCGTCCTGAAATGAAAAGACGGATTCTTTGCTAGATGGATAGCACTTTGACTATCGCAATACAATACATTATTTTCTTGTTTCTTGCCTAACTCTTCTAAGAAACTTTGGAGCCAGACCATCTCTTTGTTAGCTTCCGTAACAACGACATATTATGCTTCAGTTGTGGAGAGAGCAACTATCTTCTGTAGTTGAGAAACCCAACTCACTGCAGTACCTCATAGAGTATAGGCATACCTTGTAGTATTTCTTCTGATGTCAACATTTCCGGCTAAGTTAGCATCTACTTAGCCTGTCAGTATCGTATCTCCACCTTTGAAACAAAGTGCTTTATTTTTAGTACCCCATAGATATCTGAGGATCCATTTGACTGTTTCCCAGTGTACCTTGCCCAGATTATTCATGTACCTGCTAACAGCTCCCACTGTATGAGCAATATCTGGTCTAGTACAAACCATGGCATACATCAGATTTCCAATTGCTGAGGCATACGACACCTTCACTATGTGTGCACGTTCTTCCTCCGTCTTTGGTGACTATTATTTGGAGAGTCTAAAATGAACACCTAAAGGTGTACTTACTGGTTTAGAATCTTGCATGTTAAACCTGGAGTGTACTTTGTTGATGTACTCAGCCTGTGATAGTATCAAAGTCCACGAATTTGTGTCTCTCTTGATCCCCATCCTAAGAATCTAATTTGCAGCGCCCAGATCTTTCATTACAAACTGCTTCGACAATTTTTGCTTCAAGTTTACAATCTTTTGCATGTTTGGCCCTGCAACAAGCATGTCATCAACGTACAACAATAAAATAAGGAAGTTGTTGTCGAACTTATTGATGTAGCAACAATGATCTGCTAGGCATCTGGTAAAACCACTGCTACTCATGAAGCTATCGAACTTCTTGTACCACTGTCTAGGACTTGTTTTGAGCCATACAAACTCTTCTTCAACCTGCATACCAGGTTTTTCTTGCCTGCCTCTATGAAGCCTTCTGGATGCCTCATATAGATTTCTTCCTCCAAATCACCATGAAGGAAAGTTGTCTTCACATCTAACTGCTCAAGATGTAGATTCTCTCCAGCTACAATTTTCAACACCAGTCTGATTGTAGACAGTTTCACAACTGGAGAGAAAATTTCATTGTAGTCAATACCTTCTTTTTACTGAAAACCTTTGAAACCCAATCTTGCTTTGTAGCGTTTTCTCCCATCATGCTCTTCTTTAATCTTGTAAATCCACTTGTTATGAAGCGCTTTCTTGCCTGGTGGTAATTCAGCTAATACCCATGTCTGATTTGACATAAGCGAGTCCATCCCATCTTTCATGGAAGACTCCCACTTGAGTGAATCCTCCACCTGCATTGCTTCGTCATAGCACTCTGGTTCACAATTGTCAGTCAGCAACAAGTAGTGCAAAGAAGGCGAATAACGTTGGGTTGGTTTAGGAATTCTAGAGGAGCGTCTTAGTTCTGGTGTGCCTGGTTCTTCTTGAATTGCTTCATGATTGATCTGAACATCATTTCTAGAAATCTCCTCGAACTCAGCAAATTCCTTTGTTTCAGTTTTGGTATTGGAGCTACTTGATTCTATGGTTGACTTGTCTTTGTACATCACATTCTCATTGAAAATGACATCTCTGCTTCTGATAATTTTCTGATTTTCGGTTCCAAAACTGGTAACCGAACTCATCACCACCATAACCAACAAAGACACATTTGTTGGACTTGGCATCAAGTTTACTTCTTTCAGCATAATTTATGTGTACATAAGAAATACAACCAAACACTCTTAAGTGTGAAAGGTTATTTCTTTCTTTCTCTAAACTTCCTCTGGTATTCCACCATCCAAGGGAACTAAGGGCCCACGGTTGATCAGGTAAGCTGCAGTGCTGATAGCTTTAGCCCATAGAAATTTGGGCAAGCCGACATGTATCCTCATACTTCTGGCATGTTCATTCAGAGTTCTGTTCATGCGCTCTACTACGCCATTCTGCTATGGTGTCATAGGGACTGTAGTCTCCATCTTGATCTCATTGTTTGCGCAGAAATCTTTAAATCTATTATTTGTGTACTCTCCTCCATTATCAGACCTTAACCGCTTGACTTTCAAACCAGTCTCATTTTCCACCATGGCCTTCCATTTTCTCAATGTATCAAAGACTTCTGATTTCTTCCTCAAAAAATAAACCCACACCTTTCTTGTAGAATCATCGATGAAGGTGACATAATATAATGAGCCTACAAGAGATGGAACTGGAGATGGTCCCCATACATCAGCATGAACCAACTCTAACTTTTCTACCTTGGGTGTCTTGCCAATCTTTGCAAAACTGACTTTCTTTTTTTGCCAAAGATGCAATCCTCGCATAGTCCGACATCTACACTCTTTATATCCGACAACTTCCCTTTTGAGAAAAGTGTATTCATCCCTTTCTCGCTTATATGGCCAAGCCTTTGGTGCCATAGGTTTGATTTTCCATCAGCATCTGCTACTGCAATGATATTCTGTAAATTTAAGGTTACATAAAGAGTACCAGTCTTCTTACCAAGAGCAATGACGAGTGCTCCTTTGGTAATCTTCCATTCACAGCCTGAAAAGGTTGTACTATATCATTCTCCATCAAGCTGTCCTATAGAAATCAAATTTCTTTTGAGGCCAAGAATATGTCTCACTCCTGTCAGCTTCTAGGTGGTCTGGTTTGGCAACTTTAATCGGACGTCTCATTTTCCGACGATCTTCAAGGTTTCATCATCAGCTAGATGAACCTTCCCAAAATCACAATTGACATAATTCTCCATGATTTCTTGGCATGGGGTGGAGTGGAAAGATGCCCTTGAATCCAAGATCCATGATTCAATCAGACTGTTGACGCTTAGAATCATGACATCACCTGTCTCCTCTGTCATGTTGGTAGATTCTTGTACGCCGATATCTTTCTTCAATGCTCGGCAATCTCTTTTAAAGTGACCCTTCTTGCCACAATTATAACAGGTAAAATATTTCTTTCCTGTTCTTGATTTTCCCTTTCTAGATTTCGATCTACCACAATTTGAATTTCTTTATGAAGTTCTCCCTCTAGACTTCGTGTGCAAGGCTGAGGAGGCTGATGCTTCACCCGATTCTCTCCGTTGAATTTCTTCACTCAATACCAGATTCCAAACATCGTCGAATTTCAATTTGCTCTTTCCTGACGAGCTGTTGAGTGTTGTAACAGTAGCATTCCAACTGTCTGGTAGAGATGATAAAAGAATTAAAGCTTGAACATCATCATCGAATTCAATTTCCATGAAACTCAATTGGTTGTGCTTGTGTTGAGTTCATTTAGGTGTTGAGCCACTGATTCCCCTTTAGCCATCCGCAAATTGAATAATCGCCTCTTTAAGTGAACTTTGTTTGAGGCCGATGACTTCTCATACATACTGGAGAGAGCCGCCATAAGACCCGTCGTGGTCTATTCCTTTGCTATGTTGAAAGCAACATTGTGGGATAACGTCATTCGGATAACTCTGAGGGCTTGTCTGTCGATAAGAGCCCAGTCTTCATTCTTCATGCCCTCTGGTTGCTTTCCTGAGAGAGGTTGATATAGATTTTTCTGGTACAAAAAATCTTCAATCTGCATCTTCCAAAAGCCAAAGTCTGTACCGTCGAACTTTTCAATTTTCACCTTCCCTTTGTCTGCAACCATCGATCCACCTTGTATTAGAACACCTCCGTCGACAAATTCATATTGCCGACAAAATTTTTACTATTCATGAGATTTACTAATCACGTTAATAGTAATGAATAGTAATCTCTCAAAAATTGACAAAATTCACAACCAAAAGATCTGATTACCAGTTGTTGGGAAATAAACGAAAACAAGTAATTTTCCTATAACCAGATTAGTGAGAATGTGAAATAAAAGCGGAAAAATAATATCCGAAATTGATAACGGAGTTAAACTAATTTGCCTATGTCTCCGGACTGCTGCAGATCTTTACTAAAGAGAGAAAATTTACATGTGTTTACAAACACTCAAAACTCACAAGAAAACTCTCTAGTATTGGGAGAAAGAAATGACTTGGGATGATTTGAAGATAAATGGGTTAGGGTATTTATAGTTGAAGCTTAAGGACTAATCTTGTAAATACCCTAAAGTGCAATGACTAATTGTATGATTTAACTATTTCCATTTTCAACACAATTAGGCAGCCTACCTTTGAATTCTAAGCAGCCCCATTTGAATTCAATTTTAACAGTCACCGACTGGCAATATTTCAACAAAAACATGGTTTTAGGATCAAACCATTTATCATTTCAATTCAACTTCACTTCTCATCTTGTTTGATGAGGAATCACTTTTGAAAGAAATGACTCCGTTCGCCGAAGTTAAACTCGTTGATTTCGCTCATGTTGCGGAAGGCGAAGGTGTTATTGATCATAATTTCCTGGGTGGATTATGCTCTTTGCTTAAGTTCATCTCCGAGGTGTTCTCACGTATTTGAAGGAATAAACAATGGAAGCTCGTTTACAAAACCTGTTAATGAAATGGTTGGGTAATAATAAGGGTAAACTGCATCAGATACCACCAAACTTTGGCATTATATTGTTTATATCATTGAACTTTCAATTTTACAAATTATAACACTTGACTTTGATTTTCGTTTTAATTATACCACTGAATCGTTAAATCGTTAATAGTGCGATGGCATGGTTGACGACTGCTGACATGATTGATGGCTGTCGACATAGATAACTCACCAAAACGACATCATTTTGATCCGACTATTAATGATTTAACGGCCTAGTAATATAATTGAAATAAAAAAATCAAAGTTTAGTACTATAATTAGCAAAATTGAAAGTTTAGTGGTATAAACGATACAACACTTAAAGTTTGATGGTATCTGATGTAGTTTATCCAATAATAAGTAATTGAAGAACTGATGTAATTTATGTTTCGTGAGCTTGACAACGCTTCATTGTCGCAGCATATTTATCATTTATCAACAATGCGAGGAGGATAAGGCATATGCTATTGATTTATCAATAATTTACTAGTAATATTATTGTATGATGCATTGCCATCTTATCATATTTGATATTTACAAATTTTATAATTATACTTTTATTGATAATTTTGAATTGAGTCGTGATTTTAAGTTTATAAATAATATTGTTGCTGTAACCTTAAATTTAAAGGTTCGAAAGTTGGAAGTAATTTAGACATTATAAAATAATTATATTTATCAATTACAATTTATAAAAATATAATTAATAATTTCATTTGAAAATGATTTTCAATCTTAGAAATATACGATTTAAGTATTTAGTATTGCGAGTTAACTCACAAAATTGATATAATTTAAACCTATTGATATGAATGAATAAAACTTTATTTGATTTGAAAATTTTGAATTTAAAACTATTTGAATTAATTTAAATTTTGAGTTAGATTTGAATTTGAAATTTTAAAGTTTGAATGAACAAAAATGAAAATTAAAAAGATATTAATTTGATTTCTTTATTCAATGCTATGGCAACACAATGAAGGCGCCTCAACACTATGGTAGTATAAAAGATTATATAAATGTTCTCTGATAAAAAAAAATAATGAAGAACGCGCCTCAATACTGGAGAAATTTAATATTTTAGCATAAGAGAATAATTCTGCGTTCGTGAGTATTAGAAATGCTTTCATATCAAACAATATAATATAAGGAGGTCTGTCAGTTTTAGTGAAGAAAGAAATACTCCTCAAGCTGGTGAGTATAAGTTGTGGAGTCCTAGCTTGGATGTGAGCTCATCAAAGGCGGTTCTTGGAAGTGCCTTAGTGACTACATCAATTAGCTGTTCAAGAGCGGAAACAAAGTTGAGTTTAACTGTCCCATTAGTATCCTTCTCAGAAATGAAATGGCGATCTAGCTCCAAATTGTTTTATCTTATCACGATGCATCGGATTCTTGGCAATACTATTTGCTAATTGGTTGTCACAGCTGAGTTCAAAGTCTGCACTATGATTCAATTTCATTTCCGTCAGCAGTCTTTGTATCCAAATTCCTTCACAAATCACTTGTGCCAAAGCTCGAAACCCAGCCTTTACAATGCTTCTCGACACCACTGTCTATTCTTTACTCCTCCGCGTCACCAAATTAGCCCAAACCTGAGCACAATAACTGCTAGTGGACCTTATGGATGTAAGTTCTCCAAACCAGCTTCATCTGTGATTACCTCCACTTTCCTGCTCGTATTTTTGGTAAAAATCATTCCATGAACAAGTTTCATTTTCAAGTATCGAAACATCTTGATCACTGCCTCTAGATGCTCATCTTTAGGATCATTCATAAATTGACTTACAATACTAACCAAGAACGCAATGTCCAACCTTGTAAGTGATAAATAAATAAGCTTACCTACCAGTCGTTAAAATTATCCCTTGTAAACCAGAAGTCCAGTGTCATCAATTCTAAATATTAAGTTGTGCTCCATAGGTGTCTCCACAGGTTTGCAGCCCATAATACCAGTTTCGGATAACAAATTTAAAACATACTTTCTCTTATTGATCACAATTCCATTACTCGATCTGGCCACTTCCATACCAAGAAATATCTTAAGGAACCAAGGTCCTTAGTTTCAAACTCTTTTGCCAAGAATTCCTTCAACTTTGTAATTCAAAAGAATCATCTCTTGTGACGATTATATCATCCACATAGACTATTAAAATAGCCTTCTTGTTCTCCAAAAATGTTTTAACAAATAGGGTATGGTCAGCTTGACATTGTAGATAGACAAATTTCAAAATGTCCTTAGTGAACCTATCGAACCAAGCACGTAGTGATTGTTTGAGGCCATATAAAGATTTGATGAGTTTACATACTTGACTTGAATTAGAATTCAAACATAAATTAGGCGGTCTCTGTATATACACTTCTTCTTCCAAAGTCCCATTAGGAAAGACATTTTTAATATCAAGTTGACGAAGCGACCAATTTAAATTTGCAGCAAGGGACAACAAGATGCGGAAGGTGTTAAATTTTGCAACCGAAGAAAATGTCTCTTGATAATCAATCCCATATAACTGAGTGAATCCACTTGCCACAAGTCTAGCCTTGAATCGTTCAATGCTCCCATCAGTATTATATTTAACCGTAAATAACGATTTACAACTTACAACCTTTTTCCCCGGAGGTATATCGCTCATAACCAAGTCTTATTTGCCTATAACGGCTTAATCTCCTTTTCAACCGTCTTCTTCCACCTAGGATCTTTCAAGACTCGTCCAAAGATTTAGGAACATATACTGTATCAACTTCGGCAGTAAAGGCCTTAAATGAAGGCATTAACATCCCATAAGCCACATACTTCTATATTGGATGACGAGTACAACTCCTGACACTTTTTCTTTGAGAAATAGGCAAGTCAGATGTATCAGTTAAGGGAGCAATATTATCGTAATTCAAAGATCTCATAACTTCATCATTGTTCAAGGACAATGGAACTGGATTAAGCTTTTGAACAGTCCTAGATTGTATAGTGTCTCGTGTAATAGGTCTTCTTTTCTTCCTTATATAGACACTAAGTTCCCTTGTTTCAGGTTGAGTTGCTGAAGGAAAAGTTTCGGGTATAGGATAAGAAGGGATTGAAGGAAGAGTTTTGGGTATAAAAGAATAAGGGGCTGATATCAGTTATTGTAAAGATGAAGGTGGACTTGATAAAGAAGAAGTACCCAAAACATCAAGAGGTAATTGAATCTTCTGAGGCTAAAATTCATCCCAACTCTCCCCATGAATTTCAGAATATGAGAAAAACGATTGAAACTCATTAAAGGTTACATCTATGGAAATAAAAAATTTACGAGTGACAAGAGAATAACATTTATAGCCTTTTTTAAGGGATGTGTAGCCAAGGAAAATACATTTAATAGATCAAAGATCTAACTTACTTCGAAATTGCTTATGAATGTGAACAAACACAGAGGAACCAAATATTCGAACAAGAATAGTACACGCCATAGGTTTAAAGAAGTGATATTTTTGAAGTAACACATATTTAGGAGTTTGAAATCCCAAAATTCGGTTGGGTAGTCTGTTTATAAGGTACGTGGCAATGAGTAAGGCCTCTCCCCAAAATCTCTTAAGAACATTGGATGAAAACAACAAGGATCGAGCAACCTTTTAAAGGTGTTTTTATCTCTCATCCAACCCATTTTGTTGAGGTCAATCTTTATTTGGCTGCAAAACTGAGTGTTAATCATATGAAAAAATGTTTTAAAGATACTCTTCGTTTTAGGCTTTTCCTTCATTGAATATGTTCAAGTAGTACGAGTATGATCGTCAATAAAAGAAACGAACCATCTAGCCCAGTAACATTTTTACTGTAGAAGGAACCCAAATGCCGATATGAATGAGAGAAAAGGGATGTGATGGTTTCTATGAAGATGGAGGATAAGATTTTCTTTTATGTTTAGCAAGTTGACACATATCAAAATTAAAAGAAGTTTGTGTATTATTGAGAAACAATTTTTGAAGAAAACAAAGTTCAAATGACCTAGGCGAAAATACCATAACATGATCTCATTAGAGTTCAAACTCGATAAATGGGAAGAGAAACAAACAGAAGAGAATGTGCAGCCTCATCAGACTTGTCTTTGAGGAAGAGATTGACCTTCAAGGAAGAGAATGTGCAACCTCATAAGAGATTGCAATGAAGTTGACGGACATATAAACATTTGGAGCACAAGATCATTAGTAATTAAAATTGATCTAGTTCCCTCTACTACTTTTAAGGAGCCATCAACAGTCTTTACATATCATTGGACGGATGGTTATGTGAGCTTAATGAACTAATTCTTATTCACTGTCATATGATTAGTGGCACCCAAATCAACTACCCAAGAAAACAGAGTAGTATTGGAAAGAAAGGAAAAACTACCAAACCGAGTTTGGACGTAGGAGCCTGTTTAACGGGAGACATAGTTTGTCAAATCAATGTTTCTAGTTCATCAAACTACTGTTGATTGAAATTGGGTGAAGATTCAGATGTTGCAATGTTGATTGAAATATACTTCTATGGCTGCAGTCGTTGAGGTTTCCAATCAGCAGGCCTGCCATGGAGTTTCCAACAATTCTCCTTTAGATGACCCACTCGTTAACAGTGTTCACGCCACGGCTTACCAGGTCTGGGTTTTCTAGGAGGAGTAGTATGTTTTAAGAGAGCATGTGAATCGAGCGGTGTAGGTTCTATCAACATCAATACCCTTCGACTTTCTTCTCTGCGAACCTCAGAAAACACCTCACTAACAGAAGGAAGTGATTTGGTGCTGAGAATCCGACCATTAACAACATCCAATAAGCCATTCAAAATTGAAAAATTCATTTTTGGTTGACTAAATTTTTGTAAAGGGCCTCATTAGTCACACAGTTCCAAGCATTAGTTTCATACAAATTTATTTTTGTAAAGGGCCTCAGAAAACACTCTGATCGTCTTGCTTGAGATCAAATGCTTTTCTCTCTCAATTCCAAATAACTTCAAAATATTATCCACGCTTGAATAAGTTTCCTTGAAAGCACACCAGATTTCATATGTTGTTTCATAAAGTAAAAAATTATACCCAATCCCATGAGACATGGTGTTGACTAACCATGACATTACTAGACTGTTTTCTTGAAGCCATTTTTCATAACCTGGATCGGTTCTACAAGTTTAGCAACCCCTCTTATTATGTATCCAAGTTTACCTCTGCCCGTAATGTGCATCTTGACTGATTGGGACCAATGAAGGTAGTTATGGCCAATCAGTTTCTGGACTGTGACAGAGGTGGAAGATTCTGCAAGACCATCAGTACTGGGATTGCTTCTGTTGGGGAAAACAGGTTATTTCCCACACGAACGTAGTTTTAAAATTGACCTAAAATGTCAAGATTAAAACTACCAAATGTTGCACAACGGATAAATCTATCAAACTATTGAATATTGAAACACAATGGAAAAGAACCGAATAAAAAACAATAAATGAGAGAACACATCAAATTTACGAGGTTCGACAAGAATATCGTCTACTCCTCGGGCACCACACTGGATGATAACTTCACTATATCGCCAATATTACAACAAATGGAATTCTTTAGAATTCCCAAAGTGGGAGAATGAAGAATACAAGAGGAAGAGAGAACTTGTTTTTGGGTTGATTTCTAATGGAAATACTTAGGCCTATTTATAGTTGAGTTTCAAGAACAATATGTTCAAAGTTTGGCCACCTACCAAAGAATTTTCCAATGTGTACAAGTTAGCCACCAAATATGAAATTCACATGTTCAAAGTTTGGCCACCGACCAAGATGAAATTTCTAATAAGTTGGCCACCAACCAAGATGAAATTTCCAACTTGCCAACTTAATTTCTAGACAAATCTAACAGCTTCTACTGCCATAATTATTTTTCGAGGAAGAGGAAGGAGACATCGATTAAGAGTAGGAACGATAATCCTAGACTGATACCATGTGAGTTTTAGAGAAGAAAGAAATCTTTCTAATTTTTATTTCACTTGAATAAAAAAGTATAATAACTCCTGATTTATAGAACTCTAGAGAATAATCCTAAGTAAAGTAAAACTCTCTACAAAACTAATTTAGAGATAAGACTAAGAATTTGAATTTCTAACTAATAGATATTTCGAAATTTATAATCTAAAAGGTTTGCTTTGTACCTAGGTGGGAAGCTGTCTAAAGAGCCATCAGGGAGGTTACTCCTTTAACTATAGATTATATGATGATAATAGGAGTTACCTATAGTCGAAGGACAATGTTGTGGGAGCTTTTCCTTCCATTATGGGCTTGGCATCAAATTTCAAGATGTGATTCTTTACATGCTCTATGGAGCTCCTTTATCTTCTTTTCAAAGCTACCAATGGAGTTATGGCAACATCCTAGAACTAATGTTCCCTAATAGCAAGATTTGTAGCTTTTTGACTGATATGCATATCCCATATGTTAACCTTCAGCGTTTGGCCATTCTTCAGGTTGATCTCTCCATGTTGAGTGGTTAGTTTGTTCTTCTTCTCTTGGTCCAAATACCACACAATCCAGTCAAGTTGTGTGGGAGTCATGTTGGGGTAAGCCAGAAGGATGTGTTTTTGTTCCCCTTAACTTTATCTTCCCCTCACCATATGCTCTTGTGGCATTGGAAGTTTAGTTGGTCCTGTTGCTGCAACTGCATTTGGGCTGCCCCAGGTGCTTGAGGCTACGAATACAAGTTCAACAGCTCGATCTGTAATCGTTAGCCATAAAGAACCAAGTACATCGAGAGAAATTCTAGGAAGAAGATGAGAGGTCATGTCAATTATGTTTCTCTTTGGGATGCATCTCTCGTGTAACACCTTATATCTGGCCATGAAGAATGACCTGAGTATTATGAATGTCACATCAAACTCTAAAACGATTCAAACACGTACAAATTCCTAAATATGCATACTAAGAGACAAACAAGGAAAATGAACAAATAATCATACTTATACAAGCAACGAATATAACATACATCATACATAGTTAATTATAATCTAATTATGCCTTCATATTAACTTAATTAATATATTATACATACAAGGGTAAAATAGTCAATTCATTGCACATACAAGTAATTAGCACAAATCTCCACAATTAATTAAATTATGAAAATTTATCGGGTATGAATTAATCATGTTTCAAATTTCAACAAAATAAAAATCATTCGGGCCTTCAATTGCATAACATACATATGGGGGATAAAACATGAACATTTCAAAATATACATTTTAACCAAAAAAATACAAAATTGAAGGGCTCATTATGTAATTGGTGTTATTAAAGGGCGACAGAACAAATCTCATACAAATTCTAAAACCAAGTTTTAATTAAGAAACCGAATTCTAGACCAACTTGAATTCATTTCAAAGCTTAGTGATCATCATAGGACTTAAGGAACATATCAGGTCTTTAATGAATTCAATTTTCCCTTTTTATCATTTAAACCTTAAGAGATCAATTGTTTTTCACTGGAAATCGATCCTACAGATTCTAGTAGCCAAAGTTCATCAGGAGATCGATCCTTTTGAGGAAGGATAAATCTTTTGCCTGAAAGGATCAATCATTTCTTGAAGGATAAGGATCGGTCTATTTTCCAAAAAACCCAAAAAAATGAAAAATGCATGAACATGATATCAAATGATCATGCAATTGATCTTAGTGTCTATAAACATGCTTGAACACACTTGATACAATACTTAGTACATATTAAAACACACATGTTACATGCTTCATAATATCAATTACACAAATCAACATACTTGTGGAATCAAAAGTCAATAATTACATAAAAAGTCAACTGTGCATAACTTACCTATTCACTTTGTATATTATAGGTCATTTCACACTTCCTATAGATCTAACATATTATGTACCAGATGTAGAATGATCAATACACTCAATTAAGGGACAATTCACATTTTGGTCACATCCTACATATTTGAATAACATACAACTGAACTTCAGTACACTTCCATTTGACATTTTAATCATTATCCAACATTCATCATAGGCCATATAAGTACCAGCAAAGTATTATTAGTGATGTAAGCTTAAATATATATTCAAATACTGATTCACACCATATGGATTTAAATCTAGTACTTTTTTTATGTCCTTCAAAATTAAAATTTTTATTATAATTTATTTATTTATCCAAGTGAATTATCGAAAGATTTTTGTTTATCCCACGTTCTGAGTTTAGGATTATTGTAAAGGAGAAAGGAAGAGTTATTGCAGAGGAAGAAAGGATTGAAAAACTAAAGTTTAGTCTAATTATTTGATGCATTATTTTGAATTAATTTAATTGATAGAATGTATACGTTTTTGGACTGAAATTATTATTATTAAGACACATAATCATTTATGTTATTTTTTTAAATATTAGATGACCAAAATAAAAACTAAAACGAAACTTTTTGATATGATTTTAAAAGAAAAAAAACATAAATAAATGTATGACGAGATAAATATTTTACCCATAAATAAATTTTACAAGAGTATCAACAAAAATTCTTTTATTAAAAATAATTTATTTATAAAATTGAAAATGAGTTATTTGGCATAAAATAATAATGATATACACTCTTGTAATTGGCCTTTAATTTTGTTAGTTCAATTGTATCTAAGTAATATATAGCTTACAACCCATTAAGTGATTTTAATGATAAAAAGAGAATGTTATTCTTTTTTTAAGTTCCAAATTTGAGTAGTTGAGTCTGCAAAGTGTATGCGTTCATTATCAATTAGTTAAAAAATTGTGAACATATGCTATCTTGTAATCACCTTAAACAAAAAAATAGCCTTGTAACCTTGTTTTGAACGATTTGAAAATTATAAATTCAAGTCTAAACTGAGTTGAATAAGTTGATCTGATTCAAATCAATTATGTTGCAATATATTTTTGTGGATGTTACAAATGAAACGTTAATAGCATTTAACGTTGCCATTTTAAATTAAAATTGTTGCAATTTTTTGACAAATTAGTGATATTTCTTGGAGTTAATTGCACCATATGTCCCCAAACTATAATCTTTATTTTAAATTGATCCTTGAACTTTTTGAATATTTTAATTTCATCCTCACAGCATGACTCTCATTCTGAATTAGTTCTTCAAATTTTGAACATTCTAATTTCATCTCTAAACTATGACCTTCTTTCTAAATTAGTCCACAAACTTTTGAATATTCCAATTTCATCCCCAAATTCATGCAAATATATATTAGTATTAACCATAATTTAACACAAATTTTGTTTTTTCAAACATATAATAATATAACTTGGCCTAATAATTTTATTGACAAGGGATGCAATTAGTATGTACGTATAGTTTGGGATGAAATTAGAATGTTCAAAAAGTTTGGGGACCGATTTAGAATGAAGGTCATAATTTGGTGATGAAAATGAAATGTTCAAAAGTTTGAAGATTAATTTAGAATGATAGTCATAGTTGAGGTATAAAATTGGAACATTTTAAAATTTAAGAATCAATTTAAAATGAGAGTCATACTTTGAGGACATATGATGCAATTAACTCCATTTCTAGCATTAAAACACAGCTAAATCATTCACTGTTTCTGAACTAAAACGCCATAAAAATAATTAATTTTATTTACTATTTTCTTAAAAATAATATTATTGAATTATTAATAATAAGTAATATTATTTTATGTATTTAATATTAATATAATATTTTATAATTATTTTTACAAAATATTGATTATAAAATATTTAAAATATATTTATTAATATTTTATAAATATATTATAATGTAATTATTTTAATATTATATTTAATATGATTAATAATATTTAGAATTTTAATTATACAATATAATACTCTTATTTTAGTAGGTAATTAACATAATTAATAATATATGTTATTTCAATAAAATATATTAATTTTAATAATTTATTTATAAACTTATAAAAATAATATTTTAATAATAATATTGATAAATAAAAAATTAAATTATTCTAATATTTTAAAAACAGTGAAAATAACTTTTGTAATAAATAATATTAATATTATTCAATATTCCATGTTTATAATAAATAAATTTTGAAAATTTATCGATAAATAAAAAATTATTTCCACAATATTATCCGAACACCGTAAAGTATTTTTCATAAAATATAACACATTTTACGTAAATTATTTTCCAAAAAATCAATTACAGTTAATCAAATAAACCCTTAGGGGGTGTTTGGTTCAAGGAATGTGGGATTCTCATGGGATGGGAATCCCACATTCCCATGTTTGGTTAGCTGGGAATCTCATTCCCGGTAATGTTTTATTACCAATAGTAGATTTTTTGGGGTATATTACCGGGAATGTCATTACCTCCCTTCCCTTAGGTATTGTAACATTACCGGCGTTTTGGACTAAAATGCCCTTAAATTTTTATTTTTTTTCAAAAATATACTTCTTCTGTCATTGAATAATAAAATTCTACGAAGGTTAAATTACAAATTTATCCTTAAATTATTTTAGATTTACAAAAAAAGTCTATAATTAAAATTTTATATGAAGTTTAGGGGTTAAATTTTTTTTCCCTTTCATTAAACATTTTTATATTTTTAATTTTGTAAAAAAAATTATATAAATATTATGAATTTAATTTTTTATAGAAAATATATAAATATTTTACAATTTGTAATATTATACAAATATATAATAAGGACAATTTGGTCAAATATACATTCCAATAATCTTTTATTCCTTTGACCAAACACGGTAATCTTACATTCCTGCTAAACCAACCAAACACAAAATACAACATTCCCAGTAATCCTATTCCCTGGTAATCTTTTATTCCCACTGGTAATCTTACATTCCGTGAACCAAACGCACTCTTACTACCATTTTCCCCTCAACAATAAGACAAATGTCTTTTACCACTGGAAGAGCCAGCTTATAATTAGGGGTGTTATATAACACTATAAAAAATTTTGATTTATTTTTTATAAATTTAATATAAAAATATATAGTTTTTGAAAATAAACATCTTTGATAGAATATTAGTATTTTTTAAAAATAAATTGGCACTCGTATTCATTTTCACTTAAAAAACATTCTTCATACAATTTTTAAATTTGACACTTCAAAATAATTTTTCTCTAAATTTAATACCTCAAAATAATTTTTTTAGCTATACTCCAACATTTAGTTTTGTTATATTTTATCCTAAATTGTTAACGTCCATTAGAACTTTTTTTCATCAATAAAAGCATGTCACATAACATAACCCTTATAATTAAAAAATTCTAATAAAAAATTAAATGGCCTTTTAAGACACAAATAATTTTTTCAATTTAATATTTATTTTTATTTAATATTAAAAATTAACCGTATTATTTATAATTTATTCGATATTAATATTCATGATATTCTATTATTTACTTTTTGTATAATAAATATAGAGTATATCATAATCAAGTCTCTTAAGTTTTTATAGTTGTTCAATTTGGTCTTTTAGGTTTTTTTTTCATTTAATCCTAAATTAACTTATATTCATTTTTTAATTCTATAATTTAGCTCAATATATTATTGTCAATATTATTTTATTTCCATTGGTCTATATTTTATTAACACTTTTAAGTGAATGTTTTATTACACTTTTTAAGTGAATGGTTTAATTTTATTTATTTTAAAATATGATACGTAAACATTTAATTAATATATTTTTACTATTTAGTAAATTTAAAATAATAAAATTATTATATATTTTTTATTTAAATTAAATATAATATAATTAAAAATTCATCTCTATCTCTATTGTTTACTTTCCCGATATAAATAGGACAATATGATTATGAGATAGTTTCAATTTTTTTTCTTAATCAGAACAAAATATAAGTTAATATTTTTTCAAATACTCTCAACCATTTAACAATGAATGCTCACACTCCTAATATTTGCGATGCTCAAATTTGGGACTTCAAAAAATAACAATAAATTTCTTAACCACTGAATTCACTTAATTCGTGCAAGTTTCGCATTTTTTAAGTCTATACAATTAACTATTAAGATCTATAGTTGAATATTATATTAGCTAAATCAATTATGTACGTTAATGCTAATAAAAAAATTAGTACATGTTTCTTGTGTGCTATGTATAAAATAAGACATACATTAAATTCTACAGTTTCTATTCCTAATCTTTTTGTGCTTTAAATAATTAAATGTTGAGTTAATCGGTCGATGGAATAGGCCAAGAGGGGGGTGAATTGGCAATTAAAATTTTGGTGGAAGCTTTTGCAGAAAATTGAAAAGATTTGCACAGCGATTTAGAGTGGTTCGATTTTCTCAACCAAAGTCTACGTCCACTACCTTAGCTATCCACACTAAGGATTTTCCAACAAATTCACTAATTTGTTCTTTCTTTTGAGGCCAAAGAGATAACCTTACAACTCCCTATATACCCCAATTCTTGAGAACACTCTTTCTCAAAGAGAAGATTACAAATTTGCAAACTTACAAGGAAATCCTCACAAGGTAGATTGTTTGCACAATTCTAGAACAAAGAAAAGAACACTAAAAAATGAATAGGATTGAGTACAAGAAGTGTTCTTGAAAGCAAAATGAATATTCACTGAAAAATAGGTTTGAATTTCTCAAACAATGAGTTTGATGCTTTCTCTTTGATTCTCTCTTGATTCTAGTTGCTTGTTGTTTCTTGTTGTTGATCAATGGCTTCTAAGCTTGTTTAAATACACCTTCAAATGATTCTGAACGTTGGGGATGCTTAGTGGAGTCAATAGAGTCGTTTAAGTGTGAAAACAATTAATTAAAGCAGTTGGGAGCATCAGTGCATCGATGCATACCCATGGTGCATCGGTGTAAAATTTAAATATTTTGACCGTTGGACCCTTAGTGCATCGGTGCACTAAGAGTGCATCGGTGCATCGGTGCACTAAGAGTACAACGATGCATAAAATGCATTCGATGTTTTGAAAAAGTCTGAGTGCATCGATGCATGATCTTGTGCATCGATCATCAAATGCACTGAGTGCATCGATTCATGGTATGTGCATCGATGCATAAAATACATTCGATGTTTGAAAAATTAATCGGTGCATCGATGTATGGATTGGTGCATCACTCTTAAAAATTGATTTTTAGGCTTGATTTCGGTTCAAAATAATTTGTAAAAATTGCTTAAAAAATAGTTTAAGTATAAAACATAATTTTACACATTTAGTAAGGTTTAAAATTGATCTTGAAAGACTTGGAGTAATAATTTGATATTCGATTAATTAAATCAAATATTCTTAGAAAATCATTTGTAAAATCTTAAAATTCATTTAAACTTAATTTGTTATATCGAAACATCAAAATGTTTTCAACAATCTTCCCCTTTTTGATATAGCAAAACATTTGTGTTATTTTAAGATTTTCTAAAATTTTGAAAAATTGCTCCCCTTACTATAACACTTTTCTTCTCCACCTTTTTGTTAAATCAAAAAGACTTTAAAACGTAGTGAAACAATTTTTTTTGAAAAACATAGCCAATTGATTATAAGTAAATATAGCTTAAGCTGCTAAGAACACAATCAAAAGACAGATTAGCCATTAGTTTCATAATCAATATTCATAAACAAATATGAAATGACATAATTGGTCATAATGTAACTAGTATGTAAATGATGCAAAAATAAAATTAATAAACATTAAATTCATAATGAAAATTCAAACCAAATATATATAAATATTAAGTTCAAAAATCCATAAAACAACAAATAAGTTCAAAACATCCAACAAACATCAAGTTTAAACATCCAGAAACATCAAATCAATCCAAGTTTGAAAATCCAAGAAATCATAACAAGGAAACAAATTCATTCCATCGGAGGATCGGGAAGAGGAGGATAATGAGCTCGAACTTCAAGAGTGAGCGCGTCCATACATTCACGCATCTCCCGCTAAAACTTAGTAAATCCAAGATTTTTAAATTCAGTTTCATGATCACTCCTAACACTAGTTATAGAGTAACCTTTTTTCATTTTGGATTACTTTTGAAAACGTGATGAATTTTTCTAATGCTTAATCTTTAGTACTTAAGAATAGAACCCAAGTATATCTAGAATAGTCATCTACCAAGACAAATGCATATTGTTTTCCACCCAAGCTAGTAGTCCTAGCTGTCCCAAAAAGAACTATATGGATCAATTATAATACTCTACTAGTTGATACATCGTTAATAGATTTAAAAGAAACTCCCTTCTGTTTTCCTTTAACACAAGCATCACAGATTTTATCATTATCAAATTTAAGCTTAGGCAAGCCTCGAACTAAATTTCCTTGAATTAGCCGTTGCAAAACACTCATACTAGCATGCCTTAGTCTCCTATGCCATAACCAACTATCATGCTCATTCTTAGCAACTAGGCATAAATTAGTCATATCAATAGAGTCTAAATGCACCATGTAAATGTTTCCTATTCTATGACCAACAAGCATAATCCGATTAGATGGAATGTCAATGGCTTTACAACCATTAGTTTCAAACATGACATTGAATCCCTTATCACATAATTGACTAATGCTCAAAAGATTATGCTTTAATCCATTCACATATAAAATATTCTTAATTTGTATGGAAGATGTATTACCTATTGTACCTATACCTTCAATGTGACCTTTTGAATTATCACCAAAAGCCACTTCTCCTCCATTTTTAGCATTAAGCTCTATGAACCGGCTTTGTCCCGGTGTGTCTTGAGCATCTTTTGGGTCCATATTCATTAGTTTCCAAAATCCTAGTCCCCTTAGGTATCCATTTGTTTAGAATATCTTTATCTTTAGCAGTAATGAGTCCTTTAGGAACCCATATACTTCTAACGATTTTTCCATTAGAGGTTCTTCGAGGACCTCTATGATTGTAGTTTTTAAAACTTTTTATAACAAAGTTGGATTTTGAATTTTCTCCAATTTCAAAATGTTTTGTTCCAACTTTATCAAAAGAAGCTTTAAGATCATCAATTTTCTTTTGACGATCATCATTGATCTTTGAAAGTAAATTTTACAAATCCGAATTTTTCTTTTCAAACTCTTCTAGTTTGATTTGCAAATATTTGATTTTACTTTCAAGATCGTTGTTGGTTTTGGATATGAGTTTATTTTCATTTTTCAATTTTGAAATATCATTTTTATATTTTAAAAACAATTTCTCATAATCCGAAGCCAACCCAATATATTCATCTAATAACTCATCATAAGACAAATCATCTAATTCGGATGAGTTAGAAGTTACCTTAGAATCTTCCCCGAATGCCATCAAGCACAAGTTAGCTACTTTTTGTTCCTCTTCATCGGAACCTTCTTCATCGCTCCATGTAGCCATGTGAGCCTTGTGCTTACTCTTTGATTGACCTTTTCTCTTCAATTGTGGGCAATCATATTTGACATGCCCCGACTTTTTGCATTCATTGAAAATGATAGGGTCCTTCTCTTTTGGTTCATTCTTTAGGCCTTCATTTCATTTGAATTTTCTTCCTCAGTAAGGTCTCATCATTTTTCTGAACTGTTTGGCAAACAATGTCATTTCCTCGTCATCGTCATCTTCATCTGAATCACTCTCATCTTTTGTGGATTTGAGAGCAACTCCAATGTTTTTTTCTTCTCCTTCTCTTTTGGGGTCTCGTCAATCTTATCGATGTCCACCTTATTTTCAAGCATCATTTCATGAATGAGGAGGGAACCAATTAGCTCTTCAAGAGTTAAGGACTTCAGGTTCTTAGCTTCGATGATTGTCGTCTTCTTGTATTGCCATGATTTTGGAAGTGAGTAAACTAACTTCCTCACAAACTTTTCGTTTGGAATGATCTCTTCATATGATTTGAGACCATTGACAATCGTAGAGAATCTATCCGTCATAGTTTTGATATCTTCACTTGGTTTCATCCTGAAATTTTCATAGCTATGTGATAGAAGACTAATTTTAGATTCTTTTACCTCATCGGTGCCTTCTAGTTTTTGATATCAGTTTTGATATCTTCACTTGGTTTCATCCTGAAATTTTCATAGCTATGTGATAGAAGACTAATTTTAGATTCTTTTACCTCATCGGTGCCTTCATGAGTGACTTTTAGTTTATCCCATATTTATTTGGCGGTTGTACAAGGTGAAACTCTTCCATATTCATCTGGTCCAAGAGCACACAATATGATATGGATGGCTTTGGAGTTGAGCTGGAACATTATTGTCTCTCCTTCACTCCACAATCTTGGATGAGTGAGAGGCTTGATATAACCGTCTTCTACAACATTCCATGCTCTCATGTCACTTGCTTGAATGAAATACATCATCCTATTCTTCCAATAGGTATAGTTAGCTCCATTGAAGAAAGTATGCTTGTTGACAGGCATCGAATCGAGACCGGAGTCGACATTTGAAGTAGAGGCCATTGATGACTTGATAATCGATGTAACTCTTCCCGAATCGACTCAAAAGGTGATTAAACCTTCAAATGAGTGAGGCTCTGATACCAATTGTTGAGTTAATCGATCGATGGAATAGGCCAAGAGGGGGTGAATTGGCAATTAAAATTTTGGTGGAAGCTTTTGCAAAAAATTAAAAAGATTTGCACAACGATTTAGAGTGGTTCAACTTTCTCAACCAAAGTCTACGTCCACTACCTTAGCTATCCACACTAAGGATTTTCCAACAAATTCACTAATTTGTTCTTTATTTTGAGACCAAAGAGATAACCTTACAACTCCCTCAAGAATATACCACAATTCTTGAGAACACTCTTTCTCAAAGAGAAGATTACAAATTTGTAAACTTACAAGGAAATCCTCGCAAGGTAGATTGTTTGCACAATTCTAGCACTCAAAAATGAATATGATTGAGTACAAGAAGTGTTATTGAAAGAAAAATGAATATTGAATGAAAAATAGGCTTGAATTGCTCAAACAATGAGTTTGATGCTTTCTCTTTGATTCTCTCTTGATTCTAGTTGCTTGTTGTTTCTTGTTGTTGATCAATGGCTTCTAAGCTTGTTTAAATACACCTTTAAATGATTATGAACGTTGGGGATGCTTAGTGGAGTCAATAGAATTGTTTAAGTGTGAAAACAATTAATTAAAGCAGTTGGGAGCATCAGTGCATCGATGCATACCCATGGTGTATCGGTGCATCAGTGTAAAATTTAAATATTTTGACCGTTGGACCCTTAGTGCATCGGTGCACTAAGAGTGCATCGATACATAAAATGCATTCGATGTTTTGAAAAAGCCTGAGTGCATCGATGCATGATCTTGTGCATCGATGCATCAAATGCACTGAGTGCATCGATGCATGGTATGTGCATTGATGCATAAAATGCATTCTATGTTTGAAAAATTAATTGGTCGATGCATCAAATGCACTGAGTGCATCGATGCATGGTATGTGCATTGATGCATAAATGCATTCTATGTTTGAAAAATTAATTGGTGGCATCGATGATGGATTGGTGCATCGGTGCATCACTCTTAAAATGATTTAAGGTTTGATTTTGGTTCAAAGTACTTTGTGAAAATTGGTAAAAATAGTTTAAGTATAAAACATAATTTCACACATTTAGTAGGTTTAAAATTGATCTTGAAAGACTTGGAGTAATAATTTGATATTCGATTAATTAAATCAAAATATTCTTAGCAAATATTTGTAAAATCTTAAAATTCATTTAAACTTAATTTGTTATATCGAAACATCAAAATGCTTTCAACAATCTCCCCCATTTTGATATAACAAAACATTTGTTATTTTAAGATTTTCTAAATTTTGAAAAATTACTCCCCCTTACTGTAACACTTCTCTTCTCCCCCTTTTGTTAAATCAAAAAGACTTTAAAACATTGTGAAACAATTTTTTTTTTAAAAAACATAGCCAATTGATTATAAGTAATATAGCTAAGCTGCTAAGATCACAATCAAAAGAGAGATTAGCCATTAGTTTCAATCAATATTCATAAACAAATGTGAAATGACATAATTGGTCATAATGTAACGAGTATGTAAATGATGCAAAATAAAATTAATAAATTAAATTCAATGAAAATCAAACCAAATATATATAAATATTAAGTTCAAAATCTATAAAACAACAAATAAGTTCAAATCATCCAACAAACATCAAGTTTAACATCCAAACATCAAAATCATCCAGTTTGAAATAGAACCCAAGTTATCTTGATAGTCATCTACCAAGACAAATGCATATTGTTTTCCACTCAAGCTAGTAGTCCTAGCTGGCCCAAAAAGATCTATATGGATCAATTGTAATACTCTACTAGTTGATACATCGTTAATGGATTTAAAAGAAACTCGCTTCTGTTTCCTTTAGCACAAGCATCACAGATTATCATTATCAATTTAAGCTTAGGCAAGCCTCGAACTAAATTCCTTGAATTAGCCGTTGCAAAACACTCATACTACCATGTCCTAGTCTCCTATGCCATAACCAAACTATCATGCTCATTCTTAGCAACTAGGCATAAATTAGTCATATCAATAGAGTCTAAATGCACCATGTAATGTTCCTATTCTATGACCAACAAGCATAATCCGATTAGATGCAATGTCAATGACTTTACAACCATAGTTTCAAACATGACATTGAATCCCTTATCACATAATTGACCAATGCTCAAAAGATTATGCTTTAATCCATTCATATAAAACATTCTTAATTTGTATGGAAGATATTACCTATTGTACCTATACCTTCAATGTGACCTTTTGAATTATCACCAAAAGTCACTTCTCCTCTATTTTTGGCATTAAGCTCTATGAACCGGCTTTTGTCCCCGGTCATGTGTCTTGAGCATCCACTATCAAGGTACCATGAGTTTGAATTTGTTTCCGTGGCTTGTAGCAATGCTCTTTTTCCTACAAACAAAGATTAATTTCTAATTTTTGGTACCCATATACTTCTAACGATTTTTCCATTAGAGGTTCTTCGGGGACCTCTATGATTGTAGTTTTTAAAATTTTTCTAACAAAGTTGGATTTGAATTTTCTCCAATTTCAAAACGTTTTGTTCCAACTTTATCAAAAGAAGCTTTAAGTCATCAATTTTCTTTTGATGATCATCATTGATCTTTGAAAGTAAATTTTGCAAATCCGAATTTTCTTTTCAAACTCTTCTAGTTTGATTTGAAAAATATTTGATTTACTTTCAAGATTGTTGGTTTTGGATATGAGTTTATTTTCATTTTTCAATTTTGAAATATCATTTTTATATTTAAAAATAATTTCTCATAATCCGAAGCCAACCCATTATATTCCTCTAATAACTCATCATAAGACAAATCATCTAATTCGGATGAGTTAGAAGTTACCTTAGAATCTTCCCCGAATGCCATCAAGTACAAGTTAGCTACTTCTTGTTCCTCTTCATCGAAACCTTCTTTATCGCTCCATGTAGCCTCGTGAGCCTTGTGCTTACTCTTTGATTGACCCTTTCTCTTCAATTATGGGCAATCATATTTTTACATGCCTCGGCTTTTGCATTCATAGCAAATGATAGGGTCATTCTCTTTTGGTTCATTTTTTAGGCCTTAATTTCGTTTGAATTTTCTTCCTCGGTAAGGTCTCATCATTTTTCTGAACCGTTTGGCAAACAATGCCATTTCCTCATCATCGTCATCTTCATCTAAATCACTCTCATCTTTTATGAATTTGAGAGCAACTCCAATGTTTTTCTTCTTCTCCTTCTCCTTTGGTGTCTCGTCAATCTTATCGAGGTCCACCTCATCTTCAAGCATCATTTCATGAGTGAGGAGGGAACTAATTAGCTCTTCAAGAGTTAAGGACTTCAGGTTCTTAGCCTCGATGATTACCGTCTTCTTGGATTGCCATGATTTTGGAAGTGAGTAAACTAACTTCCTCACAAACTTTTCGTTTGGAATGATCTCTCCATATGATTTGAGACCATTTATAATCGTAGAGAATCTATCCGTCATAGCTTTGATATCTTCATTTGGTTTTATCCTGAAATTTTCATAGCTATGTGTTAGAAGACTAATTTTAGATTCTTTTACCTCATCGGTGCCTTCATGAGTGACTTTTAGTTTATCCCATATTTCTTTGGCGGTTGTACAAGATGAAACTCTTCCATATTCATCTGGTCCAAGAGCATAAAATATGATATGGATGGCTTTGGAGTTGAGCTGGAACATTTTTGTCTCTCCTTCACTCCACAATCTTGGATGAGTGAGAGGCTTGATATAACCGTCTTCTACAACATTTCATGCTCCCATGTCACTTGCTTGAATAAATCATCCTATTCTTCCAATAGGCATAGTTAGCTCCATTTAAGAAAGGAGGCTTGTTGGCGGGCATCGAATCGAGACCGGAGTCAACATTTGAAGTAGAGGCCATTGATGACTTGATAATCGATGTAACTCTTCCCGAATCGACTCAAGAGGTGATTAAACCTTCAAATGAGTGAGGCTCTGTTACCAATTGTTTAGTTAATAGATCGATGGAATAGGCCAAGAGGGGGTGAATTGGCAATTAAAATTTTGGAAGAAGCTTTTGCAGAAAATTGAAAAGATTTGCATAGCGATTTAGAGTGGTTCGACTTTCTCAACCAAAGTCTATGTCCACTACCTTAGCTATCCACACTAAGGATTTTCCAACAAATTCACTAATTTGTTCTTTCTTTTGAGGCCAAAGAGATAACCTTACAACTCCCTCAAGAATATACCCTAATTCTTGAGAACACTCTTTCTCAAAGAGAAGATTACAAATTTGCAAACTTACAAGGAAATTCTCACAAGGTAGATTGTTTGCACAATTCTAGAACAAAGAAAAGAACACTCAAAAATGAATATGATTGAGTACAAGAAGTGTTCTTGAAAGCAAAATGAATATTGAATGAAAAATAGGCTTGAATTGCTCAAACAATGAGTTTGATGCTTTCTCTTTGATTCTCTCTTGATTCTAGTTGCTTGTTGTTTCTTGTTGTTGATCAATGGCTTCTAAGCTTGTTTAAATACACCTTCAAATGATTCTGAACGTTGGGGATGCTTAGTGGAGTCAATAGAGCCGTTTAAGTGTGAAAACAATTAATTAAAGCAGTTGGGAGCGTCAGTGCATCGATGCATACCCATGGTGCATCGGTGCATCAGTGTAAAATTTAAATATTTTGACTGTTGGACCCTTAGTGCATCGGTGCACTAAGAGTGCATCCATGCATAAAATGCATTCGATGTTTTGAAAAAGCCTGAGTGCATCGATGCATGATCTTGTGCATCGATGCATCAAATGCACTGAGTGCATCGATGCATGGTATGTGCATCGATGAATAATATGCATTCGATGTTTGAAAAATTAATTGGTGCATCGATGCATGTATTGGTGCATCGGTGCATCACTCTTAAAAATTGATTTTAGGCTTGATTTCGGTTCAAAATACTTTGTGAAAATTGCTTAAAAAATAGTTTAAGTATAAAACATAATTTTACACATTTAGTAAGGTTTAAAATTGATCCTGAAAGACTTGGAGTAATAATTTGATATTCGATTAATTAAATCAAATATTCTTAGAAAATTATTTGTAAAATCTTAAAATTCATTTAAATTTAATTTGTTATATCGAAACATCAAAATGTTTTCAACAATAAAGGATGACTGTCATGCTCGATTAGCATAACTGAACACTATTAACGATGAACATCATTAATTTAATTTATAAAAATTTAAAATCTTAAAGTAATCAGCGTATAATTAAAAATTTAAAGATAAAATATTTAAAATAAAATATTAATTACATTATTTTTCATAATCTTTTTTTGGGTAAACTATATCATTGACCACTTAATTATTGCCCTTTTCATCTGACCACCATTTTTGAAATTTTGTCAATCAGGTCACTCAACTATTTAAATGCATTCAATCAAGCCACTTATCGTTAACATTTAACGAAAGAGATGACGTAGAAATTAATAAAATTGATATAATTATACATTTAGTCCTTATTCTTACATAATCTATCAAAATGGTCATAATTTTATTTAATTCAATATATTTTATTCTCCAATCATATGACGACACGTGTCATGACATCATTTGAGGGCTTTTTTAAATTTAATTTATTTTTAATTTTAATAATTTTTCCTCCAAGCTATTGAGGAAAGTTGAATTTGGATCTCCAAAGTGGATTAAGCTGCCTCTACCACTGCGTCAACATTAGTTCTTGATTTAACATTTACGACCTTTGTTATTTATCATATGAAAGCCTGAAAAATAAAAAACAAAAGTAAGAATAAAACAACTTCAACCATAGCTTATTATAAGGGATAGGCACGGGGTAGGGCAAGCCGGTTTTTTGTCCTCCTTTGACCCCGACTTGAAAATATATTATTTATACCTAATCTCATTCGACTCAATTTGAATATATTAATATTTTAAAATAGTTAAAATAATATATTTATAATTATTTATTATATTGTAAATAGTTAAAATAATTCATGGTTTTAAGGTCTAGTTTGAGCTTCAACTGAGTTAAATTTAAGATTTTTTTTTATTTCAAACTTTTTCAAGCTTCAATTCATAGTTTCGAAGTTGAGCTTGAAAATTTTAGGCTCACTAGTTTTCGAGCTAAGTCGAGCTCTATTTTAGAATTTTCATGTTGAGTCGAGCTCAACAATACTCGTACTCGAACTTGACTCGTTTAGAACCCTACATGCACCAATCTTTTTATAACCTATTCATATCTTATATCCTCCCAAACACATTTGGAACTTATTTGATTTAATTGATTATCCTTTAGCTATTTGTTTTGTAAGTCGGACTATATATATTTTCCAAGCACATGAATAAAATATTGAGTCCTTCCATCACATATTTTCACCATTAGAGTTTCTTTTCTAATATAAAACGCTTTATTTGTAATGTTGTTTTAGAGAAAATTCTTAGTGTCGTTAGTCATCGGTAGGGTTGTACACGAGATTCAAACTCGATGGATTTCGAACATATCTGATTATATCAGGTCAGATTTTAAAAAAAAATCGGATTCGAATTTGAGTTCGAGTCGAGAAATCTTTTTAGAGGCTATTTTTGAGTCAGCTCATGCTTTTTTAGAGATTATGTTTTAGTTGGGTCAAGATTTTTTTAAAAGTTATTGGGTTGAGGTTCAAATTTAGAATGAAAAATATTCAACTTGACCCGACCCAAAAAAATATAAATTTACTTTATATATTCAGAGATAATTATAATAATATCCCTATATGTATAATTTTTTAATTAAATCCCTATTATTAAATACAAGTAATTTTAAAAATATATTATTACTAGTTAGGTCAGATCGGATTAAGATTTTATCTAAAAAAGACAAGTCGAGTTCAGGTAGGGATGGGCATGGGTTAGGTTTTCTATTTACCCGACTCGACTCAAAAATTATACACCCTTTACCCGACCCAACTCAATCTAAAATAATATATTTATAAAAAATTTACTTTTATTTTATAAAAAATATGTATTAAATTAAAAAATAATAATATATAGAAATATATTATTATAATTATCTTTAAATATATAAGATAAAATATTTTTTGAATTAGATGTGGTCGGATATTTTTACCTTTACACCGAGCATAACTCGACTCAAACATAACCTTTAAAAAAATCCGACTCGATCCAAGCTTAATTTTTTTCTAAGAAAATTAAACCGATAAAATCGGATCAGAACTCATCGAGTTCAAATCCTGTTCTCATCTCAGGTATATAATTTTCGAGTTGGATTCTTACAGGCAAGGTATATAATTTTTAAGTTAGATCAGGCATGGGTTTAGAAGGGAATGTTTCGATATCAACATCGTTGGTGAAAGTTCCACAAAGTGATCTAAGCTTATCCAAGTGATAGCAACAAAAGAAGAAGACGCTCAAACTAAAAATGATGATTATGAGGAAAGCAATGTTAACGAGAGAAAAGTGAAGGGACGGCCATGATCCATCCATGTGTTGTGGTAGAGAAAGATCACGACTCTCCATGCATATTACCTTTTACTCTTGTGACGTCGATAACTAGTGTTGCTGACAGTGGTGATCTTGTTTCTAGTCTCACACGTAGTAGAAAATATGAGTGTGGATAATTTGCATTTGATTTTCTAAGGTATGCATGTTTATATAAAACGGTGAGATATCCAACTATTAATTACGTCTTTATATTGATATTTTGTTGTATAATTACATCAAGTCATGAGCCATAGAGAGAATGTATAGTCACATCAATTCATGAGCTATAGTGAGAAATCTAGAATATTCTCCATTTGTGCTCATAGAAAAGAAAACCTTAACCACCATAAACACGAAACTTAGGATCAACGCCAACGGACTCGAGAGTCTCAGCCCGAGACTTGGGGCTGTAAGCGAACATATCTGCCCGTGTGGGATCATCAATGGCATACTCATCATCACTCTTCTGTATATGAGCAACTTTCCTGAAAAGCGATTGCTTCACGAACTTGTCAGCCTCATCCAGCACTCGCTCCGGTTCCTCCACCTCCGGTAAACTCTCCCTCCTCTTCTTGTTAAGTCGAACATTCGGTGAGTTCTTCAGCTCTTGCACCACCGTGAAGAGCCCCAGTGAAG
This sequence comes from Hibiscus syriacus, assembly GCF_006381635.1. Classification (NCBI taxonomy): domain Eukaryota; kingdom Viridiplantae; phylum Streptophyta; class Magnoliopsida; order Malvales; family Malvaceae; genus Hibiscus; species Hibiscus syriacus. The sequence continues at coordinate 66,239 of NW_024063487.1, read as the reverse complement.
TCGACACAGCTATCATGCCCACTGCAACGTACGCCGCCACCAAATCGCCCTTCACTTTCTTCTCCGGCTGAGAGTGCCCGAAATCAGCTGTTGGTGCGTAGGGTTTCAGTTTCGGTGGCGTCGAGGTCGCGTACGTCGCTTTTCCTCGCAAATGATTGGTTAATTGCTTCAAAAAACCCTGGAATTATCACAAGATTATTTTAAATGAAAACGAGAGGAGAAAAGCAAAGTATAATGGAAAAAAAGGAAGAGAGAAGACTCACTGTTGATCTAAACGCCATGATTTGTTTCAGGATTGTAGAAACTGATGAAGTGTGTTTTTCAACTGATAAGTTGCTTGGAATCTTGTGCGGATTTATACAAGAAAGGAGATGAGAGTGGAGAAGCGGAGAGTTCTGGAGCAGAGAAGTGCAGTGACATTTGTCAGGATTTTCAGGTGTATAGTTCTAGCATAGAAGCTTCATGAAGGCACAGGTCTTTCAACTACAGTATTCAGTTTTGGGAAAACTAATAATTTAATATTTAAACTATCAGTTTAATCCGGTTTACTACTTTATTTTTTTATTTTTTAAAAACATATTTAATATTTAATATTTGTTTCATTTTGTATATTGTTGTTAAAAATTTAACGTTTGGTACAAACTAACAATTTCAGTCCTTTTTAATATTTAATTTTTTAATTTTTTTCAAAATCATATCTAACGTTTAGTTTTTATTTTATTTTAATACTTTTTCATTAAAACTTAACGTTTTAATACCAAACTATCAATTTTATCCATTTTGGTACCTAATTTTTATTTTTTTTTCAAAACTTAACATTAATTTTTAACCAGATATCAAAATGAAATAAAAACTAAAATTAGATATGATTTTGAAAAAATTGAATGTTTAAATACTAAAACAGATTAAAATTGATAGTTTAATTATTAAACTCGTAATTTACCCTTATCTTTTTTATTTATGTTATCTTTTATTCCATTCGGTTTCATCATTGGGGCCAATAAAATAAAGGCCTAATCCATCTTTGTCAAATTGTCTTTAAAATAGACCCCAATGAAGAAGCTCGCTGGCTCCTTCTCCTCGACGGTGTTTATTTCTATGCTGCCTCGACTTATTAAAAAATTTGTATTCGATAGATTTATGGTTTTTACCTTAAATAGACGTTTAGCTCATGAAATATAAATTATTTTTAGAATAAAATTATTGAAATGCAACATTTAGTTCATAGAGTATAAGATTAATTATTAGAATAAGATTATTGAAATACAATATTTATCTTATGGAATAAGATTATTTTTTAGAATAAGATTATTGAGATACAATATTATTTGAGAATATTGTTATATTGTTTAGTTTAACAGAAATGTAATATTAATGTGTTTGGTTGAAAGAATATAAGATTATTTGGATGTATTTTACCAAATAATCATTGTGATATATGCATTTTCAAAAGGTTCAATTTTCATATTAAATTATAAATATTCGAATGAAAATTCATAAATATTTTAATTGTTACATTATTTAGATTTTGAGAAAAATGTATTTGCATATAATTAGTATAATTATTATATCAAACTTATATAATAATATTGTGATCTCAAATCAACAAAGATATTGTTTTTCAATGTATAAGATCTATATTTTTAATAAATCAAAGTAAAATATTAGTTTAAATAATTACATTTTTACAATAATTACATTTTTCACCTTATAAAATTATAAATGATTATATGTTAAATATTAAAAATATAAAATAATTTTTACTACTCAAATTTATTAATATTTTACTAAATCAAATTCTTTGTATATTATTATGTTTATAGCTTTGAATAAAGCACGAAGAATAAGAATTAAGAATTATCCATATGAAAAGAATTTATTATATCAAGAGTTTTTATCCAAAGTGATGGGAATTGTATAATATCTAAAAATTTGGAGGTAATGACATTCTCACAATTTTAACCAAACATTGCTAATATTGGTAATAAGTTGTACCTGGTAATGATCTTTTCTATGAGCCATACATGGGAATACAATTCCAGAGAGGATTATTCCCTTGATATAATATTTTCCGCCCCTTAAATTTTTCTCATTTTCTAGTATTTGATTTATGTAAAATATCTTTTAAATTTAATTTGTGTATTTTTAACTTTTTTTTAATGTTTTACAATCTTTTTCGTAAATTTTTTATTTTAAAATACAGACATAAATAATAATTTTATATGTATATTATTAATATAATATTTTAAGATCATTTTAATAAAATAAAAATTAATAAATATCTAAAATATTTATTAAATAATTTTAATATTAATAATATATTCAGCTATATTATACTAATATATGATATTATATTTTTATTTTAATAATATATAATAATTATAATATAATAATAATATTTATTATTTTATAAATTATTATTATTATTAATAATGAGTAATTGTTATAAAATTTATTTATGTGGATGTTTATCGCTATCTATAAGATAGAGTTTTGATATACTTTTATTATTAGGACTTTAATATCCGTTAGATTTATGGTTCTATATGATATGTTTTTTGTTCTTATAAATATGGAGTTTAGAGAAAACATTGTAAACAATTCATATTGAGACAATATAGTTCTCTCTCCTTATTCTTATATCTCTTCTTCTTGTTCTTATTTCTTAGTTAGTTTTTATTTCACAACATGTTGTCAGCATGACTTGCTCAGAAACAATAATTTATTACGTCGAATAATTGATCTCATCCGACTCTTCATTCAAGATCTTAATACACCACAATCTCATATAAGTATACTCTACTGATTTTTGATATGTTAAGTGCATTCTATTTTTTGTTTAAGATATCGACCTTATATTTATTTTCGTTTGATTGTATATTAGTGTTTGATTTAAATCTTAAATTGATCTTTAATGATATTATAATAATGAATGACTATTAAAAGAAGATTATTTAATGTAATGTGATTAGATGGTTATTGGTTTTGATGTCAGCTGATGTAGGTAGCTGTTTGGTATAGATCTATTCAATTTCCTTCATTCCAAACTGTTCATGTATACATTTTAAGTATAATTTCAGTTACCTAGAAAAATATATTTTCGATGTGATATCTATAGTTCTAAAACTGATACTTAGAGATATATATGCAAATTATTTATGTTGCCTAGACTTTAATGATGAAAATTATTTTAATATGTTCAATGATATGATAAGGTCGACATGTCTATGTGCTATATTTTGTTTACATTTGTTTCTTGTTAAGACGGTTGACACATGTTGAACTATGAATAAGTGAATATTATTAATTATGGTCGAAATTTTATATGGATCATGAGTCTTGATTGTATTGATTTAATTAGCGTTTGTTAAGACGGTTGACATGTTGACCTATGAATAAGTGAATATATATAATTATGGTCGAAATTTTATATGGATCATGAGTCTTGATTGTATTGATTTAATTAGCGTATTGATTTGTAATGATTGGATATTATTATGAGATAAAGATCTCGTTGAAGGTTGATTATCCAATGTTATTTCTATGCTTATGAGACTCGACATTTTTTTAAATTTTTATTTGTGGTTATAACATGAAAGGTGTATGAGTGTTTGTGATAGTTTATGCGAAAACAACCATGATGATGATGATATATTAATAGCCTTCGGGTATATTTATATAGTTATATTTAGGAAAGTCTGCTATGCTTAACGAGTATCACTAAGTAACACTAATGATGAGTAGGATGTACGGGGCGAGGCGGTTTTGGCCTCCATAACCTCGATTTAAAAATAAGTTATTTCAACCCGACCCCGCCCCGCTCTGATGATCATTAGCCTTTCTCCTGCTCTGAAACCGACTCTAGGTTTTAGAATAAAACCCCTAAACCGACACGATGATTACAAATTTATGCATTTTAAATACCATTTCACTATTTGATCTTCCTCAATTAGAACAAAAGCATTCAATGTTAAAAAAAATACATAAACAGGCGCAAAAAAATGGAAAAATAACAAAAAAAATCATTACATTATAGAACATTTGAAAAATGGAATGGCAGTGTAACCCCATAGACCCAACCTATGTTACGACCAGATCTAACGGATTACAATAAAAATTTCTAATATATTTTCAATAATTTAAAACCATATTATGAATAAACATCTTTGAAAACATAGTTAATAACAATAAAGTCCCAAATGAGTAATAAACGATGAGTGACTGAGTAAAATAAAATATTCTATAATCAGTATCGAAGTAAATCTAACTTATAAGTCGTAAAATAATTATTTCAAAATATGGGCACATGTCACTGAAAATAAAGGTAGTTCGGAAGATAAAAACATTACAATAAAATAATATTGTATGATGTGTCGATCCTCCAAGTGCCATGTCCGGGGGTGCCAATCCGAAAGTATAAATAAAACATACAGTTAAGTTTCCAAAAGCATTCATTATAAAAGTTATGAAAACGTCAGTAGATTTTTAGTTAATATATAGAATCACCCTCCAACCGAACACCATATGTAGTTCCCTAAAACTGCATCCATAAGGACTTACCCTAGGCCCAAAGGGCGTATGAGCCACCTAAGGGAGCACCTTGGGTCCATAAGGTCTTACATAGTTGAAAACTTAGGATCCCACCTGAGGGGAGTGCCCTCATGCCCATAATGACTTACCCAATGCACAAAGCAAATGAGCTATCCTAAGGAAATACCTTAGGGTCCATAAGGTCTTACCACAAAGCCTATTGTGCCTAGGATCCCACCCAAGAGTCGCCTTAGGTCCATAATGAATTACCAGTTTGATTAGAGCTGAAGCTACATAGACTTCATAAATGATCCCAGAGTACCCCGGAGAAGATAGTTTTCAAATAGTAGACAGGGGTAGCAGGAAATTCAGAGTTCAAGCATATATTTATCAATAAAATAATAACAGAGAACATGTATCAGACAACCATGCTTTAAAACTTCAGTAAATCAGAAATCAGACTTGTATCATATAAAACATTCAAAAGTTTAAAAACAGATCAGGCAGCCATATTGTAAATCAGATAAAGCAGTCAACTATTTTATTCTTCTTCTTTCACATGAGAAGCTCTCATCCATAGCTCAAATGTGAGTTTTCAAATTGTTAGTTTATCCTTTCGTTTTTGGTTGGTTATTGAAGCCTTGAGTATGATAGAAGCTTAAGGAAGGTTTAGATGGGATTAAACTATGAGATAGAAAAAATAATGGAGATTTAGAAAATTGGTTTTTGAAATGATATGTTAATATATGAGTCTTTATTGATGTTTATTGGTGGAATTGACTTGTCAAAGAGGTAAATGAGATATTAGAAGTAGTGGATGAGTTTAAAAACAAGTTTGAAATTGTTGGGTGATTCTTAGAATCAATGATCTTGAATGATACTAGATGTTCTAAGTATCTAAATGAAGGAAAGTTAGTATGGATAACTAGAGAAAGAGTTACATAGTATTGTTGGGGGTAAACATGAGGAAATTTGACCAAATTTGGGTATATTTCGGGTTGAAAAATGGAAAATCTGGGTAACGGTATCGATACTGATACAACAGTAACGGTATCGGTACTGATAGAATAATACCGATACTATAGGCTAAAATGGAATGAATTAGCTGCATAGTATCAATTCTGATGCAATCAGTATCGATACCGAAGGGGGGAGTATCGATACCGAAGGGAAGGTATCGATACCATTCGAAACAGAATGCAAACATGGTATCGATACCATAGTAGAGTATTGATACCATAGTATAGTAGTATTAATACCATGGTAGGGGTATCGATACTGAGGAGCCAAAAATTGCAAGATAGGTTGATAGTGTTGTAGAAAAGTTAATAATAAGTACTTTTGAGTAATGTTTAAGTTTAATTGTTAGAATTGTACATGTATTTAATGGATATAGAGAAGTTGAAAATTAAGCTCCCGAGTTAAGCAAAGAAAAAGGAAAAGGCCAATTTCCTGAGTAACCAGTTTTTGAGTTTTGGGATATCAAAGCGAGGCAAGCCAGGTGAGTGCATTTAGTCATGTACATATATGTTACGGTATTCACAGTTGTATGATTTATTGATGTATGTATGGTGATTACCAAATGGTAAGAAGTGTGCAAAAAAATTAAGAAATACATACTAAGTGGATGAATTTCCGTATGGGCACTATATGCGTAAACTTAAGAAATTCATACTAAGTGGATGAATTTTTTATGTGCACGATATGTGTAAAATCTAGGAAATGCATACTAAGAAATTATATGAATTTCTTTATTGGTATTGTGGGTGCAACCCACGTAGATTATAGTAAGATTGTAGGACTATTGCATTGACATTATAGGTATAAAACATAGAGTGTATAATGATTTGAAAGATTTAATTGATATTATGAATAATGATTATAGTAGAAACTATTCTAAAATAAAAGATTAATGGCCTAGTTGTGCATTTGACAGAAAGGTGTCAATTATGCTAGTTAGATGAAAGGCTAAGTGCCTTTGAGGCCTAACTGGGCAATTGACAGAAAGGTGTTAACTATGCCAATTAGATGGAAGGCTAAGTGTATTTGAGGCCTAGCTGTGCAATTGAAAGAAATGTGTCAATTATCCTAGTTAAATGAAATGTTAAGTGCCTTTGAGGCCTAGCTGTGCATTTGATAGAAAGATGTCAATTATGCCAGTTAGATGAAAGGCTAAGTGCCTTTGAGGCCTAGCTGTGCATTTGATAGAAAGGTGTCAATTATGCTAGTTAGATGAAAGGCTAACTGCCTTTGAGGCCTAGCTGTGCATTTGACAGAAATGTGTCAATTATGCCAGTTAGATGAAAGGCTAAATGCCTTTGAGACCTAGCTGTGCATTTGAGAGAAAGGTGTCAATTATGTCAGTTAGATGAAAGGCTAAGTGCCTTTGAGGCCTAGCTACGCATTTGACAGAAAGGTGTCAATTATGCAGTTAGATGAAAGGCTAAGTGCCTTTGAGGCCTAGCTATGCATTTGACATAAAGGTGTCAATTATGCTAGTTAGATGAAAGGCTAAGTTCCTTTGAGGCCTAGCTGTGCATTTGATAGAAATGTGTCAATTATGCCAGTTAGATGAAAGGTTAAATACCTTTGAGTAAAAGATAAATGGCCTAGCTATGCATTTGACAAAAAGGTGTGAATCATGTCAGTTAGATGAAAGGTTAAATGCCTTTGAGTAAAAAAACTAGATGTATAACAATGCATAACGTAGTATAAAAGACATGAAAGGATACCATAAATGAAATGTATAATAGTGTATAAAAGGCATGAAAGGATGCTATAAATGAAATGTATAATAGCTTATAAAAGGGCATGAAAGAATGTTATAAATGAAATGTATAATAATGTATAAAAAGCATGAAAGGATGCCATAAATGAAATGTATAATATTGTATAAAAGGCATGAAATGATGTCATAAATGAAATGTATAATAGTATAAAAGGCATGAAAGGATGCCATAAATGAAATGCATATGGGTGCATTATCGGCTTGAAAGGATGCCATATATGAAAATGCATAATAGTGCATTATAAGTATGAATGGATGCTCTCAATGAAAATAAAGAATAATGACTAAAGACATAAATGGAAAAAGAAAAGTATAAAGAAAAATATGTATGCTAGGAATACTAAAAATAATTAAGATAATTGTGAATGGAATATGGTTTAACCGAGGAGGATTATAGGATCCTTAAAGTATATAGGATTTAGTACGAACTAAATAAATATGACATACTTATGTATACATAAAGATTACTTTACAATGTTATGTCTCACTAAGTAAATATTTAATGTGTGTTGCTTCCTCGCATAGGTAAAAGAAGAGACAAAGCAAATAAAGATTGCAGCAGTAGCAACGGATATTATCAATTAAGGTTGACTCGTCAGTAGCTATAGGACAATTTGGTTTGTTTTGGAAAAATTTAGTTGGTATGTAATTAAAGTATGAAAAATGCTCTGAATTGTATTTAAGTAAAACCTTTTATCATATTTCAGTTAATGTTTTGCTTTATATAAAAAAATGTTTTGTTTTAAGAAAATATGGAGAAAAAAAAATTTACGAGTTTTTCTAAAGGAGAAATATTGACATCTGTATTTCGTGTACGGAAAGGATATGAGATATGGGTGTTACAAGAACCAGGGGAGCTTGGATGTTAGGTCACTGGTTGGCTGAGTGATTTGTATTTTGGGCTTGGGGATTGGGCTTGCTTGTAATATGTAAAATAATAATAATAATAATAAGCATAATTAAAATCCAGACAAAAACGAATATCTACAATACCTATTTGTTATGTGCACGGAAAGATTGGCTCAAGCAATTAACCGCTGGAAGCCGTTCAAGACATCGAAAGAAGGTCCAGTACTTTCTTATTTGTGTCGCATCTGGCCAAAAAGTAAGTATCGAGAAGACCAACATCTTTTTCTCACACAACGTACCACTGGAAACAAGGAAGAACGTTTGGTTCCAAGGAAGTACGCAATTTGGGCAAACATCTAGGAGTGCCAAATCTTCATGGAAAAACAAAGAAAGAAACCTACAGGTACCTGGTGCAAAAAGTACAAGACAAATTGTCAGGTTGGAAAGCAAAACAACTTTCACTTGCAGGAAGGATCGCATTAGCAAAGGTGGTGTTGACAGCTATTCCAACCTACACAATGCAAACCGTCGCAATACGTAAAGGAGTCAATTAAAAATAGAGCTCTTAATCAAATGATTTGTACGGGGACACTCAACGGATAAAGGTGGGATCAACCTAGTCAAATGGGACACAGTGTGCAAGTCGAACAGTGAAGGAGGAACGGGGCTAAAGAAATTAAACCAACAGAACGAAGCGTTCCTTATGAAGGTGGCATTTCAGTTAATAAGAAACAAGGAGCAACTCTGGGTGAAACTCCTGCGAGCGAAGTACAAGTGGATAAATGGTTTGCCGGAATTGTTAGAGTATGCCCAAAGACTAATCATATGATGATTGTAATAATACTTTCATTTACCGATTTTATTGAATAAAGGCATTGCCGCTATTATTTTCAGTTATATATATGTGTTTAACATAAACTGGAAGATAATAAAGTCCATGTAATAACATAATTGTTATTATTAAAATATCCCTAGTCAAATATTATTATGGGCATGGACAATAATAATACGCTTAAGACCAACATGTTATTGATTGATGACAACGAGTTGTCATTGACATAGAGATGTCAGAATTGATACATGATTATATTGTTAGATAACAATGTATTGGGTTGACCCACCATGAGCATATGTCTTGGATTATTATGTGACAGTCATAACATTGCTCATGGTGATAATTATATGTATGATCCTCTGTAACACTCTCAACTCATACCCGACCCAGATACGAGTCCAGGATGTCACATTGACTATACAAAACAATACTCTAAAAAAAGATAAAACATTTGAACTTATATTATTAAAATATAAGTATATACATATGTTAATACAAGTTTATCAAAATACTCAGAACATACACAACTTGACCCATTGATTACATGCCAACATTCATTTACATAACAAAAGGACCTACTGATTAAGTTGCCTCTGATATGATAGTTGCAGGAGTAGTGTTGTCCAGCTGCTTAACCTGTCTCGTCTACTTTCTCGGATCCTACATGTGAAACACTCACACGCTAAGTCATCGACTTAGCGAGGCAATATAATAATAATAACAACAATGAAATGTAATGAAAATGCCATAATGAAATGGAATGAGATGAAATCAAATACTTAACCATGCAGTTTATATCACCATGTTCCTTACCTGTAAGCATAGTATATTAACATTCATGAATTCGTATTATTAAGATGATTGGCCCATGATACCATACTGAGAACCTAAGGTATGTGAGTACTGTGAGGTTGTGCACTATGCTGTCACCACAGCTCGTATAAATGCACCGAAGTGCCACATAGAATTGCACCGAAGTGCCGCATAGAATTGCACCGAAGTGCCGCGTAGAATTGCACCGTAGTGCCATATAAGATTGTCCCTAAGGACCACGTAGAAAATTCCTTAAGAATCATATACATATGCCAAGGATCAAGTATGTGTCTCAAAAGACCTCACACATGTTCCAATGAATACATATATGTCCCGAAGGACCATGTAGACCCTCTACTCTTGGCATGCCAACTATACCTATAGTTCTCATCTACATAACATGGGTTTTTCCAAAATTACATAGTATATCACATAGACATATCATTTCCTTACCTTCATCACATTGCTCATATAACTTTGCATACATATTCATTTAAAATATGTTACACAATACATATAATATGAATTCATATCATGCTTCACAAATATGAAATGAATCATGCATCAATGTATTGAATCTAGACTTCTCACAAGTCTAGAACTGAATATATCGCTATAATCATGTTATACATATGCACTCACCTATATTTCCTTGCTTTTTCCTCGATCGATCTTGCTAGGCAATTGTTCTGGAACTTGTTTAGGCTCTGTATCTACATAGTAATTCATTGATACTTATCAGTATACTAATTAATATATTCTAAACTTTTTTCTTGGGCTAAAAGAAAAGTCATTTTCATCTTTTAATAAAGGTATGCATCGATGCACTACACCATGTATCGATGCATCCCTTGACGGGTGCATCGATGCACTATCTATGCATCGATACATAAATCCTATTCGATGTTTGTATTTAAGGGTGTGCATCGATGCACTACTTGTGCATCGATACACTGATGGCATTCGATGTTTTTATTTTAAAGTAGTGCATCGATGCACTTCATGTGCATCGATACACCTTGAACAATTTATGGGATTTATCCTTAATGCATCGGTACACATTGAATGTGCATCGATGCACATAGCCCAGAAATGTTATTTTAGCACGAAAATCTCTTCATAATCTTCTTAACACTTTATATTTCCCCCCTCTTTTCATATCCTTAACTTGCATACACTTAAACTAATTATTATCCATTCAATACCTTTAAAACTTAGAAATCAAATCTTCCATATAGATTTCAAGAATCTCCCTCAAATTCCAACATGTTCTAAATCTAATTCTGACCCTTCACATCCTTTAATTCCACTAATGACAAGTCAAATTTAGTCTTAAAATCTAATTAATACCTTTCTGTCAAGATTTCACTTATTCACCTCTTTTCTTTAATCCTTCCTAACTCCATCATCTTTTGATTTTAAGATAATCTAAGGTTTCCTTAAGCTTAGTTATCATCTAATGATCAATAAGCAACATTAAATTCGTCAAGAATTTGATCAACAAGAAAACTCACCTTTAGCTTGGCTTCACGGTGGAGAAGAAGAATGAAGAAGAAGAGAAATCATGAAACTTTGGTCTTTCCCTCTAACTTCCACGTGGTATAAAATATCCTCAACTAATATTTAATTATTTCCCTTATTAAAAGAGTTATTTACCCCTTTAGTTCCTCCTTCTTTGCTAATTGCTCCAACACAAAACATTTCAATCAATTCTTTGAACTTTTTAATTTATCCAATTTGGTAACTGAATTTTTAAATCTCACAATTTAATCACTAACTCGGTATGGAGAATGTTACAAATCTCCAACCCTTAAGAAAAATTTGTCATCGAATTTTCATTGCACGAACAAATGGGGGTATTGAAATCGCATATCCTCTTCACGTTCCCACGTGGCTTCTTCTACCTTGTGATTTCACCAAAGAACTTTGACCAACGGAACTGTTTTATTTCTCAATTGCTTAACTTCGTGAGCCAATATTTGTATTGGTTCCTCTTCATAGGTCAAATCAGGTTGAACTTCTTCTTGTTCTGGTACAACAATGTGAGAGGGATCGGACCTGTATCTTCGTAACATGGACACATGGAAAACATTATGGATTTTCTCCATTTCTGGTGGCAAAGATAACTGGTATGCCACTGGTCCTATTCTTTTAACAACTTTATATAGCCCGATGAATCTAGGACTTAGTTTTCCTTTCCGACCAAATCGTAATACTTTTTTCCATGGTGATACCTTCAGAAACACTTTATCCCTAACTTCAAATTCAATATCCTTTCTTTTAAGGTCAGAATAGGACTTTTGCCGATCAAATGCCACTTTTAGGTTATGTTGAATTTCCCAAACTTTCTCTTCCATATCTTGAATCAAATTTGGACCAAGTACATTTCGATCTTTGAGCTCATACCAGTTTAATGGCGTACGATATTTCCTCCCATAGAACGCCTCATAGGGTGCCATTTAAATACTGGACTGATAACTATTGTTATAAGCGAACTCCACCAGTGGTAAATATTTCTCCCACGACCCTTTAAACTCAATGACACATGCTCGCAATATATCTTCCAATATTTGAATAGTTCTTTCTGATTGTCCATCTGTCTGGGGGTGAAAAGCGGTACTAAAATTTAAGCGAGTCCCCAACGCTCCATGCAAGGATTTCCAGAATCTTGAGGTGAATCGAGGATCTCGATATAGAAACAAGAACTCCATGCAATCTAATAATTTCTCTAATATACAGCTCCAAATATTTTTCTATAGAGAAATCTATTCTGACAAGAATGAAATGTGCTGACTTGGTCAATCGATCAACAATTACCCAAATTGAATCTCTTTTGTTTGGAGTCAGGGGTAACCCCGAAACAAAATCCATCGTTACATTTTCCCACTTCCATTGTGGAATAGAAAGTGTTTGCAATAATCCAGACAGAACTTGATGTTCAACTTTGACTTGCTGACATGTTAAGCACTTGGACACAAATTCAGTAATGTTTCGTTTCATCCCTGGCCACCAATATTGATCTTTTAAATCCATATACATCTTGGTTCCACCCGGGTGCATTGTCAATGGACTACAATGAGCCTCTGTCAATAAATCTTTCTTCAACTCTTTATCATCTGGTATCACAATTCTTTCTTTATAATACAATTTCCCATTAGACTTCACCTCAAAATCCTTAATTTCCTTATTCTTTACTTTCTCTATTCTTTTCAAACATATTTCATCTTGGCTTTGCAATTCTCCTATTCAGACCAACCATGATGGTTTAAGTTTTAACTCTGCACATAGACCACCATCTCCAGTCAAAGATAACCTTGCATCCATAGCTCGTAAAGCTGCAAACGTTTTTCTACTCAAAGCATCTGCTACCACGTTAGCCTTTCCAGGATGATAGTCAATTATTATATCATAATCTCTCAAAAACTCAACCCATCTCTTTTGTATCAAATTAAGCTCTTTTTGAGTCATCACGTATTTCAAGCTCTTATGATTCGTATACAAGTAGCATCGTTCTCCATACAGATAATGACGCCAAATCTTGAGAGCGAACACCACTACAGCCATTTCTAAATCATGGGTGGGGTAATTCTTTTCATGTGGTTTCAACTATCTCGATGCATATGCTACCACCATCCCTTCTTGCATTAATACACACCCCAATCCATTGTGGGATGCGTCACTGTATATGACAAAATTCTTACCAGATTCCGGTTGAACCAATACAGAAGTTTCTGTCAGAATTCTCTTTAAAGCTTCAAAACTTTCTTGACATTCAGAAGTCTAAACAAACGGTACATTATTTCTCATCAGCTTCGTTAAAGACAGCACTATCATCGAAAAATTCTTAACAAATCTTCGATAATAACCAGCAAGTCCAAGGAAACTTTGAACTTCGGATACATTCTTTGGAACTTCCCAGTCCATTATAGCTTTTACCTTTTGAGGGTCCACCCGAATTCCATCTGCAGAGATCACATGCCCCAAGAAAATTACTTTATTTAGCCAAAATTCACATTTGGGCAATTTGGCATAAAGCTTATTATCCCTAAGAATTTGTAAAACTATTCACAAATGTGTGTTATGCTCTTCAATGGACTTCGAGTAAACCAGTATGTCATCAATAAAGACAACAACAAACTAGTTCAAATAGGGCTGAAAAATCCTGTTCATGAGATCCATGAAAGTAGCAGGTGCATTCGTTACTCCGAATGGCATTACAATGAATTCATATTGGCCATATCTCGTTCTAAAAGCAGTCTTTGGAATGTCCTTCTCATGAATCTTCAATTGGTGATAACCCGAACGTAGATCGATCTTCGAAAATACCAAAGCTCCTTTTAGCTGATCAAACAAGTCATCAATGCGCGGGAGGGGATACTTATTCTTGATGGTCACTTTATTAAGTTGTCGATAATCAATGCAGAGACGCATTGACTCATCCTTCTTCTTAACAAATAACACCGGAGCTCCCCAAGGCGACACACTTGGTCGAATAAATCCCTTCTCTAACAACTCTTGCAATTGATGCTTTAACTCTTGCAATTCTTTCGGAGCCATCCGATAAGGTGCCATTACAATCGGAGTTGTTCCCGGCATTACTTCAATATGAAATTTTACTTCTCTATATGGAGGTAATCTTGGCAACTCAGCAGGGAAAACATCAGGGAATTCCCGAACTATTGAAATCCCATATAATCCTTTCTCTTTAGCTCTTGTATCTATCACGTTTGCAAGAAAACCTTGACATCCTTGTAGCAATAACTTCTTAGCAGACATTAATGATATTACATTTGCTAAAGGATTAAACCTTTCACTGATCACACTTATTTCTATTCCTCCAGGACTCTTCAGGGTTACCTTTTTCGATCTACAATAAACATCCCCATAGTAACGAAACAACCGATCTATTCCCAGAATCGCTTTAAACTCGTCAAAGGGTAATTCCATCAGATTAGCAGGGAATTCAATTCCCTGAATCTTTATGGGACACCCCCTTACAGACTTTGTTCACTCGAGCACTATGGCATAAAGGATTAGTTACTATAATCTCATTACTCGTAGCTTCTAAGGGGATCCTCAATTCCTTTATTAATTTACTTGTAATGTAAGAATAATTAGAACCCGGATCAATCAATACCAATACTAATTTATCATACAGCTGGAAAGTACTTGTTATAATATCAGGATCATCATGGTCTTCATTTGTCTTTAAATTGTATACCCGCGCAGTTGACCGAACTTCATGTTGAGTAGAGGATTCAGACTGGTTCCTTCCTCTGCCTCTTCCTCGTCCTCTCTGTGAGGCAGAACCAACTCTCTCAGATGGTGCAGGTTCACCAACCATCAATGAACAATCCCGGATAAAATGTCCAGCATCTCCGTATCGGAAACAAGTCCCAACAGCCATCCGACACGCCCCAAAATGGTTTTTCCCACAATGCTGACACTGTCTTGCTTGACCCTGGTTGGATCTCCCAGCACCAGATCCCACTAACTGTGTCTGTCTAGGCCTTGCCTGACTTGCACCCCTAGCAGATGATGCAACTGATTCTGATCTAATTTGTGATCGAAATCCTTAGTCTCTTCCTCTTTTTGATGGTGCTGAGCCGGAGGAAGCACCTGTCCTCTTTGATGTCTGAACTCTTAAGTCCCCGAATCTCTCATTCTGGGCCCTTTCAAGAGCATTGGCACGATTAATCACCTCTTGGAACGAGGACAAATTCAATACTATCATCATTTCTTTCAATCTAGGGCGTAAGCCCTCCACAAACCATTCACACGTATCTTTTCAGTAGGCACAAGCTCAAATACAAACCGACTCAGCTTGTTGAACTCGCATTCATACAAATATATACAGAGTGGTTCATCTATTTCAAGTTCATAAACTCCTACTTCATCTTCCGAATAAATTGATCTCCAGCGTACTTGTTTTTAAATTCATCTAAGAACAAAGACCAAGTCAACTGGTCACTTGACATCCTCATGGTAACGTTCGTCCACTATATTCTCGCCTGACCCCTCAGTAACGAGATAGCTCCATCTAACTTCTCCACTTCAGAGCAGTGAAGACCGTCCAACATGATTTTCAAATCATTTAACCAAAGATCCGCCGCAACCGGACCTTCCTCAGATTCTCTCTTAAATTCGGGAGCTCCCAAACTTCTCAACTCTTTTTCTACATTCATTCTTTGATTTGGTGGGGCAAGAGGTTGAAGACGCGTCAGAATAGCGTCCAACGTCCTGAAGAAAATGTCTTGATCTTGTACAGGCACTCCCTGAGATGCATGTTCTCCACCTTGCCTGGCCAGGGCAGGTGAATTACTGCTTTCAGCAGGCATATCTTCTCCCGCTTCACTTCGGGAGCTATTATGTCCAGACATCTAATAAAATAAACACATTTTTCTATTAGCAAAATAACATACTCATACTATATCAGATCAGAAGTTCTCACTATTTGTTGGCATGTATTCCATTTAAAGACTCTATAGACTCTGGTTTATGCCTAGAATTGGTTAAACCATAGCTCTGATACCATTAAATGTAACACCCTCAATCTATACCCAACCCAGATACGGGTCCAAGATGTCATATTGACTATACAAGACAATACTTTAAAAAACGATAAAACATTTGAACTTATATTATTAAAATATAAGTATATACATATGTTAATACAAGTTTATCAAATTACTCGGAGCATACACAACTTGACCCTTTGATTACATGCCAACATTCATTTACATAACAAAAGAACCTACTGATTAAGTTGCCTCTGATCTGATAGTTGCAAGAGTAGTGTTGTCCAGCTGCTTAACTTGTCTCGTCTACTTTCTCGGATCCTACATGTGAAACACTCACACGCTAAGTCGTCGACTTAGTGAGACAATATAATAATAATAATAACAATGAAATTTAATGAAAATGCCATAATAAAATGGAATGAGATGAAATCAAGTACTTAACCATGCAGTTTATATCACCATGTTCCTTACCTGTAAGCATAGTATATTAATATTCATGAATTCGTATTATTAAGATTATTGGCCCATGATACCATACTGAGAACCTAAGGTATGTGAGTACTGTGAGGTTTTGCACTATGCTGTCACCACAACTCATATAAATGCACCGAAGTGCCACGTAGAATTGCACCAAAGTGTCTCGTAGAATATAAGATTATCCCTAAGGACCATGTAGAAAATTCCTTAAGAATCATATACATATGCCAAGGATCAAGTATGTGTCTCAAAAGACCTCACACATGTTCCAAAGAATACATATATGTCCCGAAGGACCGCGTAGACCCTCTACTCTTAGCATGCACCTATAGTTCTCATCTACATAACATGGGCTTTTCCCAAATTACATAGTATATCACATAGACAAATCATTTCCTTACCTTCATCACATTGCTCATATAACTCTGCATACATATTCATTTAAAACATGTTACACAATACACATAATGAATTCATATCATGCTTCACAATATGAAATGAATCATACATCAATGTATTGAATCTATACTTCTCACAAGTCTAGAACTGAATATATCGCTATAATCATGTTATGCATATGCACTCACCTATATTTCCTTATTTTTTCCTAGATCGATCTTACTAGGCAATTGTTCTAGAACTTGTTTAGGCTCTGTATCTATATAGTAATTCATTGATACTTATCAGTATACTAATTAATATATTCTAAACTATCATTTCTTGGGCTAAAAGAAAAGTCATTTTCATGTTTTAATGAAGGTATGCATCGATGCACTACACCATGAATCGATGCATCCCATGATGGGTGCATCGATGCACTATCTATGCATTGATGCATTATCTATGCATCGATACATAAATCCTATTCAATGTTTGTATTTAAGGGGGTGCATCGATGCACTATTTGTGCATCAATACATTGATGGCATTCGATGTTTTTATTTTAAAGTAGTGCATCGATGCACTTCATGTGCATCAATATACCTTGAACAATTTTTGGGATTTATCCTTGATGCATCAGTACACATTGAATGTGCATAGATGCACATAGCCCAGAAATGTTATTTTAGCACGAAAATCTCTTTATAATCTTCTCAACACTTTATATTTCCCCTATTTTCATATCCTTAACTTGCATGCACTTACTTAAACTAATTATTATCCATTCAATACCTTTAAAACTTAGAGATCAAATCTTTCACATAGATTTCAAGAATCTCCCTCAAATTCCAACATGTTCTGAATCTAATTCTGACCCTTCACATCCTTTAATTCCACTAATGACAAGTCAAATTTAGTCTTAAAATCTAATTAATACATTTCTGTCAAGATTTCACTTATTCACCTCTTTTCTTTAATCCTTGCTAACTCCATCATCTTTTGATTTTAAGATAATCTAAGCTTGTTTTAAGCTTAGTTATCATCTAATGATCAATAAGCAACCTTAAATTCGTCAAGAATTTGATCAACAAGAAAACTCACCTTTAGCTTGGCTTCACGATGGAGAAGAAGAATGAAGAAGAAGAGAAATCTGGAAACTTTGGTCTTCCCCACTAACTTCCACGTGGTATAAAATATCCTCAACTAATATTTAATTATTTCCCTTATTAAAAGACTTATTTACCCCTTTAGTTCATCCTTCTTTGCTAATTTCTCTTACACAAAACATTTCAATCAATTCTTTGAACTTTTTAATTTATCCAATTTGGTCACTAAATTTTTAAATCTCATAATTTGATCACTAACCTGGTATGGAGGATGTTATATCCTCATACTTGAGATCAATACTATCCCAACATATATTGTTGTATGTTTTGATGCAGTTAAACAAGCTTCGTAATTGGTTGCTATATAAAGACTGTTATTGAATATATCTCAATATATGTAGTGGGTGTGTATTATTAAGATAGGATTTGTCCTTCCTACATAATAGGAAATATATCACAGGCCACTTGATTGAGTGAGACTAGAAACGCATGGCCATGCTCGAATAAGTTGATATGAGATATCACAAACTATTCGTTAATTAAAGTCTACTCTAGATATCAAGAAACAATAGATGGGCTATACAAGTGTGACTATTTCAAGATTTGTGCCTATTCTAGATATAAAGGACATAAGGATGTAATACATAAAAGAGTTAATCACCAAGATGATATGTCGAATCATATTTTCTTGTAACTTAGGTGACAATGATATATTGCTAGATGTCACTCATTGTATGTAATTTTAGAATTGTTCTAATAATTACTACTAACGTTACAAAAACCTACAGATTCACACCCTAGGATTGAAATGAGCAAAGATGTACAATTTGTTGTACGTTACTAAAATCTATCTAAAGTTAAGATATGTATATTTGATATACATATGAATTTAATAATCCCGAATATATTAAGTAAGCATTAAAAGAATGTAATTTATATTACAACTCTTTTAATTGATATATATATATATATATATATATATATATATATATATATATATATATATATATATATATATATATATATATATATAATTCGGAATAATTAAATAAATATTTTAAGTAAACATTAAATATTGTAATTCTGATTATAAGTCTTTAATGTATATTTAAGTTGAATTAATTAAATAATATTTTATTTATTAATTCAAAACAACTTTAAAAAAACCCTAAGATATTAAGGTAATGGATATAAAATGATATGTTAGGTCTAGTAGCTGTTTGGTAACACACACAAACCCTTAAATTATTTTATCTCAAAATAGTTTTGGGGAAAATAAATATTGCTCTCAATCGGGTGAACTAAGTAGAGGCTGAGACGTGATTTCGTGGAAGCTTTCGATTCGAATCGATCTACACCACCATATTCATTATTGTTCTTGTTATTTTCTAGGAACCCGCTGTAAGTATTCGCATCTCTTCCTCTCAATTTCGATTTTTCGTACTTGGATCGCTGGTGAGACCGTCGAGTTTTGTTTTCGCTGCGCCATGGGTGCGCCGACGGTCCTAAGAGGAATCCATCAAGAGAACGAATTGTTCCTAGCTTTGGAAGGGCCTATTGAGAATTTGGGAGGCTACAATGAACGAAATAATATGGAACATAGGAAACAACAAGAATACTAGCTTCTGGAATGATTCATGGATAAGCGAGGCAGGACCCTTGAAAAATCACGTTGCAAATTCAAGAACCCAAGCTCTGAGCTCAGTATCCATTGCATCCCTGATGAGCGAAGAAGGAGAGTGGAAATGGGAAGAATTTGAAGATATCCTCCCGAATCCAATCCTGTTAAAGATCGCATCATTCAAACCTCCATTACCAGAATTCAAAAAAGATATCCCAGGGTGGCGAAGGAGGGATGATAGGAGATTCTCGGTCAAATCGGCGTATGAAACCCGAACGGAGCATCAAAGTTTAGAGGAAGAACTGGTATGGAAAGCGATTGGAAAATGCAAAGGATTGCCCAGAATCATGACATTTATATGGCTCGTGTACCATTGAACTTTGTTAACAGATAAGGAAAGGTAGAGGAGACATCTCTCACTGGATGCGAGTTGCAAAGAATGCAATAATGATGAGGAAGACATCAACCATATTCTGAGACAATGCCCAGCAGCCAACAAGATATGGACGGTGCTCATAAAGGAAGAAAAATTGACTGAATTCCTCATGCTAGAAATAAAGGACTGGGGGGTTCATAAGAATCTAACGATCCTGTCATACTTTGCAAAGGAAGAAGAAACATGGGAAACCTAAATCGGTGCAATCATATGGAACTTGAGGGAACAAAGAAATCAGCAAATCTTTGCGACTGAAAAGATAGAGAGTGAAACGATTATCGAGCGTAGCGGACGCCTTGTTATGGAAACAAATAGAGCCCTAGCCTCTTCAGGCACTTATCGGTTGGATGGAAGCAATCAATTTCGGTCGGAAACCAGGTGGAAACCCCCACCCCCAGGTTGGCTAAAGCTGAACACAGACGGAGCAGTGAATATACCAAATGGAATGACATCTTGTGGGGGTATGATCAGAGATGAGAAAGGAGAATGGAGAATGGGCTTTCATAAGGTTATCAGTGTATGCTTAGAGCTGGAGGCTAAGCTATGGGGATTCCTGGAAGGACTGGAAACTGCTTGGGAGCTCGGGTTGAAGAAGCTGATCATCGAGGTCAATAACAAGGAGATCTGGGAAAACCTGCAATATGCTGATCGGACGGATTTGGAAGCAACAAAATGGTACCGCATAGCTGGAATGATTAGGAAAGACTTGGAGATTGAAGCAACGCACATTTTCCGAGAGGGAAACAGGGTTGCCTCCGGAATGGCCAAACTGATCCGGAATGGCCAAACAAGAAGCTGTAGAATGGTCAAACCTCCAGAAGTAGTCTATAACTTTTGGTTAGAGGAAAATGTGGTAGAGTTGGTTAGAATAGTAGTTTAGTTTGTTTTCTTCATTTACAAAAAAATAAAAACAAAAATATAAATAATCATTTTAGATTAATAATTTGTTATCGGAAAACTATTTATTAATCATATAATACACCCTTAAAAGTAGGGATGATATTATAACTCGAACCCGACAGGAAAATTTGAAATTCGATCAAGTTCGGGTCGGGTCGGGTATCGGAGATTTTTTCGGGTCGGGTTCGGGTTCAGGGTAAGGTATTCTCGACCCGCCCTGATTATATATATATAATATTTTATATTTTTATATTAATTATATATAAAATATTTTCGGGTTCGGGTTTGAATTTGGGTATAATATTTCGGGTCGGGTCGGGTTCGGGAACGGGACAAAAAAATCCCCGACGGGGCGCCCCGATAAAAAACCCGTCGGGGATCGGGTCGAGTTCAGGATCGAGGATGGGGATTCATTTCGGGTTCGAGGACGGGGCGAGCAAAACCCGACCCGTTGTCATTCTTACTTAAAAGTATGATATCTGAATTAATGTCATTTTGATATTTCAATTAATAAATATTCGAAAACAAACCCAATAGGTCCATATTAATAAAATTTGATTAAATTCGTGGGACTGAAAAACATTAAGTGCTGAAAAAGAGGACTTGTTGAGTTAATATACAATGTCCTTGTTATGCTATTTACCCTAAAACTTAATTAGTGGAGGAACATTAAACCTCCCCCGTTGGATTTGTAACTTAATGACTAAAGGTTATTTTAACCATCAGATAAGTAAATGATTTCTCTTGAAACGCACCATCTTCACCGATCTGAAAGGGATTTTATCTCTCCGTTTTCTACCTATGACGTAAGCAGTTACAGAGAGAAAACTCAGACATTGCAACTGATTTGACAAGGAAATTCATAGGGGTAAACTACTATTTTAATATTTAAACTATCAATTTTACTTCATTTTAGTACTTAAACTTTCTTTTGTTTCAAAGTTATATTTAATATTTACTTTTTATTTTGTTTTGGTACATCGCCTTTAAAATTTTAGTGGAATTGTTACAACTTGACACACTTTTATGGATAAATTACATCATTCATCATTTAATTATTTTTCACTCATATTTTGGTCACTAAAGTTTATTTTTTAATTTAATTACTTAACTTTCAAATTACTCCTACTTTAATCACTCTAACTTTCAAATTTATTTTTTTGTTTTAATTATATATTAATAAAAAAATAAAAAAATGTCATGTCTCAAAAAAAATTAATAAAATAATTTTTTATTTTAATTATATATTAATAACATGAGCATTGAGTAGTTAAATTGAAAATTTTTAAGCTTTAGTGACCAAAATAGGAGTTAGAATATAGTTAAGTGATAAATGATGGAATTTATCCATTTTCATAACCGTTCTTCGGGTGGGCCCGGAATTGGATTTCGACTTAAATAAAAAATAAAAAAAATTTAAGCTTTAGTGACCGATCATTTATTTTAAAAATAAAAAATTAGGTTGACCGAACACCTTGATTTATCCTCTTACCTGATCTGCGTTTTAGCATAAATATGTCGGGTTCGGGAGTCGGTTACAGTCAATGAATGATAAACACCCTTGTATTGTCCTTTCGGTACTAATTTAATTTCTCGGTTGTCTTAATTACGAAATTAAAAGTTAAATTAAAAATTACATTTGATCGATTAAAAATACCCATAAACAAGGTCAAAAAGATGTTAAATTATAAAATAAAATATTGAGTGAATCAGAAAGAAGATTCAATAAAAGGGTAAAAATTAACGTTTAAATGGACCCAATAAAACGATTGTAAGCGAATACTGGTTAGAAGGTTGTCTTAATTAATCAAACTAATCAACATAAATGTCGAAATGAAAATTGAATACAAGGAATATTACCAAAAGTAAAAAAACACAATCAGAATGAAATCGGAAAAGACGAACAGGGTCACACAAGTTTCCCAGTGCAATAAATTTAAAAGGACAATCAAATAAAATAAATGGTCGGTTTTAGTGCAATTAAGTCTCTTTCAATGGGAAGTTAAATACCATACGAGTATAGGATCGACGAAAAGGTTCAAATTTACGAAAATTGAAATTAAGAGAAAAAACAGAAACAAATTAAAGTACCTTCACATGAATTAAAAAAATATGACAAAAATAAAAATAACAATGAGTAAATAAATAAATAAATAAAAATAAAGGGCAAATTTCATAAGTTAATAGAATAACCGAAGAGACGTGGGAAATAGTCCGAAGGTTAAAATGTTTTAAAATAAATAAAATAAATGTGGACGAAATCGCAAAAAAATATTAGGAAGGTCCAAATCAAAATAAATAACGGTAAAATCAAGTAAAAGGACCAAAATGAGTTTCCAAGCAAACTTACAGGGATGGATAAAAGAATATACCATACCCATTAGCAAAATACGAGGATTATAGGGTCTCCAAACGGGTCCTCGGTAGTGAAATGTTCTTCATGTTCTTCAACATATAAAGAACATTCATTCAGAGTTAATGGGGAAACCCAGATTCTGGCTGTGTTCTGCCTAGTCGGCCGTCGTGGTTCGACACCGACCACCGTTCATCGGTAGTGAAATCAGGCTTTTTTAGGCCTTTCGAAAGTTCTCATCCTCCTATTTCCAAATCCCACCACCATTTTCAATGAAAAGCCTCGAGGAGAGCAATATCTAAAAAAGATATTTCGTAAACCCTCTTTCGATCATCGACTCTTCTCCAACAGTGGGTTTTTCAAATCAAAAAAAGAAAGAAAAAAATAAAGCAAATTCCCAAACAAGCAACCATGTAAGCCGAATCGAGAAATGTAAAAAAAACCTTGTATATTGACGTTTGTTTTTAGATTACAAGTGTGGTTTGCTTCCAATCTAGCCTATTTTTGTTTTAACTTCGCATAGATTTATAGACTTAGGAATCCCATTGTTTTTGGTTCATTTTAGAGTCCTATCTAGACTAAAATGCTATTTTTTTCTATTTTTTGCATGACTTTCTCGAAATCTCTAGAAGAGATTATCCACGATGATGCTGAGAATTCTGGGAAGTGGGTGGTTGCTTGTTGCGGCTGGAACAAGGACTTTCCAAGAGTCCTAAAGTTCTTTCAATCCGACCATTGGATTTCAATCTGATCCGACAGACAAGAACGTGCGTCGAAAGATGAAATCCTATGTCTGATAGTGTCTTACAACGTGGGCCTCCTATACGTTGGACTGAACTGCTGGGCCTAGTAGGGATTAGTTGGATTGTAGCCAATCATAAAAAAAGAATTATAAATATAGGTTTAATAATAATATGTAATATGTAATAATATATATATATATATATATATATATAATGATATAATATACGTACTATAAATATAATGTATGTGCATGCTATATAATATAAATATACTATATAATAAATATATAATCATATAGTATGTTTATAATATATAATATAAATATACTAGAAGATATATAATAAAAATAATATAATATATTATATACAAAGGGTCGGACGAAAATGTATGTTTACATATGCCCTTCTTTGCCCATAGTCGTGTAACGGGAATAGGGCAAAGATTAAAAGACACTATTTTCGTCCATCATAAATGGATCACTGAGCTTAACATTCTCCATTATGGGGGTCGATTCCTATCTTATCGAATATCCTCTGTCGCAGAGTTGAAATTTGATGTTATGATTGGTTTGTTATAATTAATTTGGACTGAATTACGGATGACTCCCTTATTGTGAAGTTGAGTCAACTGGAAAATCTTGTGCACAATATCCTTCATCGTGAAGTTGAAATCGTGGACGTCTTGAGCGCGATAACCTTCGTTGTGAAGTTGAAATCAAGCTTTAAGTATTAATTGGAAAGTAGCTCCTGAATCATCTTCTAGCCCAATATTCTTTGTCGCGAAGCTGAAATTTGACCTGAATATTTTGGTATGAAAATGGTTCTTCATTGCTGAGTTGAGCTATTTTATAAATGACTCCCTCGTCGTGAAGTTGGGTGTCAATCTTTTAGGTACGATATCCTTCGTTATGAAGTTGAAATCGTGGGTGACTCATTCGCTGTGAAGTTGAGTCTAGATAAATTTTCCCTGGGCCAGATATCCTTTCTCGCGAAGTTAACATCTAGCTTGGATGAGATGTATTGTTTTAATTTTGAGCTTCCTTTGAATCCAGTATTCTTGAAATTGACTCTAATAGAAATCTGCAAAATTATGCACATATGTGTTGCTATGGATGAAGTGTTCTTTTGTATGCCTAAAATGCATATGCAATATGATATTTTAGGGTTTATAGAGAAATTTCAATCTCCTGGTGTTGGTCCTTTGACTTTCGACTTTTGACAAACTTGATTTTTTTTATTTTTGATTTCTGATCTTTAAAAGGTTTTGATTTGACACCTACTCCCAGCGGATTTTAATTTGACACCTACTCTGGGAGTTTTGTAAAAGAAGTTTTATCTCTAGTCTTAACTTAATCAACGTCACCTCAATAAACTGGAACTCATTATCTCGAGTATGGTGCAAAAAGAACCTTTATTGGCTTCCGGACACTTGTACCATTCGGAAAATCTTTGTACAATAATACATAATTATCTTTTAAAAAGTGAATTAATCATTCTTATTTAGATTCAATCTAAGATGTTTGAAGGGAATTAACTTAGAGAAATGACCATATTTATTTATAAGGAAAAAGAAACAAAGAATACATGACAAACATTCTAGAAAGTCAATACATAAAAGAGATTGAGTAGATGCCTTAAATCTCAACAATACAGACACTTTTGAACTGATATACCGTTTGATGACTTTTGAGTACAACATTTGTCGAGGGAACTTTGAAGATGTGACAACGTTTGGGAGAGAGTGCAACATTTCTCCGAATTGTTATGTCTACAGAATACTTAGATGTCGTGATGTTTTACTACCTTGATCCGGGATCTTTCCAATGCACGAATCATGGATCATTATCCAAATTTCCCTTTCGTGTTTTCAACTCGGATCCATCCTTGGTTCCAAGACGCCTTTTGTGGGTTTTCATCTTGGACCCACCTTATTTTTGTGCTATTGTTTTTTGTTCTTTTATGTTTCAATTTGGGGCGTCCTTTCGGGTTTTCACCTTAAACGTTTTTTTATTATTGTTTTTATTGTTTTTGTTTTTGCTTCAACTTAGGGCGCCCTCTGAGGTTTTCATCCTAAGTGAAGTATTTTTTAACTGCATCTGAATTAACAAGATTAGGTAGTTTCGGCCCGCCCATTTCAGTCAGGACTAGTGTTCCTCCAGAGAAAGACTTTTTCATGACATAAGGCCCCTCCCAATTTGACATCCATTTTTCTCTGAAGTCTTTTTGAATTGGCAAAATCCTCTTTAGCACAAGATCTCCCTCGCATAATACTCTTGGGCACACCTTCTTATTATGTGCTCGAATAATTCATTATTGGTAGATTTGACCATGATGATGGTTTTCCACCTCTTTTATTCTATTAGGTTTAATTGATCATATCGAGTTTGTACTCATTCTTCATCATCTAGTTTAACTTCCGAAAAAAACCAGAGCGGTGGAATCTCTACCTCAATGGGCAATACTGCCTCTATCCTATATGCTAATGAAGATGGGGTTGCCCCACTCGAAGTTCATACTGAAGTTCAGTAACCAAACAAAGCAAAAGGTAATTTCTCATTCCAATCCTTGTATGTTTCAATTGTTTTCTCCACTATTTTCTTGATATTTTTGTTTGTTGCTTCTACCGCTTCATTCATTTTTGGTCTATAAGCATTAGAGTTGTGATGCTTTATGTTAAATTATTCACAAGCAACATCCATCATCTTGTTCA
Source organism: Hibiscus syriacus (assembly GCF_006381635.1). Lineage (NCBI taxonomy): Eukaryota > Viridiplantae > Streptophyta > Magnoliopsida > Malvales > Malvaceae > Hibiscus > Hibiscus syriacus. The sequence continues at coordinate 39,176 of NW_024063487.1, read as the reverse complement.
GGTTTGTTGCATTATCGGTAATGATTCTTTTGGGTAAACCATACTGACATATGATCTCTTTTTTCAAGAACTTACAAATAGTGGACTGAGTGACACTGGTATATGACGCAACTTCCACCCATTTGGTAAAATAATCAATTGCTACCAGAATGAATCGATGACCATTTGAAGCTTTTGGATGGATTTGTTCAATGACATCCATGCCCCACATAGAAAAGGTTCACGGTGTCGTCATCACGTAAAGAGATTGAGGCGGAACATTTATTTTATCCCCATAGATTTGACGCTTTTGGCATCTTCTAGCATATTTGATGCAGTCACTTTCCAATGTGGACCAGAAATATCCGCATCTCATAATCTATCTTGACATCATATGTCTATTTGTATGAGTTCCACAAACTCCGTCATGTACCTCTTCCAGTATTATCTTTGCCTCTTCTGCATCCACACATCTTAACAAGACTTGATCATGGCTCTTCTTGTATAAGACTTCCCCATGCAGAACATATCCAACGACCATCATTCTCATTGTTTTTTAATTCGTTTCGGTGGCTTCTTCTGGATAGCTTGGCTTTTAATGTATTGCAGAATGTCATGGTACAAAGGCTTAGTGTCTTTTACTTCTTCGACTTGGTAACTATGAGTCGGGTACTCATACGAATGCATGTCAATTGACTTAATGTCAGATCCTCCGTCAGCCTTGAATGTTACTACCAAGGTAGCTAAGGCATGAGCATTTGATTCTCTTCTCTAGGCACGTAATGGAAAGTGACTTCATCAAACTCTTTGAGTTGATCCAATAAGAGCTTTCGGTATTGCACCAGCTTTACATCTTTCGGCTCCCATTCTTCTCGGAGCTAATAGATCACTAAGGTCAAATCTCCATATATCCGTAAGGTCTTTATATTTTGTCCAATAGCAAACTGAATCCCCAAAACACAAGCTTCATACTCTGTCATGTTATTGGTGCAATCAAAGTTCAATATGCTAGTGAACGAGTAGTGATTACCTTCAGGCGAGACCAATATAGCCCCAATTCCGTGTCCTAATGCATTTGATGCACCATCAAAATGCATTTTCCAGGAATCGCATGTATAAGTACTTGTTTCTTCTAAAGATATGGTCATCAACTCTTCGACTGGGAAGTCAAAGCCCAGTGGCTCGTAATTTTCAGCCGATATGCTTGCCAAGAAGTCATATATGGCACTTCTCTTTATAATTTTTTGGATCACGTATTCGATGTCAAATTTAGATAATAAAATATGTCATTTGGTTAACCTTCCAGAGAGAGCAGACACACCTATCATGTACTTTAGTGGATCAAACTTAGAAATCAACCAAGTGGTGTAATACAACATATATTATCTAAGTCTACGTGTAGCCTAGACTAAAGTGCAACAAACTTTTACAATGGGTGAATATTTATCTTCGCAATCAGTGAACTTCTTGCTCAGGTAGTAAATGGCTCTCTCATTCCTTCTAGACTCATCATGTTGGCCCAAATCATATTCCATTGAATTCTTAAAGATGGACAAATACAGAAATAAAGGTTTTCCCGGGATAGGAGACATTAAGACTGGAGCACGAGATAAATACTCTTTTATTCTCTCGAATGCAGTCTAGAAGTCCTCATCCCATATTCTAGAGTTATTTTTTTTTTGAAAAAGGCAAAAAAATAGTTCACACTTGTCGGTCAACTGAGATATGAACCACACAATATAATTTAATCTACCTAGGAGACCTCAAACTTCTTTTTGTGTTCGTAGGGGAGGTAAATTCTTGATGGCCTTGCCTTTATCTGGACCAACTTCAATGCCTTTCCTGCTAACCATGAAGCCTAACAACTTTCCAGATATTACTCCAAATGTACACTTGCTGGGATTCAGTCTCAATTGGAACCTTCTTAATCTTTAGAAGAACTTTCTCAGATTCTCAACATATTCATTTTTGGTTTGTGCTTTGACAATCATGTCGTCAACATAAACTTCAATTTCCTTGTGCATCATGTCATGAAATAAGGTCACTATAGGTCTTTGGTATGTTGCTCCAATATTCTTTAATCTGAAAAGAACCAGATTGTAGAAGAAAGTTTCCCATATTGTGACGAATGTGGTCTTTTCCATCTCATCAAAATGCATCTTAATCTGGTTATATCCTAAGAATCCGCCCATGAATGAGAAGAAAATGTTCTTGCTGTATTATCCACCAAAGTGTCTATGTGCCACAAGGGAAAGTTATCTTTAGGACTTGCTTTGTTAAGGTCTCGGTAGTTGACACACATATGCAATTTCCCATCATTCTTTGGAACTGGCACTATGTTAGCCACCCACTCTGGATACTTGGTCACCTGAAGGAAGTCGATATCAAACTGCTTCTTGACTTATTCTTTTATTTTAAATAGCATTTTAGGTCTCATTCTCCTTATCTTTTGTTGTATGGGTTTGCATTCTGGTTTGATAGGTAGTTTATGGACTACCATATTCGTATCTAGCTCAGGCATGTCTTGATATGACCATGCAAACACATCTTTGTATTCTGGAAGTAAGTCTATCAAGTTTTGTCTTACTACAGCGAAAGAATTGTGTTGATTTTAATCTTCTTCCTTTCCTCTTCTGTGCCCATATTCAAGACTTCGATTTTCTCTTCATGTGGCAATATTTGTTTGTCTTCTCTTTCTATCATCCTTAATAATTTAGAAGGCAAGTTGCACTCTTCTTCATTGTCACATTTATCAATGTCCCCTAGATAACTGAGCTGTTCAAAATCCACCTCTGGGTCAGAATCATCATTGCCTGCATCATTAATATTTTGGGACCTGAAAGGGGAAGGAGAAATGAAATGTGTATATGCGAGAGGAAAATATCCCACACAGAATAAGAGAAAATTAAATTCAAAAGGAAATGAAATGAAGTAGGAAGAAATGTTTTTCAGGGAAGAAACTGCATCTTTTATTGAATGATAATAAAAAAACATTTATTCACCCTTACAAAAGATCACCTATTGCCTCAGGTATAGGAAAATAGGGAGAGTTTGAGTATTACTCTGAAACAAATTTGAAAACCACAGGTAGTTCTTCAACCGTCCTGCTGTTAAGCACAAACCTAGGAGGCAATGGGCGGATTCTGGATCTATCCGCATCGTCAGCATTCTCTGTGATTATGAAATTGATACTCAAATCTTTCAAAGCATCCTCCACATTTGGTAAAGTGGCCTCAAACACATAACCACCAATCTAAATGTGTCATAAAGAGGTGAGAAAACCATTGGTTCCCATTGAAATTCATTCCCATTCAATCTTGTCAACCTTCTTTCTCGACACTTCTTAATTTCATTCTTCTTCTGTTGGTGATTGGACTGAAAACCAAGCCCGAATTAGTCTAACTTTGTTATAGAAAAAATGGGGTCAATTATTCCTTACAAAAGACTTCCAAATCCTCTTCCTACCTTGGCACCTCTTCCCAAAGTCTGCTTGATTTCCATCTTGGTGCATTCAGGGAGCCTGGGTTTGGAAATCTTACCTCTTTCAGTCACAAATGTGGTATTCACAAACTCCAGAGAGTGGAACGAACATTCTATAGCCTCTTTATTCACTTCTATGTAAGGGGCATCAATTATTACACTTGTCACTATATCTTCTATATTAATGATTATAAGAACCCCATAAATAACAAACTTGACTTTCTGGTGCAGTGTTGGTGGTACTGCTCGAGCTTGATGGATCTAAGGCCTTCTCAAAATGTAGTTGTAGGAAGTCATAATGTCCATCACCAAGAATTTGATGTTGCAAGTAGCATGTTCAATGGTTAGGGGTATCTCAAACTTGCCGATTACCTCTATCTTGGTCCCGTCAAATGCTCGGACCATACTCTGGCATGCTCTCATGTGGGAAGTATCCATTTGTACCCTTTTCAAAGTAACCAAAGGCATCACATTAAGGGCAGAGCCATTGTTGATTAATACACTAGGTAAGGTGTGCCCCTTGCAATGAGTGGTGATAAATAAAGCCTTAGCTCGACCTCTTCCTCCAGACTAGGGATGGCAACGAGCCGGGTTCGGGCCGGGTATTGGTCCCCCCGTCCCCGTCCCCGTTTAAAAAACCGGTACCCGTCCCCATTTAAAAAACCACAGGGATTTAAACGGGGATCCCCGTCGGGTAATCGGGGAAAACCGCGGGGAAACGGGTATCCCAGTTTAGCACAAACGATTATTTAAACGGGTATTGGGCTAGGTATTGGGTCGGGTATTGGGTCGGTATTGGGCTGGGAATCGGGCCGGGTATATATATATATTTAAATTAAATATATATTTTGTATTTAAATTAAATTTATTAATATTATATATATATATATATATATAAATAATTATTTTTAATATTTATCGGGTCGGGTATCGAGGCGGGTAATCGGGGTGGGTAATCGGGTAATCGGGGCGGGGGATTACCAAACCCGTCCCCGTCCCCGTCCCCGTTTAAAATAAATGGGTTTTCCCCGTCCCCGTTTATCATCCCCGAACCCGACCCGTTTAATTCGGTTTTCGATTTTCCCCGTCGGGTTCGGGTTTTTTTGCCATCCCTACTCCTGACGAAATTTTATCATCAGAAAATGAGATGAGATTATCAGCTTAGATATTGTTAACCAGTCGATCCATCTTGCTGACTGGTATATTTTATGGTACAAATGTCTGATTTAAGACCTTTAGAAATGCCTCTTTGCGTGCCTATAAACTTAGCAGCAGTGCCAATATTGAAATGTGTGCTGGTAGGCTATGTAATTGTTCCACAATACTGTATTCACTGTGTTTTATAAATTTCATGAACTCTATAGCTTCTTCCTTCATTGGCTCATTTATTGCCATCACATCTCTTTTGAATGATTCAAGTGGTCTCTGGGTTGATTTAGCCTCTTTGTAGTAGTATTTCCCCATGGTATACCCCATTTCATTGAGATATTCCTTCAAAGTTCTTGCTTGACATTCGTACTTCCAAGGTACTTTCTTGTTGTCCTTATACGGAAAAGGTCTCGGTGCCACTATCACCACCTTGGCTTGTGTTTTATCTGTTATCCTTACTTTAGGGGTGATTACCAAAGGACGACCCTTATTGTATCCACTTTTGGATGAATATCCAGTTGCACAAATATCAATTTCCAGAGTGTCTTAGACTTCTTCGTAGAATTCCAGCTATTTCCTATCCATCATGAGCTAGATCAAAGCTTTAAACTCTGAGCAATCTTGTACATCATACCCTTCCTCATTGTGGTAACAGCAGTTGTTACCATCATCACATTTTGATGTATTAGAATGTGGTGTAAGAAATCCTTCTTTCACCATCTGTCTCCATACTCAAACCAAAGGAGACTTTATTTCAGAAACACTAGTTTTAACTTTCTTGCCTTTCTCTTTAGTGACTGCATTAATCCAGACTCTTGATGATTAGGAAAAAAGATTTTGTGCAATATTTGGTGCTTCTGAGTTGAAGTGGATCAGATTCTTGTTGTGCATTCTTTGCACGATCCTCTTAAATGTGAGGTATTTTTCAATAGTGTATCCTAGAACACCGCTGTGATATTCAAAATGAGTGTTCTCGTCATACCACATGTGGTATGGGGGCTTCATAGGTTACACCGGGTATGGTGACACTATATGAGTGTCAAAGAGTTGTTGATAAGTTCTTTGTAAGTCTTTGTAACACCTTTATTGGCGTTGTAGGTGTTGATGTTGTTAATCTCTCCGTCCCTCTTCTTCATAAGAGGTTTCTTGCTTGATTCCCCTCCTTCGATCTTGCCTTATTTTATGCCATTTCTATCATCTCCTCAGCCATAACCAAGTCAGAAAAATTTCCATATGTGATTGCAACCAGGTGCCCGAAGTAAGGAGCCCTCAGTGTTTACCCAAAGAGCTTCATGGTTTTCTTCTCATCCAAAGGTGGATGAACTAGCATAGATAAATCCCTCCATCTATGTGTATATTATCTAAAACTTTCGGTATGCTTCTTCTCCATACTTTGCAACATAATTCGATCTGGTCTCATATCATTTAAATATTTATATTGTTCCAACATTTACTTGGCTAGATCATTCAAAGTCTTTATATGAGACTAGTTCAATTGGTCGTACCACCAGATGGTTGAACCAGACAGACTCTCTTAGAAGCAGTGAATCAGGAGTTGGTCGTTTTCTACATATCCTGTCATCTTTCGACGGAACATAGTAATGTAGGTTGACAGGCAGCTGTTTCCATCAAAATTCTTAAACTCAGGGACCTTGAATTTCGGAGGAAGAACCAAATCTGGGACTAAACTTACTTCCAAAGCATCGAATCCATAGTAATCGTGTTCTCCTTTAACCATCTTCATTTGGTCCTCCAACAACTTGATTTTTTCTTCTATTCTCTTTGCCTTGTCCCCTTCATAAAAATCCGGTATATGGTAATTATCCGGATTATTCTCATGGTTCTATACTTTTACAGCAGAAGAGGCTTTTGCTTTTACAGTGGATGAGTCCCTTTGAAGTCTTGGTAAGATTCTAGGTGAGATAACCATCTGCGGGGTAGGTGGCATAACTACCCCTTCAGATGACCCTGCCCAGACGCACTTACTTGATTCAAGCAAGATAACTTGGCAACAATTTGATCAACCAAAGACTCTTGGCTTTTAGTGATCAATTCCAGAGTAATTTGATTATTCTGACTTATTTTGTCTTCTAACTCCCTTTGTAACCTCAGCATGTTCTCTTCGAGTTGAGCAATTTTAGCTTCCATTTGCCTTTTCTTTGTATGGGTGTTATGAGGATGATGCATGTCCAATGCTTTTGGGGGTAGACCCAGTGTTTGTTTCCTCTTCTGATGAGACATTTTCTGTTAGTTAATGTGAATGTAAAGAAATGGAAAATAAAAATAAAATGCAAAGTATGAAAAAAATGCATGATGTAAGAGAGTTAGAGGCATTGATCCAAAAACGTGTCTGTTATTATAAATAATCTTTATTAAGAAAAAAGTGTTATTTCTTAAGAGACAAACATCTTAAAGATACATTCTGACTAAGTCCTCTAAACTCCGAACATATTCTAACAGGTTGACAAGTCTTCTTCCTTCCTGTTGAAAACCTTGTAAGACCACTCCAACTTCTCTCGCTAAACCGTGCAAGTCACGAGCTACTTTTTGTACTTATTCCAAGAAATCTCGAATGACTGCATCTCTAGCTTTCACCCTTTTTTGAGTATGCTCCGAACAAAAACGCCATTGAAATCCTTCATCAAAAGGAACTATTTGGAGCTCACTTGCTTGTTTCTTGAACCCGTCTACAATGGCCTCTAACTTAGCTATGGTTTTGTCACCCTGTTCTTATTGTTTCTGAAGAGACCTCCCTAGATCAGTTACTTTGGTCCTCAAATGTTTGTTTTCGTGTTGGCTTTCTGACAAGCGTCTTTGGGAAGCCTTTAATTGCTTTTTCAATTTCTCTCTTTCATCTTGCCTTTCAAACTTCCTTTTTAGGCTGCTGGCTCCACCTTTCCATTATTCAGAAGATCTTTTCAAATTGGAATTGTTCTGGACTTGCTCTTGATATCCTTTTCTCAAATCTTCTAGCTCAAAGAAGACTTTCTTCTGTTCCCTTTCTAACTTGTCTTCCCGGTCCTTTTTGAGTATCAACATCTAACTTCTACTAGAATCTTTCAGCCTCGAGTTCCCTTAGCTTTTGTTTCAGCTCTTTTTTTTCAGCTTCAAATTTTTTCTTTGCTATTTATAGTTCAGAGAGAACGGGTTTAAGATGTTCTTCCATGGTCCGAGTGTCTTCATGATCTGGCACGGGAATGGTGTCATTCTTTATTAACTTCCGCTATTCCAAATAATCTGGAGTAAACTTTTCTTTACCAGCCATGACATCCATACGGAACATCTTCTTCCATGACTCAGCTACATCTTTGACCTTCTTCTTGTAGTTGTCCCTATGGTATGCAAATTCCGATCCAAATATTTTGTGTGTAGTTGGGACAAACTGGCGTGCCCCATACTACTGAAGTGCTAAAAGTGTAGAATATTTGACTCATCTCCATATTCCAAGTAACGTTATGGTTTTTGAGTCTCCACATTGAAAAGGGATGTCACTATGGGTTAACCAATGTGCTCTCCAGACAATGTCCCTATCTTGAAAGTATGCGAATACCTTTATCCATTTTTCTTTTGGTATACCTTCTTGCCATTTCAGTGTAAGGAATTCTGCCAAAGGAAAGTAAGTGGTGTTGAATCGACGGTAAGAGATATCGTTAGTCTTCCATAAGTGACTATGGATCCAGACCTGAAGAAGCTATGTGCATCCTATAAATCTTCCTCCACCAGTCTTTTTACAATGGTTGAGTGAACGAAAAGTTTCAGCTAATATTGTCGGTACTGAGTTCACTCACTTTGGGAGTTGTTCGAACAGTTCCACCACAGCCGCCTCAATGTATCCCAAAGATTTTGGGAAGATAACCAAACCATAAAGGCCCAGCACGAAAAGGTATATCGTGTTCCATTCATCGGGATGATTCTTCATTAGTTGCTTGATATGAGTCCAAGCAATTCATTCTCCGTTACCTTTGTGTTGAATCCGGTCAGTTACCCACTTCTCATCTACCCCCGTAACTTTTGCAAACCCATTCTTGAAAGGTTGACTTTTGATGTGCTTGGTGTAGACTCGGTCCATTATGATTCCTTCGCAATGCAGCAAATTGGTATACTCTTCGATTGTGGGTACCATGTCTTCTTGGTTAAATGTGAAACAATTGTACCCCGAATTCAAGAATTATACTAAGGCTCGAATTAAGGGCTCATCTGTCTTGACATAGAGTAGAAGTGTGATATCACCATACCGCTGGCAGAATCTCCGTTTCTGGTCGCTTTTCTATATGTCTAAAATGCTCCGCAGTTCTTGAACATCATTATGCTTAAGGCTGACAGAAGCATAACCAACCAGATCTGACACATAGTTTTCTTGCAGATTGTCTCCCTTTTCTTTCAGAGTCTTTTCTGACCATAGCCGGACCTATGCGTTTTTCACCTCTTGCATTACAACCCCTTTGTCCATTAATGCAAATTATTTGAGTGTAACGAACACTTTTTGTGGATCAATCACCTCTTTAAATAATGCAAATGATAAAAAAAAGAACAAAAATGAAAGGGAAACCAGCTAGTAAGAAAAAACAAATAATAATCAAAATAATAAAGAAAGTAAAAAGTGATTCTACCCCACATGATATCTAACCCACATGTTTTAATTCTTACCCATACATTATTTCTATCCCGCATGTTAACTTAATCCTAATTGCATATTTTCCTCGTTTGCATGCTTTGAATAATAAATAAAGTAGGAAATAACTCAAGCATCCTAGGTTTTGAAATAAAGTTTTGGGGTGGGCTCTAATTCCTTGTAACCTCCTGGTTTAGGTTCTAAAAAAAGGTACCCGTGGTGCCCCCTTGGGCTTGTCAGACCCTCAGTTCTAAACCCATTACAAGCTTATGTGGACTAAGTTAAACTCGAGATGACACATTCTCTTATGTCTATACGGAGAATAAATTCCCATGAAGACATAAGATATATGAATCCCGAAGGTTACTTGCTAGGCCTATACGAAGAATAAATTCCCACGAAGGTGTCACTTTCACCTCCATTTATAAAAGGGTTTGGAGCTCGGGTATAGAGCATGAGATGAATTTTAAAAAGATGAAATCATTGAAATAACGTAAATATAACTATTTAAAAAAATAATCAAAGATAAATAATAAGGATCAAATAAATGAATTAAAATTTAAACTTATACTTTTCGCTTAAAAAGACAACTGAAAATTAATTTTAGCCTGACTCACTTACCTGTCCCCAGCGGAGTCGCCAAACTGTCGTAATCGTCCTTCAGGAGGGCCCGAAATTGAATTTCGACTTAAATAAATGTGTCAGAGTCGCCACCGATCATTTATTTTAAAAATAAAAAATTAGGTTGACCAGACACCTCGATTTATCCTCTTACATGATCTGCATTTTACCAGAAATATGTCAGGTTCGGAATTCGGTTACAGTCAATGAATGATTGGCATCCTTGTACTGCCTTTTCGGTACAAATTTAATTTATTATTTGTCTTAATAATTAAAAGTTAAATTAAAAATTAAAATTCGATCCAAATTATTTACCTTTGATCGATTAAAAGTATCCTAAACAATGTCAAAAAGATGTTAAATTGAAAAATAAAATATTGAGTGGGTTAGAAAGAAGAATCAATAAAAGGTTAAAATTTGACGTTTAAATGGACACAATAAAATGATTGTAAGCGAATACTGGTTAGAAGGTTATCTTAATTAATCAAACTAATCAACATAAATGTCGAAATGCAAATTGAATACAAGGAATATTACCAAAAGTGAAAAACACAATCAAAGTGAAATCGGAAAAGACAAGAGCATGGTCACACAAGTTTCCCAGTGCAAATCAAATAAAATAAATGGTCGGTTTTAGTGCAATTAAGTCTCTTTCAATGGGAAGTTAAATATCGAGTACAAGATCAGCGAAAAGGTTCAAATTTACGGAAATTGAAATGAAGAGAAAAAACATAAACAAATGAGTAAATAGAATGAAAAAACAAATGAGTAAATAGAATGAAAAAACAAATGAGTAAATAAAAATAACAATGAAAAAACAAATGAGTAAATAAAAATAACAATGAAAAAACAAATGAGTAAATAAATAAATAAAAATAAAGGGCAGATTTCAGAAGTTAATAGAATGACAGAAAAGACGTGAGAAATAGTTCGAAGGTTAAAAGGTTTTAAAATAAATAAAATAAATGTGTACGAAATCACAAAAAAATAAAATTAGGAAGGTCCAAATCAAAATAAATAACGGTAAAATCGAGTAAAATGACCAAAATGAGTTTCCAAGCAAATTTATAGGTATGGATAAAAGAATTAGACCATACCCATTAGAAAAACACGCAGATCCTAGGGTCTCCAAATGGGTCCTCGGGTCGAGTATAAAGCTCAACATGCATAAACAAATTTCATTTTCTTGTCTCCCTCAAAAAATGATCAAAAGCCTTTTATTTTTTTTCTCTTAAATGTTCTTCATGTTCTTCAACATATGAAGAACATTCAACCGGAGTTTATGGGGAAACCCATATTCCGGCCATGCTCCGCCTCGCCGGCCACCATTCATCGGTGGTGAAATAGGGCATTTTTTACGCCTTTGGAAAGTTCTCATCCTCCTCTTTCCAAATCCCACCACCATTTTCAATGAAAAGCCTCGAGGAGAGCATGATCTAAAAAGATCTTTCGCAAACCCCCTTCTGATCATCGGCTCTTCTCCAACAGTGGGTTTTTCAAATCAAAAAAAGAAAGGAAAAAAATAAAATAAATACCCAAACATGCAACCATGCAAGCCGAATAGAGAAAGGTAAAAAAAATACCTAGTATATTGACGTTTGTTTTTAGATTACAAGTGTGGTTTGCTTCCAATCTAACCTATTTTTGTTTTAACTTCGCTTGGATTTATAAACTTAGGAATCCCATTGTTTCGGTTCGTTTTAGAGTCCTATCTAGACTGAAATGCTATTTTTTCTGTTTTTGGCTTGACTTTCTCGAAATCTCTAGAAGAGATTATCCACGATGATGCCGAGAATTCTGGGAAGTGGATGGTTGCTTGTTGCTGCTAGAACGAGGACTCTCCAAGAGCCCTAAAGTGCTTTCAATCTGACCGTCGGATTTCAATCTGATCCAATGGACAAGAACATGCGTCGAAATATGAAACACTATGTCTGATAAGGTCTTACAACATGGGCCTCCCATACGTTGGACTTAACTGTTGGGCCTAGTAGGGCTTGGTTGGATTGTACCTAATCATAAAAAAAAAGAATTATAAATATAGGTTTAATAATAATATGTAATATGTAATAATATATATATATATATAATGATATAATATACGTAATATAAATATAAATAATATATGTACCATATAATATAAATATAATGTATATGCATGCTATATATTATAAATATACTATATAATAAATATATAATCATATAGTATGTTTATACTATATAATATAAATATACTATAAGATATATAATATATAATAATATAATATACTATATACAAAAATTCGGACGAAAATGTATGTCTACATCCAGAAAAATGTCTAGTGCAACAAATTCATTAAATTTTTAACAGTAGGTACTAAAATAAAATAAAAATAAACGTTAGATATAATTTTAAAAAAAATGAAAGTTTAAGTACTCAAATAAAATAAAACTAATAGTTTAAATATTAAACCTATAGTTTACCAAATTCATAATTTGATTTCTAAATTAGCCAACCCATTAGTCGAGTATTAACTTGGAAGCAGAGATGGAGCCCCACTCACCAAAAATTCAACTTTATCATATATTTTATATTTAAAATTATTTAAATAATTTTAAGGATAGAATATAAATTTTAATTTAACATTATTCATTAATTATTTAATTAAATAAATAATAATAATAATTTTAAAAGTTATTTAACTATTTTCTTATTTCTAAATAATATTTTAAATGATAAATTATTTAATTTTAATTTAAAATTTTTATAAGTTAAATAATAATTTTGGTATATATTAAATTAATTCTTAATTTGATTTAGTGATTAAATACTTGAATATTTTGTGAGATTTCTTAAGTTCCAATCATAGATCTAACATATTTTTTTTCAATTTATAGTGATAGTTTAGTATAAGTTAAATATATAGTGTGATATTTAGGATTAATGGTCTGCCTTAGCTTAGATGGTTGGTTCAAGTTTTTTTTAAGCTCTCTTTTGGGAGTTTAATATTAGTTTTATTTTTAGTTGAATAAAATTAATTAAATAATAATTTAAAAAAAGCTACATCAGCTTTGCCATTAAGTTTGTAACGGCGGAGTATTAAAATGAAACAAAAATTGAACATTAAAAGTTAAGGTTTTGAAAAAAATTAAAAGTTTAAATACTAAAATAGATCAAAACTGATAGTTTAATTATTAAATGCGTAGTTTACCCCAAATTAACTAATAGATGCAAATGAAAGTGTAAACTTTCTCTCGCCTCAACTTCTAAGAACAGTTCTATCAGATACTCATTTTCAAATGGGGACGGATTAATGTTTGATTCTATATTAGGGACTAATTTTTAAAATTTTAAAAAGATATAAATCTTATAAAATTTTAGGGAATAAAAACAAATTTTTAATAAAAAAACATAAAAAATTAATTTTTTTACTTATTTTCATAAATGATTGTAAATTAGAAGTTTATATTTAAATTTTAATAATTAAATAAATATAAATAATTTTAAATTGTATTTTTAAATTTTTAATTTTAAATTTTAAATAATTAAATACATATAAGCTTAAACTATTTACGATATAATACATATAATTTTTAAAAATAAATTAATATTGACTTTATAAAATATATAAATAATTATTTTTTATTTTAAATTAAAATAATAAATTATTTAATTTTAATTTAAAAATTTTATAAGTTAAATAATAATTTGTTTTGCATTAAAACAATTCTTAATATGATCTATTGATTAAATGAGTGAAATGTGTATGAAAAGACATTTTCCATGTAATATAAGAGGGCATCTGCTTACCTGATTCTAATGAAGAGATCCCTACAACGTTGTAACTTAGATGTAGGGAATGACGTAAGATTTAATACTTGGAGGAGGAAACTTTAGGGGCGAATTTATAAAATTTTAAGTAGAGGGAATTTATAAAATTTTAGAAGGACGAAAATATATTTTTAATAAAAAATATCTAAAATATATAAAACTTTTAATGGAACGACCGCCCTACCCTTCCCTTCTAGGTCCATCCCTGCTTAGAGGTGATCATGTTCATCATCATCTAATTCTAACAACAAGTTCTCATACATAATCCATTTACCTTTTTTCTTTCTTGATGTACATCCAATCCTCGTCATGACACGCAATTGAATAAAATTGTGATATAATCAGATCCGTCCATAAGCAGGTGTAAAATGTGATTCGTCATATGGTCTCAAAATTTGGAGGCCTCGCATTTTAAAAAGTATCTTGATTTTTCTTCTAAGAGGTTCGAATGATGATATTTTTAAATAAAATATCATGATTATAAAGTTGTTTTGTAATGTTTTCTTATTTTCATATTTTTGGATTTTTTATATATTAAAAAATAATTATAATATGATAAATTTTTATATTTTACAAATTCGTCTAATTATAAAATATTTTAAAGACCTCATTTGAAATGTAGCAAAGAACCCGGATATAATCCTCTTACTATACGGAAAAGAGAAAAAAGAAAGAAAGAAAAAAATACTTGTAAATAGTCTGTTCATAATTTGCAGTACGTTACCTAGTTAAGCACGTCGACACTTCTATTCTGACCGGTGGAAAGGTCCTGCTCTTTGCAATTCAAAACCATGCATTGCCTCTTATACCTTGAACTATCCTTTACAGCAATGTCCTCGTACATCTGCAAACATTACGTTGAAGTTGATGAATTTAATGGCAACGTTATAACTAGTGTCTAAAATGGAACACACAACATAAACTATTCCATTTGGAACTTGGGAAAACAAAATGATTCATGACAGATTGAGAGATGTAAAGGTATAGCATTAGTAGAGAGATGTGGCAAAAGCAGAACCTTCTTTTGTTTACGGGGAAGTTTGCACAACATTTGGCTTAGTCTTTTGCTTGCTTCACCAAAGGAAGAAGATGAAGATTTAACCGAACCACATCTGACCATTACAAAGAAAACATATTAATTGCATGGCTTGACAGGATGACATCGTCTTTGAAGCAATCTGTCGAACAGATTGTCTCCCCTTTCCCTCTTTTTCCTCTTCGAAACAGATTGTCTTCCCTTCCCCTCTTTTTCCTCTTCCGTTTCATCTTCTTACAAGACCTTGAATCCCTGCATTCCTCCGTAGAAATCCGAGGAAAACAGTAATTCACCTGAGATATAGCCCCACTCTTGAGCCTCGTCAATATAATCTTTCTCTTAGGTGGCGTTTGGTTGGATGGAATCCATTGGAATTGGAGGAATTGAAATCCAATTCCACTACTTTTTCATGTTTGATTCAAGTTTTCCAAGGGAATTGGAATATCTCATTGCTTTAACTTTCCATCAAATGAGGGAAAGTGAATTCCATCTAAGAATGGAGGGAAATGAGGGAAAGTGAATTCCATCTAAGAATAGATGGAATTCAATTCCCTTGTTGGAGGGAATTGAAATTTGATCATACTACCCTCATCAATCTTTTGGTAACTTATTCATATATTGAATAAAAATATTTTTTTTATTATTTTGGTCGGGTCGGGTCAGTTTTTTTAAGTGTGATATTCGGGTCAGGTCGAGTTCGGGTTTAGGGTGAAAAATACCCGACCCCAAAATATATATAATTTTACCTTATATATTTAGGAATAATTACAATAATACCCCTCTATATATATATATATATTTTTTTTTCAATTAAGTCACTGTTTTTATTAAATAAAAATATTTTTTTTATTATTTCGGGTCGGGTCGGGTGAAACTTTATTTTGTTCGGGTCGGGTCGGGTTTTTTTAAGTGTGATATTCGGGTCGGGGTCGGGTTCGTGTTTAGGGTGAAAAAAACCGGACCGACCCGAAACAAATATATAATTTTACCTTATATATTTAGGAATAGTTACAATAATACCCCTCTATATATAATTTTTTTCAATTAAGTCAATGTTTTTATTGAATAAAAATAATTTTTTTATTATTTTGTGTCGTGTCGGGTCGGGATTCTAATTCATATATTGAATAAAAATAGTTTTTTGTAAATTTTTGGTAACTAATTAACATACTCCGATTGGAATGTATCGAAATATTGCTATCTTTTCGTAACTTATTAACATATTTTGATTACGATGATTTTAACTTATGATGTTTATTAGTATGATTTTTATAATTTATTGAAATGAATAATCAATCGATAAAATGAAAATTTAATATTTTTAAATTTTTTATAATATATTACTACATGTAAGTTGTAAAACAAACTAAAATAAAGCAAAAAAATAAAAAAGACAATTCTGTCATTTTACATTACTGAAATCAAATTCATCTGACGTGCCTGCGAACCAAACAGAATATGGAATTCGATTTCAATTCAATTTCCTGCCAACCAAATAGAATATGGAATTAGATTTCAATTCCTGACAGATTTCAATTCCTTCACAGATTTCAATTCCCTCATAAATATTCCAGCAAACCAAACACCACCTTAGTAGTCTCAGGGTTTTCAAGACTTTGAATTTCTTCAACCCCATGGTGAGTAGTTTGGGGTGAGGAACTTGAATTATGAGAGAACATGTGATTCTCGAGGGGAAAGTGAAAGTGGGTGCCATTATTGAGAAAACATTTTCTATGATGGATATCGAATTTGAAAGAGAAGTGCAGATTCCCAGTGTAACCATCAACCTGAATGGTGTCTCCGTTAAGAAATCCAGATAATTGTAAAGGCACGGAGGAAGAAAACGGAATTTTAGGCTGTGTTGCTTCCGAATACATTAAGTGTGTTTTGATTAATAAATTAGTACCTAATCATGTTGTTTCGATAAAAGAATCTGTAGTCGTTGGCTTTTACACGCCTAAGAATAAATAGTCATTTTATTCATGTTCTTTTTCGAAAGTATTTATTCTAACGATTCAATTTTTTGTCAAAACATGTAATGTTAGATGAAACCCGTTAGTCACATCTAATCAATTACTGACCTGGTATGTATCACATCATCTAAAATAATGATTTCGTATGTGTCACGTCATCCAAAACGATGATGTGACATATATTATATCAATAATTGATCACATGTGAAAATATCACATCAATAATATATATTAATTATTAGTCAACTAACGATTTTCATCAAATATAATATATTTTGACCAAAAATTGAAACTTTAGGGTAAAATACTAAAAAAAAAGCATATGGATAAAGTGACCATTTATAAAAAGATTAAGGGTAATTTTGTTATTATACCTTTATATATATATATATATATATATATATATATATTTATTTCAAAATTTAATTTTTATATTATATCTTTATGAAATTAAGCTTTTATATTGTTCAATCTATTAAATAATTTAAATGGTAAAAAATTATTTTGTTTAGAAGTACCAAGTAATGTCTAAGAGGATATTGACGCTATGTTGGGATGATTCCCAAAATGCCAACCAGTTTCAACCACCAAATAAGCCCACGGAGACAACAAACTACTTTAACACTCAATATTAGAATCAAGTAAAATTAAATCCGATAATAGAACGAGTACTAGAATGAATCGGGTAATTTTTTTAATGAATCGAGTTATCAAATTCTAATCATATCATATTAGTTTAATTTAGTATTTTAAAATGTATTTGAATTCAAATCAAATATATTAGTTGAGTTTTATATTATAAACTAAAAGCAACACAAGAACAAGAACATAAATAAATTTATCCATTGATAAAATAGTGAAATTTACAATTAACTTAATTAAAGGAGTACTTGTTTTCAAATCAATTACTTTGATAAAGAAGTACGAAAATTATTAGGGTTTATGCCTTTTTCTCTCCGCCGACTTGGCTGTCCTTATGGCTTTGCCTTTATTTTCTGTTATTGTTCTATTGATTCAAAGGAAGACAACACAAAAGAAATCATCAAACTTTCAGAGGAAAGCATGAGAGACTTGGAAAAATCCATGGACGAATTAAATCCAAGGGACGAAGAGGATGAGGCAATCGTGATAGTTCAACAAACAGAAGAATGAGGTATATTGTTCGATAATTGTTTAGTTGGTTTTTTCCTAACGTCCAACTTGATTAATGTTCAAGCCATGAAATCTATGATGAAAAACGAATGACGCCCTATTGGAGGCATATCAATTACAGAATTAGGGGAAGGACGATATCTTTTCAGACTCTACAATGCGACTGATGCAGATAGGATTAAAAACGAGAGATCATGGTACTTCAACTCACACATACTGGTCTTCCATAGGTTACAGATTGGAGAAGACCCAATGACGGTCCCCCTACACTCGTCAATTTCTGGGTGCACATAAAATGACCTACCAGTAGGATTCATATCTGAACAAATAGCAAGTTAACTTAGAAATTTTATATGAAGATTTTTACTTTATGATTCGGAGGCAGTGGCACTCGCCTACGAAGAGGGAAAGAGTTTGCATAGATGTTCGACTCGCATTGAAAAGAAGGAAAAAGCTAGCTCTATCAAACGGAAAATTCATATATGCTTCTTTACAGTATGAAAAAACTAAAACTATTTTGTTACTTATGCGACAAACTAGGCCATGGAGAGGGTTTCTGCCCCATGAGACTAATACAAAAAGATCTACAACCTACATGGGATGCCTCGCTGAAAGCATCACCTAAACAAAAAAACGTTTCAAGCAAGCCCTTGGCTAAGGGAAGATGAGTCAAATATGTCAAAACATTTAAATTCTCATACAAATACCATGAACAACCTCAAAACTAGCACAAGGAGAATGGAGGAGAACATGGGTTAATCATCTGGTTAAGCAATTGTACCCAAGAAATATCACATGGATAACTCACGATCATTCCTCAGTCATAATGATGACGAGAGCCGAAGAAGACAATCATCCAATAGAGAAGGGAGAGACGATAAAAATATAACGAAACAAGCCAACCGGACATAATGAAATTCTTAAGCTGGAACGTTTGAGGTTTGGGTAGACCTCAGATGGTGGATCGTCTCCGTCATATGTTGAGAGACATTAACCCATATGTAGTTTTTTTTCATTGAAACAAAACCACAAGGAACGTGTATGTAACCGTTCAAAGATCGTTGAGATTCACAAGTGGAATTGAAGTTGAATCACACGGAAGCAATGGAGGATTATGTCTCGCGTGGCGAGATTCAGATAATATTACACTCTGTTCATATTCTAGTTAACATATAGACACATATATCATCGATGCAAACACAAACTCAAGCTGGAGATTCATGGGATTTTACGAAACTCCCGAAGAAAACAGAAGATGAGAGTCTTAGAACCTCATAAAGTCAAAAAAATGTGTGCCACCACCTAAATGGATTTCAACAAAGGGGCACCAAATTCGACGCTCAATTTTGTTGAAAATGATAATAGGGATAATTGCAATTTAGTCCCTGCACTTTAGGATATTTTCAAAGATTAGTTCTTAAGCTTCAACTATAAATACTCTTACCCATTTAGTTTCAAAATCATCCCAAATCATTTCTTTATCCCAATACTAAAGAGTTTAGAGAGTTTTCTTGTGAGTTATGAGTGTTTTGTAAACACCTGTAATTTTTCTCTCTTTAGTAAAATATCTGCAGCATTTCGGAGACGTAGGCATAATTGGCTGAACTCCGTTATCAATTTCGGGTATTATTTTTCCGCTTTTATTTTTGCATTCTCGCTAATCTTGGAAATTACTCATTTATTTCCTAACTGGTATCAAGAGCTTTTGGTGGTTAATTTTGCCGGTTTTTGTGCGGGTTACTATTCACATGAATAGTAAACTTTGGTCGGCGATACGAGCTTGTCGATGGAGGTGTTCTAATACACGGTGGTTCGCAAGAATTGCCAGAAACGATCCAAAAGAAGCCAATTCGAGTAGGAGCGATGGTTGCAGACAAAGGGAAGGTGAAAGTTGAGAAGTTCGACGGTGCGAACTTTGGCTTTTGGAATATGCAGATTGAAGATTTCCTATACCAGAAAAATCTATATCAACCTCTCTCAGGAAAGCAACCAGAGGGCATGAAGAATGAAGACTGAGCTCTTCTCGACAGACAAGCCCTCGGAGTTATCCGACTGACGTTATCCCGCAATGTTGCTTTCAACATAGTAAAGGAAATGACCACGGCGAGTCTTATGACGGCTCTCTCCAGTACGTATGAGAAGCCATCAGCCTCAAACAAAGTTCACTTGATAAGGCAATTATTCAATTTGAGGATGGCGAAAGGGGCATTAGTGGCTCAACACCTAAATGAACTCAACACAATCACAACCCAGTTGAGTTCCGTGGAAATTGAATTCGATGATGAAGTTCGAGCTTTAATTCTCTTATCATCTCTACTAGACAGTTGGAATGTTATTGTTACAACAGTCAACAGCTCGTCGGGAAACAATAAATTGAAATTCGATGATGTTCGGGATCTGGTATTGAGTGAAGAAATTCGACGGAGAGAATCGGGTGAAGCATCAAGCTCCTCAGCCTTACACACGGAGTTTAGAGGTAGAACTTCAGAAAGAAATTCAAATCGTAGCAGATCGAAATCCAGAAAAGGAAAATCAAGAACGAGAAAGAAAGATTTTAACTGTTATAATTGTGGCAAGAATGGTCACTTTAAAAGAGATTGTCGAGCACTGAAGAAATATACATGCGCACAGGAATCTGCCATGACAGATGAGACAAGTGATGCCATGATTCTAAGCGTTAACAGTCTGGTTGAATCATGGATCTTGGATTCAGGAGCATCTTTCCACTCCACCCCATGCCAAGAAATCATAGAGAACTATTTCAGTGGTGATTTTGAGAAGGTTCATATAACTGATGATGAAACCTTGAAGATCATTGAAAAAAGAGACATCCGATTAAAGTTGTCAAACCAGACCACCTGGAAACTTAAAGGAGTGAGACATATTTCTGGCCTCAAAAGAAATTTAATTTCTGTAGAACAGCTTGATGGAGAAGGATATAGTACAACCTTTGCAGGATGTGAATGGAATATTACCAAAGGAGCACTCGTCATTGCTCGTGGTAAGAAGACTGGTGCTCTCTATGTAATCTCAAATTTAGAGAATATCATTGCAGTAGCAGATGATGATGGAAAATCAAACCTATGACACCAAAGGCTTAGCCATATGAGCGAGAAAGGGATGAAGACACTTTTGTTAAAAGGGAAGCTGTCGGATCTAAATAATATAGATGTTGGACTATGTGAGGATTACATCTTTGGCAAACAAAAGAAAGTTAATTTTGCAAGGATTGGCAAGACACCCAAGGCTGAAAAGTTATAGTTGGTTCATAATGATGTATGGGGACCATCTCCAGTTCCATCTCTTACATGCTCACTATATTATGTCACATTCATCGATGATTCTACAAGGAATATGTGGGTTTATTTTCTGAAGAAGAAATCAGAAGTCTTTAATACCTTCAAAAAATGGAAGGTCATGGTGGAAAATGAGACTGGTTTGAAAGTCAAGCTGTTGAGGTCTGATAGTGGATGAGAGTATAGAAATAGTAGATTCAAAGATTTCTGCGCAAACAATGGGATCAAGATGGAGACAACAGTTCCCATGACACCACAACAAAATGGCGTAGCAGAGCGCATGAACATAACTCTGAATGAACGTGCCAGAAGCACGAAGATACATGCCGGCTTGCCCAAATTGATATGGGCTGAAGCTATCAATACTGCATCTTACCTGATCAACAGTGGACCCTCAGTTCCCTTGGATGGCAGAATACCAGAGGAAGTTTGGAGCAAGAAATAAATAAATCTTTCACACTTAAGAGTGGTTGTAATTCTTATGTACACATAAATTCTGCTGAAAGAAGTAAACTTGATGCCAAGTCCAACAAATGTGTCTTTGTTGGTTATGGTGGTGATGAGTTCGGTTATCGATTTTGGGACTACAAAAATCGAAAGATCATCAGAAGCAGAGATGCCATTTTCAATGAGAATGTGATGTACAAAGATAGGTCAACCATAGGATCAAGTAGCTCAAATACCAAAGCTGAAACAAAGGAATTTACTGAGTTTGAGGAGATTTCTGGAAATAATGTTCAGATCAATCCTGAAGAAATTCAATAATAACCAGGCACACCAGAACTGAGACGCTCCTTCAAAATTTCTAAACCAACCCAGCGTTTTTCGTCTTCTTTGCACTACTTGTTGTTGACTGACAATGGTAAATCAGAGTGCTATGATGATACAATGCAGGTGGAAGATTCAGTCAAGTAGGAGTCTTCTATGAAAGATGAGATATACTCACTTATGTCAAATCAGATGTGGGAATTAGCTGTATTACCACCAGACAAGAAAGCGCTCCATAACAGACATGTCAACAAAGACAGTAACTACGGACAAACTGAAGTTGTGTTCAGCTTCTGTTGGCATGCTAGAGTAACAAGACCAGAAATGTCTACATTGATCGAGGTGTGAAGACATATTAAAATCAGTCTTCAAGTGGGAGATTGTAAAGTCAAAAAAGGTGTGCCATCGCCTAAATTGATTTCAACAAAGGGGCACCGAATTCAGTGCCCAATTTTGTTGAAAATAATAATAGGGATAATTATAATTTAGTCCCTGCACTTTAGGGTATTTTAAAATATTAGTCCTTAAGCTTCAACTATAAATATCCTTACCCATTTAGCTTTAAAATCATCTCAAATCATTTCTTTCTCTCAATACTAAAGAGTTTAGAGAGTTTTCTTGCGAGTTGTAAGTGTTTTGTAAACACCTGTAAATTTTCTCTTTAGTAAAATATCTGCAGCAGTCTAAAGACGTAGGCATAATTGGTTGAACTTCGTTATCAATTTTGAGTATTATTTTTCCTCTTTTATTTTGCATTCTCACTAATCTGGTTATAAGGAAATTACTCGTTTATTTCCCAATAGTCTCGCCCGACGAGATTCAGTTAATGTTACACTATGTTCATATTCTAGTTAACATATAGACACATATATCATCGATGCAAACACAAACTCAAGCTAGAGATTCATAGGATTTTACGGGGTTCCCGAAGAAAACAAAAGATGAGAGTCTTAGAACCTGATAAGGCAACTCAATAACTGCCCAGAAAAACCATGGATGATCATATGAGCCTTTAATGAAATATTATATTCCTTTGAAAAGAATAGAGGTCTATAATGAAACAAGAAACAAATGTCGGAATTTAGACAGACACTGGAAGACTCATGATTAGAAGACATCATATATCAAGGAATTTGGTTCACTTGGGAGAGGGGTCAGAGGGTAGAGAAAACCATTTAGGAAAGCTCGGATAGAGGAGTGTAGAATATGCAATGGGTGAACACATTCCTAAGGTACACACTAACACATCTGCCTCGTACATTTTCAAATCATTGTCCATTAGTTATGGATTTCGAGGGAACACAACTAGAAAAGTGGCACTGACACTTCAAGTTTAAAGCATCTTGGCTTATGGTTGAGTCTTACGAAAAAGAAGTAGAGAAAATCTGGAATTCTAAGCTAGGAGCAGTCCCAGAAAAAATTGGTCAGATGAGGGAAGAGTTAGATAGATAGTTTCGTAAGGTGCAAAAGGAAAAAGACCTTAAGAAATGGATTTAAAAAAGAAACTGGAAGATTTAATGGACAAAAAAACCCACATAAGAAAACTATTAGAAATAACAGACATTAAACTCCAATTGAATATGAAAATTGACAAAGTGAAATTGTATTGGGAGCAAAGAGCACGAGCAAATTGGATGAAGAACGAAGACAATAACACAAAATTTTTCATCATTTTGCCACTTAAAAGAAGAAGTAAAACAAGATCAGAACACTCGAAAACAAACATAGAGAAAATGTGAAGACAATGAGGCCATCCACAAGCTCGCGCAAAGTTACTTCACTAATTATTCACTTCTGAATTTGATACAGTGGATGAAACAATATTAGCTGAAGTTGCACCACGAATTGACAATCACATTAATGTAGATATAAATAGACCTTTCACCATAGAGGAAGTCATAGGTGCAGTAAAATCAATGAATCCTAGCATCGGGAGAGGATAGGTTAGGAGCAATTTTTTAACAACGTTCTGGCACATTGTGGGAAAAGAGGCAGTCGAATTTTACATTGGAATGTTAAACGGGACACAAGACATAGAACAATCAAACAAAACACACATTGTCTTGATACCTAAAGTCCACTCCCCGAGAATGTTATCACAATTTAGGCCAATCAACATATACAATGTCATTTATAAAATAATCACAAAAATGTTGGTTCACAGAATGCAAGGACATATTCACTTAAGTATAAATGAAGCCCAAAGTGCTTTTGTCTCGGGTAGGCTAATAACTGAAAACATAATAACGACGTATGAATTTTTGTATTCTTTTGCTCAAAAGAGATAAGGGAAAAAGGCTACTTTACGTTAACACTAGACATGAGAAAGGCTTATGATAGAGTTGAGTGGCCTTTTGTCTGGAGAATGATGAAAAAACTAAGCTTTAATAGTACGTGGATTGAAACGATAAATCGTTGTGTGACATTCCTCTCTTATTCGGTAATCATAAACGGCAACGCCGAAGAATCATTCAAACCAAAACTAGGGTTACAAAAAAGAGACCCATTAAGCCCATATATGTTCCTACTATGTAGCGAAGGACTCTCGTCTCTCTTGAGAAGAGCTAAGTCATCAGGCATTTTGAAACAAGTTTGCTTAAACAGGTGTGCACTGGTGGTCACACATCTCTTTTTTGCAGATGACCGATTAATCTTTGGGGAGGCCACAAAAAGAGTAGCAAGCGATATAAAGGAGGTCTAATGAACATACGGACAAAGCTCGGGACAAAGAATCAACTTTGATAAATCATGATTGTTCTTTAGCTCTAACGTGATAGATTCAAATAGAAATGACGTTTGAAGGATATTGGAAGTAGAGAATACATCTAAGCTCGAGAAGTACCTAGAATTGCCTACCTCAATAGAGAGGAATAAGAAAAAATCATTCATCTCAATGAAGGAGAAGTTGTGGTCAAGAATACACACATGGAGCATGAAAATCCCATCTCAAAGAAGGAATGAAGTTTTCATTAAATCAGTGTTGCAAGCACTACTCCTCGATGCAATGAACTATTTCCTCTTGCCAAAGGCACCATGCGACGACATGGAGAAAATAATGAACAGGTTTTGGTAGTAAAAATTAGAAAAGAAAAAAAGAATTTCATTGGGGATCATGGGACAAACTGAGCAAATTATAGGAGGAAGGGGGTTTGGGTTATAAAGATACGACAAAATCAATGTGGTACTCCTAGCAAAGCAAGGATGGAGGATCTTAGACAACCCCAAGTCACTAGTTAGTACAAGGTTAAGAGCGAAGTAGTTCCCTAATACGAATATATGGGTACCAAATTAAGTTTGAATCCATCTGATGCGATCATGCCAATGACCAAACTTCTTCAACACATCACTTCATGGACGTTCTACCTTGCTAATTCTAAGCGAGTCTTACCTTATTTTATTACTTATTTATTTATTTATGCATTACATGTCACGTGAATATATTTATCTTATTCTTAATTATGCTTGAATATTATATGTTGTCATTTATATGTATAATATATGATATTCATGCATGACTTATTAATTCACATCTTTATATAACTCATTCAATGCATATGCATTCATAGTTAACTCATTTATATTCATAACATAGGTGGTCACATGCATTCATAATTATCATAGCTAAATTCCTATATAATTATTTGTTTACATACTTTGTCTAGGTACATTGGATCTTAAGAAGACTAAAGGCAGTTGAAGAGTTGGTCGGACAATTCACCTCAATCAGATTGATCACCATTTTTGAACATGTTCCAAGCATCTTTGGGTGATGAAGTCTTCTTAACATTTAATCCTCTATCTCTTAACTTTCCAACGCACTTTGAATAATATTAATCCGATATTGGGAGCTTGCGATATGTTCATATTACTGAAGACAGTGCAGGCTGGAAATAAATACGGGATTTGCAACCATTCGTCTCCTTCAAAGGACTTATACATGGGAGGAATTAATGAAGACATGCAAGGACGAGAAAATAATATTAAAATGAATCAGAACATTTGTGATGAGGTGCAAGGATTCATTCAAAGGCTTTTAAGTTCATCCATTCATGCATATTCATGCAAGAAGCCAAATAGTCATGTTCACACAAGGGGAAAGAATTTCAACCAAGATACATTCATGAACATATATCCATAGAAGACAAATCAACAAGTTCACACAAGGTGGGATGAATTCGGCCAAAGGATGCATTGCATTAAAAGATGAACATCCATTCATCAAATTCATTCACCTAAGCCATGCTTTGTATCTACTTAAAGTATGAACATTCATTCATGAATGTTCACTCATTAAAGATTGTATGAGTATCCTAGGAATCCTTAGGCTTATAAATAGTTTAGCTTTCATTTTGTAAATCAACCAACTTTGTTTAATCAAAACTTATAAGATTTTCTCTCTTTCTAGTTCTTTAAGAACTGTATCGACTTATCAAGTGCTCTTGTGCTTGTGGCATCACCTATCTTCTATCCACCTTGATACTTGCGGTTCTTATCTTTTTATAGATAGTGGGTCCAAGTCCTTTTCTACCAACCCCTAGAGAGATTTGTAAGGCTGGGTCTTTTCTTATTATAACACTGGTTTTTCCTTGGTCTTTCTAAGATACTATCCATCATCTTCCATAAACTCAACCATAACCATACCATCATTCTACCATACAAATACTTCTCTAAATCCTTTCAAACATAGCATCATATTCATTTATTCCGCTGTCATTTTTATCTTACCAACTTATTCATTCATACTTAACCATTTCTTTTAAGTCTTCTTATTTTAGAAACACTTGCTACCTTCCTAGGTCCTACAATCAAAGTGCAAGTCTTACCTCACCAAGTGGAGTAGGGTGTGCTTGTATCATATGGTATTCAGAGCTAAGGTGGAAGCAAGCAAGTTGTGAAGTGTTGTTCAAACGAATCAATCAAAACTAAAAGGAAAAAGAAGTGCAATTCAAAAATTGTTGAAGAAATGTGCAAAAAGAAAGAAAGCAAATGAAAAGACAAAATCAAAGCAAGAAAGAAAAAAAAAGTGAAATCAAAAGGTGATCTACAACAACAATTGCAAGCAAGCCTGAAGCCATTTTCAGACTATGATTGTGGCTAGGGCAGGTTGTAAGTGTCTTGTAGTAGGAACTCCTTTTTTCTTTCACAATCTATTTTTATTCCCTACCTAACATCATTTTGCAACAAACGCCTAAACACTTCATTTGAAGGTCTTGAGTTAGTTCTTTTAGAACTTAACAAGAGAGAAACGAGTGGAAAAAGGAATAAAGAGCGTGTGAGATCAAAGGGGAATTACAAAAGCCAAAAACATATTCCCGAGTGAAACACGAGTGCTTAAGTGGAGTGACATCACAATTTTATGGAGCGATCGTGAGGTTTTGTTGTGTGAAATTTGGTAAGATCCTATTTTTTACATTTCAATTTTTTTACTAACAATGTTACTTGATCTTTCCTCTTCCCAAACAATGGAGAACATTCAACAAAGAGAGAATGCATTTCATACTCGTTACCATGTAAATGGTAAAGTATGTCTTGTAGCCATTGATAGTGGAAATTGTGCAAACCTTGCTAGCACATATTTGGTAGAAAAGTTGGGGCTTACAACGATCAAACATTCCAGCCCATACGAATTGCAATGGTTAAACGACGAAGAAGAGTTGAAGGTCACTAAACAGGTACTTATACCATTCTCAATCGGAAGATACAAAGATGAAGTATTGTTTGATGTTATTACCATAAATTCAAGTCATCTTCTTTTCGGACGACCTTGGCAATTTGACAAGAAGGCTACTCACGATGGATTTTCCAATGAGTATTCATTCCAACATCAAGGAAGAAGAATCACATTGGTACCAATGTTGCCAAATCAAGTGCATGAAGACCAAAATCAATTGAAGAAAAACATTGAAGAACATAGTAAGAAAACCAAGACATTTAGAGTTGAAAATAAGAGTGTGATTTTTCGTGAAAAGGCCATTGGAGTAATCGAAAATGAGAGTAAGAGCATTGAGAGTGAAGATGAGCGTGTTGTAAAAATGAGAGTGAGATTAAAGAGAGAATTCAAAACAAACACGAGCATGAGAGAAAAGAATATGAAGAGAAGGAAGTTTTGCTTTATACTAATCAATTTTTTTCTTCTATTCGTTCTTTGAATTTGTAGGTTATTCCAAGAGACATACAAGATAATTCAAGCATCATTTCTTTTGAAATTCCAAAAGATGTCACTTGAAATCCCAAAAAACATGTTCATTAACCTTCAAAGTACATTCACTTCATATTCAAGATCCAATGAACCTTATGAAATGGAAGTTTCAACGAACCAAATTCCATTCATGAACCTTAATGAATCTTGTACGTTCATTCATATTGTTAATGATGTTTCATGTTCTAACTTATTTCTATTTTGCAGCACATCGAATCATTTACATGGAAGTGTTCTTTCTTGTGATCATCAATTCAAGGAAAAGAAATGAGCATTATCCAACTATTCAAGATTCATAATGTTGAAAGGTACAAAGACTAAAGTTGGCGTTATTGACCTACTCGAAGGATTCAAAGAAATTAATACCTACCCTAATAGGCATAATGATCTTCATTCATCCTTTGTTACACCAATGGATCAATCAATGACAGAAGCCTTCGATTTGAGGACAAATCGCTCTAAAAAAAGGGGAATGATGTGATCATGCCAATAATCAAGCTTCTTCAACACAAGATCACTTCATGGACGTTCTACCTTGCTAATTCTAAAGGAGTCTTACCTTATTTTATTACTTATTTACTTATTTATGCATTACATGTCACGTGAATATGTTTATCTTATTCTTAATTATGCTTGAATATTATATGTTGTCATTTATATGTATAATATTTGATATTCATGCATGACTTATTAATTCACATCTTTATATAACGCATTCAATGTATATGCATTCATAGTTAGCTCATTTGCATTCAAAACATAGGTGTCAACATGCATTCATAATTATCATAGCTTAATTCCTATCTAATTATTTGTTTACATATTTTGTCTAGGTACATTGGATACTAAGAAGTCTAAAGGCATTTGAAGAGTTGGTTGGACAGTTCACGTTAGTAGATTGATCGCCATTTTTGAACATGTTCCAAGCATCTTTGGGTGATGAAGTCTTCTTAACATTTAATATCCTATCTCTTTAACTTTCCAACGCACTTTGAATAATATTAATCCGATATTGGGAGCTCGAGATATGTTCAGATTACTGAAGACAGTGCAGACTGGAAATAAATACGGGATTTGCAACCATTTGTCTCCTTCAAAGGACTTATGCATGGGAGGAATTAATGAAGACATGCAAGGATGAGAAAAGAATATTAAAATGAATCAGCACATTTGTGAGAAGGTGCAAGGATTTATTCAAAGGCTTTTAAGTTCATCCATTCATGCATATTCATGCAAGAAGCCAAATAGTCATGTTCACACAAGGGGGAAGAATTTTCGCCAAGAAACATTCATGAACATTCATCCATAGAAGACAAATCAACAAGTTCACACAAGGCGGGATGAATTTGGCCAAAGGATGCATTGCATTAAAAGAAGAACATCCATTCATCAAATTCATTCACCTAAGCCATGCTTTGTATCTACTTAAAGTATGAACATTCATCCATGAATGTTCACTCATTAAAGCTTGTATGTGTATCCCAGGAATCCTTAGGCTTATAAATAGTTTAGCTTTCATTTTGTAAATCAACCAACTTTGTTTAATCAAAACTTATGAGATTTTCTCTCTTTCTAGTTCTTTAATAACTATATCGACTTATCAAGTGCTCTTGTGCTTGTGGCGTCACCTATCTTCTATCCACCTTGATATTTGTGGTTCTTATCTTTTTATAAATAGCGGGTCCAAGTCCTTTTCTACCAACCCCTAGAGAGATTTGTAAGGCTAGGTTTTTGCCTATTATAGCACTGGTTCTTCCTTGGTCTTTCTAAGATACTATCCATCATCTTCCATTTTCTTTTATAAACTCAACCATAACCATACCATCATTCTACCATACAAATATTTCTCTAAATCCTTTCAAACATATCATCATCGTCATTTATTTCGCTGCCATTTTTATCTTACCAACTTATTCACTCATACTTAACAATTTTCTTTTAAATCTTCTTATTTCAGGAACACTTGCTACCTTCCTAGGTACTACAATCAAAGTGCAAGTCTTACCTCACTAAGTGGAGTAGGGCGTTCTTGTATCACCATCCTATATTTGGAGAAACATCTGGAGCGCTAGAGGCTTAATCGAAAATGGTTACGATGGAAAGTTGGAAATGGTGCAGATATTTTAATCTGGAGCATACTAGCTCCCAGAAACAGTACCGAAACGCTTCATGTCACCAAGAGTGTAGGGCATCGAAAAGGTAAAGGATATAACTAACCCAATCACAAAAGAATGGAAAACAGAACTAGTCGATTCATTATTCACAACAAAAGAAGCCATGCAAATCAAAGTAATACCAATCGCAAAGTTCGATCAACAAGATGTTAAGGTTTGAGGGGGAAGCATATAGGAATATACACAATTAGAAGTGGATATCGAGTACTTCGATCAACAAGATGTTAAGGTTTGAGGGGGAAGCATATAGGAATATACACAGTTAGAAGTGGATATCGAGTACTGATCAAAGGAGAAGAAACTACAAAATCAAATACCATGCCTTACAAGAATCTATGGTTTAATGAATGCCAAAGGAAAATCAAAATCCAAATCTGAAAATTATGCAATGCTTATGTTCCAACAAAACAAATGCTCCATTACAGACTGTACACTGGTAACAGAGGTATGGCTGAAGCTATCTTACCAGTGGTCAACTCAAAGCTCAAAATGGTCATTCAAAGAATGGCTTAGCTGGATCCTTGATAATATCTTCAAAAGGAAACACAATGAGATATTAGTTACCATATGGGCACTCTGGTACGGACGGATCAAACGAATCAACGAAGGAAAGATACCCAGAAGAGATTAAATCGTTACCTTTATCCGCAACAATTATCAACAGTTCGACACGACTACATGCAGAACCGAAAGAACAACACAAAGAGTCGTCACAAGATGGAACCCACCCGCAACATACATAGACAAATTAAACTTTGACGCCAGCTTCAAACAAGCAACCCAAAAGACATGGTCAAGAGTGATAATCAGAAATTCAGAAGGATATGAAATGGTTGCACGCAGAAGACTAACCTTGGGGGTTCCAACAACATTCACAGCAGAAACCATCGCAGCAGGCCCTACTCTTCAACTAGCAGCTGATCTCGAATTTAGGAAAATCATATTGGAGGGAGATTCAAAATCAATAATGGCGAAGCTAGCTTCTCAAAGCCCAGTCAAATCAGAAATAAGTGCACTAATTTGGGACGCACAACAATTAGCAAAAACATTTCAAGTCTGCGAGTACAAGTACAGCCAGAGAGATGGTAATAAAGTGGCTCACCTCTTAGCCACGGAGCAAACGGAGGAAGGAGAAGAAAAATACTTGGTAGAAAACATCCGAAAAAAAAAAAGCAGTGAGACAAGCTACCGAAGTTAGACGATGGATCGATCCCCCTTATACCAGAAATGAGAGAAAAGGATTGCGGAAAGGCTCCATTATGTTCAGATTTGATCTCCAAGTCAGGTTTTAATCGAGATATTTGGAAGACGAGGATAGGAATGGCCGGTCAAGAGTTTTTGGGCCAAGTGATTTATCTTTTTAGTGAAGCAGCTTATTTTTATATTGTAAAAACGTTTAGGTGGCATTTGGTTCGTTGGAATGTTTATAAGGGAATTGAAATCTGTGAAGTAATTAGAATTTGTCAGGAATTAGAATTCAATTCCATATTATGTTTTGTTGGCCTGAAATTGAATTGGAATCTAATTTCATATTCTGTTTGGTGTTAGATGAATTTGATTTCAGTAATGTAAAATGACAGAATTACCTTTCTTGTTTTTTTTGTTTAATTTTAGTTTGTTTTATAAATTACATGTAGCAATATATTATAAAAAAATTTAAAAATTAAATTTTAATTTTATTGATTGATTATTAATTTTAATAAATTATAAAAAGCATGCTAATAAATATTATAAGTTAAAATCATCTAAATTAGGGATGGTCATGAGTCGGGTTGGGTCGGGTTTTTTGTTCATCCGACCCGACCCGAGAACAAGGGAACCTTCATCTGAGACCCGGACCGACCAAAATAAAATTTCACCCGACCCGACTCGAATATATGAATTAGAAACTCGACCCGAAATAATAAAAAAATATTTTTATTCAATATATTAATAAGTTATCAAAAGATTGATGAGGGTAGTATGATCAAATTTCAATTCCCTCCAACAAGAGAATTGAATTCCATCCAAGAGAATTGAATTCCATCATAGAATGGATGAAATTCACTTTCCCTCATTTGATGGAAAGTTGATGCCATGAGGGATTCCAATTTCCTTGAAAACTTGAATCAATCATGGCAAAGTAGTGGAATTGGATTTCAAT
The DNA here is from genome assembly GCF_006381635.1 of Hibiscus syriacus. Taxonomy (NCBI): domain Eukaryota; kingdom Viridiplantae; phylum Streptophyta; class Magnoliopsida; order Malvales; family Malvaceae; genus Hibiscus; species Hibiscus syriacus. Next base: position 6,786 of record NW_024063487.1, on the reverse strand, counting down.
TCCCCTAATTCTAAGAGATTCATGCCAACCAAACACCACCTTAATATATTGCATCCGGTTAGCATTTGTTTTAATTATGTTTTAGTCTTTATGAAGCAATAAAACAGGTGGTTCTAATGTTAAAAAAGGTACGAAAACTTTGGGTTAATTAAAATCCGATTATCTTTAATATTTACTTTGTATCCATAACCCAATTCAAACAAAATATCTATTATATAATTAGGATGAGCGTATAATTCAAATTCAATAAGTTTTGATTTGATATGATATGATAGGATATGTTTTTTTTAAAGTTGAGTTTTAGTTAGGTCAAATCGGATTATTTATATAAATTTTTAAAATAAAGTTGATATGAATAATTTTTTTCCGACTAGACCCGAATACTTAAAATAATATTTTTACTTTTATTTCTTAGTTTTCCAGTTTCCCAACTCGGTAGATGAATGAAGGTTGCTGGAAGCCTAGAACATTAAGCCCTAACTAAAATTTAATTTTATCACAAATTCTCTACAATTTCATGCTCAAGATTCAGTATTTCATGTTTGGACTCATCCTCAGCCATCAACAATCTTGAATCTTGACCCTTCTTCATCATATTATAGTTTTTGTTTCTCTACAATTGGTATTAATAGGTAATCAACACTGAACAACAGCAACACTCGAGACTCAACAGTAGAAAAACCTCAACTTTCTTTAAGATAAACACTTCTTCTCCCTGCTTTTACTTTCTGTTAATTTTGCATGTGTGAAAATTGAAAACTATGTTATTTATCCAACCCCTAATTAGATTCTAATTTCATTCCAAACCAATAGGTTCTTTAATTATTGTTTATTGAAATTAGTATATTTTAATTTATACTCTAAATTAATTTAAAATATTAAATTGATGAAAAATTTGCAACTAGTAAAAACCTAATATATAATCAGATTCAATAAACTACGAAATGACTCCATTAATAGTGAAAGAAATAAGTCAGTTGGTGGATTTATAATAATTCCATTAATACATATCCATTTTTTATTTTAAACACAATTGTTGTGCCTATGGTTTTAAGTAAAACCATATTCGTACATTTTCTCTTATTAATTTATTCAAACATTAGTTCTCGCTTTTTAGAAGTAAATAGAAGTAGCAAAGGTGGTAAACTAAAGAGAACCATCGTTATAGTATAAGTGACACAAGCACAAGCTTATTTAAATAATTCATCAGCAAAAGATGAAACAACATCCATATATGATACATACACTAAACAGAAGAAACGAAGTAACAACTATAACCATAAAATTTATTTTGTAAGATTCAATACCACCATTGATGTTTTGTTTGTTGGAACTGCAAGTTAAGTACATGATTCATTAAATGTGTATTCATTCCATGTGAATAAGTTATCTTTTTAAGGCTTGTAATCACAATTTAGAATTGATATATATATATTAAGATATGGTGATGAGTGATAACATTTTTTTTGAGTAATTAATTCTTAACTTATTAATTTCAGCATGATTGTTTAGCATAGTTTTCATTTGTTTATTACTATATGAATTTATATTTGGGCATTTAGCATCACAGAAACTATTGTGACTAGTGAATATTATCTTTTTTGATGGTTTTAATCTTATTTATACAGAAAAATGTCCAATTTAGAGAGAATTCTATTTCATTAACATCTTTTACATTTGTCTCTCCTCAATTACTAACCGAAGAAAGTCCATCACCAAGTTCTGAAGGAAATATAATTCCTACCTTAAGTTAACCTAATGTTGTTGAAAATAATAAGCCAAGTGAAAGCACCTGATCAAAGTTAAAATATGTGGTGTGAGATCATTAAAAAAGAAAAGACCAAAAATGAGTAGAAGATCGTATTTAATAATTGCAAAAAGAAACTCAACAAGTAAATTTAAGAATAGGATAAATCACTTGAGTGATCATTTGAAAAAAGTGCAACAAGCGAGCTTAAGATGACATTCGATAACAAATCCTAGAAGCTAATCAAAAGAGGAAAAGTGACATTAAAGACTTTCTCATTTAATCAAGTTGTTGCAAGGAAATAACTTTCGAATATGATAATCATGAATATCTTTTATTGATGGTGAATCATGAACAATTCAAAAAAATATTATTCTAATATGCAATCTATGTTTGAAATGACTTATTGCAAGACTATAAAGCGTGATAACTTGGATATGTTCGAAGAGGAGAAGATAAAAATATTGTATAAGTTAGATACTAGTAAAAGAATAATTTCCATAACAACTAATATGTAACATTGTCCAAGTTAGAGGCTAATAAAGGAAGAATACCCACATATTCACACTGAAGTCTCTCTGAACATAAAACATTATACTGGTTCTTAGCCGAAGGGTGTTTGTTTAGCATGAAAACTAAGTTGAAAATGTAGAGTGTAAATCCATCTATTTCAAGGGAAAACAAAGGAATTGATCTGATTCAAACTATTTGTTTTCAATCTGATTCAAACTATTTGTTTTCCTTGACCCTTTTGTTTGTTTTCTTTAAAGAATTTGGTGATGTTATCGATCATAATTCTGTGTGGATTCTTTACTTAATTGATTTTACCATGTTTTGTAAACACCAAGGAGACATGTTTTCTAATGGAATTAGGTTGGTTGCTGTCTTTTAGTGGTTTGAGCATAGTTACATAAATCGCTCAATAGCCCACGATCTACTTACTGTATGTTGCGATCCAAAACGCGGTACGAACGCGTTCCACCCCACGAATCTTGTTTCAGTTCGTCCGTTCCAATTCACGGTTCGTTCGCGTACCGGAACGGTGAAATTAGTGTACCAAAAACCCATAGCAAAAATAATAGAAGCATAAACCCCATGAAAGCAAACCAAAGAAAGAAGAAACTCACCACAACAAACCAAAGAAAACAAAAACCCTCATAGTAGAAGCAAAGGAAACAAAATCCCATCACAACAAAAACCAAGAAACAAATATAGGGGTAAGGATTCAGTAGGAGAAGGGGCGGTAACGAAGACGGTGGAAGGGCCGATCTTGCCAGTCGGCGGTAGAGTCGACAGATGTTTTTGATAGGTAATTTGGTAAAGGAAAAGAAAGGAAGATGGACTGGCATTTTAGAGAAGAAAATAAATGAAGATGAGGAAACGTTAAAGTGTGAGAAGAAAAAAAAGTAAAGTTAATATTTCAGAAACCCAAGTAAAGACCAACTCTTTTTACTGTTGTATTTTTATTGTTTAAGATATTGGTTTAATTATAAATTTAGTCATTCAACTTTATAAATTTAGTCCTTCAACTTTGAAGTATTGAAGTTACTGAATGAAATATATAGTATTGAAGTTATTCTAAGATATTTGAAGTCTTGAAGTTACTTATAAAATTTGATGTAGAAAAATAGCAACCTAAGAAACTGGTACATCGTACCAATTTATATGGTAGATTGTACCGGAGCGATCCGAAATGAGTCTACCCCCTCGTACCAAATTTTAGGGGATCTAGCGAATTGTGATCCCGTTCCACGTTCCTGTACCGGAGCGTACCGCGATCCATGTGACTATGGGTTTGAGTTGCCTGATCTACAGTGTAAAATGTTACAAAATGTCTTTAACCCATAATTGCTTAAGAATTAAAAGACTTCATATTATGACTATTTTGTTTGATTGATTTCTAAAAAAGGGGGAAATATTGAGTGCAAAAAGTTCAAGTTTTTGTTATGCAGGTCAACCGCAATTTCGAGTTTGTGCATCATGCTTAAGGTTCCAGAGCATCAGGTTGCTGGTCATCAAGCCATTGATGGAAATCTTGGCCCCCTCGTAGATGATTCAGGATGCTTTTACAAACCTCTCCAGGCCAATGACGGCACCAAGGAACTGGCCTTCTATCAGTCATTATTTTTCGATACACTGGTTCCGGACCACATCTGCATATTCTTTCCCATTTTTTATGGCAGCTAACTCTTGGTGGCCTCCGACGGGTCTGGTTTACGCTCCTACATAGTCTTGCAAGATTTAGCTTCGAATCACCTTAATCCATCTATCTCGGATGTTAAAATGGATTCAAGAACATGGTACCCCGAAGCATCCGATGATTACATCCAAAGGTGCTTGGAGAAAGATAGAATAATTACTTTTGTGTCCCTAGGCTTTAGAATATATGGATTGCAGATATATCAAAGCAAGGAATCATGATTTTGGAAGCCTGCAAGGAAGGATGTCCTGAGTTTTACTACTGACAATGTTAGATTAGTTCTGAGGAAGTTTGTTTCATCGAATTCTTCTGTTGGTTCAAATGTGAAACTGGATTGTTGCTCGCAGCATATATGGCGGTCCTGCAGGGGTTTTGGAGCTGAAAACTGTTGGGAAATAAACGAAAATAAGTAATTTCCCTATAACCAGATTAGTGAGAATACGAAATAAAAGCGGAAAATAATACTCGAAATTGATAATGGAGTTCAGCCAATTTGCCTACATCTCTGACTGCTGCAGATCTTTTACTAAAGAGAGAAAATTTACAAGTGTTTACAAACACTCAAAACTCACAAGAAAGCTCTCTAGTATTAGGAGAAAGAAATGACTTGGGATGATTTTGAAGCTAAATGGGTTAGGGTATTTATAGTTGAAGCTTAAGGACTAATCTTGTAAATACCCTAAAGTGCAATGACTAATTGTATATTTTAACCATTACCATTTTCAACACAATTAGGTAGCCTACCTTTGAATTCTAAGCAGCCCCATTTGAATTCAATTTTAATAGCCACCGACTGCCAATATTTCAACAATATCCCACTTGAAGACTGATTTTAATCTTTCTTCACACCTCGATCAATGCAGTATAATTTCTAATCTTGTTATTCTAGCATGCCAACTAAAGCTGAACACAACTTCAGTTTGTTCGTGGTCACCGTCTTTGTCAATATGTCTGCCGGATTTTGAGCTCTACTAATCTTTTCAAGTTTCAAAATCTCATCTTCCAGAAGAGACCGGATAAAATGATATAGCAATTGTATGTGCTTCGTCCTGAAATGAAAAGACGGATTCTTTGCTAGATGGATAGCACTTTGACTATCGCAATACAAGACATTATTTTCTTGTTTCTTGCCTAACTCTTCCAAGAAACTTTGGACCCATACCATCTCTTTGTTAGCTTCTGTAACAACGACATATTATGCTTCAGTTGTGGAGAGAGCAACTATCTTCTATAGTTGAGAAACCCAACTCACTACAGTACCTCCTAGAGTATAGTCATACCTTATAGTATTTCTTCTGATGTCAACATTTCCGGCTAAGTAGAGTATCGTATCTCCACCTTTGAAACAAAGTGCTTTGTTTTTAGTACACCACAGATATCTGAGGATCCATTTGACTGTTTCCCAGTGTACCTTGCCCGGATTATTCATGTACCTGCTAACAGCTCCCACTGCATGAGCAATATCTGGTCTAGTACAAACCATGACATACATCAGATTTCTAATTATTGAGGCATACGACACCTTCACTATGTGTGCACGTTCTTCCTCCGTCTTTGGTGACTGTTCTTTGGAGAGTCTAAAATGAACACCTAAAGGTGTACTTACTGATTTAGAATCTTGAATGTTGAACCTGGAGAGTACTTTGTTGATTACTCAGCCTGTGATAGTATCAAAGTCCCTGACTTTGTGTCTCTTTTGATCCTCATCCCAAGAATCTACTTTGCAGCACCCAGATCTTTCATTGCAAACTGCTTCGACAATTTTTGCTTCAAGTTTATAATCTCTTGCATGTTTGGCCCTGCAACAAGCATGTTATCAACGTACAACAATAAAATAATGAAGTTGTTGTCGAACTTATTGATGTAGCAACAATGATCTGCTAGGCATCTGGTGAAACCACTGCTACTCATAAGCTATCGACTTCTTGTACCACTGTCTAGGAGCTTGTTTGAGCCATACAAGCTCTTCTTCAACCTGCATACCAGGTTTTTCTTGCCTACCTCTATGAAGCCTTCTGGATGCCTCATATATATTTCTTCCTCTAAATCACCATGAAGGAAAGTTGTCTTCACATCTAACTGCTCAAGATGTAGATTCTCTGCAGCTACAATTTTAAACACCAGTCTGATTGTAGACAGTTTCACGACTTGAGAGATAATTTCATTGTAGTCAATACCTTCTTTTTGCTGAAAACCTTTGACAACCAATCTTTCTTTGTAGCGTTTTCTCCCATCATGCTCTTCTTTAATCTTGTAAATCCACTTGTTATGGAGCGCTTTCTTGCATGGTGGTAATTTAGCTAATTCCCACGTCTGATTTGATATAAGCGAGACCATCACATCTTTCATGGAAGACTCCCACTTGAGTGAATCCTCCACCTGCATTGCTTCATCATAGCACTCTGGTTCACAATTGTCAGTCAGCAACAAGTAGTGCAACTAATACAATAACGTTGGGTTGGTTTAGGAATTCTAGAGGAGCGTCTTAGTTCTGGTGTGCATGTTCTTCTTGAACTGTTTCAGATTGATCTGAACATCATTTCCATAAATCTCCTCGAACTCAGCAAATTCCTTTATTTCATTTTGGTATTAGAGCTACTTGATTCTATGGTTGACCTGTCTTTGTACATCACATTCTCATTGAAAATGACATCTCTGCTTCTGATGATCTTCTGATTTTCGGTCCCAAAACCGTAACCGAACTCATCACCACCATAACCACAACACATTTGTTGGACTTGACATCAGTTTACTTCTTTCAGCAGAATTTATGTGTACATAAGAAATACAACCAACACTCTTAAGTGTGAAAGGTTTATTTCTTTCTTGCTCCAAACTT